>NW_027526214.1:65645094-66245094 GCF_048455015.1 Haemaphysalis longicornis | reverse complement strand
ACCAGCACCTTCAGTGGGCATGTCGGCTGGCCACGGAGCGGCATGTCCAACCCTTTCGTATCCTTCACGCAGCTTCTTTTTCTGACCGAAGTTGCGGCCAGCGCAGTAGAATCGGACATTGCATGCCTGAAAACAATGCACCGTACATCGCCGGAGATTTCGCAGAACCGCTGTACGAAGAAAAGTACTGGATGTACTCCCCCCATCAACATCGACAATGCCCATCTCGGATATAAGGAGCCCACAGCCAACCAGCACCTTCAGTGGGCATGTCGGCTGGCCACGGGGCGGCATGTCGAACCCTTTCGTATTCTTCACGTAGCTTCGTTTCCTGACAGAAGTTGCTGCCAGTGCAGTAGAACCGGACAACGCATGCCTGAAAACAATGCAGCGTACTTCGCCGGAGATTTCGCAGAACCGTTGTACGAAGAAAAGTACTGGACGTACTCCCCCCCATCAACATCGACATCGGCCATCCCGGATATAAAGAGCCCACAGCCAACCAGCACCTTCAGTGGGCATGTCGGCTGGCCACACAGCGGCATGTACAACCTATTCGTATTCTTCACGTAGCTTCGTTTCCTGACAGAAGTTGCTGCCAGTGCAGTAGAACCGGACAACGCATGCCTGAAAACAATGCACCGTACATCGCCGGAGATTTCGCAGAACCGCTGTACGAAGAAAAGTACTGGATGTACTCCCCCCATCAACATCGACAATGCCCATCTCGGATATGAAGAGCCCACAGCCAACCAGCACCTTCAGGGGAAATGTCGCCTGGCCACGGAGCGGCATGTCCACCCCTTTCGTATTCTTCACGCAGCTTCTTTTCCTGACCGAAGTTGCGGCCAGTGCAGTAGAACCGGACAATGCATGCCTGAAAACAATGCACCGTACGTCGCCGGAGACTGCGCAGTACCATTGGACGAAGATAGGAACAGGACGTACTCCCCCCATCAACATCGACAATAACCATCCCGGATATAAAGAGCCCACAGCCAAGAAGCACCTTCAGTGGGCATGTCGGCTGGCCACGCAGCGGCATATAAAACCTTTTCGTATTCTTCACGCAGCTTCGTTTCCTGACAGAAGTTGCTGCCAGTGCAGTAGAACCGGACAACGCATGCCTGAAAACAATGCACCGTACTTCGCCGGAGATTTCGCAGAACGACTGTACGAAGAAAAGTACTGGACGTACTCCGCCCCATCAACATCGACATCGGCCATCCCGGATATAAAGAGCCCACAGCCAACCAGCACCTTCAGTGGGCATGTCGGCTGGCCACACAGCGGCATGTCAAACCCTTTCGTATTTTTTACGCAGCTTCTTTTGCTGACGGAAGTCGTGGCGAGTGAAGTAGAACAAGACAATGCATGCCTGATAAACAATGCACCGTACTTCGCCGGAGACTGCGCAGAACCACTGTACGAAGAAAGGAAGTGGACGTACTCCCCCCATAACATTAACAATAACCAACTCGGATATAAAGAGCCCACAGCCAACCAGCACCTTCAGTGGGCATGTCGGCTGGCCACGGAGCGGCATGTCCAACCCTTTCGTATCCTTCACGCAGCTTCTTTTTCTGACCGAAGTTGCGGCCAGCGCAGTAGAATCGGACATTGCATGCCTGAAAACAATGCACCGTACATCGCCGGAGATTTCGCAGAACCGCTGTACGAAGAAAAGTACTGGATGTACTCCCCCCATCAACATCGACAATGCCCATCTCGGATATAAGGAGCCCACAGCCAACCAGCACCTTCAGTGGGCATGTCGGCTGGCCACGGGGCGGCATGTCGAACCCTTTCGTATTCTTCACGTAGCTTCGTTTCCTGACAGAAGTTGCTGCCAGTGCAGTAGAACCGGACAACGCATGCCTGAAAACAATGCAGCGTACTTCGCCGGAGATTTCGCAGAACCGTTGTACGAAGAAAAGTACTGGACGTACTCCCCCCATCAACATCGACATCGGCCATCCCGGATATAAAGAGCCCACAGCCAACCAGCACCTTCAGTGGGCATGTCGGCTGGCCACACAGCGGCATGTACAACCTCTTCGTATTCTTCACGTAGCTTCGTTTCCTGACAGAAGTTGCGGCCAGTGCAGTAGAATCGGACATTGCATGCCTGAAAACAATGCACCGTACATCGCCGGAGATTTCGCAGAACCGCTGTACGAAGAAAAGTACTGGATGTACTCCCCCCATCAACATCGACAATAACCATCCCGGATATAAAGAGCCCACAGCCAAGAAGCACCTTCAGTGGGCATGTCGGCTGGCCACGCAGCAGCATATCAAACCTTTTCGTATTCTTCACGCAGCTTCGTTTCCTGACAGAAGTTGCTGCCAGTGCAGTAGAACCGCACAATGCATGCATGAAAACAATGCACCGCACTTCGCCGGAGACTGCGCAGTACCATTGGACGAAGAAAGGAACTGGACTTACTCCCCCCCCATCAACATCGACAATGACCATCTCGGATATAAAGAGCCCACAGCCAACCAGCACCTTCAGTGGGCATGTCGCCTGGCCACGGAGCGGCATGTCGAACCTTTTCGTATTCTTCACGTAGCTTCGTTTCCTGACAGAAGTTGCTGCCAGTGCAGTAGAACCGCACAATGCATGCCTGAAAACAATGCACCGTACATCGCCGGAGATTTCGCAGAACCGCTGTACGAAGAAAAGTACTGGATGTACTCCCCCCATCAACATCGACAATGCCCATCTCGGATATAAAGAGCCCACAGCCAACCATCACCTTCAGGGGAAATGTCGGCTGGCCACGCAGCAGCATGTCCAAACTTTTCGTATTTTGCACGCAGCTTCGTTTCCTGACAGAAGTTGCGGCCAGTGCAGTAGAACCGGACAATGCATGCCTGAAAACAATGCACCGTACGTCGCCGGAGACTGCGCAGTACCATTGGACGGAGATAGGAACAGGACGTACTCCCCCCATCAACATCAACAATAACCATCCCGGATATAAAGAGCCCAAAGCCAAGAAGCACCTTCAGTGGGCATGTCGGCTGGCCACGCAGCGGCATATAAAACCTTTTCGTATTCTTCACGCAGCTTCGTTTCTTGACAGAAGTTGCTGCCAGTGCAGTAGAACCGGACAATGCATGCCTGAAAACAATGCACTGTACTTTGCCGGAGACTGCGCAGTACCATTGGACGAAGAAAAGTTCTGGATGTACACCCCCCATCAGCATCGACAATGACCATCTCGGATATAAAGAGCCCACAGCCAACCAGCACCTTCAGTGGGCATGTCGGCTGGTCACGGAGCGGCATGTCCAACCCTCTCGTATTCTTCACGCAGCTTCTTTTCCTGACCGAAGTTGCAGCAAGCGCAGTAGAACCGGACAATGGATGCCTGAAAACAATGCACCGTACTTCGCCGGAGACTGCGCAGTACCATTGGATGAAGAAAAGTATTTGATGTACTCTCCCCCATCAACATCGACAATGACCATCTCGGATATAAGGAGCCCACAGCCAACCAGCAACTTCAGTGGGCATGTCGGCTGGCCACGGAGCGGCATGTCGAACCTTTTCGTATTCTTCACGTAGCTTCGTTTCCTGACAGAAGTTGCTGCCAGTGCAGTAGAACCGGACAACGCATGTCTGAAAACAATGCAGCGTACTTCGCCCGAGATTTCGCAGAACCGCTGTACGAAGAAAAGTACTGGACGTACTCCATCCCATCAACATCGACATCGGCCATCCCGGATATAAAGAGCCCACAGCCAACCAGCACCTTCAGTGGGCATATCGGCTGGCCACACAGCGGCATGTACAACCTCTTCGTATTCTTCACGCAGCTTCATTTCCTGACAGAAGTTGCGGCCAGTGCAGTAGAACCGGACATTGCATGCCTGAAAACAATGCACCGTACATCGCCGGAGATTTCGCAGAACCACTGTATGAAGAAAAGTACTGAATTTACTCCCCCCTTCAACATCGACAATGCCCATCTCGGATATAAAGAGCCCACAGCCAACCAGCACCTTCAGTGGGCATGTCGGCTGACCACGGAGCGGCATGTCCAACCCTTTCGTATTCTTCACGCAGCTTCTTTTCCTGACCGAAGTTGCGGCCAGTGCAGTAGAATCGGACATTGCATGCCTGAAAACAGTGCACCGTACATCGCCCCAGATTTCGCAGAACCGCTGTACGAAGAAAAGTACTGGATGTACTCCCCCCATCAACATCGACAATGCCCATCTCGGATATAAAGAGCCCACAGCCAACCAGCACCTTCAGTGGAAATGTCGCCTGGCCACGGAGCGGCATGTCCAACCCTTTCGTATTCTTCACGCAGTTTCTTTTCCTGACCGAAGTTGCGGCCAGTGCAGTAGAACCGGACAACGCATGCCTGAAAACAATGCAGCGTACTTCGCCGGAGTTTTCGCAGAACCGCTGTACGAAGAAAAGTACTGGACGTACTCCCCCCATCAACATCGACATCGGCCATCCCGGATATAAAGAGCCCACAGCCAACCAGCACCTTCAGTGGGCATGTCGGCTGGCCACACAGCGGCATGTACAACCTCTTCGTATTCTTCACGCAGCTTCATTTCCTGACAGAAGTTGCGGCCAGTGCAGTAGAACCGGACATTGCATGCCTGAGAAAAATGCACCGTACATCGCCGGAGATTTCGCAGAACCACTGTACGAAGAAAAGTACTGGATTTACTCCCCCCATCAACATCGACAATGCCCATCTCGGATATAAAGAGCCCACAGCCAACCAGCACCTTCAGTGGGCATGTCGGCTGGCCACGGAGCGGCATGTCCAACCCTTTCGTATCCTTCACGCAGCTTCTTTTCCTGACCGAAGTTGCGGCCAGCGCAGTAGAATCGGACATTGCATGCCTGAAAACAATGCACCGTACATCGCCGGAGATTTCGCAGAACCGCTGTACGAAGAAAAGTACTGGATGTACTCCCCCCATCAACATCGACAATGCCCATCTCGGATATAAGGAGCCCACAGCCAACCAGCACCTTCAGTGGGCATGTCGGCTGGCCACGGGGCGGCATGTCGAACCCTTTCGTATTCTTCACGTAGCTTCGTTTCCTGACAGAAGTTGCTGCCAGTGCAGTAGAACCGGACAACGCATGCCTGAAAACAATGCAGCGTACTTCGCCGGAGATTTCGCAGAACCGTTGTACGAAGAAAAGTACTGGACGTACTCCCCCCCATCAACATCGACATCGGCCATCCCGGATATAAAGAGCCCACAGCCAACCAGCACCTTCAGTGGGCATGTCGGCTGGCCACACAGCGGCATGTACAACCTCTTCGTATTCTTCACGTAGCTTCGTTTCCTGACAGAAGTTGCTGCCAGTGCAGTAGAACCGGACAACGCATGCCAGAAAACAATGCACCGTACATCGCCGGAGATTTCGCAGAACCGCTGTACGAAGAAAAGTACTGGATGTACTCCCCCCATCAACATCGACAATGCCCATCTCGGATATGAAGAGCCCACAGCCAACCAGCACCTTCAGGGGAAATGTCGCCTGGCCACGGAGCGGCATGTCCACCCATTTCGTATTCTTCACGCAGCTTCTTTTCCTGACCGAAGTTGCGGCCAGTGCAGTAGAATCGGACATTGCATGCCTGAAAACAATGCACCGTACATCGCCGGAGATTTCGCAGAACCGTTGTACAAAGAAAAGTACTGGATGTACTCCCCCCATCAACATCGACAATAACCATCCCGGATATAAAGAGCCCACAGCCAAGAAGCACCTTCAGTGGGCATGTCGGCTGGCCACGCAGCAGCATATCAAACCTTTTTGTATTCTTCACGCAGCTTCGTTTCCTGACAGAAGTTGCTGCCAGTGCAGTAGAACCGCACAATGCATGCCTGAAAACAATGCCCCGCACTTCGCCGGAGACTGCGCAGTACCATTGGACGAAGAAAGGAACTGGATTTACTCCCCCCCCATCAACATCGACAATAACCATCCCGGATATAAAGAGCCCACCACCAGCCAGCAGGTTCAGTGGGCATGTCGGCTGGCCACGCAGCAGCATGTCCAAACTTTTCGTATTTTGCACGCAGCTTCGTTTCCTGACAGAAGTTGCGGCCAGTGCAGTAGAACCGGACAATGCATGCCTGAAAACAATGCACCGTACGTCGCCGGAGACTGCGCAGTACCATTGGACGAAGATAGGAACAGGACGTACTCCCCCCATCAACATCGACAATAACCATCCCGGATATAAAGAGCCCACAGCCAAGAAGCACCTTCAGTGGGCATGTCGGCTGGCCACGCAGCGGCATGTAAAACCTTTTCGTATTCTTCACGCAGCTTCGTTTCCTGACAGAAGTTGCTGCCAGTGCAGTAGAACCGGACAATGCATGCCTGAAAACAATGCACTGTACTTTGCCGGAGACTGCGCAGTACCATTGGACGAAGAAAAGTTCTGGATGTACACCCCCCCATCAGCATCGACAATGACCATCTCGGATATAAAGAGCCCACAGCCAACCAGCACCTTCAGTGGGCATGTCGGCTGGCCAAGGAGCGGCATGTCCAACCCTTTCGTATTCTTCACGCAGCTTCTTTTCCTGACCGAAGTTGCGGCAAGCGCAGTAGAACCGGACAATGGATGCCTGAAAACAATGCACCGTACTTCGCCGGAGACTGCGCAGTACCATTGGACGAAGAAAAGTACTTGATGTACTCCCCCCCATCAACATCGACAATGACCATCTCGGATATAAGGAGCCCACAGCCAACCAGCACCTTCAGTGGGCATGTCGGCTGGCCACGGAGCGGCATGTCGAACACTTTCGTATTCTTCACGTAGCTTCGTTTCCTCACAGAAGTTGCTGCCAGTGCAGTAGAACCGGACAACGCATGCCTGAAAACAATGCACCGTACTTCGCCGGAGATTTCGCAGAACGACTGTACGAAGAAAAGTACTGGACGTACTCCGCCCCATCAACATCGACATCGGCCATCCCGGATATAAAGAGCCCACAGCCAACCAGCACCTTCAGTGGGCATGTCGGCTGGCCACACAGCGGCATGTCAAACCCTTTCGTATTTTTTACGCAGCTTCTTTTGCTGACGGAAGTCGTGGCGAGTGAAGTAGAACAAGACAATGCATGCCTGATAAACAATGCACCGTACTTCGCCGGAGACTGCGCAGAACCACTGTACGAAGAAAGGAAGTGGACGTACTGCCCCCATAACATTAACAATGACCAACTCGGATATAAAGAGCCCACAGCCAACCAGCACCTTCAGTGGGCATGTCGGCTGGCCACGGAGCGGCATGTCCAACCCTTTCGTATTCTTCACGCAGCTTCTTTTCCTGACCGAAGTTGCGGCAAGCGCAGTAGAACCGGACAACGGATGCCTGAAAACAATGCACCGTACTTCGCCGGAGACTGCGCAGTACCATTGGACGAAGAAAAGTACTTGATGTACTCCCCCCATCAACATCGACAATGACCATCTCGGATATAAGGAGCCCACAGCCAACCAGCACCTTCAGTGGGCATGTCGGCTGGCCACGGAGCAGCATGTCGAACCCTTTCGTATTCTTCACGTAGCTTCGTTTCCTCACAGAAGTTGCTGCCAGTGCAGTAGAACCGGACAACGCATGCCTGACAACAATGCACCGTACTTTGCCGGAGATTTCGCAGAACCGCTGTACGAAGAAAAGTACTGGACGTACTCCCCCCCATCAACATCGACATCGGCCATCCCGGATATAAACAGCCCAAAGCCAACCAGCACCTTCAGTGGGCATGTCGGCTGGCCACACAGCGGCATGTCAAACCCTTTCGTATTTTTCACGCAGCTTCTTTTGCTGACGGAAGTCGTGGCCAGTGAAGTAGAACAAGACAATGCATGCCGGATAAACAATGCACCGTACTTCGCCAGAGACTACGGAGAACAACTGTACGAAGAAAGGAACTGGACGTACTCCCCTCATCAACATCGACAATGACCATCTCGGATATAAAGAGCCCACAGCAAACCAGCACCTTCAGTGGGCATGTCGGCTGGCCACGCAGCGGCATTAACAACCTCTTCGTATTCTTCACGCAGCTTCATTTCCTGACAGAAGTTGCGGCCAGTGCAGTAGAACCGGACATTGCATGCCTGAAAACAATGCACCGTACTAGGCCGGAGATTTCGCAGAACCACTGTACGAAGAAAAGTACTGGATGTGCTCGCCCCCATCAACATCGACAATGCCCATCTCAGATATAAAGAGCCCACAGCCAACCAGAACCTTCAGTGGGCATGTGGGCTGGCCACGGAGCGGCATGTCCAACCCTTTCGTATTCTTCACGCAGCTTCTTTTCCTGACCGAAGTTGCGGCAAGCGCAGTAGCACTGGAGACTGCATGCCTGAAAACAATGCACCGTACTTCTCCGGAGACTGCGCAGTACCATTGGACGAAGAAAGGAACTGGATGTACTCCCCCCAATCAACATCGACAATAACCATCCCGGAATAAAGAGCCCACAGCCAACCAGCACCTTCAGTGGGCATATCGGCTAGCCACGCAGCGGCATGTCCAACCTTTTCGTATTCTTCACGCAGCTTCGTTTCTGACAGAAGTTGCGGCCAGTGCAGTAGAACCGGACAATGCATGCCTGAAAACAATGCACCGTACTTCGCCGGGGACTGCGCAGTACCATTGGACGAAGAAAAGTACTGGATGTACTCCCCCCCATCAACATCGACCATGACCATCTCGGATATAAAGAGCCCACAGCCAACCAGCACCTTCAGTGGGCATATCGGCTGGCCACACAGCGGCATGTACAGCCTCTTCGTATTCTTCACGCAGCTTCATTTCCTGATAGAAGTTGCGGCCAGTGCAGTAGAACCGGACATTGCATGCCTGAAAACAATGCACCGTACATCGCCGGAGATTTCGCAGAACCACTGTATGAAGAAAAGTACTGAATTTACTCCCCCCTTCAACATCGACAATGCCCATCTCGGATATAAAGAGCCCACAGCCAACCAGCACCTTCAGTGGGCATGTCGGCTGGCCACGGAGCGGCATGTCCAACCCTTTCGTATTCTTCACGCAGCTTCTTTTCCTGACCGAAGTTGCGGCCAGTGCAGTAGAATCGGACATTGCATGCCTGAAAACAATGCACCGTACATCGCCCCAGATTTCGCAGAACCGCTGTACGAAGAAAAGTACTGGATGTACTCCCCCCATCAACATCGACAATGCCCATCTCGGATATAAAGAGCCCACAGCCAACCAGCACCTTCAGTGGAAATGTCGCCTGGCCACGGAGCGGCATGTCCAACCCTTTCGTATTCTTCACGCAGCTTCTTTTCCTGACCGAAGTTGCGGCCAGTGCAGTAGAACCGGACAACGCATGCCTGAAAACAATGCAGCGTACTTCGCCGGAGTTTTCGCAGAACCACTGTACGAAGAAAAGTACTGGACGTACTCCCCCCATCAACATCGACATCGGCCATCCCGGATATAAAGAGCCCACAGCCAACCAGCACCTTCAGTGGGCATGTCGGCTGGCCACACAGCGGCATGTACAACCTCTTCGTATTCTTCACGCAGCTTCATTTCCTGACAGAAGTTGCGGCCAGTGCAGTAGAACCAGACAATGCACGCCTGAAAACAATGCACCGTACGTCGCCGGAGACTGCGCAGTACCATTGGACGAAGATAGGAACAGGACGTACTCCCCCCATCAACATCGACAATAACCATCCCGGATATAAAGAGCCCACAGCCAAGAAGCACCTTCAGTGGGCATGTCGGCTGGCCACGCAGCGGCATATAAAACCTTTTCGTATTCTTCACGCAGCTTCGTTTCCTGACAGAAGTTACTGCCAGTGCAGTAGAACCGGACAATGCATGCCTGAAAACAATGCACTGTACTTTGCCGGAGACTGCGCAGTACCATTGGACGAAGAAAAGTTCTGGATGTACACCCCCCATCAGCATCGACAATGACCATCTCGGATATAAAGAGCCCACAGCCAACCAGCACCTTCAGTGGGCATGTCGGCTGGCCAAGGAGCGGCATGTCCAACCCTTTCGTATTCTTCACGCAGCTTCTTTTCCTAACCGAAGTTGCGGCAAGAGCAGTAGAACCGGACAATGGATGCCTGAAAACAATGCACCGTACTTCGCCGGAGACTGCGCAGTACCATTGGATGAAGAAAAGTACTTGATGTACTCCCCCCCATCAACATCGACAATGACCATCTCGGATATAAGGAGCCCACAGCCAACCAGCACCTTCAGTGCGCATGTCGGCTGGCCACGGAGCGGCATGTCGAACACTTTCGTATTCTTCACGTAGCTTTGTTTCCTCACAGAAGTTGCTGCCAGTGCAGTAGAACCGGACAACGCATGCCTGAAAACAATGCACCGTACTTCGCCGGAGATTTCGCAGAACGACTGTACGAAGAAAAGTACTGGACGTACTCCGCCCCATCAACATCGACATCGGCCATCCCGGATATAAAGAGCCCACAGCCAACCAGCACCTTCAGTGGGCATGTCGGCTGGCCACACAGCGGCATGTCAAACCCTTTCGTATTTTTTACGCAGCTTCTTTTGCTGACGGAAGTCGTGGCGAGTGAAGTAGAACAAGACAATGCATGCCTGATAAACAATGCACCGTACTTCGCCGGAGACTGCGCAGAACCACTGTAGGAAGAAAGGAAGTGGACGTACTCCCCCCATAACATTAACAATGACCAACTCGGATATAAAGAGCCCACAGCCAACCAGCACCTTCAGTGGGCATGTCGGCTGGCCACGGAGCGGCATGTCCAACCCTTTCGTATTCTTCACGCAGCTTCTTTTCCTGACCGAAGTTGCGGCAAGCGCAGTAGAACCGGACAACGGATGCCTGAAAACAATGCACCGTACTTCGCCGGAGACTGCGCAGTACCATTGGACGAAGAAAAGTACTTGATGTACTCCCCCCATCAACATCGACAATGACCATCTCGGATATAAGGAGCCCACAGCCAACCAGCACCTTCAGTGGGCATGTCGGCTGGCCACGGAGCAGCATGTCGAACCCTTTCGTATTCTTCACGTAGCTTCGTTTCCTCACAGAAGTTGCTGCCAGTGCAGTAGAACCGGACAACGCATGCCTGACAACAATGCACCGTACTTTGCCGGAGATTTCGCAGAACCGCTGTACGAAGAAAAGTACTGGACGTACTCCCCCCATCAACATCGACATCGGCCATCCCGGATATAAACAGCCCACTGCCAACCAGCACCTTCAGTGGGCATGTCGGCTGGCCACACAGCGGCATGTCAAACCCTTTCGTATTTTTCACGCAGCTTCTTTTGCTGACGGAAGTCGTGGCCAGTGAAGTAGAACAAGACAATGCATGCCGGATAAACAATGCACTGTACTTCGCCAGAGACTGCGGAGAACAACTGTACGAAGAAAGGAACTGGACGTACTCCCCTCATCAACATCGACAATGACCATCTCGGATATGAAGAGCCCACAGCAAACCAGCACCTTCAGTGGGCATGTCGGCTGGCCACGCAGCGGCATGTACAACCTCTTCGTATTCTTCACGCAGCTTCATTTCCTGACAGAAGTTGCGGCCAGTGCAGTAGAACCAGACATTGCATGCCTGAAAACAATGCACCGTACTAGGCCGGAGATTTCGCAGAACCACTGTACGAAGAAAAGTACTGGATGTGCTCGCAACCATCAACATCGACAATGCCCATCTCAGATATAAAGAGCCCACAGCCAACCAGCACCTTCAGTGGGCGTGTGGGCTGGCCACGGAGCGGCATGTCCAACCCTTTCGTATTCTTCACGCAGCTTCTTTTCCTGACCGAAGTTGCGGCAAGCGCAGTAGCACTGGAGACTGCATGCCTGAAAACAATGCACCGTACTTCTCCGGAGACTGCGCAGTACCATTGGACGAAGAAAGGAACTGGATGTACTCCCCCCAATCAACATCGACAATAACCATCCCGGAATAAAGAGCCCACAGCCAACCAGCACCTTCAGTGGGCATATCGGCTAGCCACGCAGCGGCATGTCCAACCTTTTCGTATTCTTCACGCAGCTTCGTTTCTGACAGAAGTTGTGGCCAGTGCAGTAGAACCGGACAATGCATGCCTGAAAACAATGCACGTACTTCGCCGGAGACTGCGCAGTACCATTGGACGAAGAAAAGTACTGGATGTACTCCCCCCCATCAACATCGACCATGACCATCTCGGATATAAAGAGCCCACAGCCAACCAGCACCTTCAGTGGGCATGTCGGCTGGCCAGCAGCGGCATGTCCAACATTTTCGTATTCTTCACGAGGTTCGTTTCCTGTAAGAAGTTGCGGCCAGTGCAGTAGAACCGTACAATGCATGCCTCAAAAGAATGCACCGTACTTCGCCGGAGATTTCGCAGAACCATTGTACGAAGAAAAGTACTGGATGTACTCCCCCCCATCAACATCGACAATGACCATCTCAGATTAAAGAGGCCACAGCCAACCAGACCCTTCATTTGGGCATGTCGGCTGGCCACGCAACGGCATGCCCCACCTTTTCGTATTCTTCACGCAGCTTCGTTTCCTGACAGAAGTTGCGGCCAGTGCAGTAGAACCGGACAATGCATGCCTGAAAACAATGCACCGCACTTCGCCGGAGACTGCGCAGTACCATTGGACGAAGAAAGGAACTGGACTTACTCCCCCCCATCAACATCGACAATAACCATCCCGGATATAAAGAGCCCACCACCAACCAGCACCTTCAGTGGGCATGTCGGCTGGCCACGCAGCAGCATGTCCAAACTTTTCGTATTCTTCACGCAGCTTCGTTTCCTGACAGAAGTTGCGGCCAGTGCAGTAGAACCGGATTATGCATGCCTGAAAACAATGCACCGTACTTCGACGGAGACTGCGCAGCACCATTGGACGAAAAAAAGTACTGGATGTACTCTCCCCATCAACATGGACAATGACAATCTCGGATATAAAGAGAACACAGCAGCCAACTAGCACATTCAGTGGGCATGTCGGCTGGCCACGGAGCGGCAAGTCCAACCATTTCATATTCTTCACCCAGCTTCTTTTCCTGACCGAAGTTGCGGCAAGCGCAGTAGATCCGGACAATGCATGCCTGAAAACATTGCACCGTACTTCGCCGGATAGTGTGCAGTACCATTGGACGAAGAAAGGAACTCGACGTACCCCCCCCCCATCAACATCGACAATGACCAGCTCGGATATAAAGAGCCCACAGCCAACCAGCACCTTCATTGGGCATGTCGGCTGGCCACGCAACGGCATGCCCAACCCTTTCGTATTCTTCACGCAGCTTCTTTTCCTGACCGAAGTTGCGGCAAGCGCAGTAGAACCGGACAATGCATGCCTGAAAACAATGCACCGTACTTCGCCGGAGACTGCGCAGTACCATTGGACGAAGAAAGGAACTGGGCGTACTCCCCCCATTTTCATCGACAATGACCATCTCGGATATAAAGAGCACACAGCCAACCAGCACCTTCAGTGGGCATGTCGGCTGGCCACGCAGCGGCATGTCCAACCCTTTCGTATTCTTCACGCAGCTTCTTTTCCTGACCGAAGTTGCGGCCAGTGCAGTAGAATCGGACATTGCATGCCTGAAAACAATGCACCGTACATCGCCGGAGATTTCGCAGAACCACTGTACGAAGAAAAGTACTGGATGTACTCCCCCCATTAACATCGACAATGCCCCTCTCGGATATAAAGAGCCCACAGCCAACCAGCACCTTCAGTGGGCATGTCGGCTGGCCACGGAGCGGCATGTCCAATCCTTTCGTATTCTTCACGCAGCTTCTTTTTCTGAGCGAAGTTGCGGCAAGCGCAGTAGAACCGGACAATGCATGCCTGAAAACAATGCACCGTACTTCGCCGGAGACTGCGCAGTACCATTGGACGAAGAAAAGTACTGGATGTACTCCCCCCATCAACATCGACAATGACCATCTCGGATATAAAGAGCCCACACCGCACCTTCAGTGGGCATGTCGGCTGGCCACGGAGCGGCATGTTCAACCCTTTCGTATTCTTCACGCAGCTTCTTTTCCTGACCGATGTTGCGGCAGGCGCAGTAGAACTGGACCATGCATGCCTGAAAACAATGCACCATACTTCGCCGGAGACTGCGCAGTACCATTGGACAAAGAAAGGAACAGGACGTACTCCCCCCATCAACATCGACAATAACCATCCCAGATATAAAGAGCCCACAGCCATGAAGCAGCTGCAGTGGGCATGTCGGCTGGCCACCCCGCGGCATATCAAACCTTTTCGTATTCTTCACGCAGCTTCTTTTCCTGACCGAAGTTGCGACAAGCGCAGTAGAACCGGACATTGCATGCCTGAAAACAATGCACCATACTTCGCCGGAGACTGCGCAGTACTATTGGACGAAGAAAGGAACTGGACGAACTCCCCCCATCAACATCGACAATGACCATCTCGGATATAAAGAGCCCACAGCCAACCAGCACCTTCAGTGGGCATGTCGG
Source organism: Haemaphysalis longicornis (assembly GCF_048455015.1). NCBI lineage: Eukaryota > Metazoa > Arthropoda > Arachnida > Ixodida > Ixodidae > Haemaphysalis > Haemaphysalis longicornis. The sequence goes on along the minus strand of NW_027526214.1, from coordinate 66,230,551 downwards.
CTGGCCAGCAGCGGCATGTCCAACCTTTTCGTATTCTTCACGAGGTTCGTTTCCTGTAAGAAGTTGCGGCCAGTGCAGTAGAACCGTACAACGCATGCCTGAAAAGAATGCACCGTACTTCGCCGGAGATTTCGCAGAACCACTGTACGAAGAAAAGTACTGGATGTTCTCCCCCCCATCAACATCGACAATGACCATCTCAGATATAAAGAGGCCACAGTCAACCAGTACCTTCAGTGGGCATGTCGGCTGGCCACGCAACGGCATGCCCCACCTTTTCGTATTCTTCACGCAGCTTCGTTTCCTGACAGAAGTGGCGGCCAGTGCAGTAGAACCGGACAATGCATGCCTGAAAACAATGCACCGCACTTCGCCAGAGACTGCGCAGTACCATTGGACGAAGAAAGGAACTGGACTTACTCCCCCCCCATCAACATCGACAATAACCATCCCGGATATAAAGAGCCCACCACCAACCAGCACCTTCAGTGGGCATGTCGGCTGGCCACGCAGGTAGCATGTCCAAACTTTTCGTATTCTGCACGCAGCTTCGTTTCCTGACAGAAGTTGCGGCCAGTGCAGTAGAACCTGACAATGCATGCCTGAAAACAATGCACCATACGTCGCCGGAGACTGCGCAGTACCATTGGACGAAGAAAGGAACAGGACGTACTCCCCCAAACAACATCGACAATAACCATCCCGGATATAAAGAGCCCACAGCCAAGAAGCACCTTCAGTGGGCATGTCGGCTGGCCACGCAGCGGCATATAAAACCTTTTCGTATTCTTCACGCAGCTTCGTTTCCTGACAGAAGTTGCTGCCAGTGCAGTAGAACCGGACATTGCATGCCTGAGAACAATGCACCGTACATCGCCGGAGATTTCGCAGAACCACTGTACGAAGAAAAGTACTGGATTTACTCCCCCCATCAATATCGACAATGCCCATCTCGGATATAAAGAGCCCACAGCCAACCAGCACCTTCAGTGGGCATGTCGGCTGGCCAGCAGCGGCATGTCCAACCTTTTCGTATTCTTCACGAGGTTCGTTTCCTGTAAGAAGTTGCGGCCAGTGCAGTAGAACCGTACAACGCATGCCTGAAAAGAATGCACCGTACTTCGCCGGAGATTTCGCAGAACCACTGTACGAAGAAAAGTACTGGATGTTCTCCCCCCCATCAACATCGACAATGACCATCTCAGATATAAAGAGGCCACAGTCAACCAGTACCTTCAGTGGGCATGTCGGCTGGCCACGCAACGGCATGCCCCACCTTTTCGTATTCTTCACGCAGCTTCGTTTCCTGACAGAAGTGGCGGCCAGTGCAGTAGAACCGGACAATGCATGCCTGAAAACAATGCACCGCACTTCGCCAGAGACTGCGCAGTACCATTTACGAAGAAAGGAACTGGACTTACTCCCCCCCCATCAACATCGACAATAACCATCCCGGATATAAAGAGCCCACCACCAACCAGCACCTTCAGTGGGCATGTCGGCTGGCCACGCAGGTAGCATGTCCAAACTTTTCGTATTCTGCACGCAGCTTCGTTTCCTGACAGAAGTTGCGGCCAGTGCAGTAGAACCTGACAATGCATGCCTGAAAACAATGCACCATACGTCGCCGGAGACTGCGCAGTACCATTGGACGAAGAAAGGAACAGGACGTACTCCCCCAAACAACATCGACAATAACCATCCCGGATATAAAGAGCCCACAGCCAAGAAGCACCTTCAGTGGGCATGTCGGCTGGCCACGCAGCGGCATATAAAACCTTTTCGTATTCTTCACGCAGCTTCGTTTCCTGACAGAAGTTGCTGCCAGTGCAGTAGAACCGGACATTGCATGCCTGAGAACAATGCACCGTACATCGCCGGAGATTTCGCAGAACCACTGTACGAAGAAAAGTACTGGATTTACTCCCCCCATCAATATCGACAATGCCCATCTCGGATATAAAGAGCCCACAGCCAACCAGCACCTTCAGTGGGCATGTCGGCTGGCCACGGAGCGGCATGTCCAACCCTTTCGTATCCTTCACGCAGCTTCTTTTCCTGACCGAAGTTGCGGCCAGCGCAGTAGAATCGGACATTGCATGCCTGAAAACAATGCAACGTACATCGCCGGAGATTTCGCAGAACCGCTGTACGAAGAAAAGTACTGGATGTACTCCCCCCATCAACATCGACAATGCCCATCTCGGATATAAGGAGCCCACAGCCAACCAGCACCTTCAGTGGGCATGTCGGCTGGCCACACAGCGGCATGTACAACCTCTTCGTATTCTTCACGTAGCTTCGTTTCCTGACAGAAGTTGCTGCCAGTGCAGTAGAACCGGACAACGCATGCCTGAAAACAATGCACCGTACATCGCCGGAGATTTCGCAGAACCGCTGTACGAAGAAAAGTACTGGATGTACTCCCCCCATCATCATCGACAATAACCATCCCGGATATAAAGAGCCCACAGCCAAGAAGCACCATCAGTGGGCATGTCGGCTGGCCACGCAGCAGCATATCAAACCTTTTCGTATTCTTCACGCAGCTTCGTTTCCTGACAGAAGTTGCTGCCAGTGCAGTAGAACCGCACAATGCATGCCTGAAAACAATGCACCGCACTTCGCCGGAGACTGCGCAGTACCATTGGACGAAGAAAGGAACTGGACTTACTCCCCCCCCATCAACATCGACAATGACCATCTCGGATATAAAGAGCCCACAGCCAACCAGCACCTTCAGTGGGCATGTCGGCTGGCCACGGAGCGGCATGTCCAACCCTCTGGTATTCTTCACGCAGCTTCTTTTCCTGACCGAAGTTGCGGCAAGCGCAGTAGAACCGGACAATGGATGCCTGAAAACAATGCACCGTAATTCGCCGGAGACTGCGCAGTACCATTGGATGAAGAAAAGTACTTGATGTACTCTCCCCCATCAACATCGACAATGACCATCTCGGATATAAGGAGCCCACAGCCAACCAGCACCTTCAGTGGGCATGTCGGCTGGCCACGGAGCGGCATGTCGAACCCTTTCGTATTCTTCACGTAGCTTCGTTTCCTCACAGAAGTTGCTGCCAGTGCAGTAGAACCGGACAACGCATGCCTGACAACAATGCACCGTACTTTGCCGGAGATTTCGCAGAACCGCTGTACGAAGAAAAGTACTGGACGTACTCCCCCCATCAACATCGACATCGGCCATCCCGGATATAAACAGCCCACAGCCAACCAGCACCTTCAGTGGGCATGTCGGCTGGCCACACAGCGGCATGTCAAACCCTTTCGTATTTTTCACGCAGCTTCTTTTGCTGACGGAAGTCGTGGCCAGTGAAGTAGAACAAGACAATGCATGCCGGATAAACAATGCACTGTACTTCGCCAGAGACTGCGGAGAACAACTGTACGAAGAAAGGAACTGGACGTACTCCCCTCATCAACATCGACAATGACCATCTCGGATATGAAGAGCCCACAGCAAACCAGCACCTTCAGTGGGCATGTCGGCTGGCCACGCAGCGGCATGTACAACCTCTTCGTATTCTTCACGCAGCTTCATTTCCTGACAGAAGTTGCGGCCAGTGCAGTAGAACCAGACATTGCATGCCTGAAAACAATGCACCGTACTAGGCCGGAGATTTCGCAGAACCACTGTACGAAGAAAAGTACTGGATGTGCTCGCAACCATCAACATCGACAATGCCCATCTCAGATATAAAGAGCCCACAGCCAACCAGCACCTTCAGTGGGCGTGTGGGCTGGCCACGGAGCGGCATGTCCAACCCTTTCGTATTCTTCACGCAGCTTCTTTTCCTGACCGAAGTTGCGGCAAGCGCAGTAGCACTGGAGACTGCATGCCTGAAAACAATGCACCGTACTTCTCCGGAGACTGCGCAGTACCATTGGACGAAGAAAGGAACTGGATGTACTCCCCCCAATCAACATCGACAATAACCATCCCGGAATAAAGAGCCCACAGCCAACCAGCACCTTCAGTGGGCATATCGGCTAGCCACGCAGCGGCATGTCCAACCTTTTCGTATTCTTCACGCAGCTTCGTTTCTGACAGAAGTTGTGGCCAGTGCAGTAGAACCGGACAATGCATGCCTGAAAACAATGCACGTACTTCGCCGGAGACTGCGCAGTACCATTGGACGAAGAAAAGTACTGGATGTACTCCCCCCCATCAACATCGACCATGACCATCTCGGATATAAAGAGCCCACAGCCAACCAGCACCTTCAGTGGGCATGTCGGCTGGCCAGCAGCGGCATGTCCAACATTTTCGTATTCTTCACGAGGTTCGTTTCCTGTAAGAAGTTGCGGCCAGTGCAGTAGAACCGTACAATGCATGCCTCAAAAGAATGCACCGTACTTCGCCGGAGATTTCGCAGAACCATTGTACGAAGAAAAGTACTGGATGTACTCCCCCCCATCAACATCGACAATGACCATCTCAGATTAAAGAGGCCACAGCCAACCAGACCCTTCATTTGGGCATGTCGGCTGGCCACGCAACGGCATGCCCCACCTTTTCGTATTCTTCACGCAGCTTCGTTTCCTGACAGAAGTTGCGGCCAGTGCAGTAGAACCGGACAATGCATGCCTGAAAACAATGCACCGCACTTCGCCGGAGACTGCGCAGTACCATTGGACGAAGAAAGGAACTGGACTTACTCCCCCCCATCAACATCGACAATAACCATCCCGGATATAAAGAGCCCACCACCAACCAGCACCTTCAGTGGGCATGTCGGCTGGCCACGCAGCAGCATGTCCAAACTTTTCGTATTCTTCACGCAGCTTCGTTTCCTGACAGAAGTTGCGGCCAGTGCAGTAGAACCGGATTATGCATGCCTGAAAACAATGCACCGTACTTCGACGGAGACTGCGCAGCACCATTGGACGAAAAAAAGTACTGGATGTACTCTCCCCATCAACATGGACAATGACAATCTCGGATATAAAGAGAACACAGCAGCCAACTAGCACATTCAGTGGGCATGTCGGCTGGCCACGGAGCGGCAAGTCCAACCATTTCATATTCTTCACCCAGCTTCTTTTCCTGACCGAAGTTGCGGCAAGCGCAGTAGATCCGGACAATGCATGCCTGAAAACATTGCACCGTACTTCGCCGGATAGTGTGCAGTACCATTGGACGAAGAAAGGAACTCGACGTACCCCCCCCCCATCAACATCGACAATGACCAGCTCGGATATAAAGAGCCCACAGCCAACCAGCACCTTCATTGGGCATGTCGGCTGGCCACGCAACGGCATGCCCAACCCTTTCGTATTCTTCACGCAGCTTCTTTTCCTGACCGAAGTTGCGGCAAGCGCAGTAGAACCGGACAATGCATGCCTGAAAACAATGCACCGTACTTCGCCGGAGACTGCGCAGTACCATTGGACGAAGAAAGGAACTGGGCGTACTCCCCCCATTTTCATCGACAATGACCATCTCGGATATAAAGAGCACACAGCCAACCAGCACCTTCAGTGGGCATGTCGGCTGGCCACGCAGCGGCATGTCCAACCCTTTCGTATTCTTCACGCAGCTTCTTTTCCTGACCGAAGTTGCGGCCAGTGCAGTAGAATCGGACATTGCATGCCTGAAAACAATGCACCGTACATCGCCGGAGATTTCGCAGAACCACTGTACGAAGAAAAGTACTGGATGTACTCCCCCCATTAACATCGACAATGCCCCTCTCGGATATAAAGAGCCCACAGCCAACCAGCACCTTCAGTGGGCATGTCGGCTGGCCACGGAGCGGCATGTCCAATCCTTTCGTATTCTTCACGCAGCTTCTTTTTCTGAGCGAAGTTGCGGCAAGCGCAGTAGAACCGGACAATGCATGCCTGAAAACAATGCACCGTACTTCGCCGGAGACTGCGCAGTACCATTGGACGAAGAAAAGTACTGGATGTACTCCCCCCATCAACATCGACAATGACCATCTCGGATATAAAGAGCCCACACCGCACCTTCAGTGGGCATGTCGGCTGGCCACGGAGCGGCATGTTCAACCCTTTCGTATTCTTCACGCAGCTTCTTTTCCTGACCGATGTTGCGGCAGGCGCAGTAGAACTGGACCATGCATGCCTGAAAACAATGCACCATACTTCGCCGGAGACTGCGCAGTACCATTGGACAAAGAAAGGAACAGGACGTACTCCCCCCATCAACATCGACAATAACCATCCCAGATATAAAGAGCCCACAGCCATGAAGCAGCTGCAGTGGGCATGTCGGCTGGCCACCCCGCGGCATATCAAACCTTTTCGTATTCTTCACGCAGCTTCTTTTCCTGACCGAAGTTGCGACAAGCGCAGTAGAACCGGACATTGCATGCCTGAAAACAATGCACCATACTTCGCCGGAGACTGCGCAGTACTATTGGACGAAGAAAGGAACTGGACGAACTCCCCCCATCAACATCGACAATGACCATCTCGGATATAAAGAGCCCACAGCCAACCAGCACCTTCAGTGGGCATGTCGGCTGGCCAGCAGCGGCATGTCCAACCTTTTCGTATTCTTCACGAGGTTCGTTTCCTGTAAGAAGTTGCGGCCAGTGCAGTAGAACCGTACAACGCATGCCTGAAAAGAATGCACCGTACTTCGCCGGAGATTTCGCAGAACCACTGTACGAAGAAAAGTACTGGATGTTCTCCCCCCCATCAACATCGACAATGACCATCTCAGATATAAAGAGGCCACAGTCAACCAGTACCTTCAGTGGGCATGTCGGCTGGCCACGCAACGGCATGCCCCACCTTTTCGTATTCTTCACGCAGCTTCGTTTCCTGACAGAAGTGGCGGCCAGTGCAGTAGAACCGGACAATGCATGCCTGAAAACAATGCACCGCACTTCGCCAGAGACTGCGCAGTACCATTGGACGAAGAAAGGAACTGGACTTACTCCCCCCCCATCAACATCGACAATAACCATCCCGGATATAAAGAGCCCACCACCAACCAGCACCTTCAGTGGGCATGTCGGCTGGCCACGCAGGTAGCATGTCCAAACTTTTCGTATTCTGCACGCAGCTTCGTTTCCTGACAGAAGTTGCGGCCAGTGCAGTAGAACCTGACAATGCATGCCTGAAAACAATGCACCATACGTCGCCGGAGACTGCGCAGTACCATTGGACGAAGAAAGGAACAGGACGTACTCCCCCAAACAACATCGACAATAACCATCCCGGATATAAAGAGCCCACAGCCAAGAAGCACCTTCAGTGGGCATGTCGGCTGGCCACGCAGCGGCATATAAAACCTTTTCGTATTCTTCACGCAGCTTCGTTTCCTGACAGAAGTTGCTGCCAGTGCAGTAGAACCGGACATTGCATGCCTGAGAACAATGCACCGTACATCGCCGGAGATTTCGCAGAACCACTGTACGAAGAAAAGTACTGGATTTACTCCCCCCATCAATATCGACAATGCCCATCTCGGATATAAAGAGCCCACAGCCAACCAGCACCTTCAGTGGGCATGTCGGCTGGCCAGCAGCGGCATGTCCAACCTTTTCGTATTCTTCACGAGGTTCGTTTCCTGTAAGAAGTTGCGGCCAGTGCAGTAGAACCGTACAACGCATGCCTGAAAAGAATGCACCGTACTTCGCCGGAGATTTCGCAGAACCACTGTACGAAGAAAAGTACTGGATGTTCTCCCCCCCATCAACATCGACAATGACCATCTCAGATATAAAGAGGCCACAGTCAACCAGTACCTTCAGTGGGCATGTCGGCTGGCCACGCAACGGCATGCCCCACCTTTTCGTATTCTTCACGCAGCTTCGTTTCCTGACAGAAGTGGCGGCCAGTGCAGTAGAACCGGACAATGCATGCCTGAAAACAATGCACCGCACTTCGCCAGAGACTGCGCAGTACCATTTACGAAGAAAGGAACTGGACTTACTCCCCCCCCATCAACATCGACAATAACCATCCCGGATATAAAGAGCCCACCACCAACCAGCACCTTCAGTGGGCATGTCGGCTGGCCACGCAGGTAGCATGTCCAAACTTTTCGTATTCTGCACGCAGCTTCGTTTCCTGACAGAAGTTGCGGCCAGTGCAGTAGAACCTGACAATGCATGCCTGAAAACAATGCACCATACGTCGCCGGAGACTGCGCAGTACCATTGGACGAAGAAAGGAACAGGACGTACTCCCCCAAACAACATCGACAATAACCATCCCGGATATAAAGAGCCCACAGCCAAGAAGCACCTTCAGTGGGCATGTCGGCTGGCCACGCAGCGGCATATAAAACCTTTTCGTATTCTTCACGCAGCTTCGTTTCCTGACAGAAGTTGCTGCCAGTGCAGTAGAACCGGACATTGCATGCCTGAGAACAATGCACCGTACATCGCCGGAGATTTCGCAGAACCACTGTACGAAGAAAAGTACTGGATTTACTCCCCCCATCAATATCGACAATGCCCATCTCGGATATAAAGAGCCCACAGCCAACCAGCACCTTCAGTGGGCATGTCGGCTGGCCACGGAGCGGCATGTCCAACCCTTTCGTATCCTTCACGCAGCTTCTTTTCCTGACCGAAGTTGCGGCCAGCGCAGTAGAATCGGACATTGCATGCCTGAAAACAATGCAACGTACATCGCCGGAGATTTCGCAGAACCGCTGTACGAAGAAAAGTACTGGATGTACTCCCCCCATCAACATCGACAATGCCCATCTCGGATATAAGGAGCCCACAGCCAACCAGCACCTTCAGTGGGCATGTCGGCTGGCCACACAGCGGCATGTACAACCTCTTCGTATTCTTCACGTAGCTTCGTTTCCTGACAGAAGTTGCTGCCAGTGCAGTAGAACCGGACAACGCATGCCTGAAAACAATGCACCGTACATCGCCGGAGATTTCGCAGAACCGCTGTACGAAGAAAAGTACTGGATGTACTCCCCCCATCATCATCGACAATAACCATCCCGGATATAAAGAGCCCACAGCCAAGAAGCACCATCAGTGGGCATGTCGGCTGGCCACGCAGCAGCATATCAAACCTTTTCGTATTCTTCACGCAGCTTCGTTTCCTGACAGAAGTTGCTGCCAGTGCAGTAGAACCGCACAATGCATGCCTGAAAACAATGCACCGCACTTCGCCGGAGACTGCGCAGTACCATTGGACGAAGAAAGGAACTGGACTTACTCCCCCCCCATCAACATCGACAATGACCATCTCGGATATAAAGAGCCCACAGCCAACCAGCACCTTCAGTGGGCATGTCGGCTGGCCACGGAGCGGCATGTCCAACCCTCTGGTATTCTTCACGCAGCTTCTTTTCCTGACCGAAGTTGCGGCAAGCGCAGTAGAACCGGACAATGGATGCCTGAAAACAATGCACCGTAATTCGCCGGAGACTGCGCAGTACCATTGGATGAAGAAAAGTACTTGATGTACTCTCCCCCATCAACATCGACAATGACCATCTCGGATATAAGGAGCCCACAGCCAACCAGCACCTTCAGTGGGCATGTCGGCTGGCCACGGAGCGGCATGTCGAACCTTTTCGTATTCTTCACGTAGCTTCGTTTCCTGACAGAAGTTGCTGCCAGTGCAGTAGAACCGCACAATGCATGCCTGAAAACAATGCACCGTACATCGCCGGAGATTTCGCAGAACCGCTGTACGAAGAAAAGTACTGGATGTACTCCCCCCATCAACATCGACAATGCCCATCTCGGATATAAAGAGCCCACAGCCAACCAGCACCTTCAGGGGAAATGTCGGCTGGCCACGCAGCAGCATGTCCAAACTTTTCGTATTTTGCACGCAGCTTCGTTTCCTGACAGAAGTTGCGGCCAGTGCAGTAGAACCGGACAATGCATGCCTGAAAACAATGCACCGTACGTCGCCGGAGACTGCGCAGTACCATTGGACGAAGATAGGAACAGGACGTACTCCCCCCATCAACATCGACAATAACCATCCCGCATATAAAGAGCCCACAGCCAAGAAGCACCTTCAGTGGGCATGTCGGCTGGCCACGCAGCGGCATATAAAACCTTTTCGTATTCTTCACGCAGCTTCGTTTCCTGACAGAAGTTGCTGCCAGTGCAGTAGAACTGGACAATGCATGCCTGAAAACAATGCACTGTACTTTGCCAAAGACTGCGCAGTACCATTGGACGAAGAAAAGTTCTGGATGTACACCCCCCATCAGCATCGACAATGACCATCTCGGATATAAAGAGCCCAGAGCCAACCAGCACCTTCAGTGGGCATGTCGGCTGGCCACGGAGCGGCATGTCCAACCCTCTCGTATTCTTCACGCAGCTTCTTTTCCTGACCGAAGTTGCGGCACGCGCAGTATAACCGGACAATGGATGCCTGAAAACAATGCACCGTACTTCGCCGGAGACTGCGCAGTACCATTGGATGAAGAAAAGTACTTGATGTACTCTCCCCCATCAACATCGACAATGACCATCTCGGATATAAGGAGCCCACAGCCAACCAGCACCTTCAGTGGGCATGTCGGCTGGCCACGGAGCGGCATGTCGAACCTTTTCGTATTCTTCACGTAGCTTCGTTTCCTGACAGAAGTTGCTGCCAGTGCAGTAGAACCTCACAACGCATGCCTGAAAACAATGCAGCGTACTTCGCCCGAGATTTCGCAGAACCGCTGTACGAAGAAAAGTACTGGACGTACTCCCCCCCATCAACATCGACATCGGCCATCCCGGATATAAAGAGCCCACAGCCAACCAGCACCTTCAGTGGGCATGTCGGCTGGCCACACAGCGGCATGTACAACCTCTTCGTATTCTTCACGCAGCTTCATTTCCTGACAGAAGTTGCGGCCAGTAAAGTAGAACCGGACATTGCATGCCTGAAAACAATGCACCGTACATCGCCGGAGATTTCGCAGAACCGCTGTACGAAGAAAAGTACTGGATGTACTCCCCCCATCAACATCGACAATGCCCATATCGGATATAAGGAGCCCACAGCCAACCAGCACCTTCAGTGGGCATGTCGGCTGGCCACACAGCGGCATGTACAACCTCTTCGTATTCTTCACGTAGCTTCGTTTCCTGACAGATGTTGCTGCCAGTGCAGTAGAACCGGACAACGCATGCCTGAAAACAATGCACCGTACATCGCCGGAGATTTCGCAGAACCGCTGTACGAAGAAAAGTACTGGATGTACTCCCCCCATCAACATCGACAATAACCATCCCGGATATAAAGAGCCCACAGCCAAGAAGCACCTTCAGTGGGCATGTCGGCTGGCCACGCAGCAGCATATCAAACCTTTTCGTATTCTTCACGCAGCCTCGTTTCCTGACAGAAGTTGCTGCCAGTGTAGTAGAACCGCACAATGCATGCCTGAAAACAATGCACCGCACTTCGCCGGAGACTGCGCAGTACCATTGGACGAAGAAAGGAACTGGACTTACTCCCCCCCCATCAACATCGACAATGACCATCTCGGATATAAAGAGCCCACAGCCAACCAGCACCTTCAGTGGGCATGTCGGCTGGCCACGGAGCGGCATGTCCAACCCTCTCGTATTCTTCACGCAGCTTCTTTTCCTGACCGAAGTTGCGGCAAGCGCAGTAGAACCGGACAATGGATGCCTGAAAACAATGCACCGTACTTCGCCGGAGACTGCGCAGTACCATTGGATGAAGAAAAGTACTTGATGTACTCTCCCCCATCAACATCGACAATGACCATCTCGGATATAAGGAGCCCACAGCCAACCAGCACCTTCAGTGGGCATGTCGGCTGGCCACGGAGCGGCATGTCGAACCTTTTCGTATTCTTCACGTAGCTTCGTTTCCTGACAGAAGTTGCTGCCAGTGCAGTAGAACCGCACAATGCATGCCTGAAAACAATGCACCGTACATCGCCGGAGATTTCGCAGAACCACTGTACGAAGAAAAGTACTGGATGTACTCCCCCCATCAACATCGACAATGCCCATCTCGGATATAAAGAGCCCACAGCCAACCAGCACCTTCAGGGGAAATGTCGGCTGGCCACGCAGCAGCATGTCCAAACTTTTCGTATTTTGCACGCAGCTTCGTTTCCTGACAGAAGTTGCGGCCAGTGCAGTAGAACCGGACAATGCATGCCTGAAAACAATGCACCGTACGTCGCCGGAGACTGCGCAGTACCATTGGACGAAGATAGGAACAGGACGTACTCCCCCATCAACATCGACAATAACCATCCCGGATATAAAGAGCCCACAGCCAAGAAGCACCTTCAGTGGGCATGTCGGCTGGCCACGCAGCGGCATATAAAACCTTTTCGTATTCTTCACGCAGCTTCGTTTCCTGACAGAAGTTGCTGCCAGTGCAGTAGAACCGGACAATGCATGCCTGAAAACAATGCACTGTACTTTGCCGGAGACTGCGCAGTACCATTGGACGAAGAAAAGTTCTGGATGTACACCCCCCATCAGCATCGACAATGACCATCTCGGATATAAAGAGCCCACAGCCAACCAGCACCTTCAGTGGGCATGTCGGCTGGCCACGGAGCGGCATGTCCAACCCTCTCGTATTCTTCACGCAGCTTCTTTTCCTGACCGAAGTTGCGGCAAGCGCAGTATAACCGGACAATGGATGCCTGAAAACAATGCAGCGTACTTCGCCCGAGATCTCGCAGAACCGCTGTACGAAGAAAAGTACTGGACGTACTCCCCCCCATCAACATCGACATCGGCCATCCCGGATATAAAGAGCCCACAGCCAACCAGCACCTTCAGTGGGCATGTCGGCTGGCCACACAGCGGCATGTACAACCTCTTCGTATTCTTCACGCAGCTTCATTTCCTGACAGAAGTTGCGGCCAGTGCAGTAGAACCGGACATTGCATGCCTGAAAACAATGCACCGTACATCGCCGGAGATTTCGCAGAACCACTGTATGAAGAAAAGTACTGAATTTACTCCCCCCTTTAACATCGACAATGCCCATCTCGGATATAAAGAGCCCACAGCCCACCAGCACCTTCAGTGGGCATGTCGGCTGGCCACGGAGCAGCATGTCCAACCCTTTCTTATTCTTCACGCAGCTTCTTTTCCTGACCGAAGTTGCGGCCAGTGCAGTAGAATCGGACATTGCATGCCTGAAAACAATGCACCGTACATCGCCGGAGATTTCGCAGAACCGCTGTACGAAGAAAAGTACTGGATGTACTCCCCCCATCAACATCGACAATGCCCATCTCAGATATAAAGAGCCCACAGCCAACCAGCACCTTCAGTGGAAATGTCGCCTGGCCACGGAGCGGCATGTCCAACCCTTTCGTATTCTTCACGCAGCTTCTTTTCCTGACCGAAGTTGCGGCCAGTCAGTAGAACCGGACAACGCATGCCTGAAAACAATGCAGCGTACTTCGCCGGAGTTTTCGCAGAACCGCTGTACGAAGAAAAGTACTGGACGTACTCCCCCCATCAACATCGACATCGGCCATCCCGGATATAAAGAGCCCACAGCCAACCAGCACCTTCAGTGGGCATGTCGGCTGGCCACACAGCGGCATGTACAACCTCTTCGTATTCTTCACGCAGCTTCATTTCCTGACAGAAGTTGCGGCCAGCGCAGTAGAACCGGGCATTGCATGCCTGAGAACAATGCACCGTACATCGCCGGAGATTTCGCAGAACCACTGTACGAAGAAAAGTACTGGATTTACTCCCCCCATCAACATCGACAATGCCCATCTCGGATATAAAGAGCCCACAGCCAACCAGCACCTTCATTGGGCATGTCGGCTGGCCACGGAGCGGCATGTCCAACCCTTTCGTATCCTTCACGCAGCTTCTTTTCCTGACCGAAGTTGCGGCCAGCGCAGTAGAATCGGACATTGCATGCCTGAAAACAATGCACCGTACATCGCCGGAGATTTCGCAGAACCGCTGTACGAAGAAAAGTACTGGATGTACTCCCCCCATCAACATCGACAATGCCCATCTCGGATATAAGGAGCCCACAGCCAACCAGCACCTTCAGTGGGCATGTCGGCTGGCCACGGGGCGGCATGTCGAACCCTTTCGTATTCTTCACGTAGCTTCGTTTCCTGACAGAAGTTGCTGCCAGTTCAGTAGAACCGGACAACGCATGCGTGAAAACAATGCAGCGTACTTCGCCGGAGATTTCGCAGAACCGCTGTACGAAGAAAAGTACTGGACGTACTCCCCCCCATCAACATCGACATCGGCCATCCCGGATATAAAGAGCCCACAGCCAACCAGCACCTTCAGTGGGCATGTCGGCTGGCCACACAGCGGCATGTACAACCTCTTCGTATTCTTCACGCAGCTTCATTTCCTGACAGAAGTTGCGGCCAGTGCAGTAGAACCGGACATTGCATGCCTGAGAACAATGCACCGTACATCTCCGGAGATTTCGCAGAACCACTGTACGAAGAAAAGTACTGGATTTACTCCCCCCATCAACATCGACAATGCCCATCTCGGATATAAAGAGCCCACAGCCAACCAGCACCTTCAGTGGGCATGTCGGCTGGCCACGGAGCGGCATGTCCAACCCTTTCGTATCCTTCACGCAGCTTCTTTTCCTGACCGAAGTTGCGGCCAGCGCAGTAGAATCGGACATTGCATGCCTGAAAACAATGCACCGTACATCGCCGGAGTTTTCGCAGAACCGCTGTACGAAGAAAAGTACTGGACGTACTCCCCCCATCAACATCGACATCGGCCATCCCGGATATAAAGAGCCCACAGCCAACCAGCACCTTCAGTGGGCATGTCGGCTGGCCACACAGCGGCATGTACAACCTCTTCGTATTCTTCACGCAGCTTCATTTCCTGACAGAAGTTGCGGCCAGTGCAGTAGAACCGGACATTGCATGCCTGAGAACAATGCACCGTACATCGCCGGAGATTTCGCAGAACCACTGTACGAAGAAAAGTACTGGATTTACTCCCCCCATCAACATCGACAATGCCCATCTCGGATATAAAGAGCCCACAGCCAACCAGCACCTTCAGTGGGCATGTCGGCTGGCCACGGAGCGGCATGTCCAAACCTTTCGTATCCTTCACGCAGCTTCTTTTCCTGACCGAAGTTGCGGCCAGCGCAGTAGAATCGGACATTGCATGCCTGAAAACAATGCACCGTACATCGCCGGAGATTTCGCAGAACCGCTGTACGAAGAAAAGTACTGGATGTACTCCCCCCATTAACATCGACAATGCCCATCTCGGATATAAGGAGCCCACAGCCAACCAGCACCTTCAGTGGGCATTTCGGCTGGCCACGGGGCGGCATGTCGAACCCTTTCGTATTCTTCACGTAGCTTCGTTTCCTGACAGAAGTTGCTGCCAGTTCAGTAGAACCGGACAACGCTTGCCTGAAAACAATGCAGCGTACTTCGCCGGAGATTTCGCAGAACCGCTGTACGAAGAAAAGTACTGGACGTACTCCCCCCCATCAACATCGACATCGGCCATCCCGGATATAAAGAGCCCACAGCCAACCAGCACCTTCAGTGGGCATGTCGGCTGGCCACACAGCGGCATGTACAACCTCTTCGTATTCTTCACGCAGCTTCATTTCCTGACAGAAGTTGCGGCCAGTGCAGTAGAACCGGACATTGCATGCCTGAGAACAATGCACCGTACATCGCCGGAGATTTCGCAGAACCACTGTACGAAGAAAAGTACTGGATTTACTCCCCCCATCAACATCGACAATGCCCATCTCGGATATAAAGAGCCCACAGCCAACCGGCACCTTCAGTGGGCATGTCGGCTGGCCACGGAGCGGCATGTCCAACCCTTTCGTATCCTTCACGCAGCTTCTTTTCCTGACCGAAGTTGCGGCCAGCGCAGTAGAATCGGACATTGCATGGCTGAAAACAATGCACCGTACATCGCCGGAGATTTCGCAGAACCGCTGTACGAAGAAAAGTACTGGATGTACTCCCCCCATCAACATCGACAATGCCCATCTCGGATATAAGGAGCCCACAGCCAACCAGCACCTTCAGTGGGCATGTCGGCTGGCCACGGGGCGGCATGTCGAACCCTTTCGTATTCTTCACGTAGCTTCGTTTCCTGACAGAAGTTGCTGCCAGTTCAGTAGAACCGGACAACGCATGCCTGAAAACAATGCAGCGTACTTCGCCGGAGATTTCGCAGAACCGCTGTACGAAGAAAAGTACTGGATGTACTCCCCCCATCAACATCGACAATGCCCATCTCGGATATGAAGAGCCCACAGCCAACCAGCACCTTCAGGGGAAATGTCGCCTGGCCACGGAGCGGCATGTCCACCCCTTTCGTATTCTTCACGCAGCTTCTTTTCCTGACCGAAGTTGCGGCCAGTGCAGTAGAATAGGACATTGCATGCCTGAAAACAATGCACCGTACATCGCCGGAGATTTCGCAGAACCGCTGTACAAAGAAAAGTACTGGATGTACTCCCCCCATCAACATCGACAATAACCATCCCGGATATAAAGAGCCCACAGCCAAGAAGCACCTTCAGTGGGCATGTCAGCTGGCCACGCAGCAGCATATCAAACCTTTTCGTATTCTTCACGCAGCTTCGTTTCCTGACAGAAGTTGCTGCCAGTGCAGTAGAACCGCACAATGCATGCCTGAAAACAATGCACCGCACTTCGCCGTTGACTGCGCAGTACCATTGGACGAAGAAAGGAACTGGACTTACTCCCCCCCCATCAACATCGACAATAACCATCCCGGATATAAACAGCCCACCACCAGCCAGCAGGTTCAGTGGGCATGTCGGCTGGCCACGCAGCAGCATGTCCAAACTTTTCGTATTTTGCACGCAGCTTCGTTTCCTGACAGAAGTTGCAGCCAGTGCAGTAGAACCGGACAATGCATGCCTGAAAACAATGCACCGTACGTCGCCGGAGACTGCGCAGTACCATTGGACGAAGATAGGAACAGGACGTACTCCCCCCATCAACATCGACAATAACCATCCCGGATATAAAGAGCCCACAGCCAAGAAGCACCTTCAGTGGGCATGTCGGCTGGCCACGCAGCGGCATATAAAACCTTTTCGTATTCTTCACGCAGCTTCGTTTCCTGACAGAAGTTGCTGCCAGTGCAGTAGAACCGGACAATGCATGCCTGAAAACAATGCACTGTACTTTGCCGGAGACTGCGCAGTACCATTCGACGAAGAAATGTTCTGGATGTACACCCCCCATCAGCATCGACAATTACCATCTCGGATATAAAGAGCCCACATCCAACCAGCACCTTCAGTGGGCATGTCGGCTGTCCAAGGAGCGGCATGTCCAACCCTTTCGTATTCTTCACGCAGCTTCTTTTCCTGACCGAAGTTGCGGCAAGCGCAGTAGAACCGGACAATGGATGCCTGAAAACAATGCACCGTACTTCGCCGGAGACTGCGCAGTACCATTGGACGAAGAAAAGTACTTGATGTACTCCCCCCCATCAACATCGACAATGACCATCTCGGATATAAGGAGCCCACAGCCAACCAGCACCTTCAGTGGGCATGTCGGCTGGCCACGGAGCGGCATGTCGAACACTTTCGTATTCTTCACGTAGCTTCGTTTCCTCACAGAAGTTGCTGCCAGTGCAGTTGAACCGGACAACGCATGCCTGAAAACAATGCACCGTACTTCGCCGGAGATTTCGCAGAACGACAGTACGAAGAAAAGTACTGGACGTACTCCGCCCCATCAACATCGACATCGGCCATCCCGGATATAAAGAGCCCACAGCCAACCAGCACCTTCAGTGGGCATGTCGGCTGGCCACACAGCGGCATGTCAAACCCTTTCGTATTTTTTACGCAGCTTCTTTTGCTGACGGAAGTCGTGGCGAGTGAAGTAGAACAAGACAATGCATGCCTGATAAACAATGCACCGTACTTCGCCGGAGATTGCGCAGAACCACTGTACGAAGAAAGGAAGTGGACGTACTCCCCCCATAACATTAACAATGACCATCTCGGATATAAAGAGCCCACAGCCAACCAGCACCTTCAGTGGGCATGTCGGCTGGCCACGGAGCGGCATGTCCAACCCTTTCGTATTCTTCACGCAGCTTCTTTTCCTGACCGAAGTTGCGGCAAGCGCAGTAGAACCGGACAACGGATGCCTGAAAACAATGCACCGTACTTCGCCGGAGACTGCGCAGTACCATTGGACGAAGAAAAGTACTTGATGTACTCCCCCCCATCCACATCGACAATGACCATCTCGGATATAAGGAGCCCACAGCCAACCAGCACCTTCAGTGGGCATGTCGGCTGGCCACGGAGCGGCATGTCGAACACTTTCGTATTCTTCACGTAGCTTCGTTTCCTCACAGAAGTTGCTGCCAGTGCAGTTGAACCGGACAACGCATGCCTGAAAACAATGCACCGTACTTCGCCGGAGATTTCGCAGAACGACAGTACGAAGAAAAGTACTGGACGTACTCCGCCCCATCAACATCGACATCGGCCATCCCGGATATAAAGAGCCCACAGCCAACCAGCACCTTCAGTGGGCATGTCGGCTGGCCACACAGCGGCATGTCAAACCCTTTCGTATTTTTTACGCAGCTTCTTTTGCTGACGGAAGTCGTGGCGAGTGAAGTAGAACAAGACAATGCATGCCTGATAAACAATGCACCGTACTTCGCCAGAGACTGCGGAGAACAACTGTACGAAGAAAGGAACTGGACGTACTCCCCTCATCAACATCGACAATGACCATCTCGGATATAAAGAGCCCACAGCAAACCAGCACCTTCAGTGGGCATGTCGGCTGGCCACGCAGCAGCATGTACAACCTCTTCGTATTCTTCACGCAGCTTCGTTTCCTGACAGAAGTTGCTGCCAGTGCAGTAGAACCGCACAATGCATGCCTGAAAACAATGCACCGCACTTCGCCGGAGACTGCGCAGTACCATTGGACGAAGAAAGGAACTGGACTTACTCCCCCCCCATCAACATCGACAATGACCATCTCGGATATAAAGAGCCCACAGCCAACCAGCACCTTCAGTGGGCATGTCGGCTGGCCACGGAGCGGCATGTCCAACCCTCTCGTATTCTTCACGCAGCTTCCTTTCCTGACCGAAGTTGCGGCAAGCGCAGTAGAACTGGACAATGGATGCCTGAAAACAATGCACCGTACTTCGCCGGAGACTGCGCAGTACCATTGGATGAAGAAAAGTACTTGATGTACTCTCCCCCATCAACATCGACAATGACCATCTCGGATATAAGGAGCCCACAGCCAACCAGCACCTTCAGTGGGCATGTCGGCTGGCCACGGAGCGGCATGTCGAACCTTTTCGTATTCTTCACGTAGCTTCGTTTCCTGACAGAAGTTGCTGCCAGTGCAGTAGAACCGCACAATGCATGCCTGAAAACAATGCACCGTACATCGCCGGAGATTTCGCAGAACCGCTGTACGAAGAAAAGTACTGGATGTACTCCCCCCATCAACATCGACAATGCCCATCTCGGATATAAAGAGCCCACAGCCAACCAGCACCTTCAGGGGAAATGTCGGCTGGCCACGCAGCAGCATGTCCAAACTTTTCGTATTTTGCACGCAGCTTCGTTTCCTGACAGAAGTTGCAGCCAGTGCAGTAGAACCGGACAATGCATGCCTGAAAACAATGCACCGTACGTCGCCGGAGACTGCGCAGTACCATTGGACGAAGATAGGAACAGGACGTACTCCCCCCATCAACATCGACAATAACCATCCTGGATATAAAGAGCCCACAGCCAAGAAGCACCTTCAGTGGGCATGTCGGCTGGCCAAGCAGCGGCATATAAAACCTTTTCGTATTCTTCACGCAGCTTCGTTTCCTGACAGAAGTTGCTGCCAGTGCAGTAGAACCGGACAATGCATGCCTGAAAACAATGCACTGTACTTTGCCGGAGACTGCGCAGTACCATTGGACGAAGAAAAGTTCTGGATGTACACCCCCCATCAGCATCGACAATGACCATCTCGGATATAAAGAGCCCACAGCCAACCAGCACCTTCAGTGGGCATGTCGGCTGGCCACGGAGCGGCATGTCCAACCCTCTCGTATTCTTCACGCAGCTTCTTTTCCTGACCGAAGTTGCGGCAAGCGCAGTAGAACCGGACAACGGATGCCTGAAAACAATGCACCGTACTTCGCCGGAGACTGCGCAGTACCATTGGACGAAGAAAAGTACTTGATGTACTCCCCCCCATCAACATCGACAATGACCATCTCGGATATAAGGAGCCCACAGCCAACCAGCACCTTCAGTGGGCATGTCGGCTGGCCACGGAGCGGCATGTCGAACACTTTCGTATTCTTCACGTAGCTTCGTTTCCTCACAGAAGTTGCTGCCAGTGCAGTTGAACCGGACAACGCATGCCTGAAAACAATGCACCGTACTTCGCCGGAGATTTCGCAGAACGACAGTACGAAGAAAAGTACTGGACGTACTCCGCCCCATCAACATCGACATCGGCCATCCCGGATATAAAGAGCCCACAGCCAACCAGCACCTTCAGTGGGCATGTCGGCTGGCCACACAGCGGCATGTCAAACCCTTTCGTATTTTTTACGCAGCTTCTTTTGCTGACGGAAGTCGTGGCGAGTGAAGTAGAACAAGACAATGCATGCCTGATAAACAATGCACCGTACTTCGCCAGAGACTGCGGAGAACAACTGTACGAAGAAAGGAACTGGACGTACTCCCCTCATCAACATCGACAATGACCATCTCGGATATAAAGAGCCCACAGCAAACCAGCACCTTCAGTGGGCATGTCGGCTGGCCACGCAGCAGCATGTACAACCTCTTCGTATTCTTCACGCAGCTTCGTTTCCTGACAGAAGTTGCTGCCAGTGCAGTAGAACCGCACAATGCATGCCTGAAAACAATGCACCGCACTTCGCCGGAGACTGCGCAGTACCATTGGACGAAGAAAGGAACTGGACTTACTCCCCCCCCATCAACATCGACAATGACCATCTCGGATATAAAGAGCCCACAGCCAACCAGCACCTTCAGTGGGCATGTCGGCTGGCCACGGAGCGGCATGTCCAACCCTCTCGTATTCTTCACGCAGCTTCCTTTCCTGACCGAAGTTGCGGCAAGCGCAGTAGAACTGGACAATGGATGCCTGAAAACAATGCACCGTACTTCGCCGGAGACTGCGCAGTACCATTGGATGAAGAAAAGTACTTGATGTACTCTCCCCCATCAACATCGACAATGACCATCTCGGATATAAGGAGCCCACAGCCAACCAGCACCTTCAGTGGGCATGTCGGCTGGCCACGGAGCGGCATGTCGAACCTTTTCGTATTCTTCACGTAGCTTCGTTTCCTGACAGAAGTTGCTGCCAGTGCAGTAGAACCGCACAATGCATGCCTGAAAACAATGCACCGTACATCGCCGGAGATTTCGCAGAACCGCTGTACGAAGAAAAGTACTGGATGTACTCCCCCCATCAACATCGACAATGCCCATCTCGGATATAAAGAGCCCACAGCCAACCAGCACCTTCAGGGGAAATGTCGGCTGGCCACGCAGCAGCATGTCCAAACTTTTCGTATTTTGCACGCAGCTTCGTTTCCTGACAGAAGTTGCAGCCAGTGCAGTAGAACCGGACAATGCATGCCTGAAAACAATGCACCGTACGTCGCCGGAGACTGCGCAGTACCATTGGACGAAGATAGGAACAGGACGTACTCCCCCCATCAACATCGACAATAACCATCCTGGATATAAAGAGCCCACAGCCAAGAAGCACCTTCAGTGGGCATGTCGGCTGGCCAAGCAGCGGCATATAAAACCTTTTCGTATTCTTCACGCAGCTTCGTTTCCTGACAGAAGTTGCTGCCAGTGCAGTAGAACCGGACAATGCATGCCTGAAAACAATGCACTGTACTTTGCCGGAGACTGCGCAGTACCATTGGACGAAGAAAAGTTCTGGATGTACACCCCCCATCAGCATCGACAATGACCATCTCGGATATAAAGAGCCCACAGCCAACCAGCACCTTCAGTGGGCATGTCGGCTGGCCACGGAGCGGCATGTCCAACCCTCTCGTATTCTTCACGCAGCTTCTTTTCCTGACCGAAGTTGCGGCATGCGCAGTAGAACCGGACAATGGATGCCTGAAAACAATGCACCGTACTTCGCCGGAGACTGCGCAGTACCATTGGATGAAGAAAAGTACTTGATGTACTCTCCCCCATCAACATCGACAATGACCATCTCGGATATAAGGAGCCCACAGCCAACCAGCACCTTCAGTGGGCATGTCGGCTGGCCACGGAGCGGCATGTCGAACCTTTTCGTATTCTTCACGTAGCTTCGTTTCCTGACAGAAGTTGCTGCCAGTGCAGTAGAACCGGACAACGCATGCCTGAAAACAATGCAGCGTACTTCGCCTGAGATTTCGCAGAACCGCTGTACGAAGAAAAGTACTGGACGTACTCCCCCCCATCAACATCGACATCGGCCATCCCGGATATAAAGAGCCCACAGCCAACCAGCACCTTCAGTGGGCATGTCGGCTGGCCACACAGCGGCATGTACAACCTCTTCGTATTCTTCACGCAGCTTCATTTCCTGACAGAAGTTGTGGCCAGTGCAGTAGAACCGGACATTGCATGCCTGAAAACAATGCACCGTACATCGCCGGAGATTTCGCAGAACCACTGTATGAAGAAAAGTACTGAATTTACTCCCCCCTTCAACATCGACAATGCCCATCTCGGATATAAAGAGCCCACAGCCAACCAGCACCTTCAGTGGGCATGTCGGCTGGCCACGGAGCGGCATGTCCAACCCTTTCGTATTCTTCACGCAGCTTCTTTTCCTGACCGAAGTTGCGGCCAGTGCAGTAGAATCGGACATTGCATGCCTGAAAACAATGCACCGTACATCGCCGGAGATTTCGCAGAACCGCTGTACGAAGAAAAGTACTGGATGTACTCCCCCCATCAACATCGACAATGCCCATCTCGGATATAAAGAGCCCACAGCCAACCAGCACCTTCAGTGGAAATGTCGCCTGGCCACGGAGCGGCATGTCCAACCCTTTCGTATTCTTCACGCAGCTTCTTTTCCTGACCGAAGTTGCGGCCAGTGCAGTAGAACCGGACAACGCATGCCTGAAAACAATGCAGCGTACTTCGCCGGAGTTTTCGCAGAACCGCTGTACGAAGAAAAGTACTGGACGTACTCCCCCCATCAACATCGACATCGGCCATCCCGGATATAAAGAGCCCACAGCCAACCAGCACCTTCAGTGGGCATGTCGGCTGGCCACACAGCGGCATGTACAACCTCTTCGTATTCTTCACGCAGCTTCATTTCCTGACAGAAGTTGCAGCCAGTGCAGTAGAACCGGACATTGCATGCCTGAGAACAATGCACCGTACTTCTCCGGAGACTGCGCAGTACCATTGGACGAAGAAAGGAACTGGATGTACTCCCCCCAATCAACATCGACAATAACCATCCCGGATATAAAGAGCCCACAGCCAACCAGCACCTTCAGTGGGCATGTCGGCTGGCCAGCAGCGGCATGTCCAACCTTTTCGTATTCTTCACGAGGTTCGTTTCCTGTAAGAAGTTGCGGCCAGTGCAGTAGAACCGTACAACGCATGCCTCAAAAGAATGCACCGTACTTCGCCGGAGATTTCGCAGAACCATTGTACGAAGAAAAGTACTGGATGTACTCCCCCCCATCAACATCGACAATGACCATCTCGGATTAAAGAGGCCACAGCCAACCAGACCCTTCATTTGGGCATGTCGGCTGGCCACGCAACGGCATGCCCCACCTTTTCGTATTCTTCACGCAGCTTCGTTTCCTGACAGAAGTTGCGGCCAGTGCAGTAGAACCGGACAATGCATGCCTGAAAACAATGCACCGCACTTCGCCGGAGACTGCGCAGTACCATTGGACGAAGAAAGGAACTGGACTTACTCCCCCCCATCAACATCGACAATAACCATCCCGGATATAAAGAGCCCACCACCAACCAGCACCTTCAGTGGGCATGTCGGCTGGCCACGCAGCAGCATGTTCAAACTTTTCGTATTCTTCACGCAGCTTCGTTTCCTGACAGAAGTTGCGGCCAGTTCAGTAGAACCGGATTATGCATGCCTGAAAACAATGCACCGTACTTCGACGGAGACTGCGCAGCACCATTGGACGAAGAAAAGTACTGGATGTACTCTCCCCATCAACATGGACAATGACAATCTCGGATATAAAAGCCCACAGCAGCCAACTAGCACCTTCAGTGGGCATGTCGGCTGGCCACGGAGCGGCAAGTCCAACCATTTCATATTCTTCACCCAGCTTCTTTTCCTGACCGAAGTTGCGGCAAGCGCAGTAGATCCGGACAATGCATGCCTGAAAACATTGCACCGTACTTCGCCGGATAGTGTGCAGTACCATTGGACGAAGAAAGGAACTCGACGTACCCCCCCCCCCCATCAACATGGACAATGACCAGCTCGGATATAAAGAGCCCACAGCCAACCAGCACCTTCATTGGGCATGTCGGCTGGCCACGGAGCGGCATGTCCAACCTTTTCGTATTCTTCACGCAGCTTCTTTTCCTGACCGAAGTTGCGGCAAGCGCAGTAGAACCGGACAATGAATGCCTGAAAACAATGCACCGTACTTCGCCGGAGACTGCGCAGTACCATTGGACGAAGAAAGGAACTGGGCGTACTCCCCCCATTTTCATCGACAATGACCATCTCGGATATAAAGAGCACACAGCCAACCAGCACCTTCAGTGGGCATGTCGGCTGGCCACGCAGCGGCATGTCCAACCCTTTCGTATTCTTCACGCAGCTTCTTTTCCTGACCGAAGTTGCGGCCAGTGCAGTAGAATCGGACATTGCATGCCTGAAAACAATGCACCGTACATCGCCGGAGATTTCGCAGAACCACTGTACGAAGAAAAGTACTGGATGTACTCCCCCCATCAACATCGACAATGCCCATCTCGGATATAAAGAGCCCACAGCCAACCAGCACCTTCAGTGGGCATGTCGGCTGGCCACGGAGCGGCATGTCCAACCCTTTCGTATTCTTCACGCAGCTTCTTTTTCTGAGCGAAGTTGCGGCAAGCGCAGTAGAACCGGACAATGCATGCCTGAAAACAATGCACCGTACTTCGCCGGAGACTGCGCAGTACCATTGGACGAAGAAAAGTACTGGATGTACTCCCCCCATCAACATCGACAATGACCATCTCGGATATAAAGAGCCCACACCGCACCTTCAGTGGGCATGTCGGCTGGCCACGGAGCGGCATGTCCAACCCTTTCGTATTCTTCACGCAGCTTCTTTTCCTGACCGATGTTGCGGCAGGCGCAGTAGAACCGGACCATGCATGCCTGAAAACAATGCACCATACTTCGCCGGAGACTGCGCAGTACCATTGGACGAAGAAAGGAACAGGACGTACTCCCCCCATTAACATCGACAATAACCATCCCAGATATAAAGAGCCCACAGCCATGAAGCACCTGCAGTCGGCATGTCGGCTGGCCACGCAGCGGCATATCAAACCTTTTCGTATTCTTCACGCAGCTTCTTTTCCTGACCGAAGTTGCGACAAGCGCAGTAGAACCGGACATTGCATGCCTGAAAACAATGCACCATACTTCGCCGGAGACTGCGCAGTACTATTGGACGAAGAAAGGAACTGGACGAACTCCCCCCATCAACATCGACAATGACCATCTCGGATATAAAAAGCCCACAGCCAACCAGCACCTTCAGTGGGCATGTCGGCTGGCCAGCAGCGGCATGTCCAACCTTTTCGTATTCTTCACGAGGTTCGTTTCCTGTAAGAAGTTGCGGCCAGTGCAGTAGAACCGTACAACGCATGCCTGAAAAGAATGCACCGTACTTCGCCGGAGATTTCGCAGAACCACTGTACGAAGAAAAGTACTGGATGTACTCCCCCCCATCAACATCGACAATGACCATCTCAGATATAAAGAGGCCACAGTCAACCAGTACCTTCAGTGGGCATGTAGGCTGGCCACGCAACGGCATGCCCCACCTTTTCGTATTCTTCACGCAGCTTCGTTTCCTGACAGAAGTGGCGGCCAGTGCAGTAGAACCTGACAATGCATGCCTGAAAACAATGCACCGTACGTCGCCGGAGACTGCGCAGTACCATTGGACGAAGAAAGGAACAGGACGTACTCCCCCAATCAACATCGACAATAACCATCCCGGATATAAAGAGCCCACAGCCAAGAAGCACCTTCAGTGGGCATGTCGGCTGGCCACGCAGCGGCATATAAAACCTTTTCGTATTCTTCACGCAGCTTCGTTTCCTGACAGAAGTTGCTGCCAGTGCAGTAGAACCGGACATTGCATGCCTGAGAACAATGCACCGTACATCGCCGGAGATTTCGCAGAACCACTGTACGAAGAAAAGTACTGGATTTCCTCCCCCCATCAACATCGACAATGCCCATCTCGGATATAAAGAGCCCACAGCCAACCAGCACCTTCAGTGGGCATGTCGGCTGGCCACGGAGCGGCATGTCCAACCCTTTCGTATCCTTCACGCAGCTTCTTTTCCTGACCGAAGTTGCGGCCAGCGCAGTAGAATCGGACATTGCATGCCTGAAAACAATGCACCGTACATCGCCGGAGATTTCGCAGAACCGCTGTACGAAGAAAAGTACTGGATGTACTCCCCCCATCAACATCGACAATGCCCATCTCGGATATAAGGAGCCCACAGCCAACCAGCACCTTCAGTGGGCATGTCGGCTGGCCACGGGGCGGCATGTCGAACCCTTTCGTATTCTTCACGTAGCTTCGTTTCCTGACAGAAGTTGCTGCCAGTGCAGTAGAACCGGACAACGCATGCCTGAAAACAATGCAGCGTACTTCGCCGGAGATTTCGCAGAACCGCTGTAGGAAGAAAAGTACTGGACGTACTCCCCCCATCAACATCGACATCGGCCATCCCGGATATAAAGAGCCCACAGCCAACCAGCACCTTCAGTGGGCATGTCGGCTGGCCACACAGCGGCATGTACAACCTCTTCGTATTCTTCACGTAGCTTCGTTTCCTGACAGAAGTTGCTGCCAGTGCAGTAGAACCGAACAACGCATGCCTTAAAACAATGCACCGTACATCGCCGGAGATTTCGCAGAACCGCTGTACGAAGAAAAGTACTGGATGTACTCCCCCCATCAACATCGACAATAACCATCCCGGATATAAAGAGCCCACAGCCAAGAAGCACCTTCAGTGGGCATGTCGGCTGGCCACGCAGCAGCATATCAAACCTTTTCGTATTCTTCACGCAGCTTCGTTTCCTGACAGAAGTTGCTGCCAGTGCAGTAGAACCGCACAATGCATGCCTGAAAACAATGCACCGCACTTCGCCGGAGACTGCGCAGTACCATTGGACGAAGAAAGGAACTGGACTTACTCCCCCCCCATCAACATCGACAATAACCATCCCGGATATAAAGAGCCCACCACCAGCCAGCAGGTTCAGTGGGCATGTCGGCTGGCCACGCAGCAGCATGTCCAAACTTTTCGTATTTTGCACGCAGCTTCGTTTCCTGACAGAAGTTGCGGCCAGTGCAGTAGAACCGGACAATGCATGCCTGAAAACAATGCACCGTACGTCGCCGGAGACTGCGCAGTACCATTGGACGAAGATAGGAACAGGACGTACTCCCCCCATCAACATCGACAATAACCATCCCGGATATAAAGAGCCCACAGCCAAGAAGCACCTTCAGTGGGCATGTCGGCTGGCCACGCAGCGGCATATAAAACCTTTTCGTATTCTTCACGCAGCTTCGTTTCCTGACAGAAGTTGCTGCCAGTGCAGTAGAACCGGACAATGCATGCCTGAAAACAATGCACTGTACTTTGCCGGGGACTGCGCAGTACCATTGGACGAAGAAAAGTTCTGGATGTACACCCCCCATCAGCATCGACAATGACTATCTCGGATATAAAGAGCCCACAGCCAACCAGCACCTTCAGTGGGCATGTCGGCTGGCCAAGGAGCGGCATGTCCAACCCTTTCGTATTCTTCACGCAGCTTCTTTTCCTGACCGAAGTTTCGGCAAGCGCAGTAGAACCGGACAATGGATGCCTGAAAACAATGCACCGTACTTCGCCGGAGACTGCGCAGTACCATTGGACGAAGAAAAGTACTTGATGTACTCCCCCCCATCAACATCGACAATGACCATCTCGGATATAAGGAGCCCACAGCCAACCAGCACCTTCAGTGGGCATGTCGGCTGGCCACGGAGCGGCATGTCGAACACTTTCGTATTCTTCACGTAGCTTCGTTTCCTCACAGAAGTTGCTGCCAGTGCAGTAGAACCGGACATCGCATGCCTGAAAACAATGCACCGTACTTCGCCGGAGATTTCGCAGAACGACTGTACGAAGGAAAGTACTGGACGTACTCCGCCCCATCAACATCGACATCGGCCATCCCGGATATAAAGAGCCCACAGCCAACCAGCACCTTCAGTGGGCATGTCGGCTGGCCACACAGCGGCATGTCAAACCCTTTCGTATTTTTTACGCAGCTTCTTTTGCTGACGGAAGTCGTGGCGAGTGAAGTAGAACAAGACAATGCATGCCTGATAAACAATGCACCGTACTTCGCCGGAGACTGCGCAGAACCACTGTACGAAGAAAGGAAGTGGACGTACTCCCCCCATAACATTAACAATGACCATCTCGGATATAAAGAGCCCACAGCCAACCAGCACCTTCAGTGGGCATGTCGGCTGGCCACGGAGCGGCATGTCCAACCCTTTCGTATTCTTCACGCAGCTTCTTTTCCTGACCGAAGTTGCGGAAAGCGCAGTAGAACCGGACAACGGATGCCTGAAAACAATGCACCGTACTTCGCCGGAGACTGCGCAGTACCATTGGACGAAGAAAAGTACTTGATGTACTCCCCCCCATCAACATCGACAATGACCATCTCGGATATAAGGAGCCCACAGCCAACCAGCACCTTCAGTGGGCATGTCGGCTGGCCACGGAGCAGCATGTCGAACCCTTTCGTATTCTTCACGTAGCTTCGTTTCCTCACAGAAGTTGCTGCCAGTGCAGTAGAACCGGACAATGCATGCCTGAAAACAATGCACTGTACTTTGCCGGAGACTGCGCAGTACCATTGGACGAAGAAAAGTTCTGGATGTATACCCCCCATCAGCATCGACAATAACCATCCCGGATATAAAGAGCCCACCACCAGCCAGCAGGTTCAGTGGGCATGTCGGCTGGCCACGCAGCAGCATGTCCAAACTTTTCGTATTTTGCACGCAGCTTCGTTTCCTGACAGAAGTTGCGGCCAGTGCAGTAGAACCGGACAATGCATGCCTGAAAACAATGCACCGTACGTCGCCGGAGACTGCGCAGTACCATTGGACGAAGATAGGAACAGGACGTACTCCCCCCATCAACATCGACAATAACCATCCCGGATATAAAGAGCCCACAGCCAAGAAGCACCTTCAGTGGGCATGTCGGCTGGCCACGCAGCGGCATATAAAACCTTTTCGTATTCTTCACGCAGCTTCGTTTCCTGACAGAAGTTGCTGCCAGTGCAGTAGAACCGGACAATGCATGCCTGAAAACAATGCACTGTACTTTGCCGGGGACTGCGCAGTACCATTGGACGAAGAAAAGTTCTGGATGTACACCCCCCATCAGCATCGACAATGACCATCTCGGATATAAAGAGCCCACAGCCAACCAGCACCTTCAGTGGGCATGTCGGCTGGCCAAGGAGCGGCATGTCCAACCCTTTCGTATTCTTCACGCAGCTTCTTTTCCTGACCGAAGTTTCGGCAAGCGCAGTAGAACCGGACAATGGATGCCTGAAAACAATGCACCGTACTTCGCCGGAGACTGCGCAGTACCATTGGACGAAGAAAAGTACTTGATGTACTCCCCCCCATCAACATCGACAATGACCATCTCGGATATAAGGAGCCCACAGCCAACCAGCACCTTCAGTGGGCATGTCGGCTGGCCACGGAGCGGCATGTCGAACACTTTCGTATTCTTCACGTAGCTTCGTTTCCTCACAGAAGTTGCTGCCAGTGCAGTAGAACCGGACAACGCATGCCTGAAAACAATGCACCGTACTTCGCCGGAGATTTCGCAGAACGACTGTACGAAGGAAAGTACTGGACGTACTCCGCCCCATCAACATCGACATCGGCCATCCCGGATATAAAGAGCCCACAGCCAACCAGCACCTTCAGTGGGCATGTCGGCTGGCCACACAGCGGCATGTCAAACCCTTTCGTATTTTTTACGCAGCTTCTTTTGCTGACGGAAGTCGTGGCGAGTGAAGTAGAACAAGACAATGCATGCCTGATAAACAATGCACCGTACTTCGCCGGAGACTGCGCAGAACCACTGTACGAAGAAAGGAAGTGGACGTACTCCCCCCATAACATTAACAATGACCATCTCGGATATAAAGAGCCCACAGCCAACCAGCACCTTCAGTGGGCATGTCGGCTGGCCACGGAGCGGCATGTCCAACCCTTTCGTATTCTTCACGCAGCTTCTTTTCCTGACCGAAGTTGCGGCAAGCGCAGTAGAACCGGACAACGGATGCCTGAAAACAATGCACCGTACTTCGCCGGAGACTGCGCAGTACCATTGGACGAAGAAAAGTACTTGATGTACTCCCCCCCATCAACATCGACAATGACCATCTCGGATATAAGGAGCCCACAGCCAACCAGCACCTTCAGTGGGCATGTCGGCTGGCCACGGAGCAGCATGTCGAACCCTTTCGTATTCTTCACGTAGCTTCGTTTCCTCACAGAAGTTGCTGCCAGTGCAGTAGAACCGGACAACGCATGCCTGACAACAATGCACCGTACTTTGCCGGAGATTTCGCAGAACCGCTGTACGAAGAAAAGTACTGGACGTACTCCCCCCCATCAACATCGACATCGGCCATCCCGGATATAAACAGCCCACAGCCAACCAGCACCTTCAGTGGGCATGTCGGCTGGCCACACAGCGGCATGTCAAACCCTTTCGTATTTTTCACGCAGCTTCTTTTGCTGACGGAAGTCGTGGCCAGTGAAGTAGAACAAGACAATGCATGCCGGATAAACAATGCACCGTACTTCGCCAGAGACTGCGGAGAACAACTGTACGAAGAAAGGAACTGGACGTACTCCCCTCATCAACATCGACAATGACCATCTCGGATATAAAGAGCCCACAGCAAACCAGCACCTTCAGTGGGCATGTCGGCTGGCCACGCAGCAGCATGTACAACCTCTTCGTATTCTTCACGCAGCTTCGTTTCCTGACAGAAGTTGCTGCCAGTGCAGTAGAACCGCACAATGCATGCCTGAAAACAATGCACCGCACTTCGCCGGAGACTGCGCAGTACCATTGGACGAAGAAAGGAACTGGACTTACTCCCCCCCCATCAACATCGACAATGACCATCTCGGATATAAAGAGCCCACAGCCAACCAGCACCTTCAGTGGGCATGTCGGCTGGCCACGGAGCGGCATGTCCAACCCTCTCGTATTCTTCACGCAGCTTCTTTTCCTGACCGAAGTTGCGGCAAGCGCAGTAGAACCGGACAATGGATGCCTGAAAACAATGCACCGTACTTCGCCGGAGACTGCGCAGTACCATTGGATGAAGAAAAGTACTTGATGTACTCTCCCCCATCAACATCGACAATGACCATCTCGGATATAAGGAGCCCACAGCCAACCAGCACCTTCAGTGGGCATGTCGGCTGGCCACGGAGCGGCATGTCGAACCTTTTCGTATTCTTCACGTAGCTTCGTTTCCTGACAGAAGTTGCTGCCAGTGCAGTAGAACCGCACAATGCATGCCTGAAAACAATGCACCGTACATCGCCGGAGATTTCGCAGAACCGCTGTACGAAGAAAAGTACTGGATGTACTCCCCCCATCAACATCGACAATGCCCATCTCGGATATAAAGAGCCCACAGCCAACCAGCACCTTCAGGGGAAATGTCGGCTGGCCACGCAGCAGCATGTCCAAACTTTTCGTATTTTGCACGCAGCTTCGTTTCCTGACAGAAGTTGCGGCCAGTGCAGTAGAACCGGACAATGCATGCCTGAAAACAATGCACCGTACGTCGCCGGAGACTGCGCAGTACCATTGGACGAAGATAGGAACAGGACGTACTCCCCCCATCAACATCGACAATAACCATCCCGGATATAAAGAGCCCACAGCCAAGAAGCACCTTCAGTGGGCATGTCGGCTGGCCACGCAGCGGCATATAAAACCTTTTCGTATTCTTCACGCAGCTTCGTTTCCTGACAGAAGTTGCTGCCAGTGCAGTAGAACCGGACAATGCATGCCTGAAAACAATGCACTGTACTTTGCCGGAGACTGCGCAGTACCATTGGACGAAGAAAAGTTCTGGATGTACACCCCCCATCAGCATCGACAATGACCATCTCGGATATAAAGAGCCCACAGCCAACCAGCACCTTCAGTGGGCATGTCGGCTGGCCACGGAGCGGCATGTCCAACCCTCTCGTATTCTTCACGCAGCTTCTTTTCCTGACCGAAGTTGCGGCAAGCGCAGTAGAACCGGACAATGGATGCCTGAAAACAATGCACCGTACTTCGCCGGAGACTGCGCAGTACCATTGGATGAAGAAAAGTACTTGATGTACTCTCCCCCATCAACATCGACAATGACCATCTCGGATATAAGGAGCCCACAGCCAACCAGCACCTTCAGTGGGCATGTCGGCTGGCCACGGAGCGGCATGTCGAACCTTTTCGTATTCTTCACGTAGCTTCGTTTCCTGACAGAAGTTGCTGCCAGTGCAGTAGAACCGGACAACGCATGCCTGAAAACAATGCAGCGTACTTCGCCCGAGATTTCGCAGAACCGCTGTACGAAGAAAAGTACTGGACGTACTCCCCCCCATCAACATCGACATCGGCCATCCCGGATATAAAGAGCCCACAGCCAACCAGCACCTTCAGTGGGCATGTCGGCTGGCCACACAGCGGCATGTACAACCTCTTCGTATTCTTCACGCAGCTTCATTTCCTGACAGAAGTTGCGGCCAGTGCAGTAGAATCGGACATTGCATGCCTGAAAACAATGCACCGTACATCGCCGGAGATTTCGCAGAACCGCTGTACGAAGAAAAGTACTGGATGTACTCCCCCCATCAACATCGACAATGCCCATCTCGGATATAAAGAGCCCACAGCCAACCAGCACCTTCAGTGGAAATGTCGCCTGGCCAC
The DNA here is from genome assembly GCF_048455015.1 of Haemaphysalis longicornis. Lineage (NCBI taxonomy): Eukaryota > Metazoa > Arthropoda > Arachnida > Ixodida > Ixodidae > Haemaphysalis > Haemaphysalis longicornis. The sequence goes on along the minus strand of NW_027526214.1, from coordinate 66,197,242 downwards.
GGAGCGGCATGTCCAACCCTTTCGTATTCTTCACGCAGCTTCTTTTCCAGACCGAAGTTGCGGCCAGTGCAGTAGAACCGGACAACGCATGCCTGAAAACAATGCAGCGTACTTCGCCGGAGTTTTTGCAGAACCGCTGTACGAAGAAAAGTACTGGACGTACTCCCCCCATCAACATCGACATCGGCCATCCTGGATATAAAGAGCCCACAGCCAACCAGCACCTTCAGTGGGCATGTCGGCTGGCCACACAGCGGCATGTACAACCTCTTCGTATTCTTCACGCAGCTTCATTTCCTGACAGAAGTTGCGGCCAGTGCAGTAGAACCGGACATTGCATGCCTGAGAACAATGCACCGTACTTCTCCGGAGACTGCGCAGTACCATTGGACGAAGAAAGGAACTGGATGTACTCCCCCCAATCAACATCGACAATAACCATCCCGGATATAAAGAGCCCACAGCCAACCAGCACCTTCAGTGGGCATGTCGGCTGGCCAGCAGCGGCATGTCCAACCTTTTCGTATTCTTCACGAGGTTCGTTTCCTGTAAGAAGTTGCGGCCAGTGCAGTAGAACCGTACAACGCATGCCTCAAAAGAATGCACCGTACTTCGCCGGAGATTTCGCAGAACCATTGTACGAAGAAAAGTACTGGATGTACTCCCCCCCATCAACATCGACAATGACCATCTCGGATTAAAGAGGCCACAGCCAACCAGACCCTTCATTTGGGCATGTCGGCTGGCCACGCAACGGCATGCCCCACCTTTTCGTATTCTTCACGCAGCTTCGTTTCCTGACAGAAGTTGCGGCCAGTGCAGTAGAACCGGACAATGCATGCCTGAAAACAATGCACCGCACTTCGCCGGAGACTGCGCAGTACCATTGGACGAAGAAAGGAACTGGACTTACTCCCCCCCATCAACATCGACAATAACCATCCCGGATATAAAGAGCCCACCACCAACCAGCACCTTCAGTGGGCATGTCGGCTGGCCACGCAGCAGCATGTTCAAACTTTTCGTATTCTTCACGCAGCTTCGTTTCCTGACAGAAGTTGCGGCCAGTTCAGTAGAACCGGATTATGCATGCCTGAAAACAATGCACCGTACTTCGACGGAGACTGCGCAGCACCATTGGACAAAGAAAAGTACTGGATGTACTCTCCCCATCAACATGGACAATGACAATCTCGGATATAAAAGCCCACAGCAGCCAACTAGCACCTTCAGTGGGCATGTCGGCTGGCCACGGAGCGGCAAGTCCAACCATTTCATATTCTTCACCCAGCTTCTTTTCCTGACCGAAGTTGCGGCAAGCGCAGTAGATCCGGACAATGCATGCCTGAAAACATTGCACCGTACTTCGCCGGATAGTGTGCAGTACCATTGGACGAAGAAAGGAACTCGACGTACCCCCCCCCCCATCAACATGGACAATGACCAGCTCGGATATAAAGAGCCCACAGCCAACCAGCACCTTCATTGGGCATGTCGGCTGGCCACGGAGCGGCATGTCCAACCTTTTCGTATTCTTCACGCAGCTTCTTTTCCTGACCGAAGTTGCGGCAAGCGCAGTAGAACCGGACAATGCATGCCTGAAAACAATGCACCGTACTTCGCCGGAGACTGCGCAGTACCATTGGACGAAGAAAGGAACTGGGCGTACTCCCCCCATTTTCATCGACAATGACCATCTCGGATATAAAGAGCACACAGCCAACCAGCACCTTCAGTGGGCATGTCGGCTGGCCACGCAGCGGCATGTCCAACCCTTTCGTATTCTTCACGCAGCTTGTTTTCCTGACCGAAGTTGCGGCCAGTGCAGTAGAATCGGACATTGCATGCCTGAAAACAATGCACCGTACATCGCCGGAGATTTCGCAGAACCACTCTACGAAGAAAAGTACTGGATGTACTCCCCCCATCAACATCGACAATGCCCATCTCGGATATAAAGAGCCCACAGCCAACCAGCACCTTCAGTGGGCATGTCGGCTGGCCACGGAGCGGCATGTCCAACCCTTTCGTATTCTTCACGCAGCTTATTTTTCTGAGCGAAGTTGCGGCAAGCGCAGTAGAACCGGACAATCCATGCCTGAAAACAATGCACCGTACTTCGCCGGAGATGCGCAGTACCATTGGACGAAGAAAAGTACTGGATGTACTCCACCCATCAACATCGACAATGACCATCTCGGATATAAAGAGCCCACACCGCACCTTCAGTGGGCATGTCGGCTGGCCACGGAGCGGCATGTCCAACCCTTTCGTATTCTTCACGCAGCTTCTTTTCCTGACCGATGTTGCGGCAGGCGCAGTAGAACCGGACCATGCATGCCTGAAAACAATGCACCATACTTCGCCGGAGACTGCGCAGTACCATTGGACGAAGAAAGGAACAGGACGTACTCCCCCCATTAACATCGACAATAACCATCCCAGATATAAAGAGCCCACAGCCATGAAGCACCTGCAGTCGGCATGTCGGCTGGCCACGCAGCGGCATATCAAACCTTTTCGTATTCTTCACGCAGCTTCTTTTCCTGACCGAAGTTGCGACAAGCGCAGTAGAACCGGACATTGCATGCCTGAAAACAATGCACCATACTTCGCCGGAGACTGCGCAGTACTATTGGACGAAGAAAGGAACTGGACGAACTCCCCCCATCAACATCGACAATGACCATCTCGGATATAAAGAGCCCACAGCCAACCAGCACCTTCAGTGGGCATGTCGGCTGGCCAGCAGCGGCATGTCCAACCTTTTCGTATTCTTCACGAGGTTCGTTTCCTGTAAGAAGTTGCGGCCAGTGCAGTAGAACCGTACAACGCATGCCTGAAAAGAATGCACCGTACTTCGCCGGAGATTTCGCAGAACCACTGTACGAAGAAAAGTACTGGATGTACTCCCCCCCATCAACATCGACAATGACCATCTCAGATATAAAGAGGCCACAGTCAACCAGTACCTTCAGTGGGCATGTCGGCTGGCCACGCAACGGCATGCCCCACCTTTTCGTATTCTTCACGCAGCTTCGTTTCCTGACAGAAGTGGCGGCCAGTGCAGTAGAACCGGACAATGCATGCCTGAAAACAATGCACCGCACTTCGCCAGAGACTGCGCAGTACCATTGGACGAAGAAAGGAACTGGACTTACTCCCCCCCATCAACATCGACAATAACCATCCCGGATATAAAGAGCCCACCACCAACCAGCACCTTCAGTGGGCATGTCGGCTGGCCACGCAGGTAGCATGTCCAAACTTTTCGTATTCTGCACGCAGCTTCGTTTCCTGACAGAAGTTGCGGCCAGTGCAGTAGAACCTGACAATGCATGCCTGAAAACAATGCACCGTACGTCGCCGGAGACTGCGCAGTACCATTGGACGAAGAAAGGAACAGGACGTACTCCCCCAATCAACATCGACAATAACCATCCCGGATATAAAGAGCCCACAGCCAAGAAGCACCTTAAGTGGGCATGTCGGCTGGCCACGCAGCGGCATATAAAACCTTTTCGTATTCTTAACGCAGCTTCGTTTCCTGACAGAAGTTGCTGCCAGTGCAGTAGAACCGGACATTGCATGCCTGAGAACAATGCACCGTACATCGCCGGAGATTTCGCAGAACCACTGTACGAAGAAAAGTACTGGATTTCCTCCCCCCATCAACATCGACAATGCCCATCTCGGATATAAAGAGCCCACAGCCAACCAGCACCTTCAGTGGGCATGTCGGCTGGCCACGGAGCGGCATGTCCAACCCTTTCGTATCCTTCACGCAGCTTCTTTTCCTGACCGAAGTTGCGGCCAGCGCAGTAGAATCGGACATTGCATGCCTGAAAACAATGCACCGTACATCGCCGGAGATTTCGCAGAACCGCTGTACGAAGAAAAGTACTGGATGTACTCCCCCCATCAACATCGACAATGCCCATCTCGGATATAAGGAGCCCACAGCCAACCAGCACCTTCAGTGGGCATGTCGGCTGGCCACGGGGCGGCATGTCGAACCCTTTCGTATTCTTCACGTAGCTTCGTTTCCTGACAGAAGTTGCTGCCAGTGCAGTAGAACCGGACAACGCATGCCTGAAAACAATGCAGCGTACTTCGCCGGAGATTTCGCAGAACCGCTGTAGGAAGAAAAGTACTGGACGTACTCCCCCCATCAACATCGACATCGGCCATCCCGGATATAAAGAGCCCACAGCCAACCAGCACCTTCAGTGGGCATGTCGGCTGGCCACACAGCGGCATGTACAACCTCTTCGTATTCTTCACGTAGCTTCGTTTCCTGACAGAAGTTGCTGCCAGTGCAGTAGAACCGAACAACGCATGCCTTAAAACAATGCACCGTACATCGCCGGAGATTTCGCAGAACCGCTGTACGAAGAAAAGTACTGGATGTACTCCCCCCATCAACATCGACAATGCCCATCTCGGATATGAAGAGCCCACAGCCAACCAGCACCTTCAGGGGAAATGTCGCCTGGCCACGGAGCGGCATGTCCACCCCTTTCGTATTCTTCACGCAGCCTCTTTTCCTGACCGAAGTTGCGGCCAGTGCAGTAGAATCGGACATTGCATGCCTGAAAACAATGCACCGTACATCGCCGGAGATTTCGCAGAACCGCTGTACAAAGAAAAGTACTGGATGTACTCCCCCCATCAACATCGACAATAACCATCCCGGATATAAAGAGCCCACAGCCAAGAAGCACCTTCAGTGGGCATGTCGGCTGGCCACGCAGCAGCATATCAAACCTTTTCGTATTCTTCACCCAGCTTCGTTTCCTGACAGAAGTTGCTGCCAGTGCAGTAGAACCGCACAATGCATGCCTGAAAACAATGCACCGCACTTCGCCGGAGACTGCGCAGTACCATTGGACGAAGAAAGGAACTGGACTTACTCCCCCCCCATCAACATCGACAATAACCATCCCGGGTATAAAGAGCCCACCACCAGCCAGCAGGTTCAGTGGGCATGTCGGCTGGCCACGCAGCAGCATGTCCAAACTTTTCGTATTTTGCACGCAGCTTCGTTTCCTGACAGAAGTTGCGGCCAGTGCAGTAGAACCGGACAATGCATGCCTGAAAACAATGCACCGTACGTCGCCGGAGACTGCGCAGTACCATTGGACGAAGATAGGAACAGGACGTACTCCCCCCATCAACATCGACAATAACCATCCCGGATATAAAGAGCCCACAGCCAAGAAGCACCTTCAGTGGGCATGTCGGCTGGCCACGCAGCGGCATATAAAACCTTTTCGTATTCTTCACGCAGCTTCGTTTCCTGACCGAAGTTGCTGCCAGTGCAGTAGAACCGGACAATGCATGCCTGAAAACAATGCACTGTACTTTGCCGGGGACTGCGCAGTACCATTGGACGAAGAAAAGTTCTGGATGTACACCCCCCATCAGCATCGACAATGACCATCTCGGATATAAAGAGCCCACAGCCAACCAGCACCTTCAGTGGGCATGTCGGCTGGCCAAGGAGCGGCATGTCCAACCCTTTCGTATTCTTCACGCAGCTTCTTTTCCTGACCGAAGTTTCGGCAAGCGCAGTAGAACCGGACAATGGATGCCTGAAAACAATGCACCGTACTTCGCCGGAGACTGCGCAGTACCATTGGACGAAGAAAAGTACTTGATGTACTCCCCCCCATCAACATCGACAATGACCATCTCGGATATAAGGAGCCCACAGCCAACCAGCACCTTCAGTGGGCATGTCGGCTGGCCACGGAGCGGCATGTCGAACACTTTCGTATTCTTCACGTAGCTTCGTTTCCTCACAGAAGTTGCTGCCAGTGCAGTAGAACCGGACAACGCATGCCTGAAAACAATGCACCGTACTTCGCCGGAGATTTCGCAGAACGACTGTACCAAGGAAAGTACTGGACGTACTCCGCCCCATCAACATCGACATCGGCCATCCCGGATATAAAGAGCCCACAGCCAACCAGCACCTTCAGTGGGCATGTCGGCTGGCCACACAGCGGCATGTCAAACCCTTTCGTATTTATTACGCAGCTTCTTTTGCTGACGGAAGTCGTGGCGAGTGAAGTAGAACAAGACAATGCATGCCTGATAAACAATGCACCGTACTTCGCCGGAGACTGCGCAGAACCACTGTACGAAGAAAGGAAGTGGACGTACTCCCCCCATAACATTAACAATGACCATCTCGGATATAAAGAGCCCAAAGGCAACCAGCACCTTCAGGGGGCATGTCGGCTGGCCACGGAGCGGCATGTCCAACCCTTTCGTATTCTTCACGCAGCTTCTTTTCCTGACCGAAGTTGCGGCAAGCGCAGTAGAACCGGACAACGGATGCCTGAAAACAATGCACCGTACTTCGCCGGAGACTGCGCAGTACCATTGGACGAAGAAAAGTACTTGATGTACTCCCCCCCATCAACATCGACAATGACCATCTCGGATATAAGGAGCCCACAGCCAACCAGCACCTTCAGTGGGCATGTCGGCTGGCCACGGAGCAGCATGTCGAACCCTTTCGTATTCTTCACGTAGCTTCGTTTCCTCACAGAAGTTGCTGCCAGTGCAGTAGAACCGGACAACGCATGCCTGACAACAATGCACCGTACTTTGCCGGAGATTTCGCAGAACCGCTGTACAAAGAAAAGTACTGGACGTACTCCCCCCCATCAACATCGACATCGGCCATCCCGGATATAAACAGCCCACAGCCAACCAGCACCTTCAGTGGGCATGTCGGCTGGCCACACAGCGGCATGTCAAACCCTTTCGTATTTTTCACGCAGCTTCTTTTGCTGACGGAAGTCGTGGCCAGTGAAGTAGAACAAGACAATGCATGCCGGATAAACAATGCACCGTACTTCGCCAGAGACTGCGGAGAACAACTGTACGAAGAAAGGAACTGGACGTACTCCCCTCATCAACATCGACAATGACCATCTCGGATATAAAGAGCCCACAGCAAACCAGCACCTTCAGTGGGCATGTCGGCTGGCCACGCAGCGGCATGTACAACCTCTTCGTATTCTTCACGCAGCTTCATTTCCTGACAGAAGTTGCGGCCAGTGCAGTAGAACCGGACATTGCATGCCTGAAAACAATGCACCGTACTAGGCCGGAGATTTCGCAGAACCACTGTACGAAGAAAAGTACTGGATGTGCTCGCCCCCATCAACATCGACAATGCCCATCTCAGATATAGAGAGCCCACAGCCAACCAGCACCTTCAGTGGGCATGTGGGCTGGCCACGGAGCGGCATGTCCAACCCTTTCGTATTCTTCACGCAGCTTCTTTTCCTGACCGAAGTTGCGGCAAGCGCAGTAGCACTGGAGACTGCATGCCTGAAAACAATGCACCGTACTTCTCCGGAGACTGCGCAGTACCATTGGACGAAGAAAGGAACTGGATGTACTCCCCCCAATAAACATCGACAATAACCATCCCGGATATAAAGAGCCCACAGCCAACCAGCACCTTCAGTGGGCATATCGGCTAGCCACGCAGCGGCATGTCCAACCTTTTCGTATTCTTCACGCAGCTTCGTTTCCTGACAGAAGTTGCGGCCAGTGCAGTAGAACCGGACAATGCATGCCTGAAAACAATGCACCGCACTTCGCCGGAGACTGCGCAGTACCATTGGACGAAGAAAGGAACTGGACTTACTCCCCCCCATCAACATCGACAATAACCATCCCGGATATAAAGAGCCCACCACCAACCAGCACCTTCAGTGGGCATGTCGGCTGGCCACGCAGCAGCATGTCCAAACTTTTCGTATTCTTCACGCAGCTTCGTTTCCTGACAGAAGTTGCGGCCAGTGCAGTAGAACCGGATTATGCATGCCTGAAAATAATGCACCGTACTTCGACGGAGACTGCGCAGCACCATTGGACGAAGAAAAGTACTGGATGTACTCTCCCCATCAACATGGACAATGACAATCTCGGATATAAAGAGCACCCAGCCAACCAGCACCTTCAGTGGGCATGTCGGCTGGCCACGCAGCGGCATATCCAACCCTTTCGTATTCTTCACGCAGCTTCTTTTCCTGACCGAAGTTGCGGCCAGTGCAGTAGAATCGGACATTGCATGCCTGAAAACAATGCACCGTACATCGCCGGAGATTTCGCAGAACCACTGTACGAAGAAAAGTACTGGATGTACTCCCCCCATCAACATCGACAATGCCCATCTCGGATATAAAGAGCCCACAGCCAACCAGCACCTTCAGTGGGCATGTCGGCTGGCCACGGAGCGGCATGTCCAACCCTTTCGTATTCTTCACGCAGCTTCTTTTTCTGAGCGTAGTTGCGGCAAGCGCAGTAGAACCGGACAATGCATGCCTGAAAACAATGCACCGTACTTCGCCGGAGACTGCGCAGTACCATTGGACGAAGAAAAGTACTGGATGTACTCCCCCCATCAACATCGACAATGACCATCTCGGATATAAAGAGCCCACACCGCACCTTCAGTGGGCATGTCGGCTGGCCACGGAGCGGCATGTTCAACCCTTTCGTATTCTTCACGCAGCTTCTTTTCCTGACCGATGTTGCGGCAGGCGCAGTAGAACCGGACCATGCATGCCTGAAAACAATGCACCATACTTCGCCGGAGACTGCGCAGTACCATTGGACGAAGAAAGGAACAGGACGTACTCCCCCCATCAACATCGACAATAACCATCCCAGATATAAAGAGCCCACAGCCATGAAGCACCTGCAGTGGGAATGTCGGCTGGCCACGCAGCGGCATATCAAACCTTTTCGTATTCTTCACGCCGCTTCTTTTCCTGACCGAAGTTGCGACAAGCGCAGTAGAACCGGACATTGCATGCCTGAAAACAATGCACCATACTTCGCCGGAGACTGCGCAGTACTATTGGACGAAGAAAGGAACTGGACGAACTCCCCCCATCAACATCGACAATGACCATCTCGGATATAAAGAGCCCACAGCCAACCAGCACCTTCAGTGGGCATGTCGGCTGGCCAGCAGCGGCATGTCCAACCTTTTCGTATTCTTCACGAGGTTCGTTTCCTGTAAGAAGTTGCGGCCAGTGCAGTAGAACCGTACAACGCATGCCTGAAAAGAATGCACCGTACTTCGCCGGAGATTTCGCAGAACCACTGTACGAAGAAAAGTACTGGATGTACTCCCCCCCATCAACATCGACAATGACCATCTCAGATATAAAGAGGCCACAGTCAACCAGTTCCTTCAGTGGGCATGTCGGCTGGCCACGCAACGGCATGCCCCACCTTTTCGTATTCTTCACGCAGCTTCGTTTCCTGACAGAAGTGGCGGCCAGTGCAGTAGAACCGGACCATGCATGCCTGAAAACAATGCACCATACTTCGCCGGAGACTGCGCAGTACGATTGGACGAAGAAAGGAACAGGACGTACTCCCCCCATCAACATCGACAATAACCATCCCAGATATAAAGAGCCCACAGCCATGAAGCACCTGCAGTGGGCATGTCGGCTGGCCACGCAGCGGCATATCAAACCTTTTCGTATTCTTCACGCAGCTTCTTTTCCTGACCGAAGTTGCGACAAGCGCAGTAGAACCGGACATTGCATGCCTGAAAACAATGCACCATACTACGCCGGAGACTGCGCAGTACTATTGGACGAAGAAAGGAACTGGACTTACTCCCCCCCCATCAACATCGACAATAACCATCCCGGATATAAAGAGGCCACCACCAACCAGCACCTTCAGTGGGCATGTCGGCTGGCCACGCAGGTAGCATGTCCAAACTTTTCGTATTCTGCACGCAGCTTCGTTTCCTGACAGAAGTTGCGGCCAGTGCAGTAGAACCTGACAATGCATGCCTGAAAACAATGCACCGTACGTCGCCGGAGACTGCGCAGTACCATTGGACGAAGAAAGGAACAGGACGTACTCCCCCAATCAACATCGACAATAACCATCCCGGATATAAAGAGCCCACAGCCAAGAAGCACCTTCAGTGGGCATGTCGGCTGGCCACGCAGCGGCATATAAAACCTTTTCGTATTCTTCACGCAGCTTCGTTTCCTGACAGAAGTTGCTGCCAGTGCAGTAGAACCGGACATTGCATGCCTGAAAACAATGCACCGTACTTCGCCGGAGATTTCGCAGAACCACTGTACGAAGAAAAGTACTGGATGTACTCCCCCCATCAGCATCGACAATGACCATCTCGTATATAAACAGCCCACAGCCAACCAGCACCTTCAGTGGGCATGTCGGCTGGCCACGCAGCAGCCTGTCCAACCTTTTCGTATTCTTCACGCAGCTTCGTTTCTGACAGAAGTTGCGGCCAGTGCAGTAGAACCGGACAATGCATGCCTGAAAACAATGCACAGTACTTTGCCGGAGACTGCGCAGTACCATTGGACGAAGAAAAGTTGTGGATGTACTCCCCCCCTCAGCATCGACAATGACCATCTCGGATATAAAGAGCCCACAGCCAACCAGCACCTTCAGTGGGCATGTCGGCTGGCCACGGAGCGGCATGTCCAACCCTTTCGTATTCTTCACGCAGCTTCTTTTCCTGACCGAAGTTGAGGCAAGTGCAGTAGAACCGGACAATAGATGCCTGAAAACAATGCACCATACTTCGCCGGAGTCTGTGCAGTACCATTGGACGAAGAAAGGAACTGGGCGTACTCCCCCCCATCAACATCGACAATGACCATCTCGGATAAGAAGAGCCCATAGCCAACCAGCACCTTCAGTGGGCATGTCGGCTGGCCACGGAGCGGATTGTCGATCCCTTTCGTATTCTTCACGCAGCTTCGTTTTCTGACAGAAGTTGGTGCCAGTGCAGTAGAACCGGACAACGCATGCCTGAAAACAATGCAGCGTACTTCGCCGGAGATTTCGCAGAACGACTGTACGAAGAAAAGTACTGTACGTACTCCGCCCCATCAACATCGACATCGGCCATCCCGGATAAAAAGAGCCCACAGCCAACCAGCACCTTCAGTGGGCATGTCGGCTGGCCACACAGCGGCATATCAAACCTTTTCGTATTCTTCACGCAGCTTCGTTTCCTGACAGAAGTTGAGGCAAGTGCAGTAGAACCGGACAATGCATGCCTGAAAACAATGCACCGTACGTCGCCGGAGACTGCGCAGTACCATTGGACGAAGAAAGGAACAGGACGTACTCCCCCCATCAACATCGACAATAACCATCCCCGATATAAAGAGCCCACAGCCAACCAGCACCTTCAGTGGGCATGTCGGCTGGCCACGGAGCGGCATGTCCAACCCTTTCGTATTCTTCACGCAGCTTCTTTTCCTGACCGATGTTGCGGCAGGCGCAGTAGAACCGGACCATGCATGCCTGAAAACAATGCACCATACTTCGCCGGAGACTGTGCAGTACCATTGGACGAAGAAAGGAACAGGACGTACTCCCCCCATCATCATCAACAATAACCATCCCGGATATAAAGAGCCCACAGCCATGAAGCACCTTCAGTGGGCATGTCGGCTGGCCACGCAGCGGCATATCAAACCTTTTCGTATTCTTCACGCAGCTTCGTTTCCTGACAGAAGTTGCGGCCAGTGCAGTAGAACCGCACAATGCATGCCTGAAAACAATGCACCGTACTTCGCCGGAGACTGCGCAGTACCATTGGACGGAGAACAGTACTGGATGTACTTCCCCCATCAACATCGACAATGACCATCTCGGATATAAAGAGCCCACAGCCAACCAGCACCTTCAGTGGGCATGTCGGCTGGCCAAGGAGCGGCATGTCCAACCCTTTCGTATTCTTCACGCAGCTTCTTTTCCTGACCGAAGTTGCAACAAGCGCAGTAGAACCGGATATTGCATGCCTGAAAACAATGCACCATACTTCGCCGGAGACTGCGCAGTACTATTGGACGAAGAAAGGAACTGGACGAACTCCCCCCATCAACATCGACAATGACCATCTCGGATATAAAGAGCCCACAGCCAACCAGCACCTTCAGTGGGCATGTCGGCTGGCCAGCACCGGCATGTCCAACCTTTTCGTATTCTTCACGAGGTTCGTTTCCGGTAAGAAGTTGCGGCCAGTGCAGTAGAACCGTACAACGCATGCCTGAGAACAATGCACCATATTTCGCCGTAGACTGCGCAGTACTATTCGACGAAGAAAGGAACTGGACGAACTCCCCCCATCAACATCGACAATGACCATCTCGGATATAAAGAGGCCACAGCCAACCAGTACCTTCAGTGGGCATGTCGGCTGGCCACGCAACGGCATGCCCCACCTTTTCGTATTCTTCACGCAGCTTCGTTTCCTGACAGAAGTTGCGGCCAGTGCAGTAGAACCGGACAATGCATGCCTGAAAACAATGCACCGCACTTCACCGGAGACTGCGCAGTACCATTGGACGAAGAAAGGAACTGGACTTATCCCCCCCCCCATCAACATCGACAATCACCATCCCGGATATAAAGAGCCCACCACCAACCAGCACCTTCAGTGGGCATGTCGGCTGGCCACGCAGCAGCATGTCCAAACTTTTCGTATTCTGCACGCAGCTTCGTTTTCTGACAGAAGTTGCGGCCAGTGCAGTAGAACCGGACAATGCATGCCTGAAAACAATGCACCGTACGTCGCCGGAGACTGCGCAGTACCATTGGACGAAGAAAGGAACAGGACGTACTCCCCCCATCAACATCGACAATAACCATCCCGGATATAAAGAGCCCACAGCCAAGAAGCACCTTCAGTGGGCATGTCGGCTGGCCACGCAGCGGCATATAAAACCTTTTCGTATTCTTCACGCAGCTTCGTTTCCTGACAGAAGTTGCTGCCAGTGCAGTAGAACCGGACATTGCATGCCTGAAAACAATGCACCGTACTTCGCCGGAGATTTCGCAGAACCACTGTACGAAGAAAAGTACTGGATGTACTCCCCCCATCAGCATCGACAATGACCATCTCGTATATAAAGAGCCCACAGCCAACCAGCACCTTCAGTGGGCATGTCGGCTGGCCACGCAGCAGCATGTCCAACCTTTTTGTATTCTTCACGCAGCTTCGTTTCTGACAGAAGTTGCGGCCAGTGCAGTAGAACCGGACAATGCATGCCTGAAAACAATGCACAGTACTTTGCCGGAGACTGCGCAGTACCATTGGACGAAGAAAAGTTCTGGATGTACTCCCCTCATCAGCATCGACAATGACCATCTCGGATATAAAAAGCCCACAGCCAACCAGCACCTTCAGTGGGCATGTCGGCTGGCCACGGAGCGGCATGTCCAACCCTTTCGTATTCTTCACGCAGCTTCTTTTCCTGACCGAAGTTGAGGCAAGTGCAGTAGAACCGGACAATAGATGCCTCAAAACAATGCACAGTACTTCGCCGGAGTCTGTGCAGTACCATTGGACGAAGAAAGGAACTGGACGTACTCCCCCCCATCAACATCGACAATGACCATCTCGGATAAGAAGAGCCCAGAGCAAACCAGCACCTTCAGTGGGCATGTCGGCTGGCCACGGAGCGGATTGTCGATCCCTTTCGTATTCTTCACGCAGCTTCGTTTTCTGACAGAAGTTGGTGCCAGTGCAGTAGAACCGGACAACGCATGCCTGAAAACAATGCAGCGTACTTCGCCGGAGATTTCGCAGAACGACTGTACGAAGAAAAGTACTGGACGTACTCCGCCCCATCAACATCGACATCGGCCATCCCGGATAAAAAGAGCCCACAGCCAACCACCCACCTTCAGTGGGCATGTCGGCTGGCCACACAGCGGCATATCAAACCTTTTCGTATTCTTCACGCAGCTTCGTTTCCTGACAGAAGTTGCTGCCAGTGCAGTAAAACCGGACATTGCATGCCTGAAAACAATACACCGTACTTCGCCGGAGATTTCGCAGAACCACTGTACGAAGAAAAGTACTGGATGTACTCCCCCCATCAGCATCGACAATGACCATCTCGTATATAAAGAGCCCACAGCCAACCAGCACCTTCAGTGGGCATGTCGGCTGGCCACGCAGCAGCATGTCCAACCTTTTCGTATTCTTCACGCAGCTTCGTTTCTGACAGAAGTTGCGGCCAGTGCAGTAGAACCGGACAATGCATGCCTGAAAACAATGCACAGTACTTTGCCGGAGACTGCGCAGTACCATTGGACGAAGAAAAGTTGTGGATGTACTCCCCCCATCAGCATCGACAATGACCATCTCGGATATAAAGAGCCCACAGCCAACCAGCACCTTCAGTGGGCATGTCGGCTGGCCACGGAGCGGCATGTCCAACCCTTTCGTATTCTTCACGCAGCTTCTTTTCCTGACCGAAGTTGAGGCAAGTGCAGTAGAACCGGACAAAAGATGCCTGAAAACAATGCACCATACTTCGCCGGAGTCTGTGCAGTTCCATTGGACGAAGAAAGGAACTGGACGTACTCCCCCCCATCAACATCGACAATGACCATCTCGGATAAGAAGAGCCCATAGCCAACCAGCACCTTCAGTGGGCATGTCGGCTGGCCACGGAGCGGATTGTCGATCCCTTTCGTATTCTTCACGCAGCTTCGTTTTCTGACAGAAGTTGGTGCCAGTGCAGTAGAACCGGACAACGCATGCCTGAAAACAATGCAGCGTACTTCGCCGGAGATTTCGCAGAACGACTGTACGAAGAAAAGTACTGGACGTACTCCGCCCCATCAACATCGACATCGGCCATCCCGGATAAAAAGAGCCCACAGCCAACCAGCACCTTCAGTGGGCATGTCGGCTGGCCACACAGCGGCATATCAAACCTTTTCGTATTCTTCACGCAGCTTCGTTTCCTGACAGAAGTTGAGGCGAGTGCATTAGAACCGGACAATGCATGCCTGAAAACAATGCACCGTACGTCGCCGGAGACTGCGCAGTACCATTGGACGAAGAAAGGAACAGGACGTACTCCCCCCATCAACATCGACAATAACCATCCCCGATATAAAGAGCCCACAGCCAACCAGCACCTTCAGTGGGCATGTCGGCTGGCCACGGAGCGGCATGTCCAACCTTTTCGTATTCTTCACGCAGCTTCTTTTCCTGACCGATGTTGCGGCCGGCGCAGTAGAACCGGACCATGCATGCCTGAAAACAATGCACCATAATTCGCCGGAGACTGTGCAGTACCATTGGACGAAGAAAGGAACAGGACGTACTCCCCCCATCAACATCAACAATAACCATCCCGGATATAAAGAGCCTACAGCCATGAAGCACCTTCAGTGGGCATGTCGGCTGGCCACGCAGCGGCATATCAAACCTTTTCGTATTCTTCACGCAGCTTCGTTTCCTGACAGAAGTTGCGGCCAGTGCAGTAGAACCGCACAATGCATGCCTGAAAACAATGCACCGTACTTCGCCGGAGACTGCGCAGTACCATTGGACGGAGAACAGTACTGGATGTACTTCCCCCATCAACATCGACAATGACCATCTCGGATATAAAGAGCCCACAGCCAACCAGCACCTTCAGTGGGCATGTCGGCTGGCCAAGGAGCGGCATGTCCAACCCTTTCGTATTCTTCACGCAGCTTCTTTTCCTGACCGAAGTTGCAACAAGCGCAGTAGAACCGGATATTGCATGCCTGAAAACAATGCACCATACTTCGCCGGAGACTGCGCAGTACTATTGGACGAAGAAAGGAACTGGACGAACTCCCCCATCAACATCGACAATGACCATCTCGGATATAAAGAGCCCACAGCCAACCAGCACCTTCAGTGGGCATGTCGGCTGGCCAGCACCGGCATGTCCAACCTTTTCGTATTCTTCACGAGGTTCGTTTCCTGTAAGAAGTTGCGGCCAGTGCAGTAGAACCGTACAACGCATGCCTGAAAACAATGCACCATATTTCGCCGTAGACTGCGCAGTACTATTCGACGAAGAAAGGAACTGGACGAACTCCCCCCATCAACATCGACAATGACCATCTCGGATATAAAGAGGCCACAGCCAACCAGTACCTTCAGTGGGCATGTCAGCTGGCAACGCAACGGCAGGCCCCACCTTTTCGTATTCTTCACGCAGCTTCGTTTCCTGACAGAAGTTGCGGCCAGTGCAGTAGAACCGGACAATGCATGCCTGAAGACAATGCACCGCACTTCACCGGAGACTGCGCAGTACCATTGGACGAAGAAAGGAACTGGACTTACTCCCCCCCCCATCAACATCGACAATAACCATCCCGGATATAAAGAGCCCACCACCAACCAGCACCTTCAGTGGGCATGTCGGCTGGCCACGCAGCAGCATGTCCAAACTTTTCGTATTCTGCACGCAGCTTCGTTTCCTGACAGAAGTTGCGGCCAGTGCAGTAGAACCGGACAATGCATGCCTGAAAACAATGCACCGTACGTCGCCGGAGACTGCGCAGTACCATTGGACGAAGAAAGGAACAGGACGTACTCCCCCCATCAACATCGACAATAACCATCCCGGATATAAAGAGCCCACAGCCAAGAAGCACCTTCAGTGGGCATGTCGGCTGGCCACGCAGCGGCATATAAAACCTTTTCGTATTCTTCACGCAGCTTCGTTTCCTGACAGAAGTTGCTGCCAGTGCAGTAGAACCGGACATTGCATGCCTGAAAACAATGCACCGTACTTCGCCGGAGATTTCGCAGAACCACTGTACGAAGAAAAGTACTGGATGTACTCCCCCCATCAGCATCGACAATGACCATCTCGTATATAAAGAGCCCACAGCCAACCAGCACCTTCAGTGGGCATGTCGGCTGGCCACGCAGCAGCATGTCCAACCTTTTCGTATTCTTCACGCAGCTTCGTTTCTGACAGAAGTTGCGGCCAGTGCAGTAGAACCGGACAATGCATGCCTGAAAACAATGCACAGTACTTTGCCGGAGACTGCGCAGTACCATTGGACGAAGAAAAGTTCTGGATGTACTCCCCTCATCAGCATCGACAATGACCATCTCGGATATAAAGAGCCCACAGCCAACCAGCACCTTCAGTGGGCATGTCGGCTGGCCACGGAGCGGCATGTCCAACCCTTTCGTATTCTTCACGCAGCTTCTTTTCCTGCCGAAGTTGAGGCAAGTGCAGTAGAACCGGACAATAGATGCCTGAAAACAATGCACCGTACTTCGCCGGAGTCTGTGCAGTACCATTGGACGAAGAAAGGAACTGGACGTACTCCCCCCCATCAACATCGACAATGACCATCTCGGATAAGAAGAGCCCAGAGCAAACCAGCACCTTCAGTGGGCATGTCGGCTGGCCACGGAGCGGATTGTCGATCCCTTTCGTATTCTTCACGCAGCTTCGTTTTCTGACAGAAGTTGGTGCCAGTGCAGTAGAACCGGACAACGCATGCCTGAAAACAATGCAGCGTACTTCGCCGGAGATTTCGCAGAACGACTGTACGAAGAAAAGTACTGGACGTACTCCGCCCCATCAACATCGACATCGGCCATCCCGGATAAAAAGAGCCCACAGCCAACCACCCACCTTCAGTGGGCATGTCGCCTGGCCACACAGCGGCATATCAAACCTTTTCGTATTCTTCACGCAGCTTCGTTTCCTGACAGAAGTTGCGGCCAGTGCAGTAGAACCGCACAATGCATGCCTGAAAACAATGCACCGTACTTCGCCGGAGACTGCGCAGTACCATTGGACGGAGAAAAGTACTGGATGTACTCCCCCATCAACACCGACAATGACCATCTCGGATATAAAGAGCCCACAGCCAATCAGCACCTTCAGTGGGCATGTCGGCTGGCCAAGGAGCGGCATGTCCAACCCTTTCGTATTCTTCACGCAGCTTCTTTTCCTGACCGAAGTTGCGGCAAGCGCAGTAGAACCGGACAATGGATGCCTGAAAACAATGCACCGTACTTCGCCGGAGACTGCGCAGTACCATTGGACGAAGAAAAGTACTTGATGTACTCCCCCCCATCAACATCGACAATGACCATCTCGGATATAAGGAGCCCACAGCCAACCAGCACCTTGAGTGGGCATGTCGGCTGGCCACGGAGCGGCATGTCGAACACTTTCGTATTCTTCACGTAGCTTTCATTCCTCACAGAAGTTGCTGCCAGTGCAGTAGAACCGGACAACGCATGCCTGAAAACAATGCACCGTACTTTGCCAGAGATTTCGCAGAACCGCTGTACGAAGAAAAGTACTGGACGTACTCCCCCCATCAACATCGACATCGGCCATCCCGGATATAAAGAGCCCACAGCCAACCAGCACCTTCAGTGGGCATGTCGGCTGGCCACACAGCGGCATGTCAAACCCTTTCGTATTTTTCACGCAGCTTCTTTTGCGGACAATAGTCGTGGCCAGTGAAGTAGAACAAGACAATGCATGCCTGAAAACAATGCACTGTACTTTGCCGGAGACTGCGCAGTACCATTGGACGAAGAAAAGTTCTGGATGTACTCCCCCCATCAGCATCGACAATGACCATCTCGGATATAAAGAGCCCACAGCCAACCAGCACCTTGAGTGGGCATGTCGGCTGGCCATGGAGCGGCATGTCCAACCCTTTCGTATTGTTCACGCAGCTTCTTTTCCTGACCGAAGTTGAGGCAAGTGCAGTAGAACCGGACAATAGATGCCTGAAAACAATGCACCGTACTTCGCCGGAGTCTGTGCAGTACCATTGGACGAAGAAAGGAACTGGACGTACTCCCTACCATGAACATCGACAATGACCATCTCGGATAAGAAGAGCCCAGAGCCAACCAGCACCTTCAGTGGGCATGTCGGCTGGCCACGGAGCGGATTGTCGATCCCTTTCGTATTCTTCACGCAGCTTCGTTTTCTGACAGAAGTTGGTGCCAGTGCAGTAGAACCGGACAACGCATGCCTGGAAACAATGCAGCGTACTTCGCCGGAGATTTCGCAGAACGACTGTACGAAGAAAAGTACTGGACGTACTCCGCCCCATCAACATCGACATCGGCCATCCCGGATATAAAGAGCCCACAGCCAACCAGCACCTTCAGTGGGCATGTCGGCTGGCCACACAGCGGCATGTCAAACCCTTTCGTATTTTTTACGCAGCTTCTTTTGCTGACGGAAGTCGTGGCAAGTGAAGTAGAACAAGACAATGCATGCCTGATAAACAATGCACCGTACTTCGCCGGAGACTGCGGAGAACCACTGTACGAAGAAAGGAAGTGGACGTACTCCCCCCATAACATTAACAATGACCATCTCGGATATAAAGAGCCCACAGCCAACCAGCACCTTCAGTGGGCATGTCGGCTGGCCACGAAGCGGCATGTCCAACCCTTTCGTATTCTTCACGCAGCTTCTTTTCCTGACCGAAGTTGCGGCAAGCGCAGTAGAACCGGACAATGGATGCCTGAAAACAATGCACCGTACTTCGCCGGAGACTGCGCAGTACCATTGGACGAAGAAAAGTACTTGATGTACTCCCCCCCATCAACATCGACAATGACCATCTCGGATATAAGGAGCCCACAGCCAACCAGCACCTTCAGTGGGCATGTCGGCTGGCCACGGAGCAGCATGTAGAACCCTTTCGTATTCTTCACGTAGCTTCGTTTCCTCACAGAAGTTGCTGCCAGTGCAGTAGAACCGGACAACGCATGCCTGAAAACAATGCACCGTACTTTGCCGGAGATTTCGCAGAACCGCTGTACGAAGAAAAGTACTGGACGTACTCCCCCCCATCAACATCGACATCGGCCATCCCGGATATAAACAGCCCACAGCCAACCAGCACCTTCAGTGGGCATGTCGGCTGGCCACACAGCGGCATGTCAAACCCTTTCGTATTTTTCACGCAGCTTCTTTTGCTGACGGAAGTCGTGGCCAGTGAAGTAGAACAAGACAATGCATGCCGGATAAACAATGCACCGTACTTCGCCAGAGACTGCGGAGAACAACTGTACGAAGAAAAGTACTGGATGTGCTCGTCCCCATCAACATCGACAATGCCCATCTCAGATATAAAGAGCCCACAGCCAACCAGCACCTTCAGTGGGCATGTGGGCTGGCCACGGAGCGGCATGTCCAACCCTTTCGTATTCTTCACGCAGCTTCTTTTCCTGACCGAAGTTGCGGCAAGGGCAGTAGCACTGGAGACTGCATGCCTGAAAACAATGCACCGTACTTCTCCGGAGACTGCGCAGTACCATTGGACGAAGAAAGGAACTGGATGTACTCCCCCCAATCAACATCGACAATAACCATCCCGGATATAAAGAGCCCACAGCCAACCAGCACCTTCAGTGGGCTTATCGGCTAGCCACGCAGCGACATGTCCAACCTTTTCGTATTCTTCACGCAGCTTCGTTTCTGACAGAAGTTGCGGCCAGTGCAGTAGAACCGGACAATGCATGCCTGAAAACAATGCACCGTACTTCGCCGGAGACTGCGCAGTACCATTGGACGAAGAAAAGTACTGGATGTACTCCCCCCCATCAACATCGACCATGACCATATCGGATATAAAGAGCCCACAGCCAACCAGCACCTTCAGTGGGCATGTCGGCTGGCCAGCAGCGGCATGTCCAACCTTTTCGTATTCTTCACGAGGTTCGTTTCCTGTAAGAAGTTGCGGCCAGTGCAGTAGAACCGTACAACGCATGCCTCAAAAGAATGCACCGTACTTCGCCGGAGATTTCGCAGAACCACTGTACGAAGAAAAGTACTGGATGTACTCCCCCCCCCATCAACATCGACAATGACCATCTCGGATTAAAGAGGCCACAGCCAACCAGACCCTTCATTTGGGCATGTCGGCAGGCCATTCAACGGCATGCCCCACCTTTTCGTATTCTTCACGCAGCTTCGTTTCCTGACAGAAGTTGCGGCCAGTGCAGTAGAACCGGACAATGCATGCCTGAAAACAATGCACCGCACTTCGCCGGAGACTGC
Source organism: Haemaphysalis longicornis (assembly GCF_048455015.1). Lineage (NCBI taxonomy): Eukaryota > Metazoa > Arthropoda > Arachnida > Ixodida > Ixodidae > Haemaphysalis > Haemaphysalis longicornis. The sequence goes on along the minus strand of NW_027526214.1, from coordinate 66,176,345 downwards.
GCAGTACCATTGGACGAAGAAAGGAACTGGACTTACTCCCCCCCATCAACATTGACAATAACCATCCCGGATATAAAGAGCCCACCACCAACCAGCACCTTAAGTGGGCATGTCGGCTGGCCACGCAGCAGCATGTCCAAACTTTTCGTATTCTTCACGCAGCTTCGTTTCCTGACAGAAGTTGCGGCTAGTGCAGTAGAACCGGATTATGCATGCCTGAAAACAATGCACCGTACTTCGACGGAGACTGCGCAGCACCATTGGACGAAGAAAAGTACTGGATGTACTCTCCCCATCAACATGGACAATGACCATCTCGGATTTAAAGAGCCCACAGCAGCCAACTAGCACCTTCAGTGGGCATGTCGGCTGGCCACGGAGCGGCAAGTCCAACCATTTCATATTCTTCACGCAGCTTCTTTTCCTGACCGAAGTTGCGGCAAGCGCAGTAGATCCGGACAATGCATGCCTGAAAACATTGCACCGTACTTCGCCGGATAGTGTGCAGTACCATTGGACGAAGAAAGGAACTCGACGTACCCCCCCCCCATCAACATCGACAATGACCAGCTCGGATATAAAGAGCCCACAGCCAACCAGCACCTTCATTGGGCATGTCGGCTGGCCACGGAGCGGCATGTCCAACCTTTTCGTATTCTTCACGCAGCTTCTTTTCCTGACCGAAGTTGCGGCAAGCGCAGTAGAACCGGACAATGCATGCCTGAAAACAATGCACCGTACTTCGCCGGAGACTGCGCAGTACCATTGGACGAAGAAAGGAACTGGGCGTACTCCCCCCATTTTCATCGACAATGACCATCTCGGATATAAAGAGCCCACAGCCAACCAGCACCTTCAGTGGGCATGTCGGCTGGCCACGGATCGGCATGTCCAATCCTTTCGTATTCTTCATGCAGCTTCTTTTCCTGACCTAAGTTGCGGCAAGCGCAGTAGAACCGGACAATGCATGCCTGAAAATATTGCTCCGTACTTCGCCGGAGACTGCGCAGAACCACTGTACGAAGAAAGAAACTGGACGTACTCCCCCCCATCAACATCGACAATAACCATGCCGGATATAAAGAGCCCAAAGCCAACCAGCACCTTCAGTGGGCACGTCGGCTGGCCACGCAGCGGCATGTCCAACCCTTTCGTATTATTCACGCAGCTTCTTTACCTGATCGAAGTTGTGGCAAGCGCAGTAGAACCAGACAATGCATGCCTGATAACCAAGCCACCGTACTCTCGCCGCAGACTGCACCGTACCACTGTACGACGAATGGAACTGGACGTACTCCCTCCCAGGAACAGCGACCATGACCATCTCCGATATAAAGAGCCCACAGCCAACCAGCACCTTCAGTGGGCATGTCGGCTGGCCACGGAGCGGCATGTCCAACCTTTTCGTATTCTTCACGCAGCTTCTTTTCCTGACCTAAGTTGCGGCAAGCGCAGTAGAACCGGACAATGCATGCCTGAAAACAATGCACCGTACTTCGCCGGAGGCTGCGCAGTACCATTGGACGAAGAAAGGAACTGGACGTACTCCCCCCCATCAACATCGACAATGACCATCTCGGATATAAAGAGCCCACAGCCTACCAGCACCTTCAGTGGGCATGTCGGCTGGCCACGCAGCGGCATGTCCAACCTTTTCGTATTCTTCACGCAGCTTCGTTTCCTGACAGAAGTTGCGGCCAGTGCAGTAGAACCGGACAATGCATGCCTGAAAACAATGCACCGTACTTCGCCGGAGATTTCGCAGAACCACTGTACGAAAAAAAGTACTGGATGTACTTCCCCCTATCAACATCGACAATGACCATCTCGGATATAAAGAGCCCACAGCCAACCAGCACCTTCAGTGGGCCCATCGGCTGTCCACGCAGCGGCATGTCAAACGCTTTCGTATTCTTCATGCAGCTTCTTTTTTCTGACGGAAGTCGTGGCCAGTGCAGTAGAACCGGACAATGCATGCCTGATAAAAAATGCACCGTAATTCACCGGAGTCTTCGCAGAACCACTGTACGAAGAAAGGAACTGAACGTACTCCCCCCCCCCCCCCTGTCAACATCGACATCGAACATCCCGGGTATAAAGAGCCCACAGCCAGCCAGCACCTTCAATGGGCACGTATTCTGGCCACGCATCGGCATGTCAAACACTTTCGTATTCTTCATGCGGCTTCTTTTGGTTACGGAAGTCGCGGCCAGCGCAGTGGAACTGGACAATGCATGCCTGATAAACCATGCACCGTACTTCGCTGGAGACTGCACAGTACCACTGTAAGAAGAAATGAACTGGACGTACTCCCTCCTGGGATCATCAACATCGACTATCCCGGATATAAAGAGCCCACAGCCAGCCAGCACCTTCAGTGGGAACGTCGGCTGGCCACGCAGTGGCATGTCAAACCCTTTCGCATTCTTCATGCAGCTTCTTTTTCTGACGGAAGTCGCGGCCAGCGCAGTAGAACCGGACAATGCATGCCTGATAACCAAGGCACCGTACTTCACCGGAGACTGCGCAGTACGATTGGACGAAGAAAGGAACTGGACGTACTCCCTCCCAAGATCATCGACATCGACCAAGCCGAATTTAAATGGCCCACAGCCAGCCAGAACCTTCAGTGTACGCCTCGGCTACCCACGCAGCGGCATGTCAAACGCTTTTGTATTCTTCATGCAGCTTCTTTTCCTGATGGAAGTTCGGCCAGCGCAGTACAACCTGACGATGCATGGCTGATAACCAAGGCACCGTTCTTCGGCGGAGAGTGCACAGTACCACTGTACAAAGAAAGCAACTGAACGTACTCCCTTCCAGGATCATCAACATCGAGCATCCCGGATATAAAGAGCCCACAGCCAACCAGCACCTTCTGTGGGAATGTCGGCTGGCCACGCAGCGGCATGTCAAACCTTTTCGTATTCTTCATGCAGGTTAGTTGTGATGCCTCAGCTGTTAAGACAAGTGATAGACGCTTCAATCGGCTGCCGTGCCCACGTCGCATTCATAACGTGTTCTTTTCTGCTCAAAAGTTCTTCTTGCCGCTCTTATGCAAAGCGGGGATGTTGAGCCGAATCCGGGTATGAAAAGCCAGAAGACTAAGTAGCTTCTTGCCGAACTTCTGCAAGGTCACAAAAGTATGGGTGACATGCTTCTGAAATAAAATCAAAGCTTTTTACAATGTAAACCTTAGATTTCAAATTCTCAGATGTAAGTTCCAAAATAACTTCCCTCGAAAAGAGTGTACAGTACCTATAAGACAAGCTTGTGGATTTAAAAGGTCGTAGTCGGCGCAGTCCCCTTCTCATATTTGGTGTCGACGAGAGACCCGAGAAAACATACGACATCATTATTGACACTTTACACAAAGATGTTTTTTTCTGATATCCTAAAGGTAAAACTTTCTTCGGCCGAATGAATACACCGAATCGGACGAAAGGTAGCAAACCGATCAATGCCTGAGATTGTAAAATTTATAGACCACCGCGAGAAAGAGCAAGTTCGAAGAAACTACACAAAGTAAAGGGTACGCCGATCTCGATCTGGGAAGACTTTTTGAAGACAACACGTAAATCAAGAAACAAGCTGTGGGACGACACGGCCGTTATCAGATCTAGGGGCGGTAAAGTGAGGTGTGCCCATAACAAAATTAAAGTAGACGACGTGTTGTACAAATGGGACGATGATCGTCAGGTGAATATTCCAGTAATTAGCCTCCCAGAAAGGCGTCATGATCAATCTGGCCGGGCGTCGCCATGACAACAGACCGGTTGTGACAAGCTGTTTGGATGCCTAAATCATATTGCCAGAAGCATTGTAAAAAACCCTGACGAACTTGAGAGTGTTGTCCTAAAGCACCAGCCCCACATCATTGTGATAACGAAAACCTGGTTGAATGCCAACCTAGACGATGATAAAATTCCACCTCCCTGGTATATATTATACCGAAAAGAAAGAGATTCAAGCGGTGGAGGCGTAGCCATACTAGACTGCCTGACTTGCCTTGCGTCGAATGCGTGTTGCTCAAGGTATTTTTAAGGGAGCCTAATATGATCATCGGCGGTTTCTATCACACATCTTCTGCCGACCAAAAGTTCCTTAAACAATCAGCAACTTTCTATGTTCCTGTATAGGAGATTCTTGCAATTTGTTGTTGGCAGGGGACTTTGATATGCCGTCCATCGATTGGAACAAAAAATTTCGAGTCGCTTAGCGCGGCTGCGGAACCTTTACTTGACATCGTTCTTTAATAATCGTTCTTTACTTGACATCGTTCTTTAATAATATAACTCAACTGCTTCTTTATCCTACTTTCATTGCTTCGTTAGTAGTGGCTTGCTTCGTTATAACCCTACATAGGCAAATTTGAAAGCATATCTGATCATGACATCGTCTCTCTTACTGTCCGTTTACACAATGTAAAAACAACGCGCAATCACGCCTAAGCGATCCCCGTTTTTTCACGTGCTGATGATGTCACTATTTTAAATCTGTTACATTTTGCTTATTCTGATTTTGTGTCCCTGTGTGAATCACCGACTTCGACGGTTGATAACACGTGGTGTTAATTTAAAAACCTTGCTCATCAGTGGATAGCTCGCTTTGTGCCCACAAAGGTAAAAATGGTTAGACTCTCTAACCCATGTAAGACGAAAGAAAAAGTCAAAATTGAACGTAAAACGAAAAATATCGGAAAACAACTCTTCTTTAAACCCCTGGCATCTAACCAGAAAAACTATCTGCATTACGCAGGCAGCTAAAAGAGAAAATAAAAAGCGAAAAAATACTTTTCAACACCACAATGAAAAACTTCCTACTTTCGTTTACCGCGAAGTTCTGGCGGCATTTAAAACCGAAAAAGAAGAATTCTTACAACCTTCAAAATAATGGCAAAACTATCACACACACACAATTACTGCGAATTTATTCAATCACTTCTTTTGCTGTGTGTTCACTCACGATGATGGGGCTACGCCACCCGCTGAAGAATTTGTTTGCCCCCCCCCCCGCCAATTGGTAATGCCTCGATTTCAGAAGTGGTGTGCTGTCTCTCCCTGAAAATATTGATACAAAAATCATCATGAATTGATTGTATACCAAACGGCGTTTGTGTGCGATACGCCGAATGGTGCTCAAAGTATTTGTAAATCATTTTCGAGAAATCTGTATCCCTAGCCGAGTTGCCTCATGACTGGGAATTTGGAAAAATTACCCCTATACCCATTCGGGCAACCACTCAACCGTGTCATCATTTCGTCCTATGTCCCTGTTGTGCGCATGCCCCAAAATGATTGAGCATATCATATGGAAGCATCTCGTGACCTTTCTAGACGCACACAGTGTGCTCGACAACCGTCAACACGGCTTCCGTAGAGGGCTATCTTTCGTAACGCAACTACTGGAGGTAATCCAAGATTTCGCATCAGCGCTAGACCGCCAAAGTAAAGTACACATATTTAGTCACTTCGAAAAGGCCTTTGATCGCGTTTTCCACAGCCACATCTTATTAAAACTCAGGCCCATCCTTAAAAATGACACATTCACGGCTTAGAATCAATCTTACCTTAAGCTTCGGAACCAGTTTGCAAGTGTAGGTAATACGTCCTCCGGTCCCACACTAGTTAATTCTGGCATTCCCAAGGGGTCGGTACTTGGACTGCTGCTTTTTCTGATTTTCGTTAATGATGTCTTTTCAAACGTACCTGTCAACATAAAAATGTTCGCCGATGATTGCATCCTGTATCACGAAATACACAACAATGAAGATCAAATTCTCCTTAACAAAGCACTCACGAAAATGGACAAGTAGTGCTCTACTTGGCAAATGACTATAAATGTTACAAAAACCGTCTGTAAGTCTCTAACAAGAAAACGTATCTGTATGCAGTCTTCGTACTTCATCAAAGGCAGATGTATTTCCCGTGTAACTGTTTTAAATATTTAGTGGTCACAATTTAAGCAGATCCTAGGTGGAATGCGCACGTTTTCAATATAAAAAAAGCTATTCGCAAGCTTGGTTACCTTCGGCGATCACTGCGAACTTGTCCCCCAGATATTAAACTACTCGCATATAAAACTTTCGTAACACCACTTTTGGACTACGCGTCTATCGTGTGGGACCCGCATACCGACCAGAAAACATCTATACTCAAGGGCGTCCAGAGAAAATGAATCAGATTGGTCTACGATGACCACGGTTGGCATATTTCCCCTACAGCGCTTCTAAATCTAGCCGAGCTTGAAACCTTGCAACTAAGACGTTACCACGATCGCCTGAGGCACTTGCATCTACTCTACCTTGAAAACCTGTATCTTGCCCCCAACGCCTACATAACACGTGCCGATAAACGCTCGACACGAGCTTTCCACACTAAAATACTAGCCCAAATATATTGTCGCACTAACGTCTTTGAAAACTGATTCTTTCTGCAGACTATACGCGAGTGGAACCGATTACCAGCAAGCATGATATACTGCCCTACCACTGCATCCTTTATGCGCATGCTTACGGAAACATCAGCGTGCACACATTCTTATTTTTTTCTTGCTGGTATGTGTTTCCTGGTAGGGTTCATGAATAATTATTGTTACACTTTTTTCTATTGCTTTTGATCGCTCTTTTGCGCGCAGTGCAATTACGTGTTTATATAAGACGTGTACTTTATATGACGTGTAGTATAACAACATAGTTGTACTATTTTTTTTCGTTACCTGTGCACCATCACATAATGTGTTTTCGTATGCGAAACGCGCATGTCCCACGGTGTTTGTTTTTTTTTGCTATTTTTTTCTTGTTCATTTTGGTGCAGTCACGTTGTAGACAACTTTTGTTAGGGCTCAGTGTGCTCTGTGTTTTGCTGACGTGCATTATATTACCAGCTAGTTTGTTCCGCCCACTGCTGCCTAAGCCCTCGTGTAAAGTTGGCAGTACTGTAAAAAGAGCCTCGGAAGCTCCCATCATTCCGAGGATCCGCTTGTGATGACCCGGAAGAGTGGCTGGGGAAGCTGGAGCGCGTCCGAACTTTCAACCGATTGGATGATGAAGAAACTCTGAGGCAAGTGTTTTTCTACCGCAGAGACTCGGCTCAAGTCTGGTTAAAAAATCGCGAGCGCTCGCTAAGATCATGGAGCATGTTCAAACTGGAATTTTTGAAAGCATTCACAACTGTCGTAAAGAAAGAACTAGCTGAGGTTGTTGCAGACGCGAATCCAACACTCTAACAAAGGTGCTGTGTTCGTTCAGGAGATGAAGATGATATTCCGACGAGCTGACCCCGAAATGGGTGACGACAAGAAGGTGCACTTCCCGATTCGGGGAGTTAAACAACAGCTATTCGGTGGACTCATTCGTAACCCGCCCAAAACCGTCGCTGAGTTCGTGACCAAGGCTTAGATGATCTAGAGGACCCTAGACATGTGTACGATCGACCACTGAATGCGTTTTTGGCGAACCCCGTCAACGCCCCTGGATTGGTGACGGAAGACGTGCGGGAAACGATCCGCGGCGTCGTTGGGGAACAACTCAGGAGGCTTTCCCTAACCACGCTTAACCCCACATCGCCTCCATGACCGACAAGATCCGAGATGAAGTCCAACTCGCACTGGGGACTTCTACGCCATCGGAAGCACCCCATAAACCACAACCGATGACCTACTCCGCGACTGTCCGTCGACCGCGCCCTGCTCCAACGCGCCGTCAGGAGCCCCGCCCTATCGCCGCCCACGTTAGCCCGCCCGACCAACTGTAGTACGAAACAAGACGCCGAGGAAAACTGACGTGTGGCGAACACCGAATAATCGTCGTCTTAGCTACCACTGCGGAGAGGCCAACTACATCTACCATCGCTGTTCATACAAAAGACTCGGACTTCGTGGTTTCTCCCCTCGACACACCACACCCCCGACCCGCCCAGCACCCATCTCAGGTCGAAGTATACCCGTCCAACACCAGCCGTGGACCAGCCCGTTTAAACCGTTTGCCGTCGCTGTGCCCGTACTAGTCGGCGGACCGCCGTAGCAGTGCTGACTTCACAAGTGGATGGTCCCCCACCCCACGCGGGGGAAACTAAAGGCAGCAACTTTTGGAGGTGAAGTTGCACAACGGCGGAAAAACGAAAACCCTCCAACGACGCAACGATTCGCCGAAGAATGTGACTGACGACATGCCATCACCTCGACGGCGCGACCTAACCCAGACGTTATTCCTGAACACGACGATACCCACACACGCGACGCGTACTTGACATGACCGAACCTGCCGCTGAGACGACGACAACGATGACGCCTATTGCCCGACCGTCAACACGCACAAGCCGAGATGCGGCGCCCCGACGCACCCGGAACTCGAGAAAGGCAGCTTGCGACGTCCAGTTGTCAATCGACCACTTTGACGTAGTCGCCCTCATCAACACGGGAGCCGAATACTAGGTGCTGAGGGGCTCATTCGCGTATAAGCTGAATTAAGTTACGACAAGATGTGACGGTCCACATATACGTACAGCAGGAGGCCATCTCGTAACGCCAAGTGGAGCGTGCTCATCACGCGTCACTATTGACGGCATCACGTATCCTGCTGCGTTCGTAATTTTACGTAACTGCTCCCACGACGTAATGCTCGGAATAAACTTTTTGACGGACAGTGGCGCAATAATTGATCTGCAGACAACGTAGATAACGTTTTCCTCTGATCACTCCACGGCGCCACCAATGAACCCCGATGACCGTGCTGCTGTAAGGATCGCAAACGATCACGTCACCCTGCCACCCCGCGCAAGCTTGATGATCGCCGCCTACTGTGAGGTTGCTGCTCCTGATATCGACGCTATCGTAGAGGGTGGTCAAAGGTTGCTTCTCAACCCCCGTGTCTCCGTCGCAAGAGGCACTGCGTGTTTTAAGCAATGCAAATCCCATGTTTCAGTCACCAATTTCACCGAGGAGTACGAGCATGTTAACAAGGGCGTTGCAATTGCGTTCCTCTAAGAAACGCAAGAAGCAAGTCAAGTCATCGCGGTCACCAACTTTGAATGCGCACGCGGAGATGCTTCCAAGCCGCCGCAACCTTTCGAAGTGAACCCGGCGCTGCCGCACGAAAATCGGAAAACATTACTGGATTTGCAAGCTCAAAATTACGTCTAGACACACCTAGAGAAGCACTGAAATATAACTGAAGATGGAGCCGTACCTCCTCGACAGTCACTGTACCACGTCTTTTGAAACGAGCGAGAAGCCATCCGGACTCAAGTCGACGACATGCTCAGCGATGACATTACACAGCCATCGACCGGTCCCTGGGCTGCGTCGGTCGTAATCGTGAAGAAAAAAGACGGCACATTAAGGTTCTGCGTTGCCTACAGGCGACTGACCAAACTCACCAAAATAGACGTTTACCCCCTGCCACAATTCAACGGCGTCCTCGACCACCTCTGACAAACGAAGTACTTCTCATTGATCGGTCTGAAGACCGGCTACTGGCAAATTGAAGTGGACGAGACAGACCGAGAGAAGACTGCATTTATAACCCTGGATGGCCTATACGTGTTCAAGGTGGTGCCTTTCGGGCAGTGCACTGCGCCAGCAACGTTTCAAAGAGTCATGGACAATGTGCTAGCTGGCCTGAAGTGGCACGCTTGCCTCGTATACCTCGACGACGTTTTCGTATTCGCCCGGACTTTCCACGAACACCTTGCAAGGTTGGAGGCCATTTGTATGTCGGGGTTAAGGCTGAAGTATGAAAAGTGCCGTTTCGTGTACGAGGATCTAAAGTTCTTGGGCCACGTCGTCAACGACCAGGAGTCCTACCTAACCCGGCAAAAGCGTAAGCCATTGCGAACTTCACAAGGCCGAAAGACAAGAAGGGCATCCGGAGATTTCTCGGACTGTGCACACACTATCGGCGCTTCGTCGCAAACTTCGTACGTATTACCGAGCCACTCACACGTTTGATGAAAGCTAGCACCCATGTTAGTTGAGGAAACGACCAAGGAAACGCATTCTGGCAGCTGCAAAAACACCTGCAAAGCCACCCGTTCTCGCTCATTTCGACAAAAACGCCGAAACGGAAATGGACACAGAAGCCAGTGATATTGGCTTGGGTGCCGTCCTCGTCCAAAAGCAAAAGGGGGTAAGAAAAGGTAATCGCCTATGTCAGAGTATTCTCTCGAAGGAGAAAAACTACTCTGCCTCTGAGAAACAGTGCCTGGCAATTAAACGGCGGATTTAAAATTTTAGTCCATATGTGTACGGAAGACCTGTCAAGGTTGTGACAGACGACCAGGGGCTGTGTTGGCTCGCCAATTTTAAAGGACCCCTCTGGCCGTCTTGGGTGGTGGAGCTTGCGCCTGCAGGAGTTCGACGTTACAGTCGTTTACCAATCCGACAAGAAACACTCCGACGCCGACTGCCTGTCACGCGCTCCCGTCGACCCACCAGCACACGAGCCTGATGAAGACAGCGCGTTCTTGGTAGTTATGACGGAGAGTGACCTAGCCGCCCAGCAGCGTGCCGACGCCCACTTACGCGTCATAATCGACTACCTCGAGGGATGCAACGTCGCCGTTCCTAAGACCTACAAACGCAGCTTACCATCATTCAGCCTGAGAAACTCCGTCCTCGTGAAGAATTTCATCCCCGGAACGAGAAATAAGTATCTGCATGTAATCCCCGTAGACCTTCACGACAAAATTTTGGAAGCGTGCCACGACGGCCATTCTTCCGAACATCTCGGCACAGCCCACACAATCGGAAAAATCAAGGCGAAGTACTACTGGCCCCGCCTTACATCCGACGTCACCCAATACGTCGGGAGCTGCCGTGACTGTCAGCGACGAAAAACACCACCCACGAGAACCGCCGGACTTCTGCAGCCGATCGCCGTCCAATTGAGGCCCTTACAAAAGATTGTAATGAACCTTCTCTGGTTCTTGCCTACGTCACGATCTGAGAAAAACTGGATTCTTGTAGCAACAGACCACATGACGCGCTACGCAAAGACCACAGCTATTCCGAGGTCAATGCACAAGAAGTCGCCAAGTTCTTTATTAACGAAGTTGTGCTGCGACATGAAGCCCCTGAAGTCCTAATCACGGATCGTGGAACGGCCTTCACTGCGGAGCTCATGCAAGCAATCTTACGCTACAACAACACGGACCACAAAAGAACGACGGCGTACCGCCCCCAAACGAACTACCTTACGGAACGTCAGAACAAGAGGATCGCGGATATGCTGTCTCTGTTCGTTGACGTTCAACCTAAGACTTGGAACGAAGCCCTCCCGTATGTCACGTTTGTTTGCAACACAGCGACCCAGGAAACAGCACAGATGACACCGTTCGAGCTTGTCTACGGAAGACGGCCGACTACCATGCTCGATGCCATGCTTCCGCACGTAAAAGACAACGACCTCAACGCCGACGTCCAATGATATCTTCAACGTGCGGAGGATTCCCGCCAGCTCGATCGAGTTCGTATAACGGACCAGTAGCCGGTGGATGCCGCGCGGTACAATCTCCGTCACCGAGACGTCGAGTACCATGCTGGGGACCGTGTGTGGGTTTGAACTCCCATCCGAAGACGCGGACTCAGTGAGAACCTTCTACGACAGTATTTTGGTCCCTACCGAATTCTACAACGTGTTGGCCAACTCACCCTCAAGGTCATCCCCGACGGTGCTTCCAGAACAACAAGACGAGGCACGGGGCCAGAAGTCGTCCACGTGGTTTGCTTTAAACGTTTCTACACTCGATGACGGACTTAAGTTGTTTGTTCGTTCCGACTGTCGCCGATGTTACCATCGGGTCGAAGCACTCTTAGATGGGGGTAATGCTGTAAACCATGCATTGAGTTTGTTTGTTTTTGTTTTGCTTTTGCCGCCCGGCGGCGCCGGTCTGGGTTATCTCTGTGTCAAGGGAAGCACGTGTTCCATTATTTATTTCTTTTCCGCATGTGTTATCTCTTCTGATAGGGACAGCTTTCTGATCTAACGTGAACAGCCTAGAATAATCTTCTTGGATCTACAATGTTCTAGACGTAAATCATCGGTTCGAGAACCACGCGCGCCGACAGATAAAAACCTTGCTGAGCAGACGCCTGGGTATTCGGTTCTGCGACGCTCACCGACGCACGTCACATTGCTGACCGCTGCTTCGCCGCCTCTGTATTTTTTTGAATTGTTAGGGGAGCACACGTTCGCTCCAATAAACTTAATGCTTTTACAAATCAACTGCGTTCTCCTTGGCTTCGTGACAATACTCCTAAATCCATCATCTATACAGATTACCTGAGCGTTGTCTGTGAATTGTCGTCCTAAATTCATCGATAAAACGTGTCGATATTCGTGACTTCAAATCAATTACGATACCTTATTCTTCAAACATTGGGGTGAATCGGGTTCGGTACCAGGCCACTCTTGCATTGTCGTTAATGAAGTGCAGATAAAATTGCCCCAAATGCTGCTCTCCGAAAGACAGCAAACATAATACCACTATCTTACAAGTCCAATAGCCACATATCATACAACAAATCCGCAAAACTTCGCAAGCAGAATGGAGCGTACAGAAAGATAACAAACTGCACGTAATTAAACCACACGTGACAATACACAACTGACTCACACAACAGGCACATTGAAGTTACCTTAGCCTGGTTACGTATAGGTAATACACATGTAACACACTCGCAGCTGCTCACCGGCACTCCAAGACCCCTGTGTAGCAGGTGTCTTCTTCACATCCTCCTTCAATCCAAGGTACTCGACATTACACGGCGCAAACACTTCAGAGAACTCTACAGATAACATATTTCGGGATAGGGCGCTGCGATCGCCGAGGTGAGCAGTCGTTTTCACATCGGCTGTGTCTTTGATACCTAATTACGCAGTGTTTTTTGGATCAAAGCACGGTTTTCGTATTATCAATACGTTCGCGAAGGTGATTGGCTTCGACCGATACCAATTTTTTATAGAAAGGTGCGTTTTTCGCCAAATCATCGAACTTTACCTACTCCGGTGCCACATGTACTCGCTAAGTCTACGCCAACTCAGGGCTTGCTTGGCCTAGCCCATACTATTCGCAACGACATGGAGCTTCCGCTCGATTAGCGAGGCCGTCGGACTCCAAAATGTGCTTGCAAGTGCAGCGCGAGGATGTTTCGCCCAAAGAATACTATGATGAAGCTGGCTGGACCCAGGACTGCGATCGCATGTCAAGACTTCGTCAACGCGCCTTGATAGGGCGTCAACTGAATCCCGTGCAGCCTGTATCGCAGGCAAATACACCTGTGTCAACAGTGTGGTAAAGTCGGCCAGCGGCGCGACGTTTGATCCACACCGACCATCCGCGCGTGTCTTGCGTGTGGCGCAACCAACCCCACAGAGGACCACACATGTACCCCCAAGTGTAAACTGTGCTGAGGCGCTCACCCAACGAGCGACCGGTTTTGCAAGGGCAAACTCAAGACGCCGTACGTCGTCCGGCACCGGCAGTGGGAGCGTCCCGCCGCCGAGCAGCAGCAGCAACAGCCGGAGTTCTCGGCAAGCTCGTTCTCGCGCCTGGAATGGTCACGTTCCCCTTGCAAGTGAGGGACTCCTTCCAGGAGTCACGCATCATCACGAAGGAACAGCAGCTGTGTCAAAAATAATCAGAGCCTCCGCCGCAACAGGTCACTGTCACGGGATCGCGTGAGTTGGCCGACTTAACCAAGAGCGGCAGCGGCAGAATCACACCGACCACGCGGCCACCATGGCGAAATGGCGAAGCAATGTACCGTCTCAAGGCAGAAATGACTCACTACGAAAACGAAACATCGAAGTGGAAGCCTCAGTTAACAAACGGACCAGGGAAATCGCCGAGATACGCAAGTTACTGCCTATATCAAAACCCGACGCTACGGACCCCACCCCCACAACCGCACCGACGCCATCCCCGACTGATTCGCCACCAACCCCACTGCGGGTCACAGAGTCAACCCCGCAGATTAGGCCCGAAGGGGAACGACCTTACCCCAAGGCGAAATGGAGACTGAGCCCGTAACCAAGAAACGCGTGCTTGAGTGCTGGAGATCCCTCAAACAAGCGGAACAGCTCGAAGTAACGCCTGAGGCCAAGCAAGAACCCAAGTTTGATGCAAGACTCAACAATCTGGAAGAGCTCATTATTATGTATTTCAAGATAATCTAAGCAAAATGTGAGGTTATCGAGCAGACCTTGCGCCCGATTGTACGCCACCCGACCTTTGCACCAATGTTATTGAACCTCCCTTATAACAAAGAACAACCGCAACCCTTCACCCTAACGCAATCGTGGCCGCAAACCCAAACAGCAGTTAAGTCACAGCCGAATCTCACGATCTGGCAGTGGAATTGCCAAAGCTTTGATCAGAAGAAGGCGGTAATACCACATCACCTAATCATGGTTAGCCGGAAACCAGACGTGATTATGCTACAAGAGAATGTCTCGGCGCCTCCGTCCCTCCGCGGGTACAAAGCACACGTTAGCCCCGCCCAAGCCCATAGCGTTTTACTTTCGTCCGCAAGGGACTCACCTTTGTGGAACACACGGTCAAGCAAGGAAACATCAAACTCAGTACCCACTTTACGGAGACCATACCGAGCAAGCAACGTAAAGGCTGCCTTTTCCTGCTCAACGTTTACAGCAACCTCAAGCACATACACCAGAAATTCCGCTCCCTCCTCCACCAGGCCAGCACAAAGGCCAGGGGCAGCACGCCCGTGATCGGTGGTGAATTTAACGCGTCGCATTCAGCATGGGGCGACCTCCGAGACACGATCAAGGGCAGGGACCTGCTGCAAAGCACCCTGGACCACGACTACGTGCTCATCATATACTCCACCAACCCCACCAGGATAGGCAATACCGTGGCAAGGGACACTACACCAGACCTCACTTTTGTGAAGGACGATCGAACGGGCAAGATCGCGCGGGCAAACACCGGAGTTGATCTTGGAAGTGACCACTATATTCTCGAGATCACGATACCCGGCCCGATCGGGGGTAACACTGTGGTGCACAAATAGACATATTGGAACTGATCCAACAAAACCAACCCAAACATTGTCCGGTCATCCGAGACATAGGTGAGTGGTCTGCCGTGCTTCGCAAAACCGCGCGATCAGCCACCAAAACCGTGGAGGACGACGATGATATAATAAGCACGGATAGCCACCTTGCCCACCTCGTTGAGGCCAAATGCTCCATCATAGAACGCTGAAATAAACGGAGACTGAATCGTAAACTGCACAAGAAAGTGGCCGAGTTAAATCGGCCATCAAGATGCACTGCAAAGCCCTGTGTAGACAGCTGTTGAACGAGATTTGCAACAAGGCCGACGGACAATTACGTCGTGCCAGAACGTGGAACCGCTTATGACACCTGCTTGACGAGGCTAAAAACAAATAACACCAACGAGACCGCCTCGCTAGGCTCATGCACACATCGGTGCAGCAGGAAGGTAAAGACGCTGGGGTCAACAAGCTGGGGGACAAATACCTACCTGCTACCTCCACGGAGTGTACCCACCATACGCAGGGTCACCCAACGCGTGGCTAGACCATGTCGTCAGGATGGCAGAGGTGCGAGCTGTGCTGCACGAGCTAAACACCCGCTAGGCAGCCAGCCCCGACCTGGTAACGAACAAGATGCTTAAAAACCTAGACGACCCATCGATAGAGGCCCTTACCCAATACTACAACGAAAGCTGGCGATCGGGCAGGCTGCCGGGCCAGTGAAAGTGTACCAAGACCATCCTGATCTCTAAACGGGGCAAGCCGCTATACACAAACAACCTCCGTCTAATTGCGCTCATTTCGTGTGTGGGCAAGGTGCTGGAGCGCCTGCTCGCGCGCCGATAGCAAGACTACCTTGAAAAGGAAGGTCTGTTTCCAGAATCTATGAGAGGGTTTCGACACAAGCAGGGCACGCAAGACGCCATGCCCCAGCTTAAGACGGAAATAATCGCCAAGGAAGACACGAGGGATAACAGAGTAATCCTTGGCCTAGATCTCCAGAGAACTTCCGACAAGGTAACGCATTCGGCGATCTTGGCACAAGTCTCCAAGTTGAACTTAGGCGAAAAAAGCTATAACTACATCATGGATTTCCTCACGGATCGGATAGTAGAACTCCACGCGGGGGACCTACAGCTTAAAGAGAAGATGCTCGGAAGCACAGACACGCCGCAAGAATCGGTCGTCTCACCGTATCTCTTCACCCTCGTCATGATTGGGCCGACGACATCACGCTGTGGGTCACCGCCGGCAGCGACGCATTAATCGAGAGTCAACTGCAAGCGGCAGTCACCGCCATCGAGCAGCATCTCCTTGCTACCGGCCTGCTCTGTTCGCCCAGCAAGTCTGAGCTACTCGTGCTCGCACCGACACACAGGGGCAATTCGCCGCAGCGCGAAGCCAACCGTATCAAAATAGTCACCGCATCGGGGCAACGCATCCCCGAAGTAACAAGACTCAAGGTTTTTGGCATGATCGTTGTCAAGAACAACAGCAACGGTGAAATCATTGCCAAGCTCAACAGCTAGACGGCCGCGGCAATTCGCTTCATTCGACGCATTTCCCCGAGAATAACAGGCATGAAGGAGGATAACCTCGTGAGACTCGTCCAGTTTTTTGTTATCAGCCACATTACGTACATGGCCGCGTACCATAATTGGAGGGTCATGGAACGGGCCAAGCTCAATACACTCATACGTAAGGCTTACAAATCGGCACTAGGCCTCATGAAAACTACGAGCACTGCACGCTTACTACAGCTAGGAGTGCACAATAGCCCGGAAGAAATCACGAAGGCGCCGTTGGCGGCACAGCTGGAACGTCTCTTTACGACAGAGACGGGACGCCAAATTCTCGAGAACCTTGGCTAGAACCCCCGCGTGCCGGACCGGCAACAGCACGACATAAACGAGGAAGCGATGGCGTACTATGCGTTGGCCTAGTACCTAGGAATGTGCACCCGGAGCACAACAAGAAGAGGCGAGCAGCGCGGGCCAAAGCCCTGTTCAAGATGCACGCCCAAGACGGGCACGCGCGTTACGTCGCCGCAGATAGTACCAGAATGAAAGCTACGTCACGGTCGCCGTTAATGCCTCCACGGGCACTAAGGCCACAACTGCGAGTGTACGATAAACCGAGGCCACGGACGCCGAGTAGGTCGCTATCGCCCTGGCCATCTCCGAGGTTTAGTGCTGCACAGTGCACTGTGACTCGAGAATGGCCGTACGCAACTATACGAAAGGTCGCGTTTGCGTCAAGGCGTCCGCCATCATCGGCACGGCAAGGCTCCAGGGCAGAGAAGTTCGTTTCAAGTGGTTTCCGGCGCACATTGGCGAATTCGCAACTGCACCCAACCAAAACGAGGCGGCACACTCGGAGGCAAATCCCTTACCCTCCGCTCCTCCTAGACCGACCGTACGTAATGTTTCGCGAACAATGTCGCCTCGTGAGCTACAACGAGATAACCAAGGCTTACCGCATGGCTCGATGGGTCATGCTACCCCCTCCCACCAAGGCCTCAGGCGGGTGGAGGCAGTTCTACTACGACAGCTCAAGACCGGGTCCATCCTCGCTCCGGCAACGCTGCGCAGGTTTCTACCAGAGCTTTATTCGACGGGCGTGTGTAAAGTGTGTGGTGTTGGTCTGGCAGACCAGTGGCACATCTTCTGGGACTGTGCCCGATTCCCAAACGAAACTTAATCAAGAACTTATCTGCCGCAGCTCCAGGACGCTGCACGCAGTAGCGACAAGAAACCTCAACTCTGGGCCGTCCAGCAAGTCCGCATGCGCTTGAAAAGCACAGTCCAGGCGACCCGAAGACGGGAAGCGTTGGCACTGTGCCTAGTAACCGCAATCCCTAGAACGACGCCAGGCCCGCGTCGTGGCGCGTAGTCCTTTTGCAGGCACCAACTAAGTTTTTCCTAATCCTAATTCTAATAACATATTCCTTTATATTCACCATACCTCTTAGGAGACGATGCCATGTTGTTTGTTCAGTGCACCCTTTGGCTTCTGTCCCAGTGTACTTCTCACATATCATTTCACACCACCCGTACTTGTCCCCTGATCCGGTACACTAGACACCTTATTTATCTTTTAACGATTCTTGGTCTTCAGCCTGGCCCCTAATACGTGCCGTACTCAGTCTTTATTTGATTTTATTTGTGTTCCCTCTCATCAATATTAGTTGTCACTTATTGATCTAAACACTTTGTTGGCGCTCTTTGCCCCAGTTGGCCTTGCGTCATTAAAACTCAAGCATCATCATCTTCAACACCTGTTGTTATCCCCCGTAAAAACAGCACTCTGAAGACAGATTGTAACCCACTCTATCCGTACTGGTAGCATTGGGGTAGTATTTGTAGTGGTGGTTTATTAAGAAAGCAGGGAAGAGAAAAGAACTGGGGATATTGTGGAACTCATCGTCGAGTTCAACCGCATACAACCCAGTCCGAAAAAGTGAAGGGGAAGTTTCAAAGGATAGGAAACCAGAACGAGAGAGAAGCAGGAGTTGAGTGGGAGGCAGGCTATATCGTGTTCATCTCGCCCAACGCTCGGCTGCCACAAACGCCTAACTAGTCCTGTGACAACCAGGTAGTTGAGGAAATTCCGGAAGACCTCCCGTCTGTAGGCGTGGCCTCCATTGGGGAACAGGAATTCTGCCAGCTGGTGGCCTTGTGCACCGAGTCGCTGGAGTACGGGGTAGAGTTTATCCATTGCGGTTTAATGGTTTAATGCTGGTGGCAAGAGCCGAATAAGTGCTCGAGCATCTCGGGCTCTGAGCAGGCGGCGTAGGTGGGAGACGACCGGTGGCCCTGATGGGGCAGGCGGGCACTAACATTGCACCAATTGGGCCGAGGCAACGCAGGAAAGACCGGGTGTCTCTGGTAATACTTCCGGGCAGAAAACGTAGGGCCTGACAACTTATCACTTGGGAATCTGGATGGCAGCCACCACCACTCGGCCCAGAAAAGTCTTTGCAGCGTGGAATGACACGGCATCCTGGGAGGCAGGGACCCATGCCCGGAAAGCACCCTTGGCGAGGGCTTCTGCAACGTCTTTTGCCATGATGTCCACGTGCGATGGCAGCCAGTGAAGTCGCAGTGGATACCCCTGGGCCTCCTCTTAATGAAGCTTGGCCACCAGCGACCGCTCTACGTTGCCGCTAGAGGTGTCTGGCTGGTAGGCATGGCCTCCCTGTCCCGGGCCCCTGGTGTAGAAGATCCGCGGCCAAGTGGAGGCCGCGGATCTACGCGGATACGCGTAGAGCCTGCCTCGTCCTTGGGGGTAGTGGCTAGAGGATGGGGGCGTTGCGGCCAAGTGATACGGCTCTCGTAGGTACTGAGCAGCAAGACCATCTGAGAGTTGTACAAGCTGCGATAGCGCTGGAGAACTGCTGCGCTTTTCGGTGTCCCTTCTAGATGGTGTATGGTGTAGACGGTACCTGCATGGCCAGTATCTAGATAGGCCTGGAGCCTCCTACCGTATATGTCGCCGCCACCGGAGACATGCTTGGAAGGTCCAGGCAAAGGCGGATAGCCCAGCGCTGATGCACCGGCGCTGCTTCAGTTGCACCAGAGCAAGAGCATGCAGGAAAGCAGACGACGCCATCCCGTAGAACACCCGCCAAGCCATGGTGTGTGTGCAGCCCAGGCCAGGCACCAGAGACCTCTGCACGCACTGTTGTGCATTGCATGCCTTCACCACAGGTAGCCTGGCAGTCGGCAACGAGCCCCAGTTAGTTGGCACCGGTTTGGCACTCGCTTTGCGTGCCCTGTAGCCCCTCGGGGGGAAAAAGCGTGGCCTGCCTTTTTGACTATGACAGTTGGATGCCACAGCTTGTCGAGAAGGTGGTGACTGCCCACAGCAGCCCCTGGAGGCACGCCTTCACCTTGGAAAGTATTCTCATCGGTTCCTGCGTCCACAAGGCGATGTCGTCAGCATAGACTTCCATCCATTGTGGAAACGCACTGGCAGCAGGGATGCAGTCCGGCACTGGAGCCAGGACGAGGCTGAAGAGGAGTGGGCTGAGCGCTCATTGCTCGACAACCCCAGGGCTGACGTCTTGTGGGCTGATGGCTGCTGGGCCCACCATAAATCTCAAGGTTTAAGGGTCTAGGAACTCCCTCATGTAACTTGGAGGTGCCCCACACTGCCCATGCTGTCCAGCGCCTCCAAGATGGCGTGTCTAGCAAGAGAATGAAGGACACCTTTTTGCCATAACGGGCCTGCTCCAGCATAGACACCGCATTACTGAGGGGGTGCCCCGAGATGCTTTGCCACTCGAAGCCGCTTTGTTGCTCCTGGACGATGCCCCGACGTTCAAAAATCGACCTGAAGCGGACCAGGACCACGCTCGCCATCAGTTTAGCTTTTGCAGATGTCAGGAAAACTGACCTGTACGAGGCAGGCTGGGCGGCCGGTTTACCAACCTTAAGTATCGGCGTGACAATTCCCATTTGCCAAGACGGTGGAAGGCTGCCTTGCCTCGGTACCTAGTTGACGAGCTCCAGAAATGGATCCAGCTGAGTGACGTCTGTGTTCCCACAATCTGGTAAATCCCCCCTCAAAGCAGTTGCGCTTCGGCAATTGGAAAAGCGATCCAGGGCGGCCCGAAGCGGCCGGGGTGTGATGTCACCACCGCAGACGGCCACGACCTGTGGGCCCTGAGGTGTCGCCGACAGAACGTGCTGCTGGGCCGCAGTGGCAGGAGCAGCCGGGGGGAACTGGACGGCTAACTGTCTGCCTAGGCCTTCTCGGTCATGCCGAACGAAATGGCGGAGGTCGGCAGAGGGAGCTGGTTGGTGATGACACACTGCAGGAAAGCCTAGAAGACTCTCCAGGCTTTGGCTGGATTCCTACGCGACACCAAGGAGGAGAAGAGCGACTCCCTTTAAGGCTTCCGCCACTCCTTGGCCCTACTCCTGCAGTGCGCATCCTCCAGTCAGTACCACAGGCATTCTATGGGATGCCTGCTCCGGAAGGCCCGCTGTTGGAGCTTGTTGCGCCAAGCATACGATCTGAGGAGCTCCAGGTCCGGCACTGCCGTGCAGTAGAGTACTTCCACCCGTACCTTGGCCTTGTTGGTACTACGCGCGGCAGCTGCCAGGAAATCAGGCTCTGTGTCTTCAAGACACTTTACCATCTCCTTGCGGTAGTTGTTCCAGTTGGTCAATGCGTGGAGTCTGGTGTCTGCTCGCCTGCGGTCGCTGCTAGGGGTGATCATATTAGAATGGTGGTCTGACCCCAAGGTGCTGGTCAGGCCTGGCCAGGAGTTAAACGTCCCCCTCTCTCTCCTGTTTGGATAACGACTGGGCAGGCTATGCGTGCGTTGGCGTTTCAGTTTACATATTCCTGTCCCCATCTTGCTTGTATCTGTGTAAGGAAAATGGCGCATACATTTTGCTTTCAAACAATATCCGGTTATGCGATGCGGGATACCGACGGTGGAGACCCCAAGCATTCTTCTGGACCTATCCCGCCCTTCTACATTCCTCGTTCCACCACGGGCTACTTTGCTTACGCAGGGCACCTCACGCGTTCGGAGTGGACTTTTCAATGACATCGAGGGTGTGACCCGGAGGACTTTGTTTCCCTCTTCAATAGGACCGTGTTTGAAAAATGGATATGTTTTATTACACCGTCTTTTTTATTTTAGGTTGCTTTCTCTGCATTGAACCTGTTATGAAATGATCAACTGCTTTGGTCGTTTTTTATATATCTTATTTATGTAGGTTGTCCAAGTCCCACGAAATGTATGGGAAGAGAACAAGAGACAACTGCGATGAAGGTGTGAATAAGTTTTGCGTCCTGTACTGTGTAGGTGCCCTGTTTCTTATTAAGAAGATCCTAAAGAGGGGTTTATATTCTTTTTAGTGAGGGGACAGCGGGTATCTATGCGGAAAGAGCCCTAAAAAGGGTTGCAATTAGGTCACTTATACGTAGTAAATTCTGGAACGTGATGAATCGCAGACCCAAAATCAGAGATGGATAGCTGGAAATTAGGACAGATATAGACGGAGCAAACTCCTATTAGCCTGTTTTATAATATTATTTTGACTCGATTACCCTTGACGGCAGTTTAATTGAAAGTAATACGAAGTATATATTTCAGCTCAAAAATGGCCCTACGGGCCAAGAACTGTGTGGAGCTATCTGGGGGCTTTTTATTCCCATATATTATTCCGAATGTTTGTGTGTGTGTGCTGTTTAGATGCGTATATATATATTTATATATATATAACCGTAGTAAAAAGAGAAAAGAGCCCAACCACACCCCTATGCCTCCTTTGGCATTGTAGACTGCTGACCTATCTTTCTGTATATATATATATATATATATATATATATATATATATATATATATATATATTTATATATATCTATATATATATTCCCATTACACTCTGAGTATTAGCATGCAGTATCTCAATACATCGCAAGACTTTCTATAGGCTTCGACAGGGCTATTGCGCTATGTTTTGTCTGATCAATATTTAGTTTGGAGCAGCTGGAAATATGTGTTTGTGTTTCACTGTATACGTGTGTGTTTCTGTGGGTGTGTGGGTGTTTGTGTGCGTGTGCATGTGTGTCAGTGTGTGTGTGGTATTGTGGCGGGCAGTGGTTGGTGTCTTTCTTGGCTTATATAAAGGTTTGGGCAACCAAACCCGTTGCTTATGCTGAGATCTAGGCAGGATTGGTCCGACACATAGGTCATCGTTGGACGTCGTCATAGTACTCAAGAGATTTAACTAATTGATTGATATCACACCCTTGGATTGATCTCATAGTCTTGTGGGCGCTCTGCTGCATCCGCCACCACCCATGGCGTAGGAAGTGCTAGAAGTCGCAGGGGCAGTGCAGTGGGGGTGAGAGCCACCGCGGGTTCCTCCCTCATTCTCCTCGGTGCCCTAACACCTTGAAGCTACGGTTGTCCCCACAACTACTCGTCACTCGGCAAGCGTTGCAGTGACTGGTTTGCCTGCATCCAGAAGCCCTACCGGGGGCAGGTGCGGGACGAAGCCTGACTAGTGGTAATGAATTCTTGCCGAAACCAGACGCTGCTCCGTCCCAGCGTGAGCTGTGTCGGCGACCCTCCTTCCCGCCTACGGGAAGGAAATTGTTCTTTTACGTTGATGCAAAAATTTTCATTTTAACGTGAAATTTTTCCTTAGTTCCGGGAATATGCCACGTGCGGTCCACTGAGGGTAGGTCAACTTTTTTTGGCATCAGGTGTTCTGCAAAGGATTCATTCATGCAACAAAGAGATAGCAATAAGATTTGGGAAGAAGGAGATTTTGATTCGTCCAAAGATGATATTTGACTTGTGCACACATAAACTGTCCACAGATGAAGCAAATCTGCAACAGATATCACACACTACGACCTGTTGAGACTGCAGTGGGGTGTGACTGTGATAGCTAGATCTAGAAAGATGTGTTTTTTTCGTCAGATGACTTTACCAACAAACGGGGGTAGTTGGTGGGTTTCGAGAACGTTTCACGATTGGTATGGGAGGAGAGAATACTGCGGTGCAGACCTTTTTTGTTTCCAAACATATTCGGAGGTGCAGTTTAATTTGTATTAGTCTTTTGCGGAGCATTTGGCACAGGTTGATAGCCGCGGCAATAGAGTGTACCATGTGCGAAACACCGTCATTTCAAGCAGCGGCACGGGCCAGGGATATAGAGGTGCACTAGGCCCCTAATGGAGCCGGTATAGATGTGTTCACAAAGTTTTGATCGGTTGAAAGTCAAGGTGGTGTGTCTTGTTGGTGGTAATATATTGTCGCTAGTGATAATGATTCTCCTCACGGCTGTAACAGCGTGATACTTGAGGCATTCCTGAAGGTTTTCCTCATTTCATTTACCAAATATGCCTCAGATATAGCAACCGACGACCTGTTGAAGCTAGCGTGGGGTGTGACTCTGGTACCTAGATCTGCCGTGCGGGTTTGGGTCAGGACATGTATTGCTTGCTGCTGCGCCTTGACTTCGTCGCGTCTCAGTTTGTTGGCATCATGTGTCCAGCGAAGAAGGCCTTCATGGAACTCATAGACAGCAATATACATTCAGAAGAAAGACATTTTGTTTTGTCCACAGATGAAATTGCCAAAGAACAAAGGTTGTTGGAGGGTTCCGAGAGAACCATTGTTTGAACAAGTGTAAAGGTTACTTCGGTGCAGACCTTTTTTTGTTTACTTACATGTTTGCTGTATGGGTGTGTGTGATTGACCAGATGACGAAAAAAACAGGGGACGGGCTCCGCTCTAAGCTTGCTTTACCCTGATGCTGATGCCGGTTACGTAGCTTCCTCCTTGGTAGACCGACACTGTCACGATCTGCCGGAGCTCGACCACCGGTCCGACAGGCACCGTCGGAGGTTTCTACCATTCACCTTAAAACTAATCATCATGGCTGGTAACAGCTTGAGTGAGGGGGGCTCGGGTTCCGCGGTGTCGCCAATAGCGTTACGTTTAATACACAGGTGCACCATGCGGCAATGTAGATAAATTTAATTTTTAATTCAAACGAGAATTTTAGATGCTTTAGAAGCTTTTGTGAAGCCTTGCACCAGGTGGTGTATATTTTTGAGCTCGTGCAAGTCCTGGCTTTTACCCACAGGGTTGCTGCAGGAGGGCACAAGCAGTTTTTGGAGTTAAACCTAGCTTTTGCTGCAGCCGCATGTATTGTTGGCGTATAACAGAATTCCCCAAAAACTGTTGAGGCCGTTCAGTTGTGCCAATCGAACACTTTAAATAACGGAAGAGCCTTGCTACATTAAAATTGCGTCGTTCAGGATATACAAAGGTTACGGCCGAGAGGAGTATCTGAATAGCATTCCAGAGGCCACTGCATTGGCTTTGCCGCAGAAAAGAAGACTTCGTAAAAAAAGCAAAAAAAGTCACAAAGCCCGGGGTGATGCCATTATCCCCCAAGTTTATACATAAGGTGGGGAGCAGGGTCTATGTACTTATCGTTGTTTAAACCCCATATGCTGCCGAGGTTGCGGGCACAGTTTCTAGGAGATTCAGAAGCAAATGCAACTAGCGGAAAATCACACCACTCGCTATGTAGACGCTGCAGTATCTGCCGTATGTGAGTGGCCAATCAATTGCAGTAAGTACTATGTTGACACACCTGCCGCTGTGTAAAATACCGGAACTGTAAGCTTCAGTAAGACTCAAAAATTGGCGATGCACTTACCTACCTTTGCACAAAGCTGCGTTTGGTTGCTTGCCCGCGTTTTCTAGTTTAAAAGCACTTAGGCCGCAACAGAGTTTCTGTGGCACACGTACTTTTGGAGGAGTGTTAAAGGAACAAAAGAAGGTTCAGAGTTTTTGGTCAGACGTCACTGTGTATGCATGAGGGTAGGTTTTGCCTGTTATGGCATTAACTGCACCTAACACCGCAGGCTGTAACGCTTGCGCCGCTCGGTCGTTTTGGGCTGCGTGACTGGTCTTGCCCCGCGTTCGCCGTGAAAAATGAACACCGCGTTCCTCATGAAGAAAAGGCCCCCGGTCTCCTTTTGAGAACGAACGGTTTTGAGCCGTTGTTGCAAATACAGCTGCATAAAAGGTTAACCAAGCGAAGCCAATTCTCAACAAGGCTAAGCGAAGGTTCTTCTTTGCATATACAAGGTTAGCAGGGTTAAGTGGCTGACTTGTTTTTGTTTCCCGGGGGCGGACGCGCTTTCAAAAGCAGCACATTAAAGTATAAAATCTCCGACACTTATCCAATCTCGTTAGTGACCGTTCACTAGCGGACGTTGTCGTTGTTTTGCATTTATGCGATACAATGCTTGCACAGGTACTGTCTCAGGTGGCGAGGCTAAAGGCACAAAAATGCTTGACGAGGCCAAGCCATCATTACAAGCATAGCCTCAACAAGCAAATCGACATAAAAGAAATTAAGCAAACCGTAGTAACAACACGACATATATTATAATATAGCAAGTGCTTTTGGCTAACTCAATTCAAACTCTTTACGCAATAATTATTTGTTTCAGGCAAGTGGACAAGAAGAAAACATTTTCAAAGATAAATCATTGAATGCAACATAAAAATACAAGAGGAAATACACAATGTATCATATATTTTCTCGTAGATACAAACAAAATATTATGGTATTTTTTCTGGTAAAAGAAACGGAATAAAATATTCCTGTAGCGCTAACCACACAATGCTTGCTACTCGGGGGAATAAAATTGTTTTTGCATTCGTTTGAAACATATTTAGCGAGATAGAAAATTCAACTAGAAGTAATAACTTAGTGTACTGACTCAATAGGTCTGCTATTTCTGAAACCAACAGCTGATCCCATAAGTTTTCCTAATGCGAGTTTTTGCTATCAGTTTGTTTCTTCATACATAAGGACTTGTCTTTACGTGATATTTCCTAGTGAATGTATCGTTACTTCTTTTGTGTTGGCGATAAATGTTTACCGCCCGCATACACTGTCGTAATTATGCATGTAAATATAAATTTTAAAAATTTCAGATTTTTTTTAAAACTTCTCGACACGCCAGACAAAACCAAAGTCCCAAATAACTGCCATAATATCAAAGGAACTAAATTTGCAATTAGTGAAGATTTCTCATTTCGTGTACGAAGCATAAGAAAAAAGCAGTGGGATAGCGCCAAACATAACAAACAACCTGGTGACAAAGTATGGTTAGTACACAAGATTAGTTTCAATCGATTACTGTACCACTGGGATGATACCGCGAGCGATAAGTTTGAGATCAAAACAAAACGCAATGCTCCCATTAATCAAGAAACCTAATAAACTAAGAAAGAACACCACCCATGCGCATCGCCGCCAACAATCTCGTCCAAGACATTTTATGTCTATGTGAATGCAGGCAGCATACTGAACAAACTCGACACGCTAGAATCAATACTTCTCGCTGTTGACCCTAACTTCTTGGCGTTGACGGAAACGTGTATTTCAAACAAAATTGGAGACGCCGAGCAATACACGGCGGTGGAGTTGCCATTCGTATTACCAAAGTATTCAATTCGCACAGATGCCAGTAGTTAAAAGTGCTGAAGCGGTGTTCTGTAACTTATTCTGCGCCTCATTTGCGATCGTAGTTGGCATTGCTTATCGCAGTCCAGGGTCAGACCATAGCACTATGCAATCACTGCGAGCATACTTCCAACGCAATGTGAAAGGGAAGAGGCTAATTCTTTTGGGGAGCTTTAATCTGCCCGACATAAACTGGTACACCATGCAGCACAAGTGCCTAAGCTCAGAAACCCTTTTTGATGCAATGCTATCATTAACCTCAATCAGATAATAATGGAGCCAACACGGGTGCAGTAGAGAGCACCAGTATAGTTGACGTAGTATTCTTAAGCGATTGTTTTCCAAGTAATAAACACAGTGTAAAAATTGTCGATGAGATATCGGACCACAAGCTAATTGTGTGCAGCGCGTCAATTTGTGCCAAAAAAGTCCTTGTCACTTGCAAAAAAACGTTCCAGATTTTCATAACGCGGACGGTACTAGCATAAGTTTTAACCGATCCATGGAATCAGCAACATTTGAAGAAGATTCACAAGGTACATTTATAAGTGTCTGTAGGCGGCCGATGAGGCGGTGAGGCCGAGCCCACAATTATTGTGGTTGCGTTGGCTGTGCATGGACAGAAAGAGGCGCGCAGAATGAAGGTGCCGTTCCCGAGGTGTGCCTGATCTGTTCTAGGTGCCAGCTCGCTGATAGTGCTGAGGATGATTGTGAAGCTGGTGAAGATGATGATGATAGCTTCGCTACATATCGATAAACTCTGGGTAAATATTAAACATGTAACGCACTGTATGAAATTATATGTACCGAATAAATAAAAAAGAACAAAGAAATATATTCCCTGGATAAAGCGCGATATCATTCACGTGAAACGCTAAGTTAGAAGAGTTAGAAAATTTCTAAAAACAAATGGTAGCAAACCTGAGACTGCTCTCACAACTGCAATCACCGAAATAAAATTAAGAATAGCAACCGCAAAAACACCTGTTTCACCAACACCCTTCCTAGTTTTATAAAAAAATTCGCCGCAAACATTTGGGGCTTTCTGTAAAATTCCAAGACTAGCAAAAACGCTAGCCATTATCAAGATTGACATATTACTCCTTCCTCGCTCAATGAGCACTTTCGATCAGTTTTTATGGCGGGATAAGGCAATCAACCACCTCTCGACATTTTGAACAAAGAACCATTGAAACTGCCCCTTATGAACGAACAAGGTATCTTTCATCTGCTCTTCCAACTTGACATAAAAAGGCTGAGAAAGAGACAACATTCCAAGTTTGTTTCGTAACCGATATGCGTAGTGGATTTCGAAATATATGTGAATCATATTGCAAAGAACCATGCATTGGGTTTTTTATTTATATTTTGCTTTTACCGCCAGGCTGTGCCGGTCCGTGTTATCTCTGTGCCAAGAAAAGCACGTGGTCCATTCTTTCTTGATGTGCCGCATGTGTTATCTGTTCTGATAGAGAGAGCATTCCCAACTAACGTGAACAGCCCAGGATAATCTTCTGGGATTTACAATGTTTTAGATGTGAATCGACGGTTCGAGAACCACGCGCGCCGAAAGATAAAAAGCCTGCAGAGCAGACGCCGGGCATTCCTTTCGACGACACTAGCCCACGCAAGTCGATTTGTTGACGGCTGCTTCGCCGCCTCTGTTTGAGATGTTAGGGGAGCACAGGTTCGCTCCAGTGAACTTGTTTTCCTGGAAGACAACTGCGTCGTCTTTGGTCCCGTGACAAATGGTAGATGTGCTGGGTAAATGCGCCTTACGCCCTTGTCAAGCCGACAAGAAAGTCCCACTCGTGCCAGCCGCCGACAGCAAGGTCTACAGCAGGAGTTTGGGCTCCTTCTGGATAAAGTGAAGAAAAAAGACAACGGGACCACCACCATGATAAACGCAGGCACCTTCCCTCGTTCTTCAACAGCGCTAGGAACCATGGTCGTTCCGCGGATCCCCCGGAGAAGACCCTGAGGACTGGTTGGAGAAAGTGGAGCGCGTTCGTATCTTTAACAGGTTGGATGATGAAGAAACTTTCTGTCATATTTTTTTCTACTTAGAAGACACGGCCCGAACGTGTTTTGAAAACCATGAAAGCTTCCTATCCGACTAGACTCTCTTTAGGAGAGAGTTCCTCAAAACATTCGCCACAATTGACTGAAAAGAACGTGCCACCCCAACAAAGGGGTGGTGATCTTGGTTGAGGAGATGAAGCAACTATTTCGCCGCGCGGACCGCGAAATGACGGAAGAAAAGAAGTTACGCTTCTTGATGCGCGGTGAGAAGGAGGAATTGTTTGCTGGGATTGGCAGCAACCCGCCCAAAACCATCACCAAATTCGTGTCCAATGCCAGGACGATTGAGAAGGCTGTAGAAATGTGTGCTAAGCAGTATGACCGCGACTTTGTTGGCGCTGCCAAGGCGAACAGCGTCGACCACACGCGCATTCCGGCTGATAGCCAACGCAAAACCATCCGCGCAGTAGTGAGGAAGCAGCTGCCCAAACTTCTCCCCACGGCACCGCAGCCCCACGTCGCTTCCCTTGCCGACGTCATTAGGGAAGAAGTGAAGCAAGCGTTGGGACCTTCTACGCTATCCGAAGTACATCACGAGCCACAAGCTATTTCCTAGTCTGCGGCAGTTCGCCGACCCCACCCTGATCAAACACGTCGTAAACAGGAACCGCGTACAGCCGCCCACTGTCGCCGGACCGACCCCCCGGTAGCCCGAACCCAGACACCAAGGAACACCGACGTGTGCCGAACGCCCTTTATTCGTCCGCTGTGCTACCACTGCGGAGAGGCCGACCACAACTACCATCGCTTTCCCTACAAAGGACTCGGTTGGCGAGGGTCCTCCGTCGACGCCCCACGCCCCCGACCCGCCTAGCAGGACAGGTATTCTTCGATCTGAGATCAAAGAATACCTGTCCAACACCAGCACTGGACCAGACCGTTTAAACCGTTTGCCGTCGCCCTACCCGTACCAGTCACCGAACCGCCGTAGCAATGCTGAATTCGCATGTTGAATGTTTCCCCCCAGGCCACGCAGGGGAAACAAAAAGCCGCAACTTATGGAGGTGAAGTTGCACAACGGCGGAAAAATGAAAACCCTGCAACGACGCAAAGACTCTCCGAAGACCATGATTCACGACTCGCCCTCAGCCCGACGACCCGATATAACCCGGATGTGACTCGCGACCATGACGTCAACGAAACAGCGGGACGCTTACCCGACACGACCAATCCTGCCATTGAGAAAACGACGATAACGACGACCCATAGTACCCAACCGTGAAGACGCGCAAGCCGAGATACGACGCCACGACCCATTTGGAACTCGAAGAAGGCGGCATCCGACGTCCAGTTGTCCTTCGACGGCTTTGATGTAGTAGCCCTCATAGACACGGGAGCCGACTTCTCAGTAATGAGTGGGTCATTCGCGTCCAGGCTGAAGAAAGTTACGACAAGATGGGACGGTCCGCACATACGCACAGCAGACGGTCATCTCGTAACACCAACTGGGACGTGCACATCGAGCGTCACCTTAGACACACAGCATACCCTTCGGCGTAGGTCATTTTGCCCAACTGCTCCCACCACGTAATTCTTGGAATAACGTTTTGATGGGCAACAAGCAATATTTGATCTGCAAACAAGGTGGTTAACCTTTGCCTCCGACCACTCCACGACGGCGGCACCGAACTCCGAATACCGTGTTGCTGTAAGGATCGCCGACGATCACGTCACTCTGCCACCCTTCGCAAGCTCGATGATCGCCGTCTACTGTGAGGATGCTGCTACTGACATAGACGCTATCGTAGAGAGTGACCAAAGCTTGCTTCTCGACCGCGGTGTCTCCGTCGCAAGAGGCATTGCGCGATTTAAGCAATACAAATCCCACGTTTTGGTCACTAATTTCACGGAGGAGTACCGGCATTTAAACAAGGATGCTGCAATTGCGTTCCCCGAAGAAACGCAAGAAACAAGTCAAGTGATCGCGGTCGCCGTCTTTACGCGCACGTGCAGACGCTTCCCAGCTGCCACATCCTTTCGACGTGAACCCAGCGCTGCCGCAAGAATACCGGGACAAATTATTGGATATGCTGCGTTGCTACAGCGAGTGTTTTGCGTCAAACTCATAAGTAGGTCATACACCCCCAGCGAAGCACCCAATTATAACCGAAGATAGAGAACCCCTACCCGACAGTCACCATACCGCGTGCGCTGTCTTTTATCGCCAATTTGAAGAACCCCCTGGTTGTCTTGGTAGGTGGAGCTTCCGCTTGCAAGAATTCGACGTTACAGTAGTCTATAAATCCTGGAGGACACACTCCGACGCCAACTGCCTGTCTCGCGCCCCCGTCGACCCACCACCACAACATTCCTACGAAGACAGCGCATTCTTCGCAGTCGTGACGGAAAGCGATGCAGCTGCCCAGCATCGTGCCGACCCCGAGGTACGCTTAATGATCGACTACATCGAACGACGCAACCTGAAAAACTCCCTCCTCGTGAAGATTTTCAGCCCCGGTACCAGAACGAATTATCTTCTTGTCATTCCTAGAGACCTTCGTGACGAAATTTTGGAAACATGCCACGAGAAGCCGTCTGCTGGACATCTCGGGACAGCTCGCGTCTTTGGAAAAATTAGAACGAAGTACTTCTGGCCCCGCCTTGCTTCCGACGTCACCCGCTATGTCCGGAGCTGCCGTGACAGCCAGTGACGAAAAATGCCTCCGACGAGACCAGCCCGAATTCTGTAGCCGATCGCAATCCCATCAAGGCCCTTCCAACAGATTGAAATGGACCTTCTGGGCTCGTTCCCTACGTCACGATCCGAGGACAAGTGGATTGTCCTAGCAACAGACTGCATGACGCGCTATGAGAAGAACGCCGCTCTTTCGAGGAAGACTGCACAAGAAGTCGCCAAGTTTTCATAAGACAAGTTGTGCTGCGATATGGAGCCCCTGAAGTCCTCATCACGGACCGCGGAACGGCCTTTACTGCGGAGCTATTGCAAGGAATCTTACGCTACAGCTCACGGATCACCGAAGAACGACGGCGCACCACCCCCAAACGAACGGACTTACGGAACGTCTGAACGAGAAGATCGCAGATATGCAGTCCATGTACTTCGACGTTGAATTTGAGACCTGGGACGAAGTGCTCCCGTATGTCACGTTTGCGTACAACACGGCTATTCAAGAAACCAGGCAGATGACACCGTTCGAGATTGTCTACGGAAGACGGCCGACTACAATGCTTGACGCCATGCTGCCACACGTAGAAGACGATGACCTGAACGCCGATGTCCAAGGATACTTTCCGCCTGCGGAAGAGGCCCGCCAGCTCGCTCGAGTTCGTACAACGGACCAGCAGCTGTTTGATGCCGGCCACTGCAACCTTCTATGCCGAGCCCCCGAGTACCACTCAGGGGATCGTGTGTGGGTTTTGACTCCCATCCGACGACGCGGACTGAGTGAGAAATGTGTGCGACGGTATTTCGGACCCTACCAGTATCTACGACATGTCGGCCAACTTACATACGAAGTGATCCCCGATGGTGACTCCGGCACATGCCGACAACACAAGCGCCCCGAAGTCGTCCACTTGGTTCACTTAAAACCTTTCTACGGACGATGATGATTTGTTTTTATTTCTTCGGACTGTCGCTTATGTTAGCATCGGGTCGATGCACTCTTGGAGGTGGGGTAATGCCGCGAACTATGCATTGAGTTTGTTTATTTGTGTTTAGCTTTTACCGCCCGGCTGCGCCGGTCCGTGTTATCTCTGTGCCAAGGGAAGCCCGAGGTTCATTGTTTCTTTATGTGCCGCATGTGTATCTATTCTGATAGAAATAGCATTCCGATCTAACGTGAACAGCCCAGAATAATCTTCGGCGATCTACAATGTTCTAGATATGAATCGATGATTCGAGAACAACGCGCGCCGAAAGATAAAAAGCCTGCTGAGCAAACGCCCGGTTCATTTCTTTCGACGACACTGGCCTGGTCAAGTCGATTTGTTGACCACTGCTTCGCCGCCTCTGTATTATTTTGAGTTCTTAGGGGAGCACAAGTTGCCCCAATAAACTTGTCTTCGTGGAAGACAACTGCGTCGTCTTTGGCCCCGTGAGAATATTTAATAATTTCCTAGCAACGTGCACCATACCGGATGGGTTGAAAAAAAACGAAAGTTAAACCAATACACAAATCAGGGCCCAAAGTTGACGTAAATACTTTCAGGCCTATACCTCTTACTTGCCCTTCCAGCCAACGTTTTGAACATGTTAGCTTGAAACATATCAATAGATATCTTTATCACGAACGCATCATATCACCTTCTCAACATGGTTTCCGTATGGGGCTTTTTACAGTCACGCATCTAACAGGACGAACCCATGATTTATACTTGAGTGTGGACAACCAAAAACAAGTCGACCTGATCGTATTAGACTTTTCGAAAACCTTTCGTAAGGTGTCGCATAAAAAACTGGTACAAATTCCGAATGTACCTTAGGCTATGACTCCACTACAAAATGGATCAAAAACTATCTTAGCGGTCACACAGAAATATTTCCTTTCAATGGACAAGTATTCGCACCAGTTCCCATTACATCCGATGTTTCCCGGGGTTGTGTTTGTGCTCCGACGTTACTTCTAGTTGTTATTATTGTCCTGTAAAATGCCCGTCCACAACAAATTTTCGCGGATAATTGTATAATTTATCAATAAATAAACTCTCAAGAACGTAATTTTGCCCTAAACAAAGCCCTTCGGATAGTATCAAAGTGGTGTTAATATAGGCAAATTGTAGTGAATGTAGACAAACAGCTATAAGGACAGTAACACCAAAAGGTGATGGTGAGAGTTCTCATATACATTCAATAGCATCCCACTTCCTAGAACAAGTCATGATAAGTACCTTGGCCTCACCTTTACTAGCGATCTCAGATGGGGTGTCCACGTAGTACCTTCTGAAATTAAACTGTTAGCCTACAACACGTATGTGAAGTCTGTTCTTGAATGTGCGAACAATATTTGTTTGCATACACAGAAAATCCTAATGCGAAGCTTGAATGCGTTCAATTAAAAGCTCTCCAATTCGTATATAACATGGTTAGGCAAACGAACTCACCGACTGAAATGCTTGAAGAAGCAGGCTTGCTAACGCTCCAAAAACGACTAAGACTAGCACGACTACAATCCACGTACCAGCTATGCCATAAGCAAACAAACATCGATGCATCCAGATAGATTAAAGTAAATAATCAAGAGACAGCGTAAACAGCACCCCCCGTAACTGCAAGAATACGCATTCCGCACCGAATCTTTCAAACACTCAGTCTCAGCGGCATCCATAAGAAAATAGAACAGCTTAACAGCCATGATTACTAGAACCAATTTCTAGAACCAAAATTTTTAAACAGACAAGGCGGTATTGTAGTCATCTGTGCAAAATTGATTGTTTTAGACTGTGGTATTTTAACTCTTTCACGCAGTAATTACGTCGATGTATTACAATGATTGTTAGAACTTTCTTGTTAGAACTGGGTTAGAACTTCTTTGAATTTTGTTGTTAGAAATTGTGAGAACTTGATAGCAACAATGTTACGCGTATCCTAAACGATGTATTATTTACGGATGTTTTCTTGTGTGCTTTTTGCGTGTTTTTTCCAGGTCATTTTGTAAAGAATTTGAATTACAAAAAAAAAATTGTTCATTGAGTCATTGCACTGTGGTGATTTTGGGGGGATTGGAAGGTTGCTCAGATAGTGCCAAAACCTAAATCCGGTTATCGCTCAACAGTACATGATACCGCCCTAGAACAGGAGCCGCGAAAGTGGTTTCCTGGCGGGGAAACAGATGGGGTGTTCCAGCTTTGCCCTGCGGTGATCGTGGGAGAGGAAGATGCCAGCCTGTCGATCGGACGCCGTTGTTCCCACTACCCTTTGCGCGACCGGGTTTCCCCGGCGATACCCTCGAAGACGACGGTCACGGAAACATCAGAACGTAGCAGCACCCCACCACCTGACCACCAAGAAACTCCATGAAAGCTCCAGCCAAGATCCAGCCAACCTGTACTTTCACGAACAGTTCCTTCGACCTGGAAGACTGTTTACGTTTTTGCAACTGCACTTTGGTAAAACCCACTTGTGTTTTTTTCTGTACAGTTCCGGCTTTCTAATTACTCACCAGCCTTTTATGGTATTTTTCATTCTTCTTCTATCCCTGTATTTTTTTTCTTTACTCATGCTCATGAATTGTGTCATTTTCCAGTCTTAAGTTTTCGGTGGCGAGTCGCATTATCATATCTCTCGTAAGTAACACTGGTGATAGGAGCCTGTACATTATCACAACTGCCGTCCGCGACTGGACACTTCATCCACGTTTCGTCCGCGATCACACTTCATCCTTCAACTTGTTAATGTAGTCGCGCTTGGTACTTACTTGGTTTAAATCACTCAGAGCTCCGGGAATGGCTGAGGGCAGAGCAAGATCGCAATAAATCTGAGAGGGTGCCAGAACGCGAGGCTAACCTAGCTTCCGAGTTGCAGCATGCGAACCGTCAGCTAATGTAAAGCCAGAAGGAAGTTGCGAGGAACAATCTGCAGGGTGATGAAGCGAGAGCATCAGTGGAAGCACTGGCACCTGCTATCTGTATATTTCCAAAGAATTTTATTCCACCATTTGATAATCTTCGGTACAATCCAGACGCGTTTTTATCAGGTTCGAAAGCATAGCGCTCCCGCAAAAATGGCCGCAAGTTATATGGGGGTGTTGGCCTCACCATATGTTTCACAAAACACGATCGCACAGTCACCAGGAGAATGCCGCCGGAGGTCTAACGCAATTGCCACATTGTCACAATCTCTCTTCTCCAGCGATTTCGCTTCCCTACTCAGGGCTACAATAAGAACTTTCGCCATGCAAGGGTCGAAAGGGCGAAACAGGACTACCGTTCGCCTTTCGCCTCAGCATATTTTATTTATTTATTTATTTCACTTACTCTCAATCGCCGAAGCATTGTAGAGAGCATTGTGGAGCATTGTAGAGAGCATTGTGGATGGAAACGTTGGGCGTAACAAAGACAATCGAGAGCCTACGCCACCAAATGATCGTGGAGGAATTCCTGAAATACTGGAGTCAGGAGCTTGTCTTTAGTAAAGACACTGCGAGATCAGTAAGAAAAAAGCACAGGTTACGGATCGGTTTCTGAAAACCCAGTATATAAAGAATTTGGCGACGTTCACAGAAGGCGCTCAAATAAACGCATTCTCGAGTAATGCTGATGGAATTACAAAGAAAAGCCCGGCTTACTTTACTTGTAAACTCCTTTTTGCTCGAAGTTTCGGAAACCAGGCTCCACGAGCGAGAACTGTATTTATTTATTTCTTTGACAATACTTCAGGACAAAAATTTGGCCCAAGCAGGGAGGGTAGAATGCTAAATGGACGACACTTTCCATTAAGGTTACACATTGACAAGTATGAAAATGTTTGTCCCCAAAATTTCAGAAGATAAATGTTTTCGTACCTCAGTGATGAAATCAGAACAAATAAATAATTATGCAGGCAGTGAATTCCAATCTTCAATTGTTTGAGGGAAGAAACTGGGAGCGAAGATGGGAGCCAATAAATGCTGGTGATTGTGCCGAGTTCTCCTTGTTTCTAGAGGTTTTACTTAATCATGTAGGGTTAATTTAATTTTTCCTTAGAGAGAGTTGTTTAAGAATGCAATGCGACTGATCTGTCGGTGACTTTCCAAGGTCAGAAATATATTATCATTATTAACCTGGTAGGCACGTCCTCCCTTTTGTACTTCCTAAATGTAAATCGCACGGCCTTGCGGTTGACTCTTTCTAGTTGAATTCTATCTTTTTTCGTATGTGGGTCCCATATTACTGCTGAATATTTTATTTACTCCTTACAAATCCGTTATAAACTAAAGTGTTAGTACTGGCTGGGGTGCTTCTGAGTTTGCTTCTGAGAAAATATAGCTTACGCATTGCAAACGCACAGGTTTTCGAGATAAGGGCGGACGATTTTAAATAGCTTGTTCTTTTGTTATTTTTTATAGGTTTCTATCGTTGTAGTTCCGTTGTATACTTTTGACATCTTTTGGCAATGTTAAACTTCTTCGCAGTTTTATTTGTGTTGTTGTGATATTGACTACATGCTGGTGGGTTGAAGTGAAGCATGTTGGCAGATAATAAGCACTATAGATGTGGTGGTTGGGTTTTTTGTATCCTTAAAGTTGGAAGTTAGCGTTCTTTGTGTCGTCGTCTGCGTTCCTGTCCTCGTCTTTGCTGCGCTTCAATACGCCAGATGTACCAACTCGCACAAACCAATACTCTCCAGGTACCAAGAACACTTTTCAATTCGATATATTTGGGTTACCGACGACCAATGCACGGCCAATTTTTTTCGGAAGAACTCATTTTTTCCTTGTATGGTAAATATTTTTCTGATTCATCAGGGATATTATGAATTCAAAACAAGAATATGTTTCCATACCTTCCTCTTTAATGTAAAGAACAAGCTTCTCAAATTGCCGGTTAACAACCTGTTGAACGTTGCTTACAGCTGAACCAAGAAATTTAATACCTTCCAATGTAGCCTTTAGTTCCTTCGTGTCGGCTTCAAAGTTAGCGAGACGGGCACCTAGTTCTATTACCTCTCTTTCTGTACGCTCAAGATGGGTCCTAATATATGCAATATTCAAGTTAATTTCTTTACGAACATTTAAAACACACTGAAACATTTTTTTGGCGAAGGCCCGCGGTTGAGTTCAATGTCACCACAAAGATAAAGTTTACACACACCAAAACAGTCGTAAAAGCATTTCAGGAAAGCTTGTGGGTGCGGCACAATCACTAGAAACCTATCATCACTACATAGTATACAGTTATAAATAACTTGAATGACGAAAAGATGGAGCATTGAGAGCGATCTGCCCACAGCGCTTTCGCCGCGCCCACAGAAGGCAGCAGGATGCTGGGCCGGTTTTATGAATCTTGGTAACGGTGACTTCGCGAAGCCTTAAAGGAAGAAGACATGCGCAGTTTCAGGTTCCAGGATGATAGTGCTGAGTGAAGGGTCCACTTCCTTGTCATCACCTTGCGTAGTTTTTCATGGTTCCAAATCAGACGATGGCGATGTTCTAGAACTGCCCAGTAGCAAAACCTGAATGACGAAAAGGCGGAGCAATGTGAGTGATCTGCCCACAGCGCTTTCCCCGCACCCACTGAGAGTTTCAAACCATGCAAGTTTCCCGGGTAGAGTAGCAAAACTACGAAAGGGTTACGATCTACTTGTCTTTACATGTTTATTTCTGTTCGCAATCCGCGGAAGAAGTTTGGAGGACACCGAACGCAACCAGGACGCTCAGCCGACAACTTATCCGTTTTGATCGGTCACATGTGCGGGAAATTCTTAACTGTGCTATGCCCTTCCGGGAATAACACAGAACTTGTACGTAGAGAGTTCGTGCCAGATACGTGTTTAACAGGTCACGTCTCCACGGCGTTGTTCCTTCACAAGACAACAGAGTGCCTTCAAGACGCTTATTCAAGATTCATAATTTTACTTTTCAGGCCACGTCCTGGTGAAGTGCATGACTAACCCACTTTATCACTTCGTCTGGGGTAACATCCTCGGTATTAAAAACTCAAAAAGTCCGAGTCCTAATTAGGAGTACCCACCGCAATGGGAATGAACCGGGGCCAGGTTATTTTTGTGTCCGAACACTGATGAATACACTTGGATGCCGGAAGCCCCTAATAAAGTCGCCGTTATGAAATCGTCGGTTACCAGCAAGGAACATCGCAGTGCCGGAAGCAACGAGACAAGAAATGCAGACATAACAACTCAGAGATCGCACTTTGCGAGACCGCTTCCTGAAGGAGGGAGCCGAATACACATTACGAAGTTGCAAAACAGAATCAAGAAATTGATTTGCTATATCGATGGTACAGTATTCCTCGAGGTCAAGTTTACAAACACGTGGTCGTTGTCAAACGTCTCAGAAAAGATGTGATTTCAGTGCTTTCAGCAGTACGGTTGTAAAACTAATCGAAAGACCCCGGAAAGAATTTTCGATCAATTCTATTGGGCGAATGTCCACGATAATTTCAAAAGAATTGTGAACTCTTGCGACGTGTGCCAGCGAACGACTCCAATGAGGTATGTTATAGTCCTATGTTTGTGAAAGGCGCCTCTTATTGGCACCTCTTTTCAGACAGTGGCTATCAATCAGAAAAGACCTTGCATGCCGCCATCAGAAAAAGCAAGAAATTCATCCTGACAATGATTGACGCGGC
This sequence comes from Haemaphysalis longicornis, assembly GCF_048455015.1. Classification (NCBI taxonomy): domain Eukaryota; kingdom Metazoa; phylum Arthropoda; class Arachnida; order Ixodida; family Ixodidae; genus Haemaphysalis; species Haemaphysalis longicornis. The sequence continues at coordinate 66,136,965 of NW_027526214.1, read as the reverse complement.
AACTCGATACCCTGACTCTGTGGCCTTAGCATACATGTACAGTGCCACCATTGCTGAATGACTACTCATAATGTTTTTCAGAGTCCGTATCCCTGAAGAGATCCTCACGAAAAAAGTAACATCATTCGTGTCTTTGCTGACACAGGAGGTGAATCATTTACTTTGCATGAAGTATCAAAAAGCCACCCCGCACCGTGTTTTGAACGGATTTGTGGAAAAGTACAACGGCACATAAAAACGATCCCCGAGAGAATTTGAAAAGGAAAGCCGAGGTAGTGGGTCTTATGCTTGGTGCTATTGCTTTTCGCTTATAAAGAGGTTCCAGAGGCAAACTTAGGCGTTTTGTCATTGGAGTTATTACATGGTACACATGTCCGCGGACCTATGGTAGTCATCCAAGGGCACTGGAACAAAGGCAAGCTTGAAGACCAAGTGCGTACCACATACATGTACAGTCTTTGTCAAAATTTTGTGGGCCACGGCGACCGTGGCCGGAGCAGGCGCGCGGCCGAGCAGGGGCGCTGCGCTTTCTGCTGTCGGCTGGTTGCGCGGCTAAAGAGAGCGAGGGGTACTTTTGCTCTTGCTTTTGTAGTGTGTCCGGTGCGACAACAGCTGGGCATAGTGCCTGCGCTGAGCGAAGTGCGCCTGGTCTGACAAACCGGCCTCGCTGCACTTATCGCGCTACGAAAGGAAGCGAGAAAGTTCCCACCACTCTTTTTAGCCGCGTAACCAGCCGGCAGTGGCAAGCGCAGCGCCCCTGCTCGGCTGCGCACCTGCTCCGGCCACGGTCGCCGTGGCCCACAAAATTTTGACAAAGACTGTACCTATTCGAGAATCGAACTTGTGTATAAGAAACCTGCGTACAAAGATCTGCGGAAGTCGAAGGTCAGGCAAAAGGCATTGCACGACTTTCAAACGATTGCACGACTGCTGCAGCCTGGAGAGCGTGTTCTCGTATTGCTACTTAGCAGTGGTTACAAGTCTAGCATGCATTAAAAGCGGCCATTTGTTGTACTCAAAAGAAGAACGCCGTCAACTATGAAGTTGATGTTAACAAGAAGATTAGGCTCTTTCAGATCAACATGCTTAAGAAGTATCAAGAGCACGACACAGGCAGGGCTATCGTAGCTGCGGTTAGTAGCCTCGACGAGGGGGCCGAAGGAGAAGAGATACCTTTCTTAACCATGACACAAGAGCCGACGTTTGAAGATATGTTCATATCACCTGGCCTCTCTACGGGACGGAGGCAGATGGCTCGTCTACTCTGCGATGAATAGCGCGACATATTAGGCAATTTGGCGAGGAAAAAGAATTTAATGGAAGGTCTTGGTAAACTGATGAGGCCTACTCCAGCGAGGGTACGGAAACGTCCTATTCATTTTGCCCTTCACCAATCGAATGAAGAAGAGGTAAAAGACATGCTACGGTGAGACGTAATTGAGCAATTTACATCCTCGTACAATATTCCACTGGGTCCGGTTCGTAAGCGAAGTAACACTATACGGCTATGCGTCAATTACAGGGAGTTAAACAATGTTCTTGCTCAGAGTAAATAAATTTCTCGGATCGGTGCCACTCTTGCACAAGTTGCAGCTACGGAATAGTTCTCAAAACTTGATTTCACGAAAGGGTACAGGCAGGCGCCAATGACGCCAGGATGCCATTGAAGACAGCATTTCCTTGCAAGTTAGGGTTACACAAATCAAAACAACCACCACGGACTACGCTAGACCTCTGTGCAAGCTCTTCAAAGGCATCCCAAATGCGTACAACAACTTTGACCATCGTCATCACCTTCACCAGCCTATGTACACCTACTGCAGCGCAAACGTCTCTCCAACTATTCTTGAATTACTTTGACGATGTCCTCATCTAAAATGGAACCTTTGTGATTACTTTGGCACATTACGAATGGGTTTTGGACTGATTCCAGATGCGAAGTTCACCATCAATCCCGCAAAATCTTAAATGGTGCAACACACTGTCTGGTCCGTTTTTCTGGATAATAGTCTTAGAAATTGAAAACATGAACGTGTGTCCTATAAAACCAAAATATATTTCCGGCTCTGCAGTATACATGCTGTAAATACTAGTTTTCTCTTTAAATAAAATTCAATTCACAGTATTGCCTACTGGTTTGAACAAAAAGCACAGTACCTATACTACCGGTAGGCAGTGGTTTTACTGTAATCGGCAAAGTGAAGACAGATTACCTGGTCTATATGTGTAGTACAACTGCTTAAGGTAACAGTGTTACACAAGGCTGGCAATATACGTAGCACAATCATTTTGCAGGTTCCTTTAAATTTTAGTTGCGTAATATAATTGAGTACCGTATATAGCAGGCATTGTAGTGGTAGCCGTTTACTATTTACGTTCAAGGATATATATATATACACATATATATATATATATATATCTATATATATATATATATATATATATATATATATATATATATATATATTTAAAAGTTTATGGAAAGAGAAAACTCCCAAAGCGCGAAGAAGAAGTGTGAGTAAACAGTCGGATACACAGCAAAAACAAAAACAAACAAGGTTTACTTACCAAGCAGCAACGGGACTTGCCTTCGTCAGCGTACAGTTAGAAGATTTTGCTTTCACAAACCTTTCGCACAAATTTTTTGTATAGCTTTGCAGAAAACTGTGAGAAGGAGCGGAAGATGTTTCGAAAACGGAGAGTAAGCATGCAGTTGGGCTGTGCCTACGTTAGAACAACAACAAAAAAGATATATGAGACAAGAGAGAGACATAGAGAGGTCCTTCTAACAAAGCAGCGCTCAAGGTTGTACGACGAAGGGGCAACGTACGCGGCGTGGACTGCGAGCTCAAACAGTGCCGAAAACTGGATAATTGCGGTTTGAAAAGGAAGGGAAGAGTAGACATTATTGTATTCATTGGGCGGGGAGACTGGTTGGGGTGGATGTGACCACCGGGATGGGTGGGCCCACCGCGGATGGAGAGAGTAGATACAGCGTTCAAAAGAGCATTGCACAGGAGCTAGCAACTGAATAGTAAATAGGTAGGATCTATATACCCCAAGCTTTCTAAGTGGTGGTGGGAATGCGGCCTCCTTCCTAAGGACAAATGCATTGTTGAACCGCATTAGGCTAATAAAGTTGCTGTATTGGAGAGTTTCTGCGAATTGTAATGAGAAACTAAAGAGTACGAATAATGAACATTGTTATATTATGTATGATATTGCCAATTTTATTCGAGGAATGAGCGCATTAGTCTTCCGTAACATTATTAATACCAAGCGTCGCTGACCCAAACCTAGAAATGAGATAAGATTCCCTGAACCTTGTGGTCGTGGTGGGTTTTGAAGGCGGATGCTAAAATGGACGCTTTAAGTTGCTCAAATTTATGCCCGGGACTGATCGCATATCTTGACAGGGGCAAATAAGGGCAGCTTTTTGCATGAGAGCGGTGATTATTGAACCATTTTCGGAAGGGCGTTTCAGTTTGGCCGATATATTGTTGCCTACAAACAGTGCACGCTAGAAGGTATGCTACATTAGCGGAGTCACAGTTAAAGGTACCATTTACATTTACGTAGTAGTCTGAAGCCGTGCTAGTGGCGCGCTGTGTAGGGGTCATGTGTGTGCATACTTTACATCGGCGTTTATTACAGCCATGCAGCGAGTGCTTTCCTTTCGTTTGAACTAGAGTTAGTAAGAAATTCGCCTAAATTCTTACTACACCGCTATACAACGCGTGGTGACTAGTGGAATATGCTTTTTAAGCGGTAACTTTGCATTGAGATATTGCGATGTTTTTTTAGTACGGGTAACACTCTAGGAGCGGAGGATGAGTGGGTTAAAACTAAGTTTGTTTGCTGGTTACCGTTAAGGTTTTTCGTCTAGAGATTTTACTAAGGTCTAATTGGTTGGCTCGCACAATAGCGCCCGCGATAAGGTGTTCGGCGTATTTTTATAGCCTTGTTTCAGCCACTCCTGCCACCACACCTCCCTGAAACTAACCTTCTTTGGGTTCTTGGTCATGCGGGGATCACTCTCAACAAGACTGCCGACTCTCTAGAAAGAATCGTACTTGCTGGGCCTGCTGTACACGTCGTTGAACAGACACCAATAATAGCCGCTGCTTGGTACCGTAGGACGTTGAAACTGTAAGAACAGCAAAAATCACTTTTATTGTGATTTGAATATATATTTCTGCTGAAAATCACATGAAACATGAATGGTTCGCTTCGCACAATGTAGAGGTGAATATTACAGCCCTACGTTGCCGAGTACACCAGTTAGATAGGTACTTACACAGGCCTGGTCTCGTGACAACAGCTCTGTGTAGCTATTGTAACGCAGAAGAGTCAGTAGAATACTCCTTATGACATGTCGACATATTTCACGTATGATACGTCAGTTCCTGGAGGTGGCGCTTTGCAACGTGGGGATATCCCTAACAATGACGGCTCTGCTATTATTCGGGGCTTCCCAAATGGGTTCCTGCCGCCGGGATGTATGCTCTGCACTCCTGTCCTACATTGAAAATTCCAACACATGCACTTTATGAGTGTGATTGGTCACTTTTACCTTGATTGTCCAGTTTTTTTTTGGTAGTTTATGAAACCAAACTATTTCCAACTGGTCGAAAAACCCTTTATAAGACTGTCGTAACCAGATCAAAATTTAATTTATTTTTAACGGTCATCTGTTCATTGGTCGATACCCTAATTGGGTATGTCCCGTTTCTGAACGCGCAACAGCAGCAGGAGCAACAGAAGAACAGACTGAGCGGACCCTGCCATAAATTCTTGTAAATAATGCAAATAGATAGCTTCACCCTGTCGCATCGTTCCTGTCATACTTGCCATGCCACGCCATACCAGTATGTATACCGGGGAAATTGTTGAATATACGAATATTATTGGGTCTCACTGCGACTAGACTTTTTTCCTCATGTGCCTGAGATATTTTTTCTATTCTAAAAAGAACAATGTATGTGTTTCGCAGTGTGAGGAGGTCAAGAATTTTAAAAAAGGTATGCCGACACAGTTATTTATCCTAGGCAATGGCGTGTTTAAACAACACTTATTCGGTAACAGGCGTTTGCGTAAAGGGATTCATCTATACAGGCGGCAGTGTATACATCTATACACCGATACAGGCTGCAGTAGGACCTGTTTAAGCTTTTACTTCTGAAGTGGAGCACTTCCAGAAAATTAACCCACTCAGCGTCGCCTCAAGGTCGCTAGCCACCCCAGGCGCAAGCATTGATTTACCCAAGCTCGTCGCAACCAACGTTCTTAGGGCGAAGTCCGCTGCAGGTGTGCATACCGATGTTCTCTAGCCGAGCCACCGACGACAAGTGTGAAGGCATAGGTTGGACGAGACATCAACGGGATGTAAAAACTCTGTATAGAAGTGCGCGGCAACAGACCTCCCACCTAGGCTGCTCCATGCATACATGCTGCTACATCGGGTAGACATAAGAAAGTCCCGTCATTCGCAACAGAAGCGGCTTAACAAGAAGAGTGCCGTGTTTCCAAGCTACAAGCGATGCATCAACACCGATGTGTTTACGAAGACCATGCTGAACTTACGGGTGATCAGACACCACGCAGAGATAAGGATTCCGAGTACCAGCCCAGGTACGCGAGAGTCGGTGCCTGAAGGCTCTACGTGAGAAATTAACCAAACACCAATAAATACGTTCGGTCGCACATACCAGCCAGGCCTAAATAGAATTTGCAAAACCAAAATACCCTAACGAAGCCTAGAAATGACTTAGCAAAGCCAAGCATAACCTCTCTATACATCTGAAAAGCTTATCCAAGCCTAAAATTACCTACCCAAACACACAACATTTCTAGCCAAGGCGACCAATCATTTTGAGATATTTACCACTGCAATAAAAACCTACAAACCACTTAGCCAACCCTGGTCAAAGCTGGGTGATCACAAGCTAAACTGTTGTTTACAGCAATGCACGTTTAGTGAAAGCTGACATTTTGATATCAAACACAAAGTGACAGATTTTTTCTTCTAATATTGAGGGAAAATACACTACATTGACACAAAAAATAAATTTAACAAAATAATAATTCATTTTCAGCAATTTCGATTGCAATTTTTATTTTTTTTACAAAAAATAAGTACCATATAGTAGTTTGATTTTTCCAGCAATATTCCCTTATGGACATTCTGTAGATTGCTTTCTACATTCCTGTTCAAAAAATCCAGCGATCAATGATTTGTAGCAGCAAGTCTTGGGTGGTGAAATTCGGCCTTGTGAAATGAAATTTGGACTTGTGAAATTCAAGTATTGTCACATCTATAAATCTAGGTAGAGTTGTCACTGTTCTTACCAAATCTTTGTACTGAAAAAAGGTAAAGATGTCCTCCATGAATACTACGCACTTGGGGAGAAAGGCACTACAATTGCGTCAGTACGACTTTATCAGCACATTATAAACATCGAGGTATTTCTGAAAATGATGAATGGCTTGGATATGTACGTATAATAAGAACCATCAATGCTCAATGTCAGCATTTGGGTGATACAAAAGTGTATTTTCTCACCCACTGATATAAACACTGCATCGTAAACCACAAAATCATAGCGAAACTTTCATTACACTTTCTATCCCTATGTGATGTAAAAAGCTAGTACAAATCTCATCAACTTTTGTAAAAATGAAACCATCCGAGCTAATAATAATTATTCAGACAACGAATTATGTTTTGTCATATATCTGGATAATGACGGGGTTTCTGTGCGGATGGCTCCTCTATGTATGTCTTTTGGTCCCGTAGTTCTGGTAGACCTTCTCTATGCTTGAGCAACTTAGACAGGTTGCAGCAGCACCACGTGATCAACGCTGTCCTGGCGTGTTTATCTTTGAAGGGTACTAGGAAAACTTCATCCCTGACCTAGTGTGTAAACGCTATGACGTTATAATCACCACATTTACCCATACTATGCTCTCGGTTCACTTTGGGCGTTTAATTGCGGATACGCGCAGTTTTCCCATACTAACACGAGAAAATAACTCATTTTATCAAAGGTGCACATTTATGTTTCTACCAGGAGTCACTTTGTAAATTCTACCAACGGCATCTGTAAAAATAACCACTTGTTTTTCTCAATGTGCTTACGGTATTGATATCTTGAATACTTGATTACTTGAAACTATATCTTGTATGTTGAGAGAGATCGTTTGGCAGGAAGTGAGGCTTAGATATTTTCTTTATAAAACATTTTTGAAATATCTTTAAGCAGGCATGGTTATTCTGACTAAGTTATCATGGCAGTATTAAAACGTTTGTGACTGACTGGCCATGTCCTTAAGACATAGTTAACCAAAAACGCTGTCATAGCCTCACGGGCACGTCTGCGTTTATTCGGTATTCACTCGGTAGAAACATATACACAAAAGCAATACTTGGCGAATACGTGAGAGCAATATAGTTCTGATAGATCACAAAAACATTCGGGGTCAAAATGGGTAAGACGCCGGAATAAATAGTTTTCATAGTGAAAAATTCGGGATACAACGTTCTCCTCAGAAAAGTCGTTATTTACCTTTAACATTTAGTCCCAGGATTATTCTTACAGTGTGATCCCCACGATACTGTAGAAATGATTGCATTGTCTAGAATCTGCATTGCACATTAGGCCAATATAACAGGCATTATGAATACTTACACTCAGTCCCAAATATAAGTAAGCGACACTGATGCCCTTATTTCTTCATCAATTTTTTTTGTAAATCATCCTTGGAAACACCATTGCCCCCCAAAGGTCGGGAGAGCAGAAAAACGCATTCAACAAAAACTCACTCACTGCTGGAGGTAATTGCAATACGCCAAACCCTGAACAAGTCTATTGATTGATTCATTTATTCAACTATTCCTATTTTTCTATTGGCGTAAAAACAACAAGCTTTGAAACAAGGTACATGGCAGGAGTAGGCGGTACAACACCCGCATTGCATGAGGTAAATTGATCTTAAATTTTAAGCAGCGCTTTGTTGTAGTGACAGTGCAAAATACAAGACTCAGCAAAAACTTCAAGGCGACGAAAGGTAAAAATAACGAATGGACCCTGCAAAAGACCATTTGTAACTTAACCAATAACGAAGCAGGTTTTTTTTTTCAATGAACAATCGTTTATTTGAGTAAGCGTGTGCTCAACAAACACAAAACAGAAATACAAGTGGTGTAGAAGCAGTCAAGGAAGCCATGTACTTGTTCGGGAGACTGGTGTCGGGAGAAAAAATCCGCGGTGTTTACCTTGCCAGTATTTATTCCTGGGCGTTCACTTTTCGAGAACTATCAAATCCGATTTACGTAATTCGCTACCAAAGCGGAACATTTTATTTCAGCAGGGACAGGCAATGTTCTCTTTCTAGCAAAGAAGAGTTCGGACGGCATGCAAAAAAAAATCCGCTGCTAGCACTTCAGCACTAACTTAGATAAGATGGCTAACATTCACCAGACGCTAGATACAAAACAATAAAATAAAACCATTTGGCTACGATCCCCATGGTTCTGCTGTAAACGACACTCACAACGAGTATCCATGTGACGTTATTTGAATTCACCAACGTGCTACGAGGAGAAATGTTTTTTAATTTAGAATTGGCACCTTGAAAATGGCTAATAGATCAGCGTGGTACTTGCACCGCTATGCGGTGTTCTGTGGTTGTCGTCGCTTCTCCTCATTGCGGTCGGCTAGACGCTTGCGGTCTGCTTGTCTGGCAGCATATCCTGGGTCATGCATTAACCATAGCTTGCGCGGGCCATCTTAGGACAACTGCTGGAATTCGCTTAGCACGCTTTCAAGGCAGATGTTTTTGTTCTCTTTCTCGAGAATTATCTTCACGCTGTTGTTCTGCAGCATGCTTTTTCCGTGGTCAGCTCAGGGTAACCTCAAATGAGCTCTGTGAGTTGCGATACCTGTGTCCTTTTTAATGCGACGCGTTTTGCCTCTAACTCCCAAAGGTTCTGTCGCGATGGTTGGTGTCAACAGAAAACTCTAGCCAACAAATAAAAAAAACGGGCACCGCACGATTCGAACCTGGAAGGAATAGAAAAACGGAGTGAGAGCCCATTCTCTTACCGATTGAGCTACGAATTAATTTCGTTTTTTTATTGCCAAAATGCCAAAGAAAAGAATATTAGAACAAATCGAAAGGGGGACTACGCCACTTTGAGCGAGAAGTTGAAAGAATCCACCTTTATGAGAGGAAAGTCGTCTATTGCCGACAATATTTCTTCGTCATAGCCTGCTCTGGCGAGCGCCAGGCATCATATACATGTTTTCTACACAGTACAACATACGGAACAAGTATCTACATTTGCATGACGTACATCCTTAGGGCTCGTCCATATTGTATTTACTCCAATGAGGAAGAACAAGTCATAGACAGAAACATCTGGATCTAAACCCAGGTATCGAATATAATGGGGCATCAAAGGAAGGTAAGTCTTTTTGCAATGTGCGCTGCAGAACATACAAAAAAATACTGCGTCCCAGCAGAACAGGAGTACATGTTCAGCACTCTCCAGTTTTTAGCAGAGTGGACAATCCGCACCCCATAGCAAAACGAATACTGTGGCTGCAATCCATGTCTTCACCAGAAGAGTTTCTGTGTGCACGTAAGAAACAAAGTATTAACTTACCCTGGCAGTGTCATTTCCTCAACTCTCTGCAAGACAGTCTGACCGGGGCCCGCAGGCTATAAAAAGCAATGCAGGGGTTCGGGAAATGAACGTTCGATCAGACTCCCCATCAATTTTTAGGTGTGAAGTACCTTAGGACCGCACAGTGTACATCCGCGTCTGTGCAAATAGCATCTAAAATCGCGAAAAATCACATGGGCACCAGCACAATTCGAGCCTTTGTCTGGTAGACCAGACATAGTGTCAGTCCTCTTACCCATTGTGCTACGACCGCGAGATTGTACCCGAGAGTAAAAGGGCTGACTCCCTCGCCTGTAATGGCGTGGAGTACCTTAAGACTTCCCAATGTTCGTCCACGTGCATCCGTGGCCACACCACCTTAAAGCGAAAACCGGGCGAAATTCAAATTGACCTGTGAGTTGCCGTTTTTTTAGGAAGTAATCAACGTGCAACTCACAGCTTAAATCGATAGACGATCAGGGCGCTAATCGAGTGTCACTGGGAGCGCAACTTGGATATTATTCAAGTCCCCGTACTCCGCCTCCTCACCATCATACACGGATGCTGCCATTTTCCTTTCGTGTAACGGAAGCAAAAACACGAGAGAAGCTAGCCGTGAGAAACAGATAAGAAAAAACAAGTTCCTTTAAAAAGCGACTGACACTGTAGCCAGCCGCAACAGCAGAAGTAACCAGAACATCAGGTAAACCAACACCAGAAGAAAGAAGGTGGGAAAGAACGGGTCCGATTGTTCCCGCAAAATTAAATAATACCACACAAGCGGTCTCAAAAAGAGATGGGACAAAGCTAGCCCTCCTCCTCTGAGCTTCCTAAAGAGGTTGCAACGTCTAGTTGCTTGGAACGTTGAATTCCAAACAAACACCACCAAAATGCGGTGAAACTACTAAATATTCAGACGTGAACTATACAAATCGTGCATAACATACAAAATTTTCGCCACAAGAAAAATTTACAGTCAGTGACAAGAGCGAAGATGGACAGAAAATGACCCCCCCCGTTCCCTGTTGCTTCACGTATTTCTTGTCCCTTTTCACACCAGCAAGTTTGTCACGGTTATGCTGCAGCGGTACCCCTGGATAAAAATTTATTTGGATGACCATGCCACACCAACTAAAATGTATGGTACTTGCCACCATTCTCCATGCCGGAGGTTGACGCACTTCTTGTAACTGCTTCAACAGCCAGTGACGTCAAAGTAGTCATGGGTTATGCTCAAGGCATTTGAAACTTTTTGTTAAAAAGTTTTAAAAAAGCAACATGACTCATGTACGCCATTATTATGAATTCGGACGAATCCAGAACAAATACCTTTATGCTGGTACTGTCCTTTTTTCTTGGCCCTAGTGGTTCAAAGAAAACAACGAAAAGAAGAAAAGAAAGTGCGCAGTCTTCTCGTACTGAGGCACACATATCTATACTTCACGTTAGTCGTCGGTTGACCAAAATCTTAGTTGTGCAGTCACGGTAAGCATTCATAACTCCGTCAAGTATAACATTCCTAAGTTCCATAGGTTCAAAATTTTGAAAAGAATCAAATGAGACACCTTATCAAACAACTTTTTAAAGTCAATTTGTAGCATCGATACATTCGTAAAATTCAGGTCACATGCCTCATAATGCTCCGTGCAACATGAATGTTAGTATAAATATTTCGCTCTTTTATCCCGAAAGTTTGATGGGAACCTACCAACGTTTTGATTACCCCCTGAATACGCTTAGCTAGTCCCTTCGTGAACACTTCGTAATCACTGTAAGTCAGGATAGTGGGCGGATTGCCAGTGTGACTTTCGCCCATTCTTCTTTATATTCACTCATCGGAGTCAGAATCGTATGCGCTTTTGAGAATGTCAGGGTAAAATCCCAAACTTGAAAGTTTCGCGGAAAACTTCATACAGAATAAGCGCCACATCCTGCCCGAACAATAGGTAAAACGCAGTATCTAACCCGTGTGGTCTAGGCGATTTGCGTTTATTCGAATTGTTTATCGCGTCTTCGGTGTCCTCCACGCATATTGTACTTTCTAAACTGACAGTACTCTCTTTTTATAATTCCGTCATAAGGCCAAAAAACAGTGTGATAACCCGTCTTGTGCCTGCTTACTGGAAAAAGGTCTTTGTGTGTTCCAAAAAATAGCTTTCAAATTCAGCTTGTTCTCAGACTTCGAATCCTTAGTATTCTATTTTTTATTTCGTTCTTTTCTGCTTCCGTTTTTTTTGTCGGACAGCGAACACTTCGTTGGCATTTCCCAAGCAATAAGAGACTCCGAGCGCACACTTATTTCCGCCCCCTTTTACTTATCTGCTGCAATGGCAACGATTTTCTTTTTTACACTGGGCTTGTCAGCAATAAAGTGTCAGGGTGTTTTTTACTCCTCATATATCAGCTGTTTCATGAAGTTGTATATATCCTTCTCTTCTTTTCTTTTGTCATGTCGGATTTCGGAAGAACGCTCAATAGCTAGAATCTTTTCTTCTTGCCTACAAGACTCCCATTTCTCGACACAGTTCTTGCATACCGTATGAAAAAAGTTTCGCTCTCTCTGCATTATTCATGACAACAAACTTGTAATCCTTACGCCGCTTTTCGTTTAGTTTCCAAATGGCCTAGTAAAACATTGCCTTGCTTTGTTTTTTTTTGCCTACAACACACACGGTAACAAAACAATGACCTGAAAACGAGGCTGGTTCCACTGAATAATCATTGAACAAGAGGCCGAGCTCGGACGACACACAAATCCTATTTAGAATCGCTTGGCTAGCTCCTTTATATTGCCTGAATTTCGCAGCCCATGCACAAATTGCAAAGGACGCAACGTATTCCAGCAAGAAGCGGCTTTTGTTCTATAACAAACCTCGCACGGGGAACCTTGAGTATTCATGGTGATGGTGAGCAGCGACACCACGGACCCCGAGCACCCATTCATAAGCCATGTCCAACCGGAGTGAAGTGTTTAAAGGTGAAAGGTAGAAGCCGTAAACGGTAGCCGTCGGAGCCTTGGTCAAGCTCCGGCCGATGGGCTGCCTCCCTGTCTACCAGGCAGGAAGCTACGGGACCTCTTTGACTACCAGGATAACGTCAAAGGAGAAAGTACCCCCGTCTCCCTGCTTTTATACTATGCTTTATGGTATTGTCGAACCCCCCAAAACGTGATAGGCCCAATAAAAGCAGCCGTACCGAAGCATCGTTTCCCCCGTTGCAATCTTTAACATTTCATGAGCCAGATCATTACTCCCGATTTTTTGTCATGGAGTCCCTCAATCCAACCCACCCTGTTCCATCTATGTCAGTCTTGTTGATTGCAAAATATCTTGACGCGATAATATGAAAATCATTTGAGTGCAAAAAAAAAAAAACAAACGTCTGATGAACTCCTCATCGCTATAAATGACAAGCAGCAATCCACAAATCCTCTAGCTAAGACTAAACTGGCTGATGTAGACATCAGGATCCCACCCCATCGGAGCTTCAACAGCTCGCAGGGTGTGATATCCGAGACAGATCTCCTGAACGAAACGAATCCGGATCTGCTTGCCGGCTTGAAGGATCAAGGCGTCACTGCCGTGAGACGCACCAATATCTATAGAGACGACAAGGAGGTTCCCAACAAGCACATTATCTTGAATTTTGACCGCGCAGTTCTTCCACAACACATTATTTCAGGTTTGATTCGTTGCTCCATTCGTACGTACATCCCGAACCCGCGGCGCCGTATTAAGTGCCAGCGGTTCGGGCACAGTACAAACTCTTGCCGTGGCCGAACGATGTGTGCGCACTGCGCGGCGCATGATCACCCCAGTGACAATTGTCACCCCAATACCCTGTCTAGTGTGAACTGCGGGGCGCCGCATGCGGCATACTCCAGCAAGTGTGAAAATTTTCAAAAAGAAAAAAAAAGACAATTTACATCAAGGTCACGGAGAACATCACCTTCCCAGAGGCCCTGGGTTGCCCCAGGCAGCCCAACCAGGCACCACACCGCTTGCTGAGGGAGCAGCTGTTGTGGTGCAAACCAGTTCTGTCGGACCGGTGCCGCTCCCGCATCTGGCCTCCCCGTCCTCCAGTGCGTTGGAGGGATTCGAGGGGATGGACACCGCGGGCCCCGCACCGACTTCCACCGCCACCGCACCGACTTTGCCACCTCTGCTGCCCCGGACGCCCTCGGCGGTGGCGGCTCAAACGAAGGGCTCCCGAAAGGGGCCAAGTATTGGGGGGCCTGGTCCGTCAAGCAAACCTCGGACATGCGATGAAGAGATAGATGTCTGGCCGTTCCTGCCTGTAACGCAGCGCAAGGAGCGGCCACCGACTTCCTAGCCTACAGAAAGGCCTAAAATGCCCAATACAAGAGTACCAGCCCTGAAAGACGCACATGAACACACATACACACACTCCAGTCATTCTTAAATATAAATAATGGGAACAGAAAACATCATCCATGGGAACAGAGGCCTCCTTAAAAATCTTTACAATGTGTATGATATGCTACAAGCCAGTCAGCCAAGTATCATGTGTCTCCAGGAAACCCACCTCAATTCTAAACAAACAAATTTTTAAATAGGCACACGGTATTCAGAAAGGACAGGGTTGGCTGTATTCACTCTTCAGAAGGTGTGGCCATTGTCGCCCGGAAATCATTAGCATGCCAACGTTTCTCTTTAAACACTGCCCTCGAGGCTGTAGCGACCCGTACAATAATATTTAACAGGTTGATAACGGTATGCTCAATATACATCTCACCTGATTGTGCACTTCTGAGCTCTGATATCGAGGCACTGGTTGACCAGTTGCCCGAACCATACATTATTACAGGCGACCTTAATGCACACAACTAACGTTGGGGCTCTTCCAGAACGTATAAACGAGGTCGCCAGATAGAGAAATTTCTTAAATCCGCCAGAGCATGCCTTTTCAACAATAAACAGCCTACATATTGTCACGAAGACAAGGACGATGCAGTTGCCTTGAAGGAGAAACAAGTTTATTGGAGCGAACTTGTGCTCCCCTAACAACTCAAAATAATACAGAGGCGGCGAAGCACCGGTCAACAAAGTGACTAGCACAGGCGTGTGTCGTCGAATGAATGCGCCGGCGTCCGCACTGCAGGCTTTTTATCTTCCGGCGCGCGTGGTTCTCGAAACGTCGATTCATATCGAGAACATAGTAGATCCAAGAAGATTATTCTGGGCTGTTCACGTTAGATCGGAATGCTCTCGCTATCACAACAGATAACACATGTGGCACAGAAGGAAAGAAGGGAACACGCGCTTCCCTTGGCGCAGAGATAATACAGACCGGCGCAGCCGGGCGGTAAAAGCAAAACACAAATAAACAAACCCATTGTATGGTTCGCGGCATTACCCCCCTGTAAGAGTGCATCGGCCCGATGCTAACATAAGCGACAGTCCGAACAAATGACAATAAAAGTTCGTCATCGTCCGTAGAAAAGTTTTAAGCGAACCACGTGGACGACTTCAGGCCGTGTGCGTTGTCGTGATGTGCCGGAGTCACTATTGGGAACACTTCGTAAGGAAAGTTGGCCAACACGTCGTCGAATCTGGTTGGGTCCGAAATACCGTCGCAGGAGCTTCTCACTGAGTCCGCGTCGTCGGATGGGAGTCCAAACCCACACACGATCCCCTGGTTGGTACTCGGCGTCTCGGCGTCGGAGGTTGTAGCGGCCCGCATCCACCAGCTGCTGGTCCGTTATACGAACTCGAGCGAGCTGGCGGGCCTCCTCCGCACGTTAAAGATATCCGTGGACGTCGGCGTTGAGGTCGTCGTCTTCTACGTGCGGAAGCATTGCGT
Organism: Haemaphysalis longicornis; assembly: GCF_048455015.1. Taxonomy (NCBI): domain Eukaryota; kingdom Metazoa; phylum Arthropoda; class Arachnida; order Ixodida; family Ixodidae; genus Haemaphysalis; species Haemaphysalis longicornis. The sequence goes on along the minus strand of NW_027526214.1, from coordinate 66,121,475 downwards.
CGAGCATCGTAGGCGGCCTTCTACAGTAGACAAGCTCGAACGGTGTCAGCTGCGTCGTCTCCTGGATAGCCGTGTTGTACGCAAACGTGACATACGGGAGCACTTCGTCCCAAGTCTTATGTTCAACGTCAACGTACATTGACAGCATATCTGCAATTGTCTTGTTAAGACGTTAAGTTAGTTCGTTCGTTTGGGGGTGGTACGCCGTCGTTCTTCAGTGATCCGTGTTGCTGTAGCGTACTACTCCTTGCATCAGCTCCGCAGTAAATGCCGTTCCGCGGTCTGTGATTAGGACTTCCGGGGCCCCATGTCGCAGCACAACTTGGCTTATAAAGAACTTCGCTACTTCTTGTGCAGTCCCCCTCGGAAGAGTGGCGGTCTCTGCGTAGCGCGTCATGTAGTCTGTTGCTACGACAATCCACTTGTTCTGTGATCGTGACGTAGGGAACGGGCCTAAAAGGTCCATTCCAATCTGTTGAAATGGTCTCGATGGGACGGCGATCGGTTTCAGAAGTCCGGCGGGTCTTGTCGGCGGCGTTTTTTTTCACTGGCAGTCACGGCAGCTCCGGACGTAGTGTGTGATGTCAGAGGTAGGGCCGGGCCAGTAGTACCTCGCCTTGATTTTTCCAATAGTGCGGGTGGTGCCCAGATGTCGGGAAGACGGGTCGTCGTGGCACGCTTCCAAAATTTCGTCACGAAGGTCCGCGGGGATGACGAGAAGGTAATTCGCTCTTGTTCCGGGGTTGAAATTCTTCTTCACGAGGACGGTGTTTCTCAGGCTGAATGCTGGTAAGCTGCGTTTGAAGGTCCTAGGAACGGCAACGTTGCATCCCTCGAGGTACTCGATTATGACGCGTAAGTCGGGGTGGGCACGCTGCTGGGCGGCTAGGTCGCTCTCCGTCACGATGCCGAAGAACGCGCTGTCTTCATCAGAGTCTTGTTGTGGTGGGTCGACGGGGGCGCGGGACAGGCAGTCGGCGTCGGAGTGTTTCCTGCCGGATTTATAAACGACTGTAATGTCGAACTCCTGCAGGCGCAAGCTCCACCGCCCAAGACAGCCAGAGGGGTCCTTCAAATTGGTGAGCCAACACAGTGCATGGTGGTCTGTTACAACCTTGAATGGCCTTCCATAGACGTATGGGCGAAATTTTGAAATCGCCCATATAATAGCCAGGCACTCTTTCTCAGAGGCACAATAGTTTTTCTCCTCCTTCGACAGACCACGGCTGGCATAGGCGATTACCCTTTCGCAGTCGCTTTGCTTTTGGACAAGGACGGCACCCAAGCCTATTACACTGGCGTCCGTGTGCATTTCTGTTTCGGCATTTTCGTCGAAATGACCGAGCACTGGCGGGCTTTGCAGGCGTTTTTGCAGCTCGCAGAATGCTTTTTCTTGGTCGTTTTCCCAGCTAAAAGGGGTGCTATCTTTCGTCAAGCGCGTGAGTGGTTCTGCAATGCGTGCGAAGTTTGCGACGAAGCGAAGGTAGTATGCGCACAGCCCGAAAAATCTTCGCTCGCCCTTCTTGTCTTTCGGTCTTGGGAAGTGCGCAATGGCTGAAGTTTTTGCCGGGTCAGGTAGGACTTCCGCGGCGTTGACGACGTGGCCCAAGACCTTGAGTTGCCTGTATGCGAAACGGCACTTTTCAGGCTTCAGCGTCAACTCCGGCGCATGAATGGCCTCGAGTACTGACTCCAACCTTGCAAGGTGTTCGTCGAAAGTCCGTGCGAATACCACTACGTCGTCGAGGTATACCAGGCAGGTGTGCCACTTAAGGCCAGCTAGCACAGTGTCCATGACTCTTTGAAACGTCGCTGGTGCTGTGCACAGCCGAAACGGCATCACCTTGAATTCGTATAGGCCGTCTGGGTTTATAAATGCAGTCTTCTCTCGGTCTTTCTCGTCCACTTCAATTTGCCAGTAGCCGGTCTTAAGGTCCATCGATGAGAAGTACTTCGCGTGGCAGAGGTGGTCGAGGGCGTCGTCAATGGGGGGAGGGAGGGGGACGCGTCCTTTTTCGTGATTTTGTTCAGTCGCCAGTAGTCAACGCAAAACCTTAATGTGCCGTCTTTTTTTCTTTACGAGTACGACGGGCGCAGCCCCGGGTCTTTTCGATGGCTGTATAATGTCGTCGCTTAGCATGTCGTCGACGTGAGTCCGGATGGCTTCCCGTTCGTGTAAAGAGACGCGGTACGGCGATTGTCGGGTAGGTCGGGCTCGATTTTCGGTTATTATTCGGTGGTTCGCTAGAGGGGTCTGACGTAGTTTTGCGCTCGACGAAAAACATTCGCTATAGCGACGCAGCAAAGCCAATAATTTGTTCCCTTGTTCTTGCGGTAGCGCCGGATTCACTTCGAAGGGCTGTGGAAGCTTGAAGGTGTCATCGGGTGTGCGTTCAAAGTCGGCGACCGCGATCACGTCACTTGCTTCTTGCGTTTCTTCGAGGAACGTAATTGCAGCTCCCTTATTTAAATGCTGGTACTCTTCGGTGAAATTAGTGACCAAAACGTGAGATTGGCGTTGCTTAAAGTGCGCAATGCCTCTTGCGACGGAGACACCACGGTCGAGAAGCCACCTTCGATCATTCTCTACGATAGCGTCGATGTCAGAAGCAGCATCCTCACAGTAGACGGCGATCATCAAGCTTGCGCGGGGTGGCAGGGTGATGTGATCGTTGGCGATCCTGACAGCAGCACGGTGATCGGGGTTCGGCTGCGGCGTCGTGGAGTGATCGGAGGAAAAAGTTATCGAGATCGTCTGCAGATCAATTATTGCGCCGTTGTCCGTCAAAAAGTCCATTCCGAGAATCACGTCACGGGAGCAGTTAGGCAGAACGACGAACGCCGCAGGGTACGTTGTGCCGTCTATGGTGACGCGCGATGTGCACGTTCCACTTGGCGTCATGAGGTGGCCTCCTGCTGTGCGTATGTGCGGACCGTCCCATCTGGTAATAACTTTCTTCAGTTTTGACGCAAATGGTCCGCTCATTACCGAATAGTCAGCTCCCGTGTCTACGAGGGCGACTACGTCAAAGCCGTCGATGGACACCTTTACGTCAGATGCAGTCTTACTCGAGTTCCGGGTTCGTCGGGGCGTCGTATCTCTTCTTGTACGTGTTGATGGTCGGGCACTGTGCATCGTCGTTGTCGTCGTCTTCTCAATGGACGTCTTGGTCAGGTCGGGTACGCGTCGCGCCGTGCAGCTGTCGTCGTGTTCGGGAGTCTCGTCAGGGTTAAATCGGGTCGTCGGGATGAGGGCATGTCGTGAATCACTGTCTTCAGCGCGTCCGTGTGTCGTTGGAGGGTTTCCAGTTTTTCGCCGTAGGGCAACTTCACCTCCAGAAGTTGCCGCCTTTAGTTTCCCCCGCGTGGGCTGGGAGACCTTCCACGTGCGAAGTCAGCACTGCTACGGCGGTCCGGCGACTTGTACGGGTAGGGCGACGGCGAACGGTTGAAACGGGCTGGTCCATGGCTGGTTTTCGACAGGTATTCGTCAATCTCAGATGGGTGCTGGCCGGGTCGGGGGCGAGGTGCGTCGAAGGAGAAACCACGTAGTCCGAGTCGCTTGTATGGGCAGCGACGGTAGATGTGGTCTGCCTCTCCGCAGTGGTAGCACAGAGTACAATTATCCGGTGTTCGCCATACGTCAGTCTTCCTCGGCGTCTGGGTTTGTGCTACCGGGGGTCGGGCGGGCGACACTGGGCGGCGGTAGGGCGGGGCCTCTTGACGACGTGCCTCTTGAAGTGTTGGAGCAGGGCGGGGTCGGTGAACAGCCGCGGAGTACGTCATAGCTTGGGGCTCGCAGTGTACTTCGGATGCCACAGAAGCTCCCAAAGCGTTTTGAACTTCTTCCTGGATCACGTCAGTTAGGCAAGCGACTTGGGAATGCTGCGTCGTCGGGAAAAGTTTCCGCAGCTCCTCTCTCACTACTGCACGGATGGTCTCGCGTAGGCTATCAGCCGGAATCCGCATGTTGTCGATGTAGTTCGCACTGGCCGCGCCAACAAAGTTCCGGTCATAGTGCTTAGCACGCATTTTGAGAGCCTTCTCAATCGTGCTGGCTTCAGTCACGAATTCAGCGATGGTTTTGGGCGGGTTGAAGACAAGTCCAGCAAACAGCTCCTCCTTCACACCGCGCATCAAGAAGCGTAACTTCTTTTCTTCCCTCATTTCGTGGTCCGCGCGGCGAAATGGTTGCTTCATCTCCTCAACGAAGATCACGACCCCTTCTTTGGGGTCCGAGTTTCAAGCTAAAGCGCAGCTCGCTCTTTTCTCACCACGGTAGTGAATGTCTTCAGGAAGTCCCTTTTGAAGTGAGTCCAGTCGGTCAAAGAACTCTCATGGTTCTCGAACCAAATTCGAGCAGCATCTTCTAAGTAAAAGAAGACATGCCGGAAAGTTTCTTCGTCGTCCCACCTGTTGAAGATGCGGACGCGCTCCAGCTTCTCCAACCATTCTTCGGGGTCTTCAGCGGGGGCTCCCAGGAACGATGGCGGTTACCGGGGCTGCTGCAGGACAATTGGCGACGTTGTTTCTTGCACCATGGTGTTGGTTGCAGCATTCCTTTTTTTGGGCCCTTCTGGCATCAAACCGAACTCGGGTGGTAAATCCAGCAGGCGGGGGCTGGCTCTTGTTGGACTGGCTTGGCGGCTTCCCGAGGTTGTAGTGGGCATGAACGGTACGTACCCAGCACCTTCACCAGCTGCCACGAAGACAAGGACAATGCAGTTGTCTTGAAGGAGAAACAAGTTTATTGGAGCGAACTTGTGCTCCCCTAGCAACTCAAAATAATAGAGGCGGCGAAGAAGCGGTCAACAAAGTGACTAGCACAGGCGAGTGTCGTCGAATGAATGCCCCGGCGTCCGCACTGCAGGCTTTTTATCTTTCGGCGCGCGTGGTTCTCGAAACGTCGATTCACATCGAGAACATAGTAGATCCAAGAAGATTATTCTGGGCTGTTCACGTTAGGTCGAAATGCTCTCGCTATCACAACAGATAACACATGCGGCACAGAAAGAAAGGATGGAACACGCGCTTCCCTTGGCGCAGAGATAACACAGACCGTCGCAGCCGGGCGGTAAAAGCAAAACACAAATAAACAAACACAATGTATGGTTCTCAGCAATATCATAACCTAGGTCACAACACATACTCACATCTTGACTTGGCTATTGGTTCCGCAGTTCTCTTTCCATGTCTTGAGTAGGGTGTGGGCATGGACCAATATGGTAGTTACCATTTCCCCACTTCATTAACGTATATAGGTATAGGCCAGAACAGTCCATCTTCCCAAAAATGCGTAATGTATCAAAAGCAAGCTGGAGCATATTCAGACAAATATCTAAACTACACCACACATCCATAAAACACCTTCACGTGGAGGAAGCAGCTCAACTCATCACGGCACACATCCTCGACGCTGCCGAAAAGTTTCTTCCCCACGCCTCCAGTGCTCCGCGCAACCAAAGGAGGCCGTGGTGGAATGAGGACTGTAGGCGCCGCGAGAGGCCCAGAACATAGCGTGGGGTGTCCTTCGCCAGTATCCCACGTCAGATAACCTAATTTCTTTTAAACCGGCAAATGCTCTTGGGAAGCATGCGCTTCGTGAGGCGAAAAGGGAGAATTGGAGTGCCTTCCTGACTTCCATCCGCTCATACACCGACACTCACAAAGTCTGGACACAAATACGCGATATAAAAGGACAACAGGCACACAGACTGCCCCTAGTAGGCACAACAAGGGACACACTCGAAGACCAGGCCAACACACTTGCAGAACACCTAGAACACGGGTCCAGCTCAGCACACTTTCAATAATTGCAAAGCATCATGTGCGAAGAAGTCCTTGCGAGAGTGTAAGAAGTCGAACTTATCTTATAACCACCCCTTTTCACTTCATGAGCTGAAGGTCGCACTCGGTACTTGCAAACCTTCAGCACTAGGTGTAGACAGGATTTCATACACATTGAGTGAACACTTAAATGCAGACACACTTGAAACACTTCTTCAGCTCTACAAGCAAATATTTCTTCCGGACGGCATTCCACTCTCTTGGAGGGAGGCCATAGTAGTGACTTTCCTAAAAGAAGGGAAGCACCCTTCCTTTCCCGCCAGTTTTCCTCCCATTGCCCTCACAAGCTGCCTGTGTAAGCTCTCAGAGAAGATGATAAACAGGAACCTCGTGTACTTCTTAGAGTATAACGGTCTTCTCGAGAGCTGCCAGGCTGGCTTTAGGGCGGAGCGATCTACCAACGATCAACTTGTTGCATTATACTCATATATCAAAGATATTTTCTTCCGCAAGAAGTACTGTATGGCAGTATTCTTCGATCTTGAAAAAGTGTACGATACCGCGTGGCGGTACGGCATCCTAAATGACCTGAAATCCTTCGCCATGTCGGGTAACATGCTCAACACACTTGCCAGCTACTTGTCTGCAAGAACGTTTCGCATGCGAGTTAGAACTGCACTCTCTAGGGTTCATGTGCAGGAAAACGGCGTGCCGCAAGGCGGAGTTTTGAGTTGCACTCTCTTTGTAGCACAAATGAATTCACTCAGAAAGGCATTGCCACCATCAATCTCATGCTCAATCTATGTTGACGACGTACAATTATCCTTTAGGTCTTGTAACCTTTCTGTCTGCGAGTGCCAAGTCCAGCATGGTGTTAGCAAGCTAGCTAACTGGGCTAATAGCAACGGTTTTAGATTGCATCCAGGAAAGTGTATTTGTGTGTTGTTTTCGAAAAGGCGTGGCGTTTGGCAGGATCCAGACATAAAACTCAATGGTGTATCAATTCCAGTCAGAAATGTACAAAAGTTTTTAGGTGTAGCCCTTGACGAAAAGCTCACATTCATTCCGCATATAAAACAACCTAACCATAAATTTTTGAAGAAAATGAATATACTCAAGGTTCTCTCCCACTCTTCGTATGGTGGTGACAAACTTCTTTTACGGGTTTTTAGTTGCCTGATAGGTTCATGAAAGGACTATGGAAGGGTTGTTTATGGGTCAGCAAGTAAAACATCCCTCAAAATTCTGGACACAGTGCTATATCTGGGGCTTCCCCTGGCATGTGGCGCCTTCCGCACTAGCCCGGTAGAAAGCCTTTATGTGGAGTGTAACAAGTGGAACCTACTACGTCAGCGAGCATACACAGATCTCTTTTATGCTTTTAAATTTTCACCCATGCCTCACAATACTTTAAATCAGTTTTTCATGATACATCTATCAATGAACTCCTTTTAAATCGACCATCGTTCTTTGCGCCCTTCTCTTACACAGTTAGAGAGGAAGCGTCAGTGCCTGCTGTCTCATTTTTAAACACCATCCAACCTTCTGTAGCAGATTTTATGACAATATGGCATCTCCGCCCTGTATAATACGACACATCTCTTACACATATAGATTAAAACCGTGCTCCAAGATGTGGAATCCTGAAGTACTTTTTGTATTTTCGGCAGAATAATCAATGTACAGAATTTTATACGGACGCCTCAAAAACTGCCACCTCTGTGTTCTGCACGGCGCATGGGCCCGACCTTAATGTCCCTAAAACTCTGAATAGTCATACTAATATCTTTACGGCAGAGGCTAATGGTGTACTTCTTGTTGTCAATCACATACATCAAAGCCACATCCCACAATCCATTATCTATACAGATTCCTTTAGTGTTGTGTGAGTATTGCCATCAACAAAGTCTTCGAAAAATGACGTTTAAAATCTGATAGTCAACGGTATTACGTCTGTGTATGTCCCCAAATTTGAACTGGCCCTTTGCTGTGTCCCTGGCCACTGTGGTATAGCCGGGTACGAAGCCGCAGGTCGAAGGGCTGCTGCTGCTACACTCTCGAATGAAGTAGACATAACAACATTACCCTACACCGACGTGAAGCCACACATCAGATAACAACTTCGAAAAACATGGCAAACGCATTGCAGTGAACAAACAGAGAACAAGTTACACGTAATAAAACCACACTTGGGACCATACACCACCGACACGCGCAACGGAAACACAGAAGTCACCTTGGCTAGAATACGGATAGGGCACACACATGCAACGCACTTGCACCTGCTAACTGGGTCTCCAAGAGCTCTGTGCAGCAGGTGTGGAGAGGGCCTGTCCATGATCAACATCCTTATACAATGCAAGGGACTATAAACAACAATACACACACACACTTCGCACAACTATACAGACAACACATTCCTCTACACCCATAGTACTTTTTAGGGAACGACCCCGTAATTACTCACAAGCGTACCTTTAAGTATCTCAGCGATGTCCAGTGTTTACACCTCATCACCTACCGTGCATGTTGTCACCCTGGCCCTTTGCACCAGTCATCTACATTTCCTTCTATGTCATTTCACATATATATTTGCTAAATGTTTTTATTACCTTGTTCTCATTAAATACCTTTTCATTGGCGGTCTTTGCCCTTAGTCGGCCTTGCGCCATAAACTCCCAACCATCATCATCGTGTTGTCTAAAAAATCAGCACTTGGATCTGAAGGGGCGCAGCGTTAAACTGGTCCCCTTGTCTACAAACAGAGTTAGTTACCGAGAAAAAAATGTTACTGTCACACTCGAGCAATTGAACTATATCTTCCAAAAAATACGACGTCCCTTGGTTTTTGTTGGCACATAAACACACAGAGCCTTTGAAGGCTGTTGGTGATACAGGAAATCACATCAGACGAAACGCTCATCTGAGCAGGCATCAGACGAAACGCTCTACTGAGCAGGCCCTAACACTTTCAGCTACGCAGATTTTACCCGTTGTAAAAACAAACGGCAACCTCCGGCTGTTCCAGCCGCATCTGACGCACACGTAATATGCATTAAGAAAACGCAGCACCATGGTTTTCTTATGCCGGTAAGATTTAATTTTAGCTCCTTGTACAGCCGGCATATCGATTTTCTTTTGCTTCATTAGCTTCCCTCCATGTAGCCTTCTTTTTTACCTCTTCTTTTTTCCCCTCTCTTTCGCCCTACTTTCTTTAGGGCCTTTACCTCCTCCACCCCATCCCCGCAGAGTAGCATGTAGGCGAATACATGCCTGCAGACCTCTCTGCTTTCTTCTAATAAAGAGCTTTCTCTCTCTCTCTCTCTCTCATTAGATTCCCAACATAAACTTGATGCTTCCTTGTACCAAGAGCGTAAATTTAGCGTCGATACTCTAGGGGGCGTATCGGCTATCATTGATTGTGAGCGTTATACAGGCAGCATGGTTTTCGTTCTGCTGAAAAGACGACTCACTGCTGCTTACAACTCGTCGCGGACTGTGGCCCTGCTTCGAGCGATTCAAACTTGCCCTTTTTCGTCGATATAATTCACTCTGTCTCTTAGCGGGCGAGGCGCCGCTCTTCGCTGAATGTCGTATCCCGGAGTCGATTTGCTGACGCGTCCCAACGCGCGGTGTTTAGTGCCTTCGTGTTCTCGTCCTACTCCAGATACCCTGCGCTATGCTGTGTCCATGTGGAAACACACCAGTGCTGGCTCACTCAGCCATCAATGACCGCGCACTCTCGGTCTCAGCTGTACTTGAAACCCCGTCACTAGTCTGCGGCTGCAACTGTGACCCTTTGGCAGTTTGCTCCTAACATACGCGTGTAGTTTCAAGGGGTAATTGGTCGTCACCTTTGTTCACTTAGCGTACTTCGTTCTCCGCCGTTGCCGCGGCCAAAGCTGTCTAAGCCGCTGCCATATCGTCAAAACAGGTCACATCAACCGGCGTGACGAGCGATAGAATCCGGCGTGACAGGCGAGATTCGGTGACGGCCCTGCGGTGGCTTGGCATCTCAAATCTATTGCCGATACTTCCGTGATATGGGGGGCAAGGTTCGACGCCGCACGTCCCTCACTACAACCGACGCTACAGCCTATAGTAAACGTCATGTTACGCTGATAGCCAGTGTTGTCTTGTTTTCGCCTTTGGTATGATTCCGATGTAAAAAATTAGAATATGGGTCGTAACAGCCATTCTAACGTGGGTTGTGCAGGAAAGGAAGAAACATAAGTGTTCACTCAGAAATCGCCTCAAGAATATTAGTATTGGCGCGGTGAAGTCTAGCACGCATGCGCAGACACACAAATCGTGGTGAGGTCGTGGTGAGAGAAATTAGGCGTCAAACCTCTCCATCCAAAACAAGGAAGCATCGGCCATAGCTATCGCATGCCCAACTGCTGGAGCGCCATCACCTAATCTCGCGGGTTAAAACCGCGGCTACCACAAGGCTGCGCTGCATTATTTATTTATTTATTTTTCATTTATTTGAAATGCTCACCAATAGCGAATGGCCTTCTCGGGTGATGCAGAGAATACAGACATATAAGGCATACAAAAGACCGAATATGAAAAGGGAAGTAACAGTACAATTATATGAGTATATATACCCAAAGAAGGAGAGTTATCAAAGAGACAGAGAGATGTTCTGAGCAACAAGAGCATTGAGATTGTGTGTCACTAAACGACAAATACAAGCACAATCGTGATGATTCTCTTCGCTCCAACACACAAAAAAAGAGGGAGAAGTGCAAAATTCAAATTCAAGATGGAAAATTTTTCAAAGAGCGTTTAAAAAGAGCCATGTCTTTGCAAAAAAATGTCAATGACAGATAGAAAAAAGGCAGTTAAAGGCATGTTGGCATCGGTTAGCTGGTACTAAGCTCAGAATATTGTCAACATGAAAGCAGCCATGCGGCCGCTGTGGCCTGCTTGGCACTCGCAGGAGAACAGAGCTCACAAGGCAAGGGCAGCCAAACTAAGAATGAATGCACTTGAAAAGCAAAATCAGGTCACGCCTGGAAAGCCTAATACATAGCTCATCAAGGTTCAGGAGCTCGAGAACCTCAACGTGCGGATAGTTGCTCACTGGTGAGTATTGATAAAATACGGTTCTGGTGAAGCGCTTCTGAACCCTTTCTAGTCGAAGAGACGATGAAGGACTCCAACAATTCCAGATTGCGCTTGCAAAGTCTAGCTTCGGCAAAATTAGGGCGCGATAAAGGAATGCGAAGCATGATGGGTTCGTGAATTCACTGGTGGTTCGGGAAATCATGCCAAGTGTTCGGAGACAGGAGTTCGTCAGATGGTTCACGTGCGAGTTGAAGAGTAGTTTTGCGTCCATCAATACACCCAAATCGCGCGCTACAGTGGCGCGTTTTATGGCAAAACCGAGCAAATAGTACGGGAAAGTGAGCGGGGAAGTTTTAAGAGTGTAAGATATCACAATAGTTTTCGAGAGAATAAGCTTTAAGTAGTTGCTGTCGCACCATGCCGAAACTGCACTGATGTCATGTTGCAGCAGGAGGCGATCATCCGGTGAGGAGACCACGCAATACAGCTTCATATCATCGGCATACTGGGAGAGCGAACAGTGTCTAATGACAGAGTGGATGTCATTAACAAAAATGTTGAAGAGAAGAGGCCCCAGTGTAGACCCTTGACGTACCCCTGATATCATGGCGAAAGGCCGGGAGGTGACGCCTTCATAACAGACGCAATTGGACCTGCCTTTTAAGTAACTGCCGAACCACTGACAGAACTCACTGGATAAGCCGTATGCGAACAATTTGCGAAGCAGTAGCTCGTGATTAACAGCATCGAAGGCATTGTTTGCAGTCGAAATATACGGTCTCTATCTGTTGACGAGAGAGCACTGGGGGGCCCATGTCGTTTAGGAAACATGCGAGATTTGATTCTACTGACCTACCAGGTATAAAGCCGTATTGGTTGGGATGAATAATGAACGCATTGCTGCTAGACAGTAACCGTGCATGACTTTTTCGAAGACTTTAGAAAAGGAAGGCAATAGAGAGATAGGCCTGTAGTTTCCGGGACAGTGGCTCTGCCAGACTTGTGCAAAGGGAAGATAGCGCCTAATTTCCAGTCTGACGGAAAATGTTGCTCTAGAAGTGACATGCGTATGATGTGGCAGAGGCAAACACGACGCAACAGCCTTCCACAATGAAGCATGGATTGCTGTCGCAGCCCGCCGACTTTTTTGAGGGGAGTTTGCAGATAGCGCGCACGACATCACTCTCAGTAATGGTCGGGATTTGCAACAGTGGCCCATGAGACTGGAAGCACAGTTCGTTGCCGCTGTCAGACGATGTAGAGTAGGTAGAAGAAAATTGACGTGCAAGGAGTTCGCATACGCCTTCCAGGTCAGACACAAACTTGTCGCCATCTTGAATGGTTATGCTATCGCGTGCATGACGTGTACGGAAGTTAATATACCGCCAGAACTCACGAGGGGAGTGGGTTATAGAAGTTTTGGTGTAGTCACTAAAGTTCTTTTTGTCCTGGGCAAGTAACTTCTTCGCTTATAACCGCCATTCTTTGAAGTTTGCCAGAAAACACAGGTCATTGTGAGCCTTAAACAAGCGGTGGAAATGACGTTTTTGTTGAAGCGCGTCACGCAGCTCGTGACTGAACCAGAAGGGAAACTTACTGGGGCGATTTTGCTGGTCCTTAGCGTTTTGCACAATTTTGGTTATCTCACAGACAGCTGCATCAAAACAGGGCGCGTTGTACACATAGGACCAATCAGTATTGTCAAGAGATTGGTAAAGAAACGTGTAATCGTTTCGAGCAAAGTCATTCCTTGGAATGGTCCCACTCCTTTCGCGTGCCACAGATGCGTGAGCTGTAACTGCAAAAGGAGGGTGCAACGCATCAACGGCAACAGCAGGATCGGGGAAATTTTCAACAACGACTGAGGTAAAGTTCGTAAATACAGCGTCTACAACATTTTCAGCAGGGGTTTGATGCAAAAAAGCTGGCTGGATGTCATTCAAAGAAAAGAAATTAAACAAATAGACTGCTTTCGAATTCCCACCAAAATTTTCTGCAGGGTCCCACCAAGAACCGGAAGCATTAAAGCCGCCAAAGAGAAGAATATTATATTTTTCTGGTTCTAGCTTTTCAGATAAACACTGTAGAGCTGATGCGAACAAAGAATTTACTAGAGCCGGCTGTAAATAGTACACGCCAAGGAGAATATTTTTTGCACGTTTCACTTTCACCTCAACCCAAATGCATTCACTGTACAGCTCAAGGTCCGGCCGTCTAAACGCGCAGAAACATTTTTTCAGAGCAATGAGGACTCCTCCGCCATATTTTTGCCCTGTTGCGAAATCTCGGTCATTACGAAAAACTGTGTATTCTGCAGTAAAGTAGTCGGCAGAAACAATGTGTTGCAGTAACCAGGTCTCAGTGATGCAGTACGCATCGTAATTACTAAAGGCAACGTTGTCGTAAAATGGCTTAGATTTTGTGCGTAGCCCGCGAACATTTTGGTAGTACACTGTGAAACTGATTCGGAGTGGGTGTTATTAATGCGTGGTTCACGGTCCTCGCGGAGCAACCCTGTAAAAGGGCGGAACGAACATCCGAGAGGCCAGACAGTAGCGTCGTTCACATCCGCGAAGGATTCGCACTGACGATAACGTGAAAGGAGGCGTAGGAGGTATACTTGCTTTTCAGCTGCGTGCACTCAGCGCTGTTGTCGATAACGGCTGATTTAACGAGCTTCGTAACGTCAGCCGCAGAGGTGTCAGGGTGCAAGCGGGACACAAGCACAGCTTTTTTGATGGGTCGCCGGGGAACACTCAGGATGTGTGAGGTATTGTTCGCTCCGACGGCAACATCACGAACAGATGTGCGTGTATCACCTTGGTGCTCTTGACTCGAGGAGGCCCAATTCGAGTGGCCGGAAGCAGAGTGGCAGGGGGCGAGGCGCTTTCAGAAGCGCTGTTGTCCCTGCGTTAATGCCCCCCGGGTGCGGGGTGGCCGGCGGGGGGAAGGCCGTGGGTTGAAGAAGCTGGTACGGCGGTGTTTTGCTTGGCGGGTGGATCGGGGGGATAATGTGGCTTTCGCTTTCCGAGCTCCCAGCGCAGCGCACGCACGTCGTCTTGGAGAGAGGTGATTGCACCAGCCGGCGTGTTGGAGTTCTTTACCGTCTCTTTGTGCAGGCGGGCGTTCTCCTGGCGCAGTGCGTTCACCTCGTCTGTGAGGAGAGAAATCCCCTGCAGCGCGCTAAACAGGAGCTCGCGTAAACCGCAAAGGCGGTTCTCAAGGTCGCCCGGTTGGGGAGAGCGCGATTCCTCGTCGGGTGGTAGCCGGGGCCGGGCAGCCGAAATGGCCCCGTCTGCCGGGGCGACGTCTTCGGTGGGCGGGCGTTGTTTTTCGCAAAAATAGCAGGTGAAAGGAATTTCGCCGCACACAACAAGTTGCAGTTCCTTTTCGGGCACGGTAATGCATTTACAGTGGGCTCGTTTCCCGCAATGCGAACACTGAAGGGACTGCTGCCTGCTCGTGAGTTTTCGAGAGCAAACGACGCAGGTATTTTTGTCGGCCACCATCTTGCGAGAGCTCCGACGCAGAGAATTTTCAATGCTTCAGAAAATCAGAGTAATGCGCTCACCGAGCTCTTAGCGGTGTCGGCGAGCTCCGGGCATCGACTTCTTCCAATGTGGTTTTCACTGCGGGATTTCTGGCCGAAATGAAGACTTTCTGGCTGTCTTGGGACGGCGCTGACGCGAGGTGCGCGCGTCCCTCTTGGCCCTCTAGGCAAGGCGATCGCGCTTTGTCGTTACCAGTTTTGACATCTCTACTTCCGGTTCTTACTAGCCCCGGTGATATTGGCGTAGATCCTTACACATTCGTCTGAGACGTGACCAAAAAACTTACATTTTGAACACCTCCCGGTTCGCACTGTTTTCCAATGTATCCTGCACGCTTGCATCGCAGACACTGACGCGCACGACCCGGCACGACGACAAGAACGGAGCCTGCTTAGAACTTCACCAGGGGTGGGGGGGAGCTCTGGCGGGGGCAAATTGTCGTTGAGTTCCTCCTGCAGAGTCATGTGGCTGACGAGCGTCGTCAACTCTGCCTTCTCTAAAACGGATGCCCCCCACATGTCCTGACGCAAGTCTTTCACTTCAAAAAATCGGCGAACACCCTGCGTATCGAGTCATCGGTGACGTGAAAGGACACCCAGTGTGGCCTGATGAGACCCTCTTGTTTAATGGTGTCTATGACGGTGCTGAAACGCCCCTTCACTTTCAGTACTCCCGCGTCCAGAAGCCGTTCGTGTCCTTCCTGCGTCTTCAGCTTTATCAGCCAGACATGGCCCATTTGCAAGGCCCCTATTCCTGCAATGTCCTTGAGCACGCCTATTTCGTGGAGAGGCGCGCGAAAGTCATAAATCCGCGATGGCCTCCCACCAAGGTCACAATGAGGAAAAAAACAGAACTTCATGGAGTCTTCTGATGGTATCGTCAGCCGCAGAAACCTGTAGAACGAAGACACTAAAGGAAACTGCTCGCCGCGGACGGACAAGGCCGCCGAAACGCCTAGCGCGTAGCCAATGATCCGCACGTCCAATCGCTGAGCTTGCGCTGATACGGGAGAGACAGATGCTAGATTATCCCATCTGCTGGATTAACCCATGCGTTCTTGCTGAATGCCACGTGATAGCGTTACCTGGCCCCCCGAGGCACTGTGCCCTACGCCCACGGCACGCGTAGAGGACGCGTGCGTGTCTTGTGCGTGCGCATGGAGTTACATGCGTGCGCATAAAAAATTGCAGAAATCAACCACCAAAGCATGACAATTAATTTCTCCCCTGTCAATGCCGCTGATCAAGTCGCCTCCGTCCGTGGTGGCAGAGACCGAGAAGCAAGTTTTTTGGCAACACCGGGTTTTATGTTCCTTTAATGTTATGAAAAAATAGTTTCCACTCAAGCGCTTCACCAATAAGACCAAACTAAACACCATTCGTGGATCATGCAATGATTTAATTCTAGCAAATAATATCTATTTGAAGTGAGTAAGAGTGTGGTTAAGGGAATTTAACTTGTCTCGCTTCACTCTTTGTGGAGTTACGTGCGTGAATACAAGCGACGTCCCATTGGTGAGTGTTTCTTACGCTCTTGCATACTTTTGCTCTCAAAGCAACTGTAATCTTACGGGGATACAAAACCAGGAATACGGTACGGCCTTAGCATTATTTGCTCACGCCGTTATGATACATGATGCAGTTTACACTTCACACGAGGGCTTTGAACGGGTGCACGTGCTATATCCGCCACAGCGCTCCTTGAGTACAGCATGAGCCTTTGTGTCTGCTGCTTGAGCGTAGTGTGGTGGGTAAGACGACGTGCCCCCGCTCCATTTCTATATCTGGTTTCACGCTCGACTCCTGGGGGTGCCTGGAAGTTCTGTTATTTTTCCATGTGGCTTTTTCGGATGGCGCAACTAAAAGTGTCGTGGCTGCCAGAGGTATAAGGTTGCTCAGTATAAACACACTGGAGGGTATAGTTCTCGCCAGGACTGACCCAACCCTCTTAAATTACATCGACCCGGAGCATCAACCCCTAGCCGTAGCCGTTATAAAAATTGCATCAACCCGTAGCCGTAACGTAAAAAGCCCGTTATCTTGTTCAGTAAGGCTTGCGGCGGACTACGCCGCAGATGTTAGACCGAGTGCATTGTTTAAATGTCGAGAGTCTTCTGTGACACCCTCAGAAGTAGGAGGTTGGCCAACGTGTGGCTGAATTTTGCGGTGCCTTAAATACTGTTTGCGGGTCCGTATGTTCGAATCGGGGTCAAAATACTCAAACACAAAAGTTGCTGCGTTTTCGAAGCCGCGACTTTCTATACGGCCGATTTCCCGTTAAAGCCGTGTGAACTTCCCAGGCGTTGTAACCCCACACAGGCGCCGAGCGCCAGACTATTTTACCGGTAGCTGTTCCGGCGCCACCAAGGCACACGAATGCAAATGGGACCTTCGACAGCCACTGTGGACACCGAACTCGCCCATGCTTGTGCAGGACATGCGGCCAGAATCTTTCATCCCAAGCAATGGCGCAACGCAGCATGATGGCCATGGTTCCCGCCAGATGGACAAGGGTCAGGGAATTTTCGCTATGGCAAATGCAACTTTCCAGGGGTGGATCTAGCTTTCATGGGTCCGCACTCGACATTCGGCGCCTGTACCCGTTAAAAAGACCGGTGGGCTCTCGATAGTACCAGGATTCGAACACAGTGCCTCCCGTTCACACCGTGATTGCTGTACATCTGAGCCATCGTTTCGATTGAAAAGTTCCTGGGTTTTTGCAGCCGCCCCTTTCATAGGGGCGATTTCCCGTGCCAGCCGTGCCGTACACTCTCAAGGCATGGTGTGAACAATTTAAGTGAGATGGTAACTTCTTGTTTGACTCTCCTTCAGGTTGGGGATTTATCACTTTCTTGTTAAGTGCACTTCCGCTAGAGCATTCCTCGTATATGTCGTCTAGGAGTCGTAGGTAGGTATTCTCTATTCCTTGGTCCTTTGCGGCGTCCATCACTGCTGCGGGTCTTACTGAATCGAACTCTTTTTTTATAGTTTAAAAATATCACGTAAAGTGGTTTCTTAAACTGTGACCATTTTTCCATTTTTTGGTCGATGACACTGATGTGATCTATTTTAGAGTATCTTTTTCTGAACCGAGCATGCTCCCTGGGTCGTTGGACGTCTAGGCTGACCGTTATGTGGCTAACTACTATCTTGGCAATTTTAGTAAACAGCTTGTATATAACCTAAAGAAGCTTATAGGTCTGTAAGTCTTAATTTCTTTGTTATCTCCGTTGTTGTGATTAAATATATTGTAGCGTTAGTAGGGGTTCGCTACTCGTAAGCAATTATTTTAATGCCAGAATTGGGCTTAAATCACAGAGCTAATGGCGATTTTAGTACCGAGCGGGACACACACAAACGAGTTTCGTCTTCTCTCACTTCCATGCGCCAGAACACGCGCATCTGGTTTCGTGCTGTGGTGAGATTGGCGGCATTGATAGTCTTCAGTGTAGAGCTCCTTTCTAGGCTGTCGCTGAATCGATGGGCCATGGCATTGCCCCCTCTTCTAAGATAGCATCGTCTCGATGCTAGGCTGTGGCTGTAGACGATCATAGCAAAACGAGATGGCGCAGCGGGTTGCCGTCAAACTGGTAATACGGCAGTTTTGGCGTCAGCCAAAATTCCTCGCTCTTGTTGATGAGGGTGAGATCAGTTTCTGTCATAGTAAGGCTTCATTCGCACGACGTGTACGACATCGGAAGTTGTCCTGCGTCGCGAGGAAGAAGCGCTACTGTCCGGTATAACTTCGTAATTGACGTCACTTAGGCGGCGCAGGACCTTATATGGGCCAAAGTACCGACGCAGTAATTTTTTTGAACGTCCGCGCGCGCGCACTGGTGTCCAAACCCAGACAGCGTCTCCAGGCTCGTAAAACACCAACCGCCTGTGCTGATTGTAGTGAGCTGCGTCGGCGCACTGCTGACGTTAGATCCGCTGGCGTGCTAGCTGGCGTGCTTCCGCTGCTTTTTGCACGAAGTTATCAATGTCGATGTTCTCTTCGTCTTCATGAACCGGTAGCATGGAATCAAAGGTAGTAGTAACGGTGCGGCCGTAAACTAATTGGAAAGGAGTAATTGTTGTGGTCTCCTGAACTGCCGTGTTGTAGGCGAACGTGGCGTATAGCAAAATGTCGTCCCAAGTTTTGTGCTCCACGTCTACATATATGGAAAGCATGTCGGCGAGGTTCTTGTTTAGCCTCTCCGTCAAGACGTTGGTCTGCGGATGTCATGCAGCAGTCTGCCTGTGGGTGGTGTGCGTCAGCATCATAACGGACTGCATGAGGTCCGCCGTGAACGCTGTACCTCTGTCTGTTATGACGACCTGTGGTGCCCCATGCCTCAAAACGACGTTGTGCACAACAAACTGTGCTACCTCAGCCGAGGTTGCTCGTACGACAGCCGCTGTCTCCGCATACGGTGTGAGGTAGTCAGTCGCGACCACGATCCATCGATTACCCTTCGTCGACGTTGGAAATGGCCCCAGCAAGTCCATGCCGACTTGTTGAAAAGGCGCATTAGGTGGCTTGATCGGTTGAAGTAGCCCTGCCGCTTGCAGAGGTGGAGTCTTCCTTCTCTGGCAGTCGCGGCAGGTCTTTACATAGTGCTGAACTGTGTGCAACAATTTGGGCCAATAGCACTTCTGACAAATCCTCGCTAGAGCACGGCTAACACCCAGATGCCCTGCCGAGGTTTCGTCATGACAGGCGTACAAAATTTCGGGTCGCATGACATTTGGTATGACCAGTAGGAACGAGTCCTTCGTATCCCCAAAATTCCGTTTGTAGAGCACGCCGTTCCGAAGACGGAATGACGAGATCTTCCGGATAAATGCACGTGGAACACGGACATCGATGCCTTGTAAATGCTGTATAGGCAGCAGTAGTTCAGGGTCGGCGCGTTGGAGTTGGGCCATTTGGGAGTCGGTAACGGCCCCAAAGAAGGGAACATCGTCGTCGGCTTCTGGGCTCGCTGAATCGATGGGCGCCCGGGACAAGCAGTCTGTGTCACTGTGCTTACGTCCCGACTTGTACACTACTGTCATGTCATAGTCTTGCAACTAGACGCTCCATCGAGCGAGGCGTCCAGATGGGTCCTTCAGGATTGCAAGCCAGCACAACGAGTGTTGATCGCTGACAACTTTAAACGGCCTGCCATAAAGATACGGTCGGAACTTGATGATGGCCCAGATGACGGCAAGACACTCCTTTTCAGTCGTGGAGTAATTCGACTCAGCTTTCGAAAGACTTCGACTGGCGTAGGCTAGAACTCTTTCAGCTCCGTCTTGCCATTGAACGAGGACGGCGCCGAGTCCGACGTTACTGGCGTCAGTGTGGATTTCCGTATCCACATTTTCGTCGAAATGGGCAAGTATTGGCGCTGTTTGTAACCGGTCTCGCAGGTCATTGACGGCTACTTCCTCATGCCACGCAAATGGGACGTCATCCTTGGTCAGTCGTGTCAGTGGTTCCACAATATCCGAGAAATTTTCGACGAAGCGCCTGTAATCCGCAGCAAGGCCCAGAAAGCGCCTAACGGCCTTTTTATCAGCCGGTCTCGGAAAACCTGCAACAGCTGCCGTCTTTTCAGGATCTGGGGAGACTCCTTCGGAGCTAATAACATGTCCTAGAAACCGAAGCTGCTTGTAGCCAAAGTTGCATTTTCCAGGTTTTATAGTTAATTCAGCTGATTTGATGGCTTCGAGGACCAGTCGCAACCTGTGTAGATGTTCTTCGAATGTTGCGGAGAACACTTTGACATCGTCAAGGTAAACGAGGCATGAGTGCCACTTGAGACCGGCCAAGACAGAATCCATCATTCGCTGGAACGTAGCGGGTGTTGAGCATAGACCGAATGAGAGGACTATGAACTAGTATAGCCCATCGGGTGTGACAAACGCGGTCTTCTCGCGGTCTCTCTCGTCAACCTCGACCTTCCAGTATCCGCTTTTAAGATCTTAGGACGAGAAAAATGTGGCAGTGCGCAACCGGCCCAAGGCATCGTCTATGCGCGGGAACGGATAGACGTCTTTTTTGTAACACGATTCAGTTTCCTGTAATCGACACAGAAGCGCAGAGTTTTGTCTTTCTTCTCGACTAGCACCACAGGGGATGCCCACGGACTTTTCGATGGTTGGATGACATCGTCTTGTAGCATTTATTTTACTTGATTCTGGATGGTTTCACACTCCTTGTAGGATACGCGGTATAGGTGTTGGCATACCGGCTTTGTTGCTTCGTCTACAATGATGCGGTGCTTGGCAACAGGGGTTTGTCCGACCTTTGAAGCAGTTAAAAAACACTCACGGAAATCCCCGAGGAGGTCTGTCAGCTGCTTTTTCTGTTCTGGCGAGAGGTCTGGGTTGATATTAATGAATCCCACGCCGTCTTTCGGGGCCGATACATCGGTCCGGGCTGACCCCTGTGCATGCAGTTCTGTCAACTGAACAAAGTCGTACAGCGAGGCGATGGCGGTTTCTTTTGCGACGTGTTGGAGCCTGTTTCCAAAGTTTGTTAGCACAACACTTGTGCAGCCGTCACGCAGGTGGACAAGGCTCCTTGCAACACAGATTTGTTTTTCTAAAAGCAAGTTCGTCTTGCCTTCCACTAATCGTTCGCAACATTCGGGCACGTCCCCTTTCACGAAGACGACGACACTACTGCGGGGTGGCACCACTACGTTGTCGTCGACTACGCGGAGGACGCGGACTTCCCCTTCTGCGTCGTTTGTAGCGATGGCTCCTGCTGTCCAGAATGTCACTGTAGATGTTTGCAGGTCAATGACGGCGCCGTTTGCCTGTAGGAAGTCGATGTCTAGTATTACATCCCTGGAACACTCTGGAAGTACGATGACGTCAGCGACGTAGGTGTAGCCACGCATGCCGACCCTAGCTGTGCAACGACCTGTAGGCGCGATCAGATGACCACCCGCGGTGCGAATGTGGGGTCCGTTCCAGTGCGTGAGAACCTTTTTGAGCTCCTCGGCCGTTTTGCTACTGATTACCGAGTAGTCGGCACCTGTGTCCACTAGCGCGGTAACGTCATAACCGTCCATAGTCACGGCAAGATTCGATGTGGGTCGTTTTCGGTCGGTTTCTCTCTGCGTCGGTTCTATAGCGGTACGTCGTCGAGAGCATCGTGGAGGCATCGCGGCTTCCCGTTCAGCGACCCCACCTCCAGAGGCCGCTTGTCTCAGTTTTCCCGACGCGTGCTCTGCGACTGGCGCCCGGGTGAGCTGGAGGGGCGACGAGGGCTTGGCGACCGGTAACGATAAGGTGACGACGACGGCCTTGTTTCCTCACGACTAGACGCCGACCAATTATGCTGTGCCAGCAGGTACTCCTGAATTTCAGGTGGCCATTCACCGTTTCGCGGGCAGGGTGCGTTGGGATGAAAACCGCGGAGACCGGCACGGCGGTATGGGCAGTACCTGTACAGACGGCTGGCTTCACCACAATGAAAACACAGTGGCCGGCTATCAGGTGCACGCCACAAATCCCTCTTCCGAATGGTCGCCGGGGTGTGTCGATATCCCGGCTGGCGAGGGGCCATGGCGCCGTCACCAGACGCGGCATAGGTGGCGGCAGGCGTTGGGGCGGCGAAGTTCCGAGTGGCGTACGGAGAAGGCGTTGCGACGGCGACGTTCGGAGCGGCGTACGGGCAGGTTTGCTGGAGAGCGGCTGCGTATGTAGCGGAGCTGCGAGATGCTGGCATGTCGAGTTCAGCTGGTTCCTGAACCGCTTGCCGCACTTCCTCTCGAACTAGTTGTGATAGCGAGTCATATGTCTGCAAAGCCGGTGGCAGCTGATGTCGGCGAAGTTCTTCCCGAACTACCGAACGAATGAGCTCACGCAATGAGTCTGGGCTGGTGGCCAAGGCAGCGGAGAGTACGTTCACCGACGTGCAGCTTTGACGGCAGTCGTACTGTCTGGAGCGCTGCTCCAGCGTCCTTTCCATGGTCGACGCTTCATTCATAAACTCGAGAACGGTACGCGGAGGGTTGCGCACTAGCCCGGCAAAGAGCTCCTGCTTAACGCCTCGCATAAGGTGACGGAGCTTCTTGTCCTCGGCCATTTTTGGGTCAGTACGCCCGAAAAGGTGGGACATGTCTTCGTAATACATGGTCACGCTCTCATTGGGACGCTCATTTCTTGTGTATAGCGCAGCTTCGGCCTTTTCCCTGTGGTCGCCTCTGGCATAGGCAGCCAGAAACCGAGTGCGAATTCGTCCCAGGTTGGGAACTCCCTTTCGTGGTTCTCGAACCACGTCCTCGCGTGGTGGTCGAGCGAGAAATACACTTGTCGCCGTTTCATCAGTGCATCCCATCCATTAAAGCTCGCGACGCGCTCATAGAGGTCAAGCCAGTCTTCTGCGTCCTCAAAGATTGCCATTAAATATTGGTGGCGTTCGCGGCTGATGGATGACAAACTGACCTTGGACGG
Source organism: Haemaphysalis longicornis (assembly GCF_048455015.1). Taxonomy (NCBI): domain Eukaryota; kingdom Metazoa; phylum Arthropoda; class Arachnida; order Ixodida; family Ixodidae; genus Haemaphysalis; species Haemaphysalis longicornis. The sequence goes on along the minus strand of NW_027526214.1, from coordinate 66,098,629 downwards.
CATAGTCAGTCTGCGTCGTAGTTGAGGTCATGATGTGTGTTTTCGCTGCCCTGGTTGTCGCCGGCAGCAGTCCGAATTCGGGTGAAGCACCTTGGAGTCGACAAGTGCTGCGTTGGTGAACAGGAGTCAGCTCCATGCGAGACGCTTCGTCTCGAGCAACGCTGTCGTCTTGTCGCATACGGGGTCACAACCCGCACCCTCCACCAAAAATGTAGCGTTATGTAGGGGTTTGCTACTCGTAAGCAATTAGTTTAATGCCAGAATTAGGCTTAAATCACAGAGCTAATGGCGATGCCAGTACCGAGGGGGACACACACAAACGAGTTTCGTCTTCTTTCACTTCCATGCGCCAGAACACGCGCATCTGGTTCCGTGCTGTGGTGGGATTGGCGGCATTGATAGTCTTCAGTGTAGAGCTCCTTTCTAGGCTGTCGGTGAATCGATGGGCCATGCCAATATTTTGGCGTTTTTCTGTGATTTCGTTTTCTGACCTTTAGAAATTCTATCAATGGGTGAGAGATTATCAAGCTGACTAAAATGTCGTAAAATGTCATTGTTGCTAGAAAAAAATGTGATTATAAGTCTGTGAATAAACTTTTTCTTCGGATGACTGTCGCTGTCAATTACGCGTAATGCATGTTGTCGTGATAAAAGCGTTTGAAAAAATTTGGCATGCGATGACAGTGCAAAACTTTTATTTTAATTTGATAAAAGCGCTGCTTGCGTTTTTTATGGTATTGCAAAGCTGCAAGCCAATTGCGAAGATAATCTTTTTGTTAAACAGAAATGGTGGCATCATCCATGTTTTCAGATGTTCCTCGCTGTTCGTACGTATTCCTATGCGTTATATTATACTAGACAAACAACGACTCCTGAAGCTGCGCAACAGGGCTGGTAGAAAGTTTTAACACCTTTTGCCATGTTCGAAAATCAAAATGCTTCGCCGATAGTGCCTCACTTAGACTGACAAGAGAGAAAAACGGCAGAAAATAACGCAGAAAAACTATGTATAATGCTAATGTGGCCAGCTCTTGAGGATTAAAAAGTACACCTTTTGAAATGACGTTACCACTGAAACATCGGCTTAGGGTCAGGAGTATAATAGCATGATCGAATTAGTGCATAGGAGTATTTGAGTATCCTGATCAGGAACGCCTCTTGTCACAAACGCGTTCAAATTCGAAGTGGTAACCACGTGAACGCGTATCGGTTGCTTGAAACATTCCGCTACGTATTACAAAAAATTCAATTCTCCGAAGTGGTTCCCACTACTGGCACAGCTTAACAAATTTATATTTGCCAAGTATTTATTGAAAAATTAAAATCGAACTGACGACGGTCATTTTTTGTTGCAGTACTCCTATTATCGTTTTCTTGTGGTTCTGAAAAAAATATTTTTCGTGCCTAGTGGGAGGTGGAATGCAGTAACTACTTCATTAAACATGTCATCCCATAAACTATTGATCGCACTTTATCTGAGAGGTACGGGCTACCCCATTACCGGTATGGTTTCCCCAAAAATGTTCGTGCCGTCTCCCACTGAGATTTTGTCTTTGGGATACATTCTTTATCTTATTATCCGAATATCTCATGGCAGTGCTTTGCCAGATGTCTGCATTACAAATATATGTAACTATTAAATCCGTCCTATGGTTTTCAGTGCTCCTGATTTATTTCTTGGGCTACGAGCAAGGAGAGCTACAAATTAAAGTGCATATTGCTGACTCTTTGTCGGTATTTCTATTGCCGGCCTGATCTACTTTTTGTCGATCGAAGCACTATCTCTGCTCGAATTGTGAAATCATAATATTATTGTGTTTATTTTGGTTTTGTGGTGAACAAGTTCAATTGTTTTTCCACAGCTGTCAAAGATGAAGTGTTGTTTTGGTAAATTTTTTTCTGTTTTATTCTAGAGGTCAACAAAAGGGGTTTTTTATCAAAAGAGTTTGGGCACTTATTAATGCCGCAGATTCTGAAAAAGTTGTGTCTTCACAGTAGTTTCATACTTTTCAAAATACAAGATCATGATTATCGGCTTATTTCGTAACTCTCATAGGCGTGTTTTTGACGGTTCTAAAAATTGCACCCACCATATTATTACATACGATCGAATAAAGCGTTGGTGGTCCTTCGACAGCGGTTTTGGTACTGTTTTTACATCATTTATAAGTAGGTTGTTTCGCTTCCGGTTCTTCTTCAAATTGGTTATACTATTCTTTACTCGGTCAAGCATATTTTTCTCAATATTTACTTTTTGTGCTCACCTATTTTGTACAATGCTGTGGCTACAATTACCGTGAACGTTTCCAGAGCACCCTAAATCTTTTCATGATGTTATATTATCCTCCAGTAATTCCTGAAATGCTTCTCGATGGTAACCTCGTGGTTCGTTAAATATAGCTATAGGTATGAAACGCGACAATATAATATCTTCGATTATATTGCCGCGAACCATACATTGGGTTTGTTTATTTGTGTTTTGCTTTTACCGCCCGGCTGCGCCGGTCTGTGTTATCTCCGTGCCAAGGGAAGCGCGTGTTCCATTCCTTCTTTCTGTGCCGCATGTGTTATCTGTTGTGATAGGGAGAGCATTCCGATTTACGTGAACAGCCCGGAATAATCTTCTTGCATCTACAATGTTCTCGATGCGAATGGATGGTTCCAGAACCACGCGCGCCGAAAGATAAAAAGCCTGCAGAGCAGACGCCCGGGCATTCGATTCTGCGACGCTCGCCGACGCACGTACGTCACTTTGTTGACCACTGCTTCGCCGCCTCTGTATTCTTTTCAGTTGTTAGGGGAGCACAAGTTCGCTCCAATAAAGTTGTTTCTTTTCCAAACAACTGCTTCGTCCTTGGCTACGTGACATCTGGTGGAGGTGCTGGGTACGCACCCTTCATGCCCACTACAACCTCGAAAAGCCGCCAAGCCAGTCCAACAAGAGCCAGCCCCCGCCTGCAAGATTTACCGCCCGAGTTCGGTCTTCTGCCAGAAGGGCCCAAGAGAAGGAACGCTGCAACCAACACCATGGTGCAAGAAACAACGTCGCCAATCATCCTGCAGCAGCCCCGAGAACCGCCATCGTTCCGGGGAGCCCCCGCTGAAGACCCCGAAGAATGGTTGGAGAAGTTGGAGCGCGTCCGCATCTTCAACAGGTGGGACGACGAAGAAACTTTCCGGCATGTCTTCTTTTACTTAGAAGATGCTGCTCGAACTTGGTTCGAGAACCATGAGAGCTCTTTGACCAACTGGACTCAATTCAAGAGGGAGTTCCTTAAGACCTTCACTACCGTGGTGAGAAAAGAGCGAGCTGCGCTTTTGCTTGAAACTCGAACGCAGCACCCCAACGAAGGAGTCGTGATTTTCGTTGAGGAGATGAAGCGACTTTTTCGTCGTGCGGACCCTGAAATGACCGAGGAAAAGAAGCTCAGGTTTCTAATGCGAGGAGTGAAGCAAGAGCTTTTTGCTTGTCTAGGCCGTAACCCTCCGAAGACAGTGGCCGAATTCGCGTCTGAGGCGGCCGCGATGGAGAAGACGCTAGAAATTCGAACGAGGCAGTACGACCGCCCTGTCAACGCGCTGTTCTCGGAGACCATCGGTGCTGCAGATGGAAGCTCCGATACATTGCGAGAGACCATCCGAGCAGTGGTCAGGGAGGAGCTTCGGAAGCTTTTTCCAACGACGCCGCAACCTCAAGTGGCTTCCCTGACCGACGTAATCCGAGAAGAAGTCCAAAACGCACTGGGAACTTCTACGCCGTCGGAAGCACCCCGCGAACCACAAGCCATGACCTACTCCTCGGCTGTTCGTCAACCCCGCCCTGCTCCAACCCGTCGTCAAGAGGCTGAGCCATACCGCCGTCCAACGCCGCCCGCCCGACGCCCTGTAGACCAATACCAGACGACAAGGAAGACCGACGTGTGGCGAACGCCCGATAATCGCCCGCTGTGCTACCACTGCGGAGAGGCCGACCACATCTACCGTCGCTGTCCCTACAAGAGGCTCGGTTTGCGAGGGTTCTCCGTCGACGCCCCACGCCCCCGATACGGCCAGCGCCCTGCTGAGATCGAAGAATACCTCTCCAACACCAACCGAGGACCAGCCCGCTTCAACCGTTCACCGTCGCCCTACCCGTCTCAGTCACCAAACCGCCGCAGCACTGCTGACTTCTCACGTGGAAGGTCCCCCAGCCCACGCGGGGGAAACTAAAAGCAGCAACTTCGGGAGGTAAAGTTGCACAACGGCGGAAAAATGAAAACCCTCCAACGACGCAGCGACTCGCTGAAGACCATCATTCACGACATGCCCTCATCCCGACGACCCGACCCAGCCCTGACGAGACTCCTGAACACGACGACAGCTACACGGCGCGACGCGTACCCGACCTGACCGAGACGTCCGTTGAGAAGACGACGACAACGACGATGCACAGTACCCGACCGTCAACACGTACAAGCAGAGATACGACTCCCCGACGAACCCGGAACTCGAGGAAGACTGCATCTGACGTCAAGGTGTCCATCGACGGCTTTGACGTAGTCGCCCTCGTAGACACGGGAGCTGACTATTCGGTAATGAGCGGACCATTTGCGTCTAAACTGAAGAAAGTTATGACCAGATGGGACGGTCCGCACATACGCACAGCAGGAGGCCACCTCGTGACGCCAAGTGGAACGTGCACATCGCGCGTCACCATAGACGGCACAACGTACCCTGCGGCGTTCGTCGTTCTGCCTAACTGCTCCCGCGACGTGATTCTCGGAATGGACTTTTTGACGGACAACGGCGCAATAATTGACCTGCAGACCAAGTCGATAACATTTTCCTCCGATCACTCCACGACGCCGCAGCCGAACCCCGATCACCTTGCTGCTGTCAGGATCGCCGACGATCACATCACCCTGCCACCCCGCGCAAGCTTGATGATCGCCGTCTACTGTGAGGATGCTGCTCCTGACGTTGACGCTATCGTGGAGAGTGACCAAAGGTTGCTTCTCGACCGCGGTGTGTCTGTCGCAAGAGGCATTGCGCGCTTCAAGGAACACCAATCCCACATTTTGGTTACTAACTTCACCGAGGAGTACCAGCATTTAAACAAGGGCGCGGCAATTGCATTCCTCGAAGAAACGCAAGAAGCAAGTGACGTGATCGCGGTCGCCGACTTTGAACGCACCCCCGTAGAAACCTTCAAGCTCCCGCAGCCCTTCGACGTGAATCCGGCGCTACCGCAAGAACAACGGAACAAATTATTGGCTTTGCTGCGTCGCTATAGCGAATGTTTTTCGTCGAGCGCAAAACTACGTCAGACCCCTCTAGCGAAGCACCGAATAATACCCGAAGATGGAGCCCGCCCTACCCGACAGTCACCGTACCGCGTCTCTTCACACGAACGGGAAGCCATCCGGACTCAAGTCGACGACATGCTCAGCGACGACATTATACAGCCATCGAAAAGCCCCTGGGCTGCGCCCGTCGTGCTCGTAAAGAAAAAAGACGGCACATTAAGGTTTTGTGTTGACTACCGACGACTGAACAAAATCACGAAAAAGGACGTGTACCCCCTCCCCCGAATCGACGACGCCCTCGACCACCTCTGCCACGCGAAGTACTTCTCATCGATGGACCTGAAGACCGGCTACTGGCAAATTGAAGTGGACGAGAGAGACCGAGAGAAGACGGCATTTATAACCCCAGACGGCCTATACGAGTTCAAGGTGATGCCGTTTGGGCTGTGCACAGCACCAGCGACGTTTCAAAGAGTCATGGACACTGTGCTAGCTGGCCTTAAGTGGCACACCTGCCTCGTATACCTCGACGACGTAGTGGTATTCGCTCGGACTTTCGACGAACACCTTGCAAGGTTGGAGTCTGTACTCGAGGCCATTCGTACGTCGGGGTTGACGCTGAAGCCTGAAAAGTGCCGTTTCGCATACGAGGAACTCAAGTTCTTGGGCCACGTCGTCAACGCCGCGGGAGTCCTACCTGACCCGGCAAAAACTTCAGCTATCGCGAACTTCCCTAGGCCGAAAGACAAGAAGGCCGTGCGAAGATTTCTCGGGCTGTGCGCATACTACCGGCGCTTCGTCGCAAACTTCGCACGCATTGCAGAGCCACTCACGCGCTTGACGAAAGACAGCACCCCTTTCAGCTGGGAAAACGACCAAGAAAAAGCATTCTGCAAGCTGCAAAAACGCCTGCAAAGCCCGCCCGTGCTCGCTCATTTCGACGAAAATGCCGAAACGGAAATGCACACGGACGCCAGTGATATAGGCTTGGGTGCCGTCCTTGTCCAAAAGCAAAGCGGCTGCGAAAGGGTAATCGCCTATGCCAGCCGTGGTCTGTCGAAGGAGGAGAAAAACTATTCTGCCTCTGAGAAAGAGTGTCTGGCTATTATATGGGCGATTTCAAAATTTCGCCCATACGTGTATGGAAGGCCATTCAAGGTTGTAACAGACCACCATGCGCTGTGTTGGCTCGCCAATTTGAAGGACCCCTCTGGCCGTCTTGGGCGGTGGAGCTTGCGTCTGCAGGAGTTCGACGTTACAGTCGTTTATAAATCCGGCAGGAAACACTCCGACGCCGACTGCCTGTCCCGCGCCCCCGTCGACCCACCACCACAAGACTCTGATGAAGACAGCGCGTTCTTCGGGATCGTGACGGAGAACGACCTAGCCGCCCAGCAGCGTGCCGACCCCGACTTACGCGTCATAATCGAGTACCTCGAGGGATGCGACGTTGCCGTTCCTAGGACCTTCAAACGCAGCTTACCAGCATTCAGCCTGAGTAACTCCGTCCTCGTGAAGAAGAATTTCAGCCCCGGAACAAGAGCGAATTACCTTCTCGTCATCCCCGCGGACCTTCGTGACGAAATTTTGGAAGCGTGCCACGACGACCCGTCTTCCGGACATCTCGGCACAGCCCGCACTATTGGAAAAATCAAGGCGAGGTACTACTGGCCCGGCCTTACCTCTGACGTCACCCACTACGTCCGGAGCTGCCGTGACTGCCAGCGACGAAAAACGCCGCCGACAAGACCCGCCGGACTTCTACAACCGATCGCCGTCCCATCGAGACCATTTCAACAGATTGGAATGGACCTTTTAGGCCCGTTCCCTACGTCACGATCACAGAACAAGTGGATTGTCGTAGCGACAGACTACATGACGCGCTACGCAGAGACCGCCGCTCTTCCGAGGGGGACTGCACAAGAAGTGGCAAAGTTTTTTATAAGCCAAGTTGTGCTGCGACATGGAGCCCCGGAAGTCCTAATCACAGACCGCGGAACGGCATTTACTGCGGAGCTGATGCAAGGAGTATTACGCTACAGCAACACGGATCACCGAAGAACGACGGCGTACCACCCCCAAACGAACGGACTAACGGAACGTCTGAACAAGACGATTGCGGATATGCTGTCCATGTACGTCGACGTTGAACATAAGACTTGGGACGAAGTCCTCCCGTATGTCACGTTTGCGTACAATACAGCGACGCAGGAAACTACGCAGATGACACCGTTCGAGCTTGTCTACGGAAGACGACCGACTACGATGCTCGACGCCATGCTTCCGCATCTAGAAGACGACGACCTCAACGCCGACGTCCAAGGATACCTTCAACGTGCGGAGGAGGCCCGCCAGCTCGCTCGAGTTCGTATAAGGGACCAGCAGCTGGTGGATGCCGGCCGCTACAACCTCCGACGCCGAGACGCCGAGTACCGCCCAGGGGACCGTGTGTGGGTTTGGACTCCCATCCGACGACGCGGACTCAGTGAGAAGCTCCTGCGACGGTATTTCGGACCCTACAAGATTCTACGACGTGTTGGCCAACTTACCTACGAAGTGATCCCCGATGGTGACTCCGGCACATCACGACGACGTACGCGGCCCGAAGTCGTCCACGTGGTTCGCTTAAAACCTTTCTACGGACGATGACGAACTTTTATTTTTATTTTCGGACTGTCGCTTATGTTAGCATCGGGTCGATGCACTCTTAGAGGGGGGGTAATGCCGCGAACCATACATTGGGTTTGTTTATTTGTGTTTTGCTTTTACCGCCCGGCTGCGCCGGTCTGTGTTATCTCCGTGCCAAGGGAAGCGCGTGTTCCATTCCTTCTTTCTGTGCCGCATGTGTTATCTGTTGTGATAGGGAGAGCATTCCGATTTACGTGAACAGCCCGGAATAATCTTCTTGCATCTACAATGTTCTCGATGCGAATGGATGGTTCCAGAACCACGCGCGCCGAAAGATAAAAAGCCTGCAGAGCAGACGCCCGGGCATTCGATTCTGCGACGCTCGCCGACGCACGTACGTCACTTTGTTGACCACTGCTTCGCCGCCTCTGTATTCTTTTCAGTTGTTAGGGGAGCACAAGTTCGCTCCAATAAAGTTGTTTCTTTTCCAAACAACTGCTTCGTCCTTGGCTACGTGACAATATCATATACGGTATATATGCAGTGGCAAAGTCAGATGCACAAAGCGAGGATCGCTTCATTGAATGGTTGAAGTAAAGCAACCAGCCTAAAGCAGGTAACCCTAACTAAAGCAACCAACATCCGGCTACAACAGGGTAGTTGACTTTCCCACTGAATATACTGTTGGATGGCTCGTTTCTTACGTGCCCTTGCTATGAAGTAAATAAAGGCAGACCCCAGTACATCGGAAAACTGTGGCCGCTCCGGGCAGCCTGGGTAGGCTCTTGGACGGAGACATGCCTACAGCTGGTTGCGCTGTTGAGTGTGTTTGGGACTTTTAAATTCTGATCTTCGTCGCGGTGGTAAGAAAAAAGAGCAGGGTCAAAAAGAAAATAAGTTTTCACATCAACAGTACGTCCGGTTTTGTGGTGTTCGATTCATGTTCCGTTAGTTGTAGAATTTATTAGGCCTCAAAAATTTATAGGTCAAAGCAAAAGAAGTCAGAAAAGTAAAATTTTTTGTACTGGCGAATATGCTTGAGTGATGTCTCTTTTAAAATGAATACGATTTTAGAATGACATACAGGGTGGGGAATCGTGATTTTCCACTCGCTTCTTCACGAGGTATAAAGAACATCTAGTAAGACATGATTCAATGTTCTCGCAGTCTGGTTCATTCCTAAATTAAACATTATCCTTGCTTGGTCTTCTTTTCTATCGCTGCATGACCTGGTTTTGAAAATATTTTGCGCGGCACCTTTTTTAGACTTAGTGCTTCGTTGTGTCTCACCTCCACAACTGATGTAATTCATGATCATGAACCTTTGGGCCTTGCATAATATCAGGATAAAAATGTAGCCAAACCAATCCTTGTGTCTCTGCATATTACCTGTTAAGGCACATTGCAAAAGGCAACGACTTTGCCAGCAGTAGGTTGGCTCGAAACGGACGCAAATTCGCCCGCTCGGTGCTCTGCTGATTCTGCAATAGACTATAGCAGTTCTTTGCGGGTTCAGTGATCACTGGTTTTCGAAAGACCATTGTAATAAGCCCCTCATCGTCATCTGATCAAACTCGTACGTTTCTCTTGTTCGTTAAAAATCCCCTTTTTGACCCCAAAGGTGCAGTTGTGGCGGGCACCACACAACAATTTGTTCCCTAAATGGCAAGATGACAAGGAAAGCAGCTGATGGGGGTAATCGCGTGTGCCCCTTTGTTTCATCACCCAAGAGAAAATCCCCACCGTAATATGGATTCGAGCTGCCATAAACAAATTTATGTATACCACCTCCACATCATGCATGGGTCGCATCACTTTCTATAGTGATTCTTCATCGTTGTTCATCGAGTTAAGCTTGTTTTTTCGCACCATCTACAACGAAAGGCCTCACTCAAGACGTAAAAATCCGAGATCGAAGTGCTGTTAGGTGACAACGCTAAGCGTCCCTCCAGCAAGAGTGTCACATTGTTTCGTATGGCGAAAGCACTAACTTTTTCACCGCTTCGGAAAGCGAATATACATGAACGACACCAACGAGAAAAACAAAGCGCTAGCGAACAGCTAAACTATATTTACTCGAGAAAAGCCCAATACCAATAAAACCGAACAAAAAGACGCATCAGAACCTGTCATAAAAGTATAATGCGCATACCATAAATGATCGTTTTCTGCACTTAAACTGTTGTTGCAACACGAAGCTGTAATGACAATATTATTACTATTTCGCTGCATATCGGGAGCTCGAAAGAAATGTCTTAGGTTTTCTCAAAATTAGGCACCAGTCAAATACGTTACGTAGCCAGGAAGACCCGCAGGAAAATTGTAATTATTGCTGGCCGCAACCCAATTGCTACAGTAGAATAATTACGCTTTGTTTACCGCGGTACGTGCGTATGTTTGCAGTAACAACTTAGGGGCAGTACTCTTGCTACATAGCATCAATTGGGAGAATTTTGATAGTGTGTGTTTGCTTCAAGATAGATGACTGAAAATGTAAATTGTCCTTCGCATGATTCTGTATGCAAGAGAGTTCGATTCGGTGCAAAGGTCCGCATTGTTTCACCGAGACATGAAGTTGCGTCTCACATGATTGCTGGTAGACACAGTGGGAGTGAATCGACAAAATTCTCTTCGGCTGAGTAGCTTTTTAGAAAAGCTAGAAAATATCAGTCCAGCTTTTTAGCCGAGGTATTCAAGGATTGGCACCAGCGGGTGCACCGCAAGGCGGAAATCCAGGGTGTGGGCTGTCGCAGTGTTGTCGGCGGTCGGACGACTTTGCACGCCCGTACAAAAGGCTCATTGTTACGTCGCGTTGTGAAGGGCAGGGTATGAGAACGCTGGTGTAAAAGAACACGACTCCAGCTCGCGGCATAATTTGCGAAGTATTGACGTACTTATTTCTTCCACACTGGCATATTCCTGGAACATGTCAGCTATGGGAGAGACATGCGGATGTAGGATCGTCCGAAAATATTTTCTTTATTTTTAATCTAAAGGGAGCCTGTGGAGTTTTGTGCGGGGAGTTTGTTACCGTTTCAGTGGCGATGATAACCTTTACCATGAACCTGCTAGCTTGTCTCTGTTAATGCCTTGTTCAAATTTGAAACTCATGTCTCATAGGAATTGAGGGAACCGAGGCCAGCTTTTCCTCGAACATGACCAACGATTCAACGGAAGTCTTGTTTATGTAGTCCCAACACCCGGCATTCTGGAATATTGACAATGACCCCCTCTATGAACCCTGTGCAATATTTCAATAAAATGTAATCTCATTCCCGGGGGGCACCCAGAGGAGGCCGAGCTTTAGAGGAGCCGTGAACATTTGACCTGGTTGTTCTCCAGTCTGGTGAAAAGAATGTGACACGAACTTGAGGCAGTTCTTTTCAGTCAGGTTTTCTATCTCGGGGGTTCCAGGGAACACCCAGTTAACCATATTTAGAACGTCGGTGGACTGTGGAGTGGTGGTCGGCCGCCTCCAGGTCATTACTTATGGGTGACCTTCGCGCGAGGAATGCCGTCGAACAATGAACAGCGTCAAACTAGAACATAAGCCCACCTAACCTGAAAAACTATAGAGAAATATGGTTGCTCACAACCTGTCATCAACCTGGTGGTGCCTCCCTTGCAAGGACGAACCTGAAACCGCTGCGCCCTCGTGGCCAAAGCGCAGCTCACGCTTGTTCAACGAACCCAAAGATACCAACACAAGAGCAGCTGTGCAGGAAACGGCGGATGTCTCGCAAACCACATCTGGCGTGGAGAAGAGATGAAGACCGTTCTGTCACCAAGGGAGGAGCTGCAAGTGATCAAGATTGATTTCGTACATCAGTGCGATAAGCTCGCGTGCAAAAAACGGAAGAATAACCCCTTCGCATACACACAACCAAGAACATTATGGGTGGATGTACCTTCAGAATGCAGCAAAACTCAATGCAATGAAGAGCACCCCACCACCGACAAGACCTTAGAAGTGTCGCGTAGGAGTGGCCGTCAAAAGACATACCAAATTGTTTAATCATGACATATCTGAATACGACAGTGCCGAAGGTATAACAAGGGTCTCGTGTAGAAGAAAATCTCAATCCTGCAAGCGAGATGGCTGAGCATTAGAAACGTGCTCATTATTGTTTGCGTAGGCAATGATACTACCCGCAACTAGTGTTGCTGCGAGTCAAATATAGATGGTTTTTGCACAAGAAGAGGTGTGGTTAAGTGATGTGATGCAGGGGGGAGAGCAGGACAACAGCCCGGACAAGCCCTCACAGCAGACAGCAAGGTGCGCAAAAACAGGGGCCGTAAGAACGCACCAGAGAGCCGTCGGTGGTGGACAAATGGCGCTTTAATGAATACATTCGCCCGCAGGCGTGGTAAGAAGCCAGAACAGATTTTCAAGCCCCTTCAATATATTGCCACAGTGGCAAATTATAAAAAAAAAGTAAAAAACCATAAACAAACACACAGTGGCTGTCGCTGGGACACATCTTCTATAGTCAAGGATGGCGAGAAGCGCGGCAAAAAAGTGAGTGGCCCAAGTATACTTCTTCTTTTTCTTCCTTCTTGACCTGTGACAGATTGAGAAGAAGCTAAGCAGAGCCTCTGGTGCAAGAGACCGTTCGGCGTGGCAACAGTAGTGGTTGAGATCGTAGTCTCGGGACCGAAGCTCCATCGCCCAAGTTCACCAACAACGCCAATAAATGTAGATGTCTCGCAGCGGAAAACAACCGCCACGAGTAAATCAACGATGGAAAGAAAGCTGGCTACGCTGCCTCATAGACCATGGACAAGCAGAACAAGACGAAAGCCCAACAAAGTAAACTACAAAAAATTCACCAAATAAATATTAATAATACAAAAAGATAATAGAGATGGTGCAAAAAAAATAAAGCTCTATTGTCAGAAACCGCGTTCCTCACGGGCGCAAACTGTAATAACTTGGCAGCCACCCAAAATATTGCCGCAATGCGAGACAATCTTGCGGCTGTCCCTAGCAAACGTCAGCAACCTCTAAATCGCCTGTGACAAATGTTACACCTTATATTCATGTATTACATTTCCGTAAAGACTAATTTGCGGTAGAGAATCAATTCTGCATGAAAAACAACCAACAATTCTGAAAGAAAAACATTGTTGGCCGCACAAAGTACGACGTCCAAGCACTACACACCAAAGTTGCACAGACGGAAACCGACAGAATTGCAGCCGTCAGCGCTGAAGTGGCCATTTCAAAGACCGCCAGACCGCGCATTAGCTTCGTAGTATGAGAAGGAGGGTAGCCTAATTCAAACTACTCAACCATACCTGAGGCCAACGTTTGTGGACAGAAATGGGGCCAACCTAAAAACACTCAGCCAAGAAACTTTGTAGCACAGCAAAACCGTTACCCTTATACTGGCAGTGGAACCGTTAGTACATTCAGCGCAAAGCCGCAATTTGGAGCAGTTTGTAAAGGCCGAAACTACAGATTACACCGTCAGTTTCATTTCTATCCAGTACACCTATTGCGCCGCCAAACTTCATCACTGTAAACTGTGCATTTAAGTTGAGAATGGGGCCTCGGCTGATGAAGCAACAAAGAAATAGATGGTGGCGAGAATCGTTATTCGATACTTGCAGGTGCTATATCGCAGCATTGAAGACGGCACAACTTAAGTAAAACGCTTTCTCGTAGAAATAATACCGGGGAAGGGCAAACAACAAGATGAAGAGTTTATTCATGTACCCAGCTCCGCTCAAAACAGCCACAAATTGGCATAACTGTTACTTTACCAATTTTAAAACTTCGATGGAGATCTAATAGAATAAATTTGCAAGAGATTTAGAGGAACAAACGTAGAACAAAGGCTTAAATCATACACTGGTAAAGATAATGAAAAGACTGAATGTCGTATTAGGGGCGGGGAATTGCGAGGCCCGTTATTGCCTCCGCACCCGGTTAGCCCCAATTCAAGATGGTATGAATACAAAATGGCCACCTATTTGCTCCTTTCGTTGCAAATATCCACAAATGAGGATTGTCTCTGTCGACATTTGCCAAATAAGTGCCTCCCTTCTCCTTCCCGCTTACATCCCATGTTGTTTTCCGTCCCACTACTCCCAAGGTAAACAAGCTAAAGGTTTGCTCAATTCAGTTTAAATTTACCCCGTTCCACTGCTCCATGCGAGATGCCTCCATGTCCCAAATGCCATACGGCGGACACGCCCGGGAATCGAGGCACCCTACTTCAACATTAACATAACCGCGTTTCCCTAGTTCACGCACGTTCCGAGAAAAACATGGACCCTATCTAGTAGAACCTTTCGTATCTGTCACCCCTTAATTTTTAAAAAACACCGCCAGAGCCTTTATTCGCGCGGGAGACAGCAGGAGAAGGAGTAATTGTTTTTTGCAGTGGATGTAGTATTTTATTTCGAAAAACTCAAGCATTTAATATTTATAAAGGAACACTATGAATACACCTTACGCAATATTTTCTGTGTTTATTTTGGGTAATGTTTTGTTCTTTTTCAACAATGTTGACAAGTATCCACATTAAACAGGAAACACACTTATTGATTTGGTAGCGAGTATATAAGACTATTGGGCAGTTTTTGTTTCGCTGTGGCCGGGTGCATGAGCCCAAGAAGGACAACCGTCTCTAAAAGTTGCTGGGCAACCTGAACGGCAGCCCTGTCGGAGTCATGACCCGGTAGATTACACTGTGCTGGGAATAAGGCTTAAATGTTCAGGCATTGTAAATTAGCGAATGAAATAGAAAACAAAACCCAGTAAAATATTGCAACTAAAGTACCTAAGATCTATAGCAATTTTATTAGGTGTTGGTAGACAAATCCAACACGCAATACTCAATAGGTTCAATAGATACGCTAAAAAGAAATCACTGTTCCCGGCCACAATGATTAGTTTACCCTAAAAACGGCCGAAGCAATACGTCCATCTTAGGCTTAGGCAGAACATAATTGATGGTTAGGCGTACAAACACTTTATTTTATTTTTATTTAGACAATACTACATACCTTAATTAGGCCCAAGAAGGAGTGGAAAGATAAAAACATAGCATGGCAGGCAAACGTATTTATACACTCTCTATTTTAGAAACCACCAACAAAGACTGGATATATAGCCATATAGTTTCATGTTAATAAAACTAGAGGGCACACTGGCGATGCAATTGTTTATCAACCAAGGAAGTGATTCTGTGACGTAGACTCGGTCTTTTCTTACTTGGGTTAAGTTTATGTCTTGAGGGTTGTAGGCTTTATGTCTTGAGGGTTGTAGGTAGTAGGCTTCGATCATCATCGGTCATCGGTCTTTGGTGATCGAAAGTCATCGGTCTCGCCTTAGAAGCCGCCTTGTCTCAAGGGATCCCAGCTGACTGATGGAGGGGGGCACGAAGGTTACTGTGTGCTTTCGACTGGTGCAAATAAAGTTTCTTATGTATGTATACAGGCTTCCCAACGTTTCATGTAACCAGTTTGGCTTTCAGCGTTGAAAGGGCCGACGGGTCACTCCGGGGCAGGATTGCTGTTGCGCCCGATTCCACCAACTGCAATGCGCAAATACTACTTAGCTGGAATGAATGGATATAAGAAGCGGTGGCATCACCTTGTATATTCTAGCCTACAACCCTTGATGTGATACGTCATTTCAAACAGATGTTCACTCAAGATTCCGCACTGGGTAAAACGAGCTCTATGTCTCATCCTAGTTCCGGCATGACGATGCTTGAGATGAAAATACCAGCGAGCGTGGTAGAGCCAGCACTAGGTATATGTGGACAGCCGGGTATTTTTGTAATACTGCAGGAGCGTACACTAGCGGGCGGATCTGCAAATATATTATGGTAGAAAGCGGCGAAATAAGGAACGCTGCACAGGACGACCCCTCCCGTGCAACCGCCTGCTAAGCTGTTACCGCAAGCAGAACAACGCCATTTTTCTTTTTATTCTTCGGCGTGTATTCATTGGTGTTATCAAGGCGAACGCACACTTGATGTGACGGCCCGTACCAATGCAAACTTATGGAACATTTACAGTGCCTGGCGCATATTTTATTTGAAGCTCAATGTAAAAAGAATGCAGTAACATGAATACACTTTAATGTACTAGAGTAGGCCGCACGAGACCGGGAATGATAAATTTGCATTTGTAACAATAGAATTGTTTAACTGGAGATACACAGTGTAATAATGATTGTTTGGGGGCCTAACAAAACGTTTGGGTCAAACGCTGTGTACTGATAAATATGTAAGCCTGTAAGGGGAGATCAAGGGCTTCCATTCTTGCTATTCATTGAAGTCTCTTACAGTCTGCATTGGTCATAGTGTAGCCCCATCCAGTTACGATTGTTTCTGTAGCATCTGTTCGCATTAGTGGAACCCTGGTTCAGCGCCAGAAGACAGGCTTATTGAGCAGACACAGAATGAGTTGGCGAGTGTAAAGTGTGAATTTATTGCACCAACCGCAAGTCGCTGAATTAACTTTCACTCATCGATAAAAAAACACTCACCACAGCCATGCTCTGTAACATTAGTAACATAAGCACATTGTTCCTAATACCACTAAAGCAAGAGTGCCAAGTTACACTGATAAAGTTGTTGAGAATGTTTTAGACAGTCGAGCCGCAACAATGCACCATAATGATGAGTGCAGGGGTAATTCTATAAATTTAATTTTATAATTTTATATAGACAATTTTAATTTTAGAATTCTATAAAATTAAAATTGTCGATATATTAGTACTACGAAATAATTCTTAGCCACCTACGTTCATAGCCATTTTGACAACCAGCAAAGCGTTGTACGCCAGCGGTGCTTTAAAGAAGAAACTCTAATATCGTAACTGTAAATGGTGAAAACATGCATGTGTTAGGCTAAGATAAAAATATTTATTGAAAGGAACCCTGGAAAACGTTATAGCTGCAGAGCAAAAGGGTTTCAATTAGCATCCCAACACAGTAGAAACAGGAAAACAATTTTTTATAATCTAACGAAGCAAGTTTCTCGAAACCGCGTATACCCAGCATGACAATATATAGCCTCAGTTAGCTGCAGTGGGTGCATACAATCTGCAAGTTCTTAAGAGCCAGCAGTCAGGCAGCTTTCTACCCCATTGATCAGAGTAATTTGAGCCGTACTTCAAGCGCAATACGGGAGACCGTATTCGGGAACGCGACAGAGAGACAAGCTCATACACGTCCGATTTCTATGCCGTGCACAAAACTCTTGCGCCCCGTTTTCTTCCACGCTCGTTAAGTTTGTGGCTGCTTGCGCACCAACAGCTCGTGGCCGGCACTTCTTGTTTGTCACTCAGCCCCAGCGCCATCAGTCTTGCAGCGCCCGGCTGCGGCGGCAGATGACCCAAGCCGCTGGGGCACCACTATAAACCCCCTCCCACTCAGACGGAGTCTTGAGGAGGAGTGCTTGTTAAAAGCTGCACAGCAAAACGCACAGTCTTTGTGTTGTGAGGTTGACGGGGTGAAGGGAAGGGAGAGTGGTGGTGATTGGGGCGGAATGAATGGTGGAGGGGAATGTAGGAAGGGAAGCTTCGGGTAATGCGGACTTCAAGCGATCGATTGAAATAAGGGTGTAACGACCGTTGACGAGAACTGTAAACGTCTTCTCAGAGCTTGAAATCACAAGATGCGAGCCGGTGTATGGCAGTTGAAGTGGCCGGCGGGCACTGTCGCCACGGATGGAAACGTAATTTGTGCCTGGAAACTTTGGATGAATAAAAGTGTGCTTAGTGGAACACCACCGTGATGGTTCGGGACGGATATAGCGGAAACACCGGGTTAACTCGTTTACGTAGCACGAGCAAGTAGAGAAAAGGTTATCTTGCCGTGGCGGAGGGACCAAGAGGTCTTCCGGTAAGCGGAAGAACATGTGATAGACCATTTCCGAGGGGGCGCTACCAAGATGTTCGATGATTTTGTGTAATCTTAGAAGCATAACAGGAAGCTGAACTGTCCACTGTTCAGGTGATTAGTCAGCAATCATTGAAGCCTTTAGCTGACGATAAAACCTCTCGGGAGGTTTGCCTTCCTCGGGAGGTTAGTCTTTGCCTTCGGGATGGTAGGCTGTTATTTTTTGGTGAGTTACACCAAGTAGGCATGTCAAACGGTTGAAGAGTGTAAACTTAAATTGGCGGCCATGGTCTGTGATAGTCTCCGAAGGCCGGACAAAACGAGGCATCCACGTGGCCATAAGCACGTAAGCAACATCCTCAGCCGTAATACCGTCGATTGGAACCACCTCTGTCGAGTGAGTAAAACGGTCGATCACTGTCAAGATGTACCGTTAGCCCAAAGATGTTGGTAGCTGTGGAACAAGGTCGACGTGAATTGTCTAGAACCTAGAGTCCGGCAGGGCAAAAGGATCCAGAGTGTGTGTGGCATACCCAGAGAGCTTGCGTTGCTGGCAAGCGAGGCAGGAACAAGCCAATGCGCGTACGTCAATTTTCATGCCAGGCCAGACGTACTTTTTGGCAACCAAACGCCGTGAGGCACTAACTCTAGGATGAGAGAGACGGTGAATCGAGTTGAAACCAGTGCGCCTGAGAGAAGCAGGAAGGTACGCCCGTGTGCAACCTGAAACAGGGTCAATGGGGCAAATGATGCTTATTCCCGAATCAGGTCAGAAAATGTCCAGGAGTTGCAGAGAAAAACTGTTTGAAGAACACTGACTGGGGAGCTCTTTGTCATCTCATCGGGCTTGAGCCTACTCCTGAGTACTGAACCCGGAGCGTTGTATTGCCGAAATACGCCTTTGGGTGTTGGATGGGATGTTGTTAACTTACTTTCACATGCTGATTGTCCGTCATTAACTCTGCGAGATATGCCAAATGTCGCGAGTCTCGGGGAGAATATGTAGTCTTCGATGAGACTAAGGCATTCGGAAGATGCTTGTGATCAGTGAAGATGACGAAGCTAGGGCCCTCAAGAAAAAAAACGGAAATGCTCAACGGCAAGGTATGTCGCCAGGTGCTCCCGTCCAAAAGTGCTGTAGCGTTGCTCAGTTGGAAAAAGCTTCTTCGAATGAAACCCAGTGGTTACCAGGCATTGCGGATGTGTTGCTGAAGTACACCTCTAACAGCACAGTGGGAAGCGTCTACCCTCAGTCTCGTAGGAATGCTGCGGCATGATTAAACAAAGAAAGCAGCAGAGGCCAGGCGCTCCTTTATTGTAGTCAATGCGCCATCGGCAGTTTCTGGCCATTCAAACCTGCACTTGGTAGACTTCGAAGATTTAAAAAATTTCGAGAGGTTACACAATGGCAGCACAGTTTGGGACAAAACGTCGGTAACAATTTAGCGGTAATAGGAAAAGGCGCATTTGGCGAAAGAACTCAGGCTAAGACCCTTCACTTTGTATGGTAGAGGGCTAATTCCATTGCAGTCAATGAGGTGACCGAAAACCTCCAACGACAGAAACCCGTACTCGCATTTTTCACTGTTAAGTATGAGGCCATGCTCAGCTGGGCATTCGAAAACTATCCGCAGATGAGGCAGATGCTTATATGATGATGAACCGGCGACAAGAAGGTCATGTATGTAAGCGAAGATGAAAGGTAAGCTACGGAGGACTATATCTATAAAGCAATGAAAAGTCAGAGTCGTATTTCGCAACCCGAAAGGCAGCCGGGTGAATTTTAAAGGCCACATTGTGAAATGATGGCAGTTTTCTTGACATCATTCGGGGCTATATAAATTTGGTGGTGTGCTTTTTCGAGGTCAAGCATTGAAAATATGGTATAATTGCTGATGGTATCCGTTAAGGCCTGTATATTTGGTAGGGGGTGCCTGTCGGGTACAGTGGCCACGTTGAAGGAGCGGTTATCATCGTAGGTTCTCCAGTCACCTGCTTTCTCAGGGACCATGTGTAACGAGGGAGGACCATTTGCTTGAGGACGAGCGAGCATTGCCGATCTCGACTGTGTGATGAAACACCTGCTTCGCAATGTTTAGGTGACTTTTTTGCGCTATAATAGATTTATAGCAGCTGCTTTTGGAACCCAGGACACTGATCTGTAATCTTAGCATACAACTGTGTTCTTTTCAGTGGGTAATATACCATTCGTAAAATGTACAGCTAATGTGTAGTTTCAAAACGTGTTGAGTTCGTTCCGTGCACACCAGTATAAGCTGAACGCATTTAAAACAAAATATATATTTTTGGATATATTACAAGCTAAATTACGACTATGTGACCTGGGACACTTGGAGCAGCCATTGCGCAACCATAGCTAACATTTTGTATTCTTATCCCACAGGTTGTTTTGACCCTGTCAGATTCATTGGTAATTGCAACACCCTGCCGTGGCTCGTCCCTGTTTTTTGGGGCCAACGCCGATATGGCACCAGTCTTCCCATACAGTACTGCCAGCACATTCATTAAAGCATCTTCATGGCCCTTTTATTCTGCGCAGAAGTGCACCCACTCTACAGAGACCCCTGGAGCGACAGACTACCTAAAGCCCATCAAATCTATTTCCACTTTCAGTGGGCAATGGAGCAGCCAGTGCGAAAGCATTGGCTAACGTTTTGATCTTCTTCACCTCACAGGTGTGTACATATACTCGCATGAATGCTAAAAATAGTACAAATTTTTCTTAGTCACGCTCCTATGCCCACATGTGCTGTGTAATATTTTGAAAGAATGCTTAGATGTGAGTTTGTTGTTGCTTTGTTCGGGTGACGCAGATATTACCCTGGCCAGCGTACTTTTCCCAATACCAGCACCGACGTAGATTACCAAGAAACTCCTGCTGATTCGCCGCCATAATTGAAGTGCACAAAAGTATGAATGAGCGAATGATTGATCAAACTGCGAGCCAAGCCGATCTCATCTCGGATGTTAAGGCAATAAAATGTCACTATAAAACAATAAAGAGTATTTTCTAAGATATATGCATTCGCCTCGAAGCTTAAAAGCACGACTCAAAAGCAATAAATACACTTCAGAAAAGATATCGCTTCAATAAAAGCTCTACCGCCTAGCTGACATCCAAGACGAGATTTTGCAGACGCAGTTAGACAACCCAGACGGAAATACGTTGTTATTCGCGGTATTCTAGATTTGAAAGGAACATGACAGGATACAGAGAATAATGACCTTTGCGCATTGCATTTCGTACGTGGTATCAAAATACCCATCTCAAAGCTCGAAGGAGCCCAAAGTATAGGGACGCTATCTGCATCCAAACCCCGACCTTTTGTAATAAATTTTTTTCACTTCAGACCCAGAAATTTTATTTTTTCTAGAGACAGGGAGCGCATGCGTTCCATGTAAGCTATAATTTTACACGCTATTTGGGGCAAAACCACTCGAGATAACCTCGCGAAACCAATCACAAGGAGTGCCCGAAAGTCTCGGGCACTGAGGGACACCAACACCTGGAAGTTTGGACCACGGACCGACGTTTTTGTACCGGCTTCCATTTTCTAGGCTGGAGCCAGCGCTAACGCTAACCGCAGCTTTGGTGCACCTAGGTGGAACGACGGCGGTGGCCTTGCACTATGCACTTCCACCCCATCCCCGGCATCAATCCAGGCTTCAGGCGACTTCCCCCGAGAGCCGCCGCAGCGCGATGGACGGCATCGAAGTAGAGGGTGAGCCAACCTCACCAGAAGATTTCACGGAGGAAGCTGGCTGGCTAGCAAGCGACCGCCGGCGAGGCTCTCGCGTCCTCGGCAAGCTACGCCCAACAGCAGAACATCCTCTCGAGCAAGGCGCCTTTGGCTCTCATGAGCCATGTCGAATGCTGCAAGCGCTACAGTTCCTACGAAATCAGTATCGGGTGCGCCGTCAACCGCACTTGCAAAGAAGGCATCAAGATAGTGCTCCGGCCGAGAACGGGCCTCGATATTATCAAAGTCCGCCACGCGGGGCTTCGCGACGGGGTGCTGCGTGCCACAAGCCTTACCTACGACGAGGCAGTCGAGGATCTCCTCCTCATTATTTCGAAGAAAAATACCCTGGTTGCGAGCACACCAAGCTTGCAACGTGCCCCAAAAATACACCGACGTGAAGGCACTCCACATTGGAGGAAAGACGTACGAGGTCACCGCGTACGCGGCACCACCGGAAGACGCCGTCAAGGGTGTAAATGATAATATCTCAGACCACGACACTGCCGCAGACATCACTAACAGTTTGGTATACAACAAATTTCCACCATTCTTCAGGCAAAGACGCTTCGCCCGGACCAACTCGGTACTTATCGTTTTGGAGGGCAAGGCGGTCCCGCACTACATCTACTACCGCGGGGTCGAGTACCGCTGCTTCCTTAAAAAGAAGCTCCATGAAATCTCGGATGGATGTGGCCGACTAGGACACCGCGTGGATGTCTGCTTAGCCCCGGATAAGAAGATATGCAAGCTCTGCGGAGACGAGTCAGGTCCACCCGTCAGGTCCACCGGTGCACACGAAAGTGCGCACTCGGCGCCAAGGACCACCCAACTGTGGAAAAAAAATGCCGAGTCCGCTATCGAATTCGTTATGAACTGCAGAAGCGCAAGTGAGTCAAGCAGCGCAGGAATCACCAGCAAGACCGCCAGCAACAAGAGCACTGGAATACTGACGGAGGCAATTTTCACGCAACCCTAAATCCAGTGGGGCGATGGACGAATGCCGGGGAATGCTCGAACACCTTCCCCCGGTTGCCGGAACAACAGATACAGACCAGGTGAGACACAGGCTGCCGAAGGGGAACCCGGGATACCTCTGCGCAGGGACGCAGCCATTAGCGATAATCGTAGCGTCGTCGCCAACCGAGCAAAGAGGGCCGGAGCCTCCAGCGGTGACCATCCCGACTCAAGTCACGCGGCGGCAAAAAGGCCAAAAACAACAACCACAAAAACAAGGTCAGCTCGGCAGCCACAGTCTCCCACGGTAGAAATGAGCGGAATGGTAACGGCACACCGGTACCAAACATTTGCGACTTAGACACTAACTCGCGCTCCGAACTGACCCGAATCCGTCAAACAGTACAGATGGTTCTCTTGGAGAACCGAGTGCTCAAACCAGAGCTAGCTCGACTCAAAAGCAGTCCAGCCCCAACTAATCACGCCTACGCCACTGATACCGCACAAACGCCCCCCCCCCCCACAAGCTACCACTAGCGTCGACCCAGGGGCCGCATAATTCCTGGAGCCTACCTCCGTAACTGCATCGGACATTACCGGCAGCTCTGACCCACCGGTGGCCTCGCAAACCGTGGAGCGTAACTACGAAAAGCGATAAGTACAGTCCGCGCCACCTCTTCCCCACCAAAATGCTTGGCGACTGAGTCACAACCCTAAAATCCAACCGAACCCCCGGGCTGATAATCTGATTCAATGTCCCTCAGACCATGCTCCGGAAATTTGGGGAGCAGCTCCCTGACACCCTTTGCTGAACTTCAATGCCAAATGCGACAACATGCTTGCCAAATTCGCCGACACCATTGATGCTAAGATCACCAGTCTAAGATCAATCACTGCTAAGATCACTCACGCATCACAGCCCTCAAAAACGCCTCTCTGAGATCGATGCGCGAAGGGGGAGCGGGACACTTCAAACCCGCGAAACCTTACTTCCGTCCACACCCGGCGGACAGTTTCAAAAATACCGCTGATCATGCATAATTCCCTTAATCAGACCACCCGTAAACCTGACAGAGTTATCGTCAGCCAGTGGAACCGCCGACGGTTTCGGCACAAGTGAGCGAACCTAGAACTTCATATGAAACTTAACCACTCGGACGCCTTTCCTGATGTAATTTGACTCTAAGCAACTGGACCTTTTGCCAGGCTCCAAAATTACAAATCCTTTTTCGACATGCAGGAAGACCCAGCCGTAACGTCATCAAAATAAAAACCGGCTCTCACTACCCTAGTTTGGCGCAATCTCACAGCCATTCGCAACGACAGCGGCGCGGACACGGCCTCGGCGACTCACGTTCTTGTTGAGTTAATTCCAACCCAAAAAAGGGCAAATGGAGCATGTTATCCTGAATGTATATGGCCCGAGCAAGAATATTTCCAAATTCACTAACCTCCCAAGGAAAACTATTGAAATCTCCCATGCCCACACTCTGCTCATTGTAGGTGACTTTAATCCCCACCATACGGAGTGGTGATACAAACGGGACACCGTTAAGTGTCGTAGCCCTTGGCTAGAGGCCCAAAAAGATGGTCTGAGCCTTGTTACAGACCCATCGTACCGAACCCGTATCGGCAATAGTGTGAGTGGAGACACGATGCCGGACCTATGCATCACTTAAAACATGCGGAGAGACGCCTCGTGGGTTAACACGCAAAAAAATCGTGGTAGCGACCATTACATCGTAGCTCTCACAAGCATTTGCTGTGGCGCTACTCGTAAATTTGGAAAAACGCTTCGACTGTTCGACTGGGACGCGTTTCAAAAAATCCGTGCAGAAGAACGTGATTTCCACTCTGACTCTAAAATCGATTCAGGAGCGGCACAGATAGTCGATATTGAGGCATGGGCGGAGCAACTACGTCGAAATGCCGACACAGCTACCAAAAGTATACCCGGAGAGCCTGACCTGCTTCAGGCAGACCCATGGCTTCTTCACATGTTGGAGGCCAAGAACAGTCTACGACGGCGACTCCGCAAATATAAACTTCATCGCAACTTGTGTCGTCGGCTTGCCCGACGTGACAGGGAAAGCAAATACTATACTCAGCAACTCTTACGAGAAAATTGGCACGCGGCTTGCGATCGCATGGAGAGAGAGATCGGTGTGGGTAAGATATGGCGGATATTGCATTGTCTACTAGACCCTGATGAAAAAAGACCACGCAACGACACAATCCTCCACAAATATAACGGAACGAACAAACAGCGTCTCCAGGCCCTTAAGGATTGCTACATTGCCCCTTTGGCTGCTGAAACGCTTTCCCCTTACTCGGCAGTGACAACACCTTCCTCGACAGTGCAATCACATTAAACGAGGAGCGGGATGCGATTACAGATCTCCGGATCAGCTCGCGCCGTTGCCGGACGGCATAACAAATAAGATTCTCCGCAACTAAGATGACGACTCCATCCAAACTCATACGCGCTACTTTGTTATGTGTTTGGCCGTGGTCCACATCCCCGCTCAATGAAAAATGGCAACGTCACCACCATCCCCAAAGGCACAAAAAGCTCCAAATTGAAAACATTCGTCCAAGTTTTCTCACGTCGTGTGTAGAAAAACTCCCAGAACATGTAATCTTAAATAGGATAAACGCCTACATCGAAAAAACAAATCTTTATACCCGCACACCATGATTAGAATCCGCCCCAAACGGTCGATACGGGATGTGATGCCTCGACTGAAACACGACGTTATTGACGGAGCGCGATCCTCGTCAACAGATTCCCGTGCCGTCCTCGGGGTCGACCTCGTTAAGCCTTCGATAACGTCAAACATTCGGCACTCCTAGAGAGTCTCAACAGCCGGGGGGAGCCGAGAAGAGCGTGTACAACTGCGTTTACAACATGCTCACTGATAGAACAGCAAATATCATGATTGGCGGACCTAACTCAGACAAAATTCATCTAGGCAGTACGGGAACCACCCAGGGCTCGGTTCTTTCCCATTTTCTTTTCAATGTTGCAATGATCGGTCTGCCCAGTCTCCTCGATAGCATAGGAGAGCTCCAGCATAGTGTTTACGCCGACGATGTAACACTGTGGGTGTGCGGCGGTAGTGACAGTCATATTGAGGACACTCTCAAGCAAGCCATCAACACCATCGAAAAATACGTTGCACCCCGGGGCCTCCGCTGCTCAGCGAAAAATCAGAACTTCTTATCTACCGTCCCAACAGTAGAGAAAGTAAATCTACTTCCTCACCCCCTTCAGTGCAAATTTTTGCCGCCGGTTCGCACAGCATTCCCATCGTCTGGAGTATTGGAGTTCTGGGACTTTGAATACAAGTGTATGGACATATTTCCGAATCCTTGCTAGCGCTCAAAAACGTTGTGCACCAAACAGCCAGGCTAAAATTCAGGGTAGCTGTTCGCAACCATGGAATGAAAGGAGCTAACCTCCTACGGTTCGTATAGGCATTTGTAGTAAGTCGGGTGACGTAAGCCACTCCGTACCTCAGGCTACACAGGGCAGAGGCAATTAAAATAGACGCTTTCCACCGCAGATCCTACAAGCGGCCCATCGGCCTCCCACTAAACACGCCCATTGAGCGATTTGAGGCCCTGGGCCTTACAAATAGTCTGGATGAGCTTATCGGGGTTCAACGGCTAGAGCAACAAATACGGCTGCCGTACAGCACAACAGGGCGCCACGTACTCGATTCGCTGGGTATAGTTCACCCCCAAAGCGCGTCTACTAGTTTCCAGATCCCGCCAACAATAACGGAAAACATTCTTGTCCCTTCACTCCCGCGTGACATGCATGCTATACATAGCAAGGAGCGGCGAGAGGCCAGAGCCATTGCCCTGCAAAGACGCTTTGCGAAAGTCGAGAGCGTAGCCTACGCGCACGCGGCCGATTACGCTGGTCGCGAGGCAATGGCCATAGCGGTGGTCAACAATCAGGGTAACACCATCGCCTTCTGCTTTCTCCGCGCAAGAGACTCGGTGGTTGGACAAGAGGCAGCCATTGCTATAGCTATGGTTTCCTCCACAAAAATCAAGACAATCATTAGCGACTCCAAATCAGCAATTCTATATTTCTCACGTGAACACATATAAAGGGAGGCATCCGCAATGCTGATTTCTGGTCCTCACCTAAAAAAAAACAGACAGGCAAAATCAACTTAGTTTAGACCCCCCCCCACTCCAGCCTTGCAGAAAAGGATTCTGCGCACTAAGGCACTCGAAGTTTTACCGACTGAGCGGACGGCACTTCCGATGCGGACGTCGTTCCCATGTCAGCCGGGATAGGTTGTTGTCATACAGCGACGTTAAATGTCGTTACCGTTTAGGCCGGGACCGCTTCCCACCAGCACACCCAACCCTCAGTTAGCGGCATTCCGTGGTCCGGCGACTTCTACAGACCCATGCGTATTTATACCCACTTGTGTATAGCTATTGCTATCCAGGGCGCTACTCCCCTGAGTGTCATAGATGTCTGCAACGAGTGGACCTGAAGCACATGGTATGGCAATATCCGCAGCGATCAGAAATGGCCGCACAATCACTAACAGTGGCCAGTGCGAGACCGTGCTGATCAGCTCCAGCCAGGAAGATCAACTGTGGGCGTTCCTGTTGGCTGAGTACGGTACTAGAGGCCAAGGGCTCACGGCCTACGTCTAAGCAAGACAGATGTCAAACTGAACAAAGTTTACTCTCTCTCTCTCTCTCTCCTTCAAAAG
This sequence comes from Haemaphysalis longicornis, assembly GCF_048455015.1. Lineage (NCBI taxonomy): Eukaryota > Metazoa > Arthropoda > Arachnida > Ixodida > Ixodidae > Haemaphysalis > Haemaphysalis longicornis. Next base: position 66,071,390 of record NW_027526214.1, on the reverse strand, counting down.
CAGAGATAAAGTGCTATCAGCGTGCACTAAATTTAAAGAATCTGGGATTTCAGTGTCCGAAGAATTTTCGCCTACGACTCGCAAGAACCGAAAAAAATGTGCCAAGCCAGCATGCGATCGTGGTTGAAAACCAAAGCTGTAACCGGCACCCGCAACGATTACCCACGCGTCGTCACCTAAATTGGCCCGCGCGTCCTTACAAATAGTGAAACTGTCGACAAGTGAAATGCCCTTAAACACACCCTTTATAACTTCAAAGAGATATTCTTTGCTATAGTAAATCGATGCATGATGCATAAACGGTGGTTGGTTGAGTTGTATTGGTGTAGAACATGACTGGAAAGTATTTTTTTAATAAAATAAATGAAGCAAATACCCGCTGTTACACTATCGCGTGAGGCGACGAGATCGGGGCCAGGGGGAAAAAGGAGTGGGATTGGAAATACTTTATTCACATTTCTGAACGGCCCAGAGGGTGGCGCACGGAGTGTTTTCTTCACTGTAGCTCATATGCAGTCCGCGCCGCCTGTGCTCTCCCCACCGGTCGAAGCTGGGTAGGCAGAGACGGACAGGACAGGAGCCTCTCCCATAGCTCTTGTAGGGAAGTTGACTGGAAGATAGCAGGGTGCTCAGGGGTAAAGTTGCACAGACCGATTATGTGGCGCAGTGTCCCTACTTGTGAGCAAAATTTACATTTAGCGTCGTAGCAATTCGGGTACATTGAGTGAAAACGCGTCGTGTGGGAAGGAGCCGCATTGTATGAGCCGCCGTAGCTTTAGGGTTGTTTGTTGTCCTCTGAAAAGGTCAGGATAAGGCTAGGTTAGGGTCTCTCTCTCTCAACGCGATAATGCTTGCCGATGATGTCCCTGAACGTGACAAGCGGGTGATTGTCCTCGTGCACCTCCGCAGCCTGGGGGGTAAAAGCACAGGCTTGTTGGTGGGCGTATTCGTTGCCCTCCTTGGAAGCGTAAGCAGGCGGCGTCCAGATGATCCTAATGGAACCGGTTGGGGAGTGGTATTTTAGCACACGCAGCGCAGTACGGGACACCCACCCGGACTTGTAATTTCGGTAGGATTGTTGGGAATCGGTGACTACCTTCCGAACCACTGGTTGAGCGAAAGCCAAGGCGATGGCTGTCTCTTCTGCTGCCGTCATGTCATTGGTCTTGAATGAGGCACACTCACTGCGGTTGGTTCAGGAGGTAGTCAGAGGATTGCATATTGCTACCCTGGATGTTGGGAGGCGTATGTGTGGATAACTGCATGATCACCACATAGGGTTGTGTTGACCGCTCCACCCGTGCTTTTCGGCGACCCGCGTCATGTGAAGGGTTTATATTTGTAAGCAAGGGAGCCTCTCTATTTTTGTCGCCAACAGTCCGCGAGTACATCACGCGGCGTGACATTCTGTGCTTCCCAGCTTATCTGGTGAAGAATGCGGCGACCCAATGCATGTCTGCTCAATCGGAGCTTATGGTTAACAAGATGGACCTCTATCAGCTTTTCCACCCTTTTGTGGAACCCCATCATAAGGTGTCTGTCCGCGGACACACTCATGGGAAGACCAATGGCCTGCTCCACCACCTTTCTAATCATTATATCAAGAATATTTATGTCCTCCTTGACGACAAGCAGACGGGTGGCGGGTGACGTAGCTGATTCTCGTGAGGACAAAGGTTTGAATAAATTGAAAGGTATCGGCTTCCTAAAGGCTGGCTTCTTGCTCGTAACTCGCCAGATCATGTGTATGATTTTATGAAGGCTTTGTTGAAGGCGCTGCCAGGAAACGTCACTCTTGGTGTTGGCCTGTAGATGTAGTCACGGGATCCTGATGACGGGGCTTGGAATAATGGCCTGGTCATGACGTAGTTTTGAACGTTTTCCTCGACGTTGCGTTTGGTGCGAGGGCGGACGAGAAAGGTCTGTAATTTTGTGGTGAACACTGGAGGCTACATGTATATACACATTTGCGGAGTAGAAGTGAGATGCCATGCGTTAGTGTTAGGTTTCTTTAATTTTTGTAACTGTTTCGCATTCGCAATGCCCGCACACGGCCGCCACACGTACAAAGGGGCACGAGGTCGCGCGACGCTATCACCTGGCATTCAGCGAGAATACAGGGGGCAAACCATCAGATGTGCTTGGCGAGTGCACCACTGTATTTCCCGTATCGGCATGGGCTCGTAGCTCAATTGGTAAGGCAGCGGCCTCTCGCTTTGTTGCTCAATTAGTTGCTCCAGGTTCGATTCCTGGCTGTGCCAGTGACATCTTTTATTTGTTAGTGGGAGTTTTGTGTTGACACATAAGGTCGCGAAGGAACCCTTGAGGTTAGAGGTAAAAAGCTTTGCTTTAAAAACTGTCTAAATTCACTAAGACTCCACCGAATTCCCGAAATACAAAGTGCGCTACACCAAACTGTATGTCAACGAACATTTGCTACGTATATAGCCTTCTAACCGATACTGTAGCAGAAACCAGTACCTATTCCCACCCTCAAGCACACCAACCCAAAGCGTCACGGAAGAATCCCCTAGACGCTGCCCAAACAGGAAAACTAGAAACACGATAGGAAAACGCGAGGGGATGTGGACGACGGCTGCCCTCGTCACACTTCTCTGTAATTGTTGCAAACGTCAGGGGCGTGCTTAACAAACCTGACGCTTTTAGCTCCATCGTAGAAACGTGGGGACAGAACATTATCGCGTTAACCGAAACTTGGTTTAATGATAACATTCGGAAAGCGGATTTTTTTTACGATGCGTCTCGCTACACAATTTATCGCTGTGACCGTACCCTTCGGAAAGTTGGCGGTGTGATGCCTACAGTTTTGAATGAATACGATTCTTACTACATAGCTGTTGAAATCGATATTGAAATTATCCTATCGTGTGTTCAGGGGGCGCACCAGAAATTCATTTTTTTTACATGTTATCACCCTCCTAACGCTCCGCCAAACCTCACATCCTCCTTACACGATGTTCGTAATACCGTAGTACCGCGCTTTCAAACGCCCCTATTTTTTTGCTGGGTGACTAATTTTCCTTAATAAAAAAGGCTGTTGTGCTAGTTGGTTCATTGCTTAAGGAAAAAATGAGCGCTACAAGCAAGGACAGGGAAACCGAAGAGAAAAAAAGCGCATCTGTATCGTTGTTCTTCGTTTTCTCTGTCCTCGTTTGTTGCGCTAATTTTGTCCTTAAGCAATTTTCTTCATATCACGTGGCCCTACGAATCACGCATGTTCAATTCAATATACACACAAAGTAGAGATAACTTGAACCTTTGCTCAACCTTCATTACCCAGCCAACGAGAAAGGACAGTACATCAACAGTACTAGACCTCGTACTGACCTCATTAGCCGGCCTAGCCTCATGCATGACATATTTTCCCTGTTTATCTGATCGTTTTGTCCTTTCTTTCGACATTGCAGTACCTGCTCTAGACACCCGTTAAACAATTAAGCAAAATCGTGATTTTAAGAAAGCAAGTTTTGGTGCCAATACCAGTCAACTGTCTACTTTGTTGACATTTTTCTGGACAATTTCGACAACCGTACTGTTGAAGCTAACTAGAGCTTATTCCTGCGATAGGTATGCATCTAACGAACTCATACCTCTCGCTGCACAAAATCTCTTCTCACGCAAGAGCTCTATTGTATAAGGTCTATTGTAATAATGTCTAACGAACCCCAAGAAGCGCCTTTACCGTAAAACGAAATTGCTGCCCTCGAACGCTTGGTGGAGGCCTACAAAGGTGCTAACAATTCTTATGTATCCGCTGTCAAAAATGCCAAATCCAACTTTATCTGTAGTACCCTACTAAGCCTGCTTCAATACAATCCCCAACAATTTTGACGCGTAATTAGTTCAAACACGACTTTTTCCATTAAACTGCTAAACCAAAATAATAACGAATCAATTCCTAACAATGATTGTCCGACTACAGTGAACAATTTTTTTCTAGTAATTCTGTTGTTTTTTCCAGTACATCTATACCTACCCCAAAGCTATACGATTATTCATTGATGAATGCAAATATAATTGACAATCATGAAATATATAATATAAAACCGTTAGCTAAGCCCTCTCCAAACCCTCTCCGACCTTATAACTTCTAAATTTCTTCAAGGCAAGGCCTGGTATACTTCAATTTTTCTCTCCCAAGTTTTTCAACAATCCACTGACAGCGGGTCCTCACCAAGTCACTGAAAACCGGTAAGGTGGTTGCCGTTCGGAAATCCGGTAGCAAAGTATCTCCTTTAAATTACACGCCCTTTACAGCTTACGGGCATTCCCTGTAAAGTCCTAAAAAATGTTTTGTAGAGAAGCATAGTAACATTTCTGAAATCCATTTCATTTTTCCCGGATGCACAACATGGTGCCTGAAAGTGATTTTCCTGTGAAACACAATTATTGTACTTGAAAACCAGTTTCATTGCATTCTTGACAGTCGCTCCAATTGTATTACCTTTCATTTTGCTAAAGCCTTTGGCTTTATCTACTCCTACTTCTCTACTCCTACTCCTACTTCTCCTACTAATCTACTCCTACTTTTCCTACTAATCTACTCCTCCTGAAAATAAGGAAACCTATTTTTATCATGAACAGTTGAAGTGTTTGAATAATTTTTCTGTGGCCGTACCCAGTTTGTTGCAGCCAACTCGTGTAGTTCCCTAGAATGACGAGTGTATTCGGGTGTACCTCATATTTTGATTTTACATGAATGACCTCACTACAATCAATCAATCAATCAATCAATCAATCAATCAATCAATCAATCAATCAATCAATCAATCAATCAATCAATCAATCAATCAATCAATCATTCAATCTATCAATCAATCAATCTATCAATCAATCAATCAATCAATCAATATTTTTTTATTCTTATTTGAGAGGAAGAAAGGGAGGATGGCGGAAATAAGCTGCGCACTATCATCTTGACAAAGCCCGTTGCCTCCTCCCCCCATACAGTTCGGTTCAGCAGCGGTACAGTAATGTGGGGCCCATATTTGGGCATAAAAAGAGAAGCAAGTGAGGTACATGACATAACACCAGATATCAGCTTAAGTATTGCAACAAAAGAACACAGAAAGCGATAACGGCAAACTAGATAAAATGTTTTGTAAAAGAAAGGAAAATAAACGATTTGATTTAGATAAAGAGTACAGAAACGAAGTTGGCCACTACAGTTGAGTGCATGCGCAATGCGATAAGTTGACGATAGTCCAATAACATTGCAATCAACAAAATAAAAGAATATTACACATAAAACGATAAAATACTATAATTTTATAAAATGCAATAAAAATACGATAGGACGAAAGACTACATATAATATTATGGAAAATTACAAGTTTGACTGCCAACTTAACAGGTGTACAACGATTCGGAGTTGTCTAAAAATACGATAAATACTGGAAAATGAATACGAGACAAAATGTCCCAAACATCAACTGTGGCCCAAGAAAACGAACATAACGCAAGGTGCAATGGTGCTCGGAAACATTGCTACCCGTTAAAGCAGAGCGCATGTTCCGTCTTTTAAACTGAGCATATTCCGTTAGGAATGGAATTCATACCGTAATCAATATTAGCACAAGATCAAACACACGACGTAGCTGACCGGCATAAGTTCCCAGTTGCGTCGGATAAGAAATACATGAAAAGGCGTCGAGTCAAGCCTGCTATATCATCGATATCAAGTGTAGATAGCTTATTTATAAGGAAGGCAATGTTAAACGACTCAGACCGTGATCCATATTTCGTATGGCGAAAGTGGGTAATCCATGGGTCATTTGTTCTCGTGTCATAAAGGTATCGGCACTGTTCCAAATTAATTAATGTTAGATAATCAGCATTGGTGTTTCGATTAGCAGACCGGTATGTGCAAGCGAGCCGCAAAGAATAAATCAAGGAAACTGGTCATAATCCAAGCATCACAAAATGTTATACTGTATGGGCCTTGAATGAAGTATTCGCAATTATACATAAGCACGCTTTTGGCATACACTTAATTTGTCCATATTAGCGTTTCATCCAGTCGCCCTTACCATGGGGCCATAATTATAGCAGAAAAGAACAGTCTATTGTATATGGCGCGTTTTAAGGAACATGGTAGGAAAAGACGACGTAGGATATCCCGAATAATTTTCCGGAATTAGAATACGCCGCCTCAGTTTCGGTACCGAGCATAAATTATGTAAATAGAAAATTCGGATTGGTGCAAAATACCTCCGCCCGGTAATAACTTTTTTCTGTTCTAGTGGGTTCTAATGTGTTCCGTAGCTAGCATAGTATACTAAGATTACTTGTAATGTGTACAGTATACAATTTTATTCTGCTTTGGTGTCCTTTGCTATCAGCCGAAAGTGCTTATTCACATAAGGTTGAATCCTATATGCCCTTTCACCTTTTACTCAATTTGAGAATCCTTTTTTTCAAAAACCAACTCCCGTCTTCAATGCCTCTTGGCCGGCGGGGGATAAAATAAATAAATAAATAAATAAATAAATAAATAAATAAATAAAAAATAAATACTCGAACGGCTTCCTGCGCTTGTGTTTGTCGGTGTGCAATGTTATAAAAATCGTAAATGGATACCTCATGTGAACGATAGTGGCGTAAGAACGCAAATTATATAGCTAAGCTTAACAACATTCGTACGCCGCTGCCAATGTATCCAAGACGGTCAATTTATTTCAATACGGTTCAATCGCGGATCGATCACTGTGTATTACTATGCGACAACTCATTAAAATGCAACATTAACAGCCTAAACACCATGCAGATAAAATACATTCCATTTCACTTCCAATATAACACAGGAACATGGGACCCCCTGCTGACAGCTACATTTATTAGGCAATGCTGCTTTATAGCCAACTCGTTCATAAAGCATTGGGCTAATCAACGCGATTATGCACAACAATTTCACACAAAAAAACGGATTACAATTATAACTCAGGACGGCAAAACCATCAGCCGTAGTAATGAAATAGCAAATGATATCATCATTTTTGCCCCACCAAGCTCATCTGACCCGCCTACTTTAGATAATCCGCGGCACGGTCCCGACCCTATCTTCTTATTATCTAGTTCTCCAAGTTAGATAATTTACACAATTTTTTATCTTACGAATGCTAGTTCGGCACACGGCAATATACATGGAAGCTAAATTAGAGCCATTAGAGCCACACAGTTTCCAATACTTTTCCGCATATCGCTCACCACATATTGAACACCCGCATTTTCCAAAAAGAAGCGAGGAGGAGAAAAATATTCTCTGTCTTTAAAAAGCGCGACACAAACATTATTTCAAATCACCGACCGATCACAGTTCTTCTATTCATCAGAAAAGCTGTTGAAAAATTATGCAAAGATCAAGTATATTTTTACCTTAAAAATTAATACAAAAACTAAACGGCGATTCCGTTTTCGTCATGGCTTTTGAACCGACCTTGCTCTAGTTGCCTGAACAGAAAAACGGAAGAAAAATCGACAGATGGAAAATTGTGCTATCTGTTTTCATCGACATTACCGACCGGTTTGACTGAATTATCAAATTACCCTTTTTCGTAAGCTTGCGTCTTAAGGATTATTCAGGATAACACTGAAATTTATTCAAAGCTATCTCCTTCACCATAAACAAAAGCATGTATTATCTTACGTCCAGTGAGATACCGAAAATATTAACATTAAAATTCCTCATGATTTCATTATCGGGACGATTTCAAAGTAAAGGTTTAACGACATCAATAAAATCCTTGTTCGCCAATATGCCCTGAGGAAAGCCAACATTCAATGAAGTAGATGATGAATCGTCGCTTGTGAAATAAAGTAAAAAAACGCATTGCTAGGCCCGAGTACGTCAGTTGCTCTTGTTACGGAATAGGCGTCTTTGCAGTTGCTCAATTGGGTGTACTTTCGCGGTGTACACCGCAAATCCGAACGTTAGGGCTACGGAGAGCTCAACAGAGAGTTGCAGTGCGTAATCTAGACAAGCTCTACCTTCCTTTAGAGTAGAACGTGCTCGCCCTGTTCTATTGGCGAACGAAATATTTCATCGCGGGAAGCCTTCGTCTTAGTGGTTGTCGTAAGACGGAGGGGTGTATGATATTTTTTCTTGTTATGTAATAAGTGTCTTGCACTATAAAATCTGGTTAATAGAAAGGGGTATATATGACTGGTTTCTTGTTGCAACGGCGATGTTCCAAATCTGTATTGGTATTCATTCGGCACTTGCTTTCGTGTTGCGCGAAGATACAATGTTTTCTCTGCATTTGATGTCATTCCCCACTGACTGCCTCATTCAAGTGTGTTAGTAATGTTGGTATTATGTTCAGACTGATTATAGAGCATGAACCCTCTCTCAACAAAAATGCGTCATTTGCGAACAATCGTATTTGTACTCCAGGGGTATTTACATCAACAGTATCGGTTATCTAGACATAAATACAATTGTTCCAGCACACGTCTCGGCGGAACTACTGAACTAAAGTCAAAGTAGTCAGATTCTATCCCATCTATTGTGACCAGTTCTTGCGGTTTCTTAGATAGGTCTCAAACCACGTTGCCAGAATTTCGGGGAGGCCAATCTGTTGCACCCTTAGAATTAGTTGTTTATGTGGTACTATATCAATAGCTTTGTTAAACTCCACGAAAATTGCATCGCATTCACTGGTGTTGTCGAGCATGTGCACAAAGAAATGAAATGAATAACTGTGTTATCAAAGCCGTGTTGGAAACTTGTTAGATAAATAAGGCTGCCTAAGTATTCAAGATTGCGAGTGGAATTATGTGCTATTAGCTGCCAACAAAATGATGTTTTAATCGTATCGGGCGGTAACTTATAAAACACAGACGGTCAACTTTCTTAAAAAATACGCATGACCAGAGCTATCATCCAGTCAGACGGGACCTCCCCATACATTAGAGAAGTGCGTAATACCACAAGCAATTTTGCTAGTGACTCTGCATACCTGCGAAAAAAATTCGTTTGGATTGCCCTAGGGGCAATATGGTTTGTTTAGTTATAATTTGTCAAAGCCTATAAAACACACAAGAGTACGAAATCAAGATAATTTCGAAATGACGATACTCTGTTTGCGTGAGCGCACATGCCCAAAAAGGAGAGAACACACTTTTTAAATATTGGTGGCAATATTGAGCGTCTACATTCAAATCTTAAAAACATGGCCTTCTGGTACAATTTCTTCAACCTGTTTCAAGTTTCAATACCGAAATTCTAAAATTTGTTAGGATCGTTTATAACAGAATTAAACAACAAAGTTTAAACATATTATTCTATGCAACTACTAACCTCACACGCAAAATGGCTTTTGTTTTATTGGACAAGAGACGATTGTGCGGGCCGTTTGTTCAAGCGTATATTTCTTTGCCTAAAGTGTAATATTTCGCGCGTAATGCAGCGCGTGTGCTTATGAACGTTTTTTCACTTACGTGTAACAAAAGTTTGTAGGCAGTACCAACCGCTTTTCTAAACGAGTTCTACAAGGCCCATATGTCATAGCCGACAAAATAATAAATTCACAATTTTATAGTATTATATAAAATATATTATTGGACATTTATATATTAATAAATGTCCAATAATACATTCATCGTTAGCTTTTGAATATTTGTAGAGAGAACTTAACGAATCTTTATCAGTATTACCGAATTGCAGAGAGGTACATACAAGATGATGGTCTGACAAGCCTTGTTCCACTGCTACAGTCATCATCACCTACATCATCACCAGCCTATCTACGCCCACTGCAGGGAAAAGGCATTTCCCATTATTCTCCAATTACCCCGGTCCTGTGCCAACTTTGACCAATTTATCCCCGCAAAATTCTTGATCTCATCTGCCCACCTAACTTTCTGCCGCCGACTGCAGCGCTTGCCTTCTGTAGGGATCCACTCTGTTACCCTTAATGACCAACGGTTATCTTGCCTTTGCATTACACGCCCTGCCCACGACTATTTCTTCTTCTTAATCTCTACTAATATGTCCTTAACACGCGTTTGTTCCATGACCCAGTCCGCTCTCTTCTTGTCCCTTATTATTACACCTATCAAATTCCGCTCCATTGCGCGCTGAGTCGTTCTCAATTTAAGTTGAACCCTCCAAGTTTCTGCCCCGTAGGTGACTACTGGTAAGATGCAGCTGTCAAACACTTTCTTCTTCCGCGACAATGGTTGGGTGCTATTCATTATCTGAGACAGTCTGCCGTATGCACAACAACCCATTCTTATCCTTCTAATTATCTCTGCCTCATGGTTGGGATCTGCGGCACAACTTGGCCTAAGTAGATATATTCGCTTACCACTTCCTCTGCCTCACCACCTATCTCAAACCGCTGTGCTGTCCGAGGTTATTGATCATTACTTTGGTTTTCTGCACAATAATTTTGAGGCCCATGGGTCTACTCAGTTCGTTCATTGCAGGAAGCATGCTTTGGTATTCGTCCCCCGAGTTACTTAGCAAGGCAATGTCATCAGCAAATCAGAGGTTACTGAGGTATTCTCCATTAACTCTTACTAACACCTGTTCCGAATCCAACGTTCTGAATTCTTCTTGTAAACATACTGCTACCATACTCTCCTAATAATCGCGGTGAATGAAAGCAAATTCCCATACAGTACTGAATGTACCCTTGATACGTGTGGGTTAATAAATATCTGAACTAAATCACGTGTGAGTATAATAAAAAAATAGTATATTTCTTTGTTGGTTTCATATTCTCTCTGCAACCACTCCCATATTTTATGCCTGGAAGCTTTCAAGTCACCAATCAGTAACATCTTGCATTTTTTTACCCGAAGAATGTCATCACGTAATTTGGCAATATAATCGATTTCAACATCACGTGGCCTATAAAGAGCATACAGAATTAAGCTAAAACTTCAACAACGTGATTTGAGAAATGTGCACTGAAGCAAAGAAACGTTATTTATGGAATAGAGAGAGCAACTTTATTTAGTCGCCTTCAGAGCGGTTTCGGACGACCATCTCAAGAGACGTTCATCCTATCCAAGACCCGGCCTGGTCGTAGTCCCGGCTGGACCCTAGGGCCTGCGCCCTTGCTTCCCCGCTCGGGTCAGAGAGAGCCGGCGCTCCCCCTCTCCTCTGTGGGTTCGCTCGGGCGCTGCAAACGTAGGGCCGCCAAGCCCTGCTGGACTGCCTGGAGTTGCATGTCGTAGTCATAAGTCGACTTTGCCACCTCTAAGGGTGGTGGGAACGTCGTTGCTTCTGCTGCCTTCGTCGCGTTGATTCTGCAGTCCCAAATGAGATGGACCAGCGTGGCCCGCTCACACTCACATAGTTTGCGCACATCACTTTCGTACGCCTTTGGGCATATGTACTTCGCGAACACCGGGGTGATCGCGGAGTCCGTGTGTAATTGTTTGTGTTATACGGCCTCCTCCCGGGTAAAGCTCGGGTGGGGAAGCGGCATCGTTCGTCGACAAAGTCTCTACTACCGCACAACGTCGTTGTAACTTGTCATCGTATCCTTGTTTCCGTCGTAGTCTAAAGCTAGTCATCCGAGGCGGCCTGGTCGCTGTTCGTTGTGCGGTGTGCAATTCCTCGCGCGACATCGTCGGCCGTCTCGTTGTGGTTCGGGTTGCCCCCTGGCCCACCATGGTTCTACCCATGTCAGCCCGGAACCACTTGAGCACCACAATGCCTCTACTGAAGCTGCCGTTGGCTTCGGCCTTCCGTAGAATGCGCGCTGACTAACCGCACACTCTGTTCTTGGTATAGTTGCGGATCGCCGTTTTCGAGTCGCAGAAAACTGTCATGCACCCAGGGTATGCTAGGGAGTGTGCAACCGCTACCTCCTCGGCCTAATGTGTTTTCATGGCGTGAACGCTAGCCTCTCTCTTCGTGCCTCTCGTCACGGCTGTCACCACCACCGCCGCGTATACGTCTTCCTCTCGTTGGTGTGTCGCAGCATCCACGTACACTGCCTCGTAGTCGCTTGCGTGTAGGTCTACCAGGGCCTTGGCCCGAGTGGTCCTTCGTTCTTTGTTAGGTTCTGGGTTCATATTCCGAGGGATCAGACAGACGACGAGCCGTCCCCGCGTTACCTCGGACAGCGGTTCCCTGCTGGTTGTCCTCCCTCCTTGGGCAGGTACCCCAGGCGTCGGAGGATGTACCGTCCCGTACTGGTGCCCGACAGGCGCTCACACTGCGCCATCTTCTCGGCTTCCGCGACTTTAGTCAAGGGAGTTGTGCACCCCCCAACGCCGCGAGCTTATCCGTGTTCGTACTTCTGATGAGTCCGAGAGCCGTCTTGTACGCATTACGTATGGTCGTCTTAATCTTATCTTTCTCGCACGCCCTCCAGTTGTGAAACGCAGCGACGTTCGCGATGTGGCTATGACGAACGACTGGACAAGCCTGATCAGGTTCTCCTCCTTCATGACTCCCCTTCTGAATGCACATGGCCGCGTCGGCTTTCATCGTCAGCTTGGTTACCGTGGCACCGTTGACCTTCGTTCGTTCGATAAGCATGCCCAGCATCCTGAGTTGGTCGACTTCCGGGATGACATGTCTGTTTGCAGTGTGTAGGACGATGCTTGACTGGTCGTTTCTTTTGCGTTTCCTAACGCCCTTCGGTGGGAGTATCAGTAACAACCACGTGGTCGGAGAGCACACGAGGCCCGATCCGTCCAGCTGTTCGATTGCGTCTATGGCCTCTTTCAAACTTGTCTCGATGTGTTCGTCGCTGCCTCCCGGTACCCACAGCGTGCCGGTGTTGGCGTAGATGGTGTGGCGGATGGCCGCCACCCTTTCCAACCAATTGGCCACGCTGACCATCACCAGGTTGAACCGCAGCGAGGAAATCACCGAGCCCTGCGCCATGCAAATGCTGCCGACCTTCATTTAGGGCAGCTGCTGGGCTCCCGCGCAGTTCTTGGTCGTTCTGTTCGTCAAGAAGTCCATAATGTAGTCGTACGTCCGTCGTCCCATGTTGAGTTTAGAGACTTGTCCTAGGATAGCCGAGTGTCAGACATTGTCGAACGCACTCTGCAGGTCCTGGCCAAGCACCGCTCGGTTGTCTCTGGTCGTCGTGTCGTCGTCGAGGATCTCGTGTTTTAGCAGGATCATGGCGTCCTGCCTACTCAGCGTATATCTGAATCCCATGAGGGAGTTGGGGTTGAGCTCTGCGTCTTCTAGGTAGCGTTGCAACCGGTTCACGAGTACGTGCTCCAACACCTTCCCCACGCACGACGTGAGTGAAATGGGCCAAAGGTTCTCTATGCTCGGGGCTCCTGGGTTTTGGGTAGAGGTACGTTTTGGCCATCTTCCACTGCTTTGGGGGTTGGCCTGCACGCCAGAACTCCTTGAAGTGGCGCCTCAGGCCCTCCTCTGAATGCGGGGTTTAAAGCGCCATCGCAACGCAGGCGATGAGGCACGCCGTAGGGGAGGGCACCGGATTATTTTGACCGCCTGGAGATCTTTAACGTGCACTGATATCTTGCACACACGGCCGTTTTTGCTTTTTGCCTCTATCAGAAAAGCGGCCGCCGTAGCCGGGAATCAAACCCGCGACCTTCAGCGCCTCCTCTGCCGCGACGTTTAGGTTAATGAGCGCCTTCTTAGTGACCCTGTCAGGTCCTGCCGCCAATCTTCTGTTGTGGTTCTGCAGAACATGGCGCACTTCCCAGGGTTTTATGTCGTTGTCTACCCCCGCGTTCTGCTCTACGAGTAACCCTAATGGTCCTCGCTGGGGTGGTCGGGAGGTACTTGGCGTCCAGTATTTTCTTGACCTCGTCCACTCCCGGGCAAGGTTATTGTGTTGGGTGCTCTTGGTCGTGGTCTCGTCCAGGAGGTGTCGTAGCATGTTTCACGACTGGCCCGTGTGCATCATGCCATCTGAATCGTTACATGCCTGGTTCCATTGCTGGCCGCACTGCACACTGCAGTGCTTTTCTATCTTTTTGTTGAGTTCGGCGATCCTTTTCCTCAGCCGACGGTCGGTGCGTTGGGGGGGGGCATTGCAGGCATTTTTGCAGCTCCCAGAGTGCTTTTTCTTGGTCGTGTTCCCAACTAACAAGCGTGATATCTTTCGTCAAACGTGTTTGTGGGTTGGCAAAGCGTACGAAGTTTGCGACGAAGCGCCGATAATGTGCGCACAGTCCGAAAAATCTTCGGACGCCTTTCTTGTCTTTCGGCCTTGTGAAGATCGCAATGCCTGACGCTGTTGCTGGGTCAGGTAGTACTCCTGGACGTTGACGACGTGACCCCAGAACTTGAGTTTCTCGTAAACGAAACGGAACTTTTCAGGGTTCAGCGTTAACCCAGACGTACGAATAGCCTTAAGTACCGACTCCAACCTTGCAAGATGTTCGCCAAAACATCTGGCAAATACCACAAAGCCATCAAGGTAAACGATGCAAGTGTGCAACTTCAGGCCAGCCAGCACAGTGTCCATGACTCTGAAAAGTTGCTGGCGCCGCGCAGAGACAAAAAGGCATCACCTTGAACTCGTGTAGGCGGTCCGGGGTTATGAATGCAGTCTTCTCTCGGTCTCTCTCGTCCACTTCAATTTGCAAGCAGCCGATATTGAGATCCATCGATGAAAAGCACTTCGCATGGCAGAGGTGGTCGAGGGCGTCTCGATTCGTGACAGGGGTACACGTCCTTTTTGGTGATTTTGTTCAGTCACCGGTAGTCAACGAAGAACCTTAATGTGGCGTGTTTTTTCTTCACGAGTACGACCAACGCAGCCTGTTGACTCGGTCACTCGGCAGTGGTGCGACCGGAGCTGTATCAGGTTGCAGCTTCAAACGCGCATACACTTTGCAGCGTCCGAGAACTCTTTTCACGCACTGTCGACCTCGAACCACGCAGAACCTCTCGCGTATTTCAGCGAGACAGTCACTGACTCCACGGTGCAAAAGTCCCCTATGTGCGTTATCAACAATCAGATGAGTAGCACGGTGATTTCCTGGTAGCAGTTGGGCATCTAACTTCTTTTGAGGTCGTGGCATTATGTAGGCGGGTTCTGATTCGCAGTACGCCATTGTTGTCCACAAAAGGATGGAGGTCGCGAACGGCGGATGTCTTGTCGATGGGCTTCACAGTGGACAACGCAGATTGCTCGTTGCCGAATACTGCACTTTGAGCAATCCTAAACCACGTATTTTCGCTCTCTTTCATATCTTCAACAGTGAGAGCTCCTTCTGTCTGACGGTTGGCCTGGTCGCGGCAATTGTGCACGAATCTTCTGATCTAGGCGGTAATTCTCACCACTCGTGTCCAGTGGCTTTGCTTCTTCAGGTCGAAAAGAGGCTCCTGCTGCGGTGCACACTGACACGCAAAAACAGCTACTTCATCTCGGTTCCTCGCTTCAGAAAGAGGGTCCGTTATTTCTGTTCGGTCTTCGGATGAGTAATTTTCTTTTGACCATGCTTTTTGCGGGCCAGACAGCCAGTCTGGGCCATGCAACCAAAGACGGCTGACTCTCATGTCGTTAGCAGAAATTCCTCTTGTCACTAGGTCAGCCGGGTTTGTTTTCCCAAAACAGTGTCTCCAGTGGGCCGGATCTGTTAGACCTTGTATTTCAATGACACGATTGCAAATAAATGGTTTCAATTTAGTTGCTGTAGATCACACCCAAATCAAGAAAATTCTGGAATCCCTCCAACAGAAATATTCGACTTCACTAAAGGGTAATGTTTCCGGCAGCAGTCTAGTGAGCCGAGCTCTGTGGAGAGTGGCTATACGCTCAAGAAGAGGTAAATTGACAGTTTTGAGTGGAGCAACTGGGACTTTAGAGATGAGCTGCTGAACGCGAACGTTGCCCGAGCTGTCTTGGGCTCTCAAATATGCCACTGCTTCATATGCACAAGGGCTCGCATCGCTGAACACGTGCAGGGTTAAGCGATCACGCAGGCTGACTTCGGCTAGCTGCTGTCGTGGAACACAAAAAGCCTTAACGTTTGGTAGTTCCTCACACCACTTCTTCTATTCTTTCGATATCCCGCATGGTAGGGTCTGCTCCCAATCTAGCCCTTGTATCCAGATCTTCTGGAACAAAATCTTTGCTCTGATGGTGAATGGGGCTAGCAATCCCTACGGGTCAAAAATGCGGGATGCGGCTTGCAGTACGTTTCGTTTTGTCGTTGTTGCGTTGAGTGCTTCCTCAACCAAATCAAGATTTATACTAATACTATCGTCAATCGAGTTCCAGTTTAATTCAAGAACTTTTGTTGTGGAAGTTCTTTTTGTCGCAGAGTTTACGTCATCCTGGCAACACTTTTCTCGTAGCAGGTGGCAGTTTGTTGTCCATTTCTGCATCGTCATACAAGCTTTACCCATTATTTTGTTAGTCTCTTCATACAGATTTATAGCTTCGTGCGAGTTGGCAGCTCCAAAAACTAGATCGTCTAGGTAGAAGCTTCTCTGCAGCCTTGCCGCCGTATCTCGGTACCTGCTGTCGACATGACTGAAGTGGTATTGCAATGTTGCAGACAGCAGAAATGGACTAGACGTGCTCCCGAAAGAGACTCGAGTCATTCTCATGTCTTCAATTCTTGGTAAAGGCTTGGTAGCGGATGGTACCTCCTCGAACCACAAGAAACGTAACGCATATATATCTTCTTCTCGGATGCCAATCTGTAAAAAGGCTTTTTGGACGACGGCTGTGATCCGAATCACGAACAGTCGAAACTTCATCAACATTCTCAGAAGGTCCGCGTTGAGATTCGGTCCTTTTTCGAGGTGGCTGTTCAAGGAAGACACTCCAGCAGCATGTGAGTACGCGTCCAAAACGACACGAAGGCGAGTGGTTGTTGACGCTTCGCGGATGACCTCACGGTGCGGCATATGGTATACATGCTCTGGGGAAGGCGCACCTCTCATAACCTTTTCGGCGTGGTCATCCTTCTGATATTGCCTTATGGCCTTGTCGTAAGCCCTCATCACTTTTTCGTTTTACGAAAGACGTCGAACTAATCCATGTAGTCTCGACAGGGCAACCTTGCGATTGTCGGCCATGGCGACTGGTGTGGGCTTCCATGGGAGCGCTACTTCATAGCGCCCATTTCGATACTCAATTGATTCGTTGAACTTGCACAAGACGTCTTCATCGTGGTAAGAGCTTGCACAGTTCATGATCCCGATGGCATCAATTTCCCAAAACCGCTGAAACAAGAAAGTGAGGTCTTCCTTTTCGTGCGTGTTCGTGCGGAGAACATAGACGATGCTGCTGCCTTTGCGGCTTTCACTCTCTTCCAGGGACACCGGTCCTTGTAGGGTCAATCCCATGCTCGTTTGGATGGCAATTAGTGAAGGATTTTTCTGTTCCCACTGCACCTCGCTTGATTTCGGCATTAGCTTCCAGATCTGGTCTGAGCCAACAAGTAGGCTCATTCCTTGTTCGTGCTCGACGCCTGGAAATGCGATGGCGTCAGCTAGTGGTTTCCCTTCGGCAATCAGGCGTTGAAGAAGCGCGCTGTCCTTCGGTGCTTGTGCCATCTCTTCACAGATGAAAGGCACGACGATTGCTCCTATGTCCACAGACGCGCTATCATGCTGATTCCGAAGGGTCACTGCGACGACTTCTGACTAGCACATCCAGAGCGTCCGAAAGCACTGATGACCAGTTTCATCTCGCCAATCGCAACCAACTATAACTTCGAGGCAACACCTTGTCTAATGAAAGTGCGTTGGCTGCCGTTATCAAAAACTCCACGTACGTAGCAGCAATGGGACGAAGTCATAATCTATGCCCGGAACGTCTGTAGTAGGAAGTCGCTAGAGAGTCGCGGGTTGGCTGATTTGCGCGTGTTGACGTGCATCGCTGCATGTCGCGTTTTTGCAGCCGATTCCAACGGTTTCCGACCGGGGTCCGTGGTGAACTTTGTGGTTGCGTGGCGCCGCTTACATGTCCCACACCGGACCTTCTTCTGGCAACTCCGCACGAGATGCCCCTTTGCCGGGCATCTGTAGCATCGCCCGTCACTTGCTAGGCGGATTCGCTTGTCGGCCAAAGGGATGTCGCTCGGACATTCTTCCGTTCTGTGATCTTTGGCGGAGCAGAAGAAGCAAGACGAAGTCTGTGCCTTGTGCAGGACGGCAGCGGTCGGAATAGACTGCTGCTTCTTGGGCCCTCGGTCGGCCTCCTCACTTCTTTGAGGCTTGCTGATCGGGGAGCTTTTTTCCCTGCACTCCACTTCCACTCGCAGGAAAGACAGCAGATGTTCTACGTCCTGAGCAGAAGAACTCTGACTGCTCGTGGAAGTGGCGCTGGCTGCAAGGCTCTGCTGTTTGAAGTAATCGACTATAATGTCCCCAGGTATCACCTTTAAAAGCAATTCATTAAACATAGCCGTATAAGAACAAATTCCAACGCCCAAGCTTTTCAGTCCTCGCGGGTTCATTTGCACGTGGTAGTACAGCCTCCTCAAAGCGGCCACGTTGCTAGCTGAGTCGACAGGTCGGAGCTTCCGCAGATTTTAAAAATGCTTCTGCTTTGTCACTTCGGAATTTCCAAAAAGATTTTTCGAAATATCAAGAGCATCTTGATAGCAGGACTCTGTCACTTGCAGGCCACCAACGGCTTCAGCAGCAGCTCCGTCAAGAAGCGAAAGCAAGTAATGATAGCAGTCAATATTTGACAGCCGGGGATTCTCGTGGACGGAATGTCGAAACATGTCCCAAAAAGGTTGCCACCGCGTTATCGCTCCGTCGAAGCGCAACACTTCTAGCTTCGGGAGACGTGATCCAAACTCACGAGTCGATGGCATGGGTTGTCCGGTAGACGTCGCAGCCCGGCGGTCTCCGCTGGCGTCTTCCAATGGAAGAGCAGTCTGGAGCGTCGAAGGTGACCTCAACACCTTATGTGATGCTCGAGTAAAGCCAGAGTGCTAGTCGCTGCGTCGTCATACTCCATGACCGAAGCGCAGTCTCCGGCTGCCTGGTCGTCGGTCAGGTGTGCTTCGAGTTCAGCGTTGAGCGCAGACAATGCTGAATTGCTTGCTCGGAGACGTCCGTGAATGACACAAAGGCCGAAAAGGTCCAACTGCTGAGACTGTAGCAGCTGGTCCACCTCGCTGATGATCTTCGTGTTCATAGCCCGCCGTGACGCGCGCTTGTTCTTGATACGTCCCATGCCGGTCGTAGCAGAAGAAAGGCGTACCCAGCTCGTCAGGAGAAGGCTCGCCGCAGCGCTGGCTTGCTTCCCGGGTTTCGGCACCAATGGTACGAAAAGAGAATCTTCAGCGTTTATTAGCCCTGTGAAGAGAGTGACGCAAAGCCGTGCACGGTGGACCAAGCCATGTTCCGAACCCCAATCACGAGCGAACGTGCCCGCACGCATCACCAGGCGCGTGAACGAGCCACTTCTTTGTCGGCGTCTCTATCATCATCATTACTGTTAACGTTCGCGGTAAATTATAAATCCGCAACACAGCCCAGGGGCTCTTCGATGGCTGTATAATGCCGTCGTGAGCATGTATTCGAGCTGAGTCTGGAAGGCATCCAGATTGTGTGAAGAGACGCAGAACGGTGACTGTCGGGTAGGTCGGGCTCCATCTTCGGTAATAATTCGGTGCTTCGCTAGGGGTGCCTCACGTAATTTTGCATTTGGCGGAACACACGCGCTGTAGCGAAGCAGCAAATCCAGTAATCGGTCCCTATTTAATTGCGGCAGCACGGCTTTACGTCGAAAGAATGCGGCCGCTTGGAAGCATCTGGGCATGCGCGTTCAACGTGGGCGACCGCGATTACTTGACTTGCTTTTTGCATTTCTTAGAGGAACGCAACTGCAGCGCCTTCGTTTAGATGCTGGTAATCTTCAGTGAAATGTGTGACCAAAACATCGGATGTGCATTGCTTAAAGCGCGCAATGCCTCTTGCTGTGGAGACACCTCGGTTGAGAAGCAACGTTTGGTCACTGTCTATGATATCGTCGACGTCAGAAGCAGCAAGTTTACAGTATACGGTGATCATCAATCTTGCCTGGGGTGGCAGGGTGACATGATCATCGGCGATCCTTACAGACCAAGTTATCGACTTGGTCTGTAAATCAGTTATTCCCCGTTGTGCGTGAAGAAGTCCAATCCAAGAAGTACGTCACGGGAGTGGTGAGGCAAAACGACAAAAGTGGCACCGTACATGGTGCCATCTATGTTGACGTATGATGGGAATGTTCCACTTCGCGTTACGAGGTGGCCTCCTGCTGTGCGTATATGCGGACCGTTTCACCTGGTCATAACTTTCTTCAGCTTAGAAGCGCCCCGCACGGGGCACCTAGAGTAATCTTGGAGACAGTATTGGCGACACCGCGCATTCCGAGCCGTCATACTCACGCTCTAATCTACCTTGGCTACGAGTGGTACCGTGAAGGGCAGAAACCAAGAACTGTGGCCATTGGAGCCCAGGTCGAGCTCCGGCGGATGGACTTCATGTCTGTGTACCATGCAGCGAGCTTCGGGACCTCTTCAGCTATCATGGTAAGGCTTACGAAGAGCGTACCCCCGTCCCATGATTTTATACATTCTGTATGTTTTTTCTAAATTACCTAAACCTAATGATCGGCCCCCTAAAAGGGGTCGCACCGAAGTATCCCTTCCACCCATTTCTACCATGACCATCTCAAAACATGGTAACTACCCCCACTTCTTGATAATGCAATATTTTGAACAAGCCAGGCCTATTGCTTCACAGTCTGTGTTCTTGATTTCGAAGTTCCCCACAGCGTATCATAGGGGAATCCTCTAAAGCTAAGAAGCAAAGAGCCGGCAAGATCTTGGTCAAGCTACATAGTCAACACCAGGCCACAAAACGTCTGAAGCAGACCCGAATCGCCGACCTTGACATCAAGGTCACGCCACACCGCAACCTCATCAGCTCGCAGGGCGTGATGTCTGAGCCTGATCTTGCAAACAAGACTGACGCCGATCTCCTTGAAGGCCTGAAACATCAAGGTGTGATGGCTGTTGGATGCATATCCTTAAGAGACGATAATTTTGTACGCACTACACATATCATCCTTACATTAACCATTCCTTCCTTCCCGACCACATCAATGCTGGTTTCATCAGGCGCTCCGTCTGAGCGTACATCCCGAATTCACGGTCTTTTTTAAGTTCCAGCGGTTTGGGCATGGTACTAACTCATGTCGGGGTCAAAAAACCTGTGCCAAGTGCGCCCAACGTGATCATCCCACGGATAATTGCAGCTCACAACAATTCTCTTGCATTAACTGTCAGTATCCACACGCTGCGTACCCCGGATAATGCGAGAAGTTTCAACTTGAGGAAAAAAAGGTTAAACATAAAGGCCGCAGAAAACATCCCCTTCCCAAAGTCGCGAAAGAGGTTGGCCTCTTTCCCCTTGGAGAGGTATGCCGACGTGACTCGCTTGGGGGGGGGGGGAGGGAGCGCTGTCTGGAATCACAGGGGTCCTGCACCTCGAGTCCCACCTGGTCCCGCTCGCTCCCCTTCGGGTTGCCTCCGGCCGCCCAACCCGCCACCACACCGCCTGTTCAGTCCGCAGTGGCTGCCGTGGCAACCACGATCGTTGGGGACGCTGCTGCATCCACTGTTTCTTCTCCACCGGCCCGAAGCACACGCGAGGGCATGGATGCTATGGAGACGGAGGAAACCGCAGTAGTTCGCTACCCCGCGGCACCGCCTGTGCCATCAGAGGCGCTTCTGACGACCTCGGCTATCGCAGCTCGAACGAGGGGCCCCAGGAATGGTGCCAAGTCACGGGGGTCCGGTCCCTCGGGTATGCCTTCCAAATCTGATGATAGCATAGATGTGGGACGTTTCCTGTCTGTTTCGCAGCGAAAGAAAGAGGTCCCTCCATCTAAACCTCCAGCGAAAGTTAGAAACCCCTCCCAAGAGTACAGGCCCCAAAAGACCCCACGTAAATACTCACACTCAGTGGCTCTAACACATCATAATGGGATGAGAAAGCATATTCCAATGGAACTGACAAGACCTTCCTAATATTTTGACGATTTGTACAAAACACTGCATGCTAACCAGCCAAGTGTAATGTGTGTACCGGAACAAATGAATTCCAAACACACACACACACAGAGAGAGCGAGAGTAAGCTCTTTATTAGAGGAATGTAGAGAGGTCTGCCGGCATGTTAACGCCGACATGCTGCTCGGCGGGGATACGGCAGGAGGAAATAAAGTTGCATAGGAAGAAAGGCGGAAGTGACAGAAGAAAAAGAAAATAAAAGAAGGAAAAAAAGGAGGTAGTGTGTGAGTTGGCGACCGTCAGTGCGACACGTGAAAAGTCTAAAAACGGTTGCACACTGCAAGGATGGTGTGGCCCTATGTCACCTCAGCCACGCCGATGTCATTGAGGTACTCAAATAATGCGGATAGCGCTTTACGCTGAGACGAGGGAGATGGCCATGGTCCCAGAATTGCTTTTAAAGTATGGCAACTGTTCAAGCACTCGATCTTGTTTGCGAGGTTGTTCCTTGCTTGAGCATACGTACGGCACTCCAGTAAAATATTCTCAACGGCTTCTGGTGAACGGCAGTTGTCACAATAGGGGTTCAAGGTTAGGCCAAGGCTATTACGGTGGGTATGTGTGAGCGCTACGTTGAGACGTAATTGATGGAGCAAAGTCTCCAGCCGACGTGGAAGTCGCTCTGTTAACCTTAGTGCCAAAGTGGGGTCGACATGGTAGAGGAATGGGGGCTGGTTTTCCGGGAGAGACCAGACTGTGCTTCTTTGCTAGTCTAGAGGCATGGTGCTTCGTGACGAAAATGTTCCTCACGTTCCGCAGTCACAACCCTCTTTTGGCAGCCTCATCTTCTTTTTCATTGCCTTTATGCCGCAATGGGCACGGATCCACTGCAGTAACACGTGGTGCCCGGCAACACAGACTAGATGATTTACGTCTAGACAAGCTCCTTTGCTAGTCTAGAGGCATGGTGCTTCGTGACGAAAATGTTCTTCACGTTCCGCAGTCACAACCCTCTTTTGGCAGCCTCATCTTCTTTTTCATTGCCTATATGCCGCAATGGGCACCGATCCACTGCAGTAACACGTGGTGCCCGGCGACACAGACTAGATGATTTAGGTAGGAGGTATCATGCGATATATGTTCGTGGATGCCAAAGCAGCTGGCGCGTTGAAAAGTTTGCAGCGCGGTCGTCGCACAAATTTTCTGAATAGTTACCTGGTACACAGAAAGGATAGGGAAGCATCAGTCAACAAAGTTATGTGCGTGAGCGAGCAGCGGCGTTTCGAATACCGCGGAGTATACTCTGCACGCTTCTATCCTTTGGCGCGAGTGTTTCTGTCAACGTCGATTTACATCCATAGCATTGTAGAACAAAGAAGATTATTCTAGGAAAGTGACGTTAGAGCCAAACACTCTTCTTTGAGAGTGAGATTACCAGTGCGGCGTAAAAATGCAGAATGGAACCAGCGCTTCGCTTGGAACACAGATAAAACAGCCGGGCCCGGCCAGTGAGTCAAATCAAAAGATAAATAAACCCAATGCATTGTTAGTATCAATATTTCAAATAATGAACGTGAAATAATGAATCAACTACTCTAGAACACATTATACGTTGTAAGAGTCAACAAACTAACGTGCAGGCAACAACGAAAAATGTGCTGTGCGCAAATTTGTGTTTTAATACTTATTTATTCGTACCATCATATTAGGCCTAAAACGTTCCACTTCAGGCATGATTAGCCTTGCTTTGAAACAAGATATCACTGTTTTGCTTTCAAACAATATTGCCCATAATGAATTATAAAAAAAAACGTGTGCTCACTTTGAAGCATACAAAAAGATAGCCAGGCGTGTGCACACATTGGTAACAAACCTATAAACGCTAAATATTAGCCGCTGTGAGTTACACCTTTTTGAATATATGGCAACATAAGTTCATCTACCTTTACAAACAATACTTAAGGGAAAGATCCCAAGTCTGAAACTGTTTGAGCGGGTTGTAGTATTTTAGTTTTAAATTAACTCTTTCACTTATGTCATAATAAATTTATTTTTTTCTGCCAAAACACTTACTTGAAAGCTACCCTGCAGAAATTATAAAGAGTATTTTAGGTGAGAAAATTCGGAACAGAGTAAAGTCAGCATACACAGCATGCGTATTGGAAAAAAACTCTCAATGGGCTTCATATTTCATCCTAACGTTGTGGAGCAAATTCACTCGAACGTAAAGACTAGTGAGCAAACAAAAGAAATTATTTGTGATTGTCTTAGTCCTTTCCAGCCCAACAAAAAGATTTAAAAACGGCCACAAGTAATTACACTTTGTGTGTACCCTTTCCAAATGATGCTTCGACAAGTGAAAATAGTAAGCTCAGAGTATTTCACACAGTACACCAACCCACTCATAAGTGTGGACTCGTCTTCTATTCGTATAATCTGCGGCTAGTAACAATACCTTAAAAACTGCACCACGGACACAAAAACTGCATTTTTATGTGTTATTTACGGATTTTTATATTGTTTTCAGGAGTACCTATTTGGTGCAGGAAAACGTTACCAACGAGCCAGCACAAAACTTTGAATAAATGAGACAACAAGAAAGCACGAAAAATCTATTTTTAGCGCTGTAGTTCTAGCCCAGCCAATAAAGTGTGGGTGCATTTTTCAAGCGTGATGACGAAACGCACACAAAGAAACGGGTTTGTTTTTAAGCGATCATGTTTTTCCAAGTCCTGGAAGTTGTCTTAAGTTTGGTATTCAGAAAATGTGAGAATAGCAAGAACTTTCAGTTTTCCTCTTAAAGGCGGCCAGCGTGATCCCGCTTGGTGGGGTGCCATTTTTAATGTGCGATTGGTCGCCCCATGGTGGCGAAATAAATAAACCACCGAAATCAATGAAGTCTGGGAAACGTTCACAGCGACTACCAGGGATCTGAAACCGAAACCGAAACAGGTGCCACTTGGTAAACGAATTTGTTGACCCACACGTTTGTGTGGGCTGGGGCGCAAAGGATTATGAAATTTCAGTTATACTATTATGAACCGAATGCTGTGTACAATGCGAAACAACGCGGCAGGCACGTTTCAAACGAGTGTTATTCTGCGTGGCAAAACTTTATTTCTTAGACATGACTGTTTTTTGCTGTATCAACCTCTGAATTCTTTCTAACGCTCTTCCAACGTAGCTCGAAAGAACTGGGATTGTCCATTGTGCGTATTTTATTTCATGCAAGGTTCTGCGAATCCACAACTTTTCAAGGATTTCTGTCAAGGCATCTGCAGTTTGAGTTTTGTCATAGAGTATTGTTCTCTTTACACTGGTTGAAATAGTAATACTACTGCTCTTCCTATTGTTACGGTGCAAAGGGTTTAATTAAAGCCGTGAATAGGAATAAGAGCGTTGAAGGAGGCGGCCACCGATCCTGCTGTCAGTACGAGTGCGGTTCGTCCTCTACTTCCTCTTCTGCTCCACCCCTTGACGCATACCCCGCTTGGGGATTGGTCGCGACTAGTCTAGCGCTGTACAGTTTCGAGCGTGACATTTCCCCCTTCGCAGACGAAGCCCGTCGGGCGAGGCACGAGGAAGTCACAGGCGAGGGTGGAATGTCTTCAACCGGGCGACGTGGGCGAGTTCAGTCTTGCAGCTTCTCCGTCCAGGTGTCGTTACGCGCGAGATAACGTTGGTGACATCACTCAACCGACCGACGACAACGTATGGTCCCGTGTAATGCGACAAGAACTTGCTCTACAGTCCCCGTTTGCGTACAGGCGTCCACAACAATACCATGTCGCCTTTAGCGTACGAAACAGCACGGTGCCGACTGTCGTAAAGGCGTTTTGAGCGGCCCTGGGAGGCCAGGGTACGTAAACGAGCGAGGCGACGAGCTTCTTCAGCGAGACAGAGGGTGCGCGAAACGGATGGGTCGTGACCTAAAGAGAAGGGCAATATTGTATCCAGGGTGTTAGGAGGTGTACGGGCGTAGAGCAAATAGAACGGGCTGTAGCCAGTGGTCTCATGTTGGGCCGTGTTATAAGCGTATGTGATGAATGGCAAAATCTCATCCCAGTTTTTGTGGCGAGAGTCAACATACATCGCAATCATGTTGGTGAGAGTCCTGTTGGTACGCTCGGTCAAGCCGTTTGTCTGGGGGTGATAGGGTGTCGAGTGACGAAAGTGAGTTGAACAGAGACGCAGCAAGTCTTCCACAACATCAGCGACGAACTGGCGTCCACGGTCGCTGATAATCACGCGGGGAGCACCATGCCTAAGGATGACGAAACGGAGCAGGAATGTCGAAACGATGTCTGCCTTCGCGGCTGCGACAGCCGCAGTTTCTGCGTAACACGTCAGGTGGTCGACGCAGACAATGATGTAGCGATTACCAGTCGAAGAGCGTGGAAACGGTCCGATTAAATCAATGCCGACTTGGTGAAAGGGGAAACAAGAAGGTGTTATAGGTTGGAGTAGCCCAGATGGAATGCTCGTAGGGCGCTTGTAGTGCTGACATCGGAGGCAACTCGAGACATATTGTTGAACTTCACGGCGCATTTTCGGCCAGAAGAATCTTTCTTGGGTACGGTGTAATGTTCTTACGTAACCCATCTGACCGGCTGTAACATCGTCATGCATGGTGCGTAGAACTGTAGCACGCAAAGGTTTTGGCACGACAAGAAGAAAACGCGCTCCCGTAGGCATGTAGTTAATCTTGTAGAGTAGCCCATCATGCATTGAGTAGCGCCGGGGAGTCGTAGGATCAGCAGCAGCAGCGAAGAGGTGCTGGATGCTTGGGTCTTTCTGCTGTTCTGAACGGAATGTAGCAACATCGGGGAATTCTGTGTCTACAGCTGCCAAACAGTCGTCGAAATGGTCTTCTTCCCGATCAGTGCACGCATTTGGCAGCCGGGAAAGACAATCAGCGTCTGCGTGCCGACGACCACTCTTGTAGGCAATAACAAAGTCGTACTCTTGGAGCTTTAAGGCCCACCTTGCTAGTCGGCCGTTAGGGTCACGGAGGCCGGTCAACCAGCACAGCGCGTGGTGGTCGGTGATGACTGTAAAGGGACGGCCGTACACGTACGAACGAAATTTGCTGATCGCGAAGATCACAGCCAGGCATTCTTGCTCGGTGACTGTGTAATGGCACTCAGCTTTGCTGAGGCAACGACTGGCGTAAGCGATTACATGCTCAGCACTGTTATGCCGCTGGATGAGCACTGCACCAAGTCCAACACCACTAGCGTCCGCATGTATTTCGGTGGGAGCGCCAGGGTCAAAGTGGCGAAGGATAGGGCCCGACGTGAGGAGATATTTAAGCTGGGAGAACGAAGCTTCACACTCGGCGGTCCAGGTAAAGGCAGTATCTTTGTGCAAGAAGCTAGTGAGGGGAGACGCCAAATCTGCAAAGCGGGGCACAAAACGACGGAAGTATGAACAAAGCCCCAAGAAGCTACGGAGCTCTCGCACTGATTGGGGTGGTTTAAATCTCTCAACAGCGGCGATCTTTTGAGGGTCCGGTCTCACGCCATCCTTATCAACAAGGTGTCCTAAAACCAGGGTTTGACGCTCACCAAAATGACATTTCTTGGAGTTCAACACCAATCCGGCGCCTTTTAAGCAGCTGAGGACTGTCTCGAGTCGTGCGTTGTGCTCGTGAAAAGTTCGCCCGAAGACTACTATGTCGTCGAGGTAGCACAAACATATGTCCCATTTCAGGCCGCGCAGAATTGTGTCCATGAACCGTTCAAATGTCGCTGGCGCATTGCAGAGATCGAATGGCATCACGTTAAATTCAAAAAGACCGTCCGGAGTGACGAAGGCTGTTTTTTCTCGGTGGTCTGGGTCCATGGGGATCTGCCAATATCCGGATTTTAAATCTATTGACGAAAAATAAGATGCAGAGTGCAGGCAATCTATGACATCATCAATTCTGGGCAGCGGATAGACGTCTTTTTTGGTGATGGCATTCAAACGTCGGTAGTCCACACAAAACCTCCAGGTACCATCTTTCTTTTGTACGAGGATCACAGGCGCTGCCCAGGGGCTGGCCGACTCACGTATGACACCTTTTTGTAACATCTCTGTGACTTGCTCAGAGATTACCTTTCGTTCAGATGGTGCCACCCTGTAAGGTTTCTGTCGAACGGGGTGCGCCGACCCGGTATCTATAGTGTGACGAGTGCGGGAGGCTGGAAGTGCCGCCTGAGAGACATCCGGAGCGAAGTCGAAGACAGAGGCATGTCGAGAAAGGATGTCGACCAACGCGTTTCGCTCATCCGAGGAGAGCGACTTATTAACCATGCTGAGAAGCTTCGAGTTCGGGAAAATAATGTCAGCAGGAGCAGCCTCATCACCAGCACACAAAGCGGCGACTGAAATGTGGTCGTTTGTCTCGTACTCGGCCAGTTTCATATCCTGCGGTAACACCACGCTCTGCGAAGAACAGTTGAGAGCGCACACATAGCTACGTCCCCGTTCAACAGATACAACACAACGGGGCACCAGAAGGTCTTTCTTTGCACAGTTCGGGGAGAGTGGCTCCACTACAGCGTCAAATATGCCGGCGTCACTTATAGCACTCACTGGTACGATCACCAGGGACCACGCAGGTATAACTGTGTCCTCAGAAACACGCAGAGTATCAGTATTTTCATTGATATGCGGGTCATCGAGTGCAGAGAACCATAAGCTCCTAACAGAAAGTTCGCCCGTCGCGCAATCGACAGTGGCACCGCAATCCCTCAAAAAGTCGATGCCCAAAATTACGTCATGGGTTGACTTGGCAAGAATTGCGAATTCCGCTTTGAACGTCCGTCCTCCGATACAAACATCGACTGTACACACACCAAGAGGGTGCAGCGGCTCCCCACCGACTCCACGAAACGAGGTTCCCTTGTCCCACTTGAACATCACTTTACGTCCCAGGCGATCTTTAAACGCATTACTCATAATTGAAACCGTTGCACCAGTGTCAACTAAAGCCACTGTAGAAACACCGTCCACGAGCACTTGAACTTTGTTTGTCATCATAAATACTGGCAGAGGTTGTTTATCTATCGAAGGCTGTCCGGCGACCTCACCTCCATCGGTCGCGCCGGCTAGTTTCCCGGCGAAGGGGATGCAGCGCGGCGACCAGGCGATGGGGATCGGCGCTGTCGTCCAGCGGGTGGTGTTATGCTGCGATCGGAGGTGGCCGGAGAAGCATTGCGCTGCGAACTGGTCCGAAAATTGTTAGCGGAAAACGGGAACTGAGACCAGTGACTGTCGACAATGTGGTTAGGTCCTGAAGCAGCATACCGGGAATTCTGTGCTTGCTCTTCGCGACGACGACGGCAAAACCTTGCAATGTGGCCCGGAATCCCACACCAGTAGCAGGCAGGCTGCGGGCGTCGAATCCTGTCGGGCTGCATGAACGTAGTGGGCTGTGTGTGAGGTCTGTAGGCCCGTCGACCTTCACCGTAATATTCGTCATCACGGCGTGAGTGCACACCGCGTGGTGAGGACCAGGTATTCGTTTCAGCTGCTTCAAATGAGTAACGATGGCTGTCGCAGTTATCAGAGTTCCGGGAAGGGTGGACACGGTGATCGTCAAAGCTAGCAGTGTTCACGGACGGATGAAATTCTGTAGGGGCCCATGAACGTCGGGGAGCGTCATTTCGCGGAGCGTAGTAGCCGACCGGTACACGTCGCATCAGGGCATCGCATGGCGGATGGCAGTCGCAAGTAGTGTTGATGCGATGCACCGATTCGTCATGTCGGCGCAGTTCTTCCCGAACTATTTGCCTTATCGTCGATGACAAGTCCATGGCCTGGGTGTCGTCTACGCTGGCTATAGTGGTGACGTTTGGCAAGCGACCAAACTTTGGTGCTATGCGACGGGTCTTCAGGGCTGCGAATGCCTGACAATGTCGTATGACGTTGTCTACTTTGTCCAGGCTCTCCTTACTGATGAGGAAAGCATACACGTCTTCAGCGATACCCTTAAGAATGTGGCCAACTCGGTCTTCCTCAGACATTGCGGGATTCACAATCCGGCACAATTTCAATACTTCTTCGATGTAGGTCATGCAAGACTCCCCAGCCACTTGTGCTCGCTGATGTAGCGTCTGCTCTGCTAGCTTCTTTTTTGCCAACGAATCCCCAAAGCGCTTCTTCATATCCTCCACTAGGCGGTCCCAAGTGGTTAGCTTCGCCTCGTGGTTTTCAAACCACGTCAGCGCGGTGCCCGTCAAGAATACCTCGATGTTTGCCCGCTTGGCGGCCGCATCCCAGTGGTTAAACTTGCCCACCCGGTCGTAGTGCACGAGCCATTCGTCGACGTCGTCCCCTTCGTTCCCAGAGAACGAACGTGGCTCCCTGTACGGCTGCCAGTTGGCCATCGGCATGGCTTGGACTGTTTTTGCAGCCCCAGTCAGAGGTACACGCAGCGGGGAGAGACCGGCGACTCGGCGGCTTCGGCGAAGTTCCAGTGGCTCCGTCTTCCTTCCACGGTTACCCAGCACCTCCACCACAAACTGTTACGGTGCAAAGGGTTTAATTAAAGCCGTGAATAGGAATAAGAGCGTTGAAGGAGGCGGCCACCGATCCTGCGGTCAGTACGAGTGCGGTTCGTCCTCTACTTCCTCTTCTGCTCCACCCCTTGACGCATACCCCGCTTGGGGATTGGTCGCGACTAGTCTAGCGCTGTACAGTTTCGAGCGTGACACTATAATAAAAGCTAAATTATCAGCCATAAAATTTGGATTGTAAATAAATTGCTTACACCGTAGATTTGCGGTTATTAAGCGTTATTCTCGGTGAAAAAAAACCAGTGCCTTTCCTCTCTGAGAAGAAGTTTGAGGAGTGAACGTCGGTGCTTTTGAAATTGTTCTATAAACAAAACAGCCCTTTGTATGTTGCCAATTTGGGACAAACACTAGACAAATATTTTAGTGAAAGCCGAGAGGAGTATATGCAGAAATATTTACCAAAGGCTTCGTCAACGGCTTAGTCAATGGCTTATTATCTGGACACTGTTGCGCTTCTGCAGAATGGCTGACCTACCTGTGGGCTGCTTCAGGCGATACCAGTTGAACAGCCCAGTGGTTGCAATTCCCCATTTGCAATTGCACTTGTGCGGTACAGTGCCTCATTCTTCGCAGTGTTTTTAGAGGATTTCGGCATATAGTCAGGGGCGCCCATTGCGAAGTATGAGTAAACTGCGGTGTGAGGAAATGTGAAGCTGCGATATTGCCATTTCTCAGCCACTGGTAGGATTGCTTAGGCGGAGAGTTATTGTTTGCGGAACAGGCGGAAATATTCTATGATGTTTGGGACGTGAGCATCTTGTGTTGATCGGTTGATCTGGCTCAATTAGAGGTGGCACTTTTGTCGACATTACACCTCTAATACTTGAGTCCACTGGTAACCAAAGCGATTCTACTGGGTCAAGAACAAGACCTTGAACAAGTGGGAGGAGGCATTGATTACGGAATAGAAGTGACAAAGAAGTGCGCGTGCGTTGGTTAGCGGGGATCGCGCGGTGAAGGGAAGACAAGAGGAAGAAGACGGGGTTGGCATTTTATTTTTCATTTTTTTCGAAACCCTTTCCAACCGCTCTAAACTATCTGTTCTAAGCGTCTGGGAATTAAAGAATTGCATTTATTTAACCATCCTCAGTTGATTGGGCTATCTCCTGATTGGGTATGTGCCATATCTAAAGGCGCAACAACAACAACATAGACGAGCAGGAAGAACGACTCCCATTCAATTCGGTATTCCTTATCTGGCTCTATTTGCATCCGCACGATTAAGACGATATTGGCATTTAGACGCTACTTGTTCATATTCATTTTTATCATTTGAAGAGTACCAACATTTAAAGTTCGGGTGGAATGATCATTTTTGTGGTTCTCGGCAATGCGAGGTGACCTTTATTGAGCTGCGCTGCAGGATTCCGAGGCTGAATTTCGATCTTTTCAGATCAAACTTTCACCTACAGAACTGTGTGTGCGGTGCCAGGTCCCTGAAACAATCAAACATTTTTTTTCTCGACTGTCGCCGTTTCTCAACAGCTAGACAACTCTTTTCAAGGACCCATTTGAGCGTTGTGCGGTTGACTTTATCGATTCAACGTTTATTCTCTATTTGTGCATCAAATACGGGGTTTGCAAAAACGGATGTATTTAATTGCATTCAAATTTCTTTCTCTGCTTTAGTTCGTTTCAATTGCTGAACGGTGCTTATTAAAGGGTAATTCTGGTTTTATTCAAAACTACGTTTTCTTTTACAGCCTCTTGCCTGAAATAATTTATTATTTCGAAGTCCAAACGCATTTAAACAACCGATTTATCTCTGGCGAATTCCTTCTTGGGAACATGCCAAAATTTTTGAGGACATCTTCATCAATGAGGCTCTAGGAGCGACCTGCCGGACGATAACTTTCGGGGAACCTCCGCTCCGAGCCCCACTTTCTTCGTTGAAGCCCTCTGATGAGTGTGAACTCGCAGGAGATCTTTGCGCCGATCAACGCCAGGTCTCTTCGAGCCGCATCGAGTAGCATTGTCGAAAAGGCTCTGAAGTCTTTCAATGAACCACCTCTTCGCTTCGGCCAGCAGCAGCGCTCCAGACTAATGTCGCGGCCAGCACACCGCTCAAGCACAACGACTAGCGCACCGAGCACGGCGCATCGATCCAGCTCACCCATTTCAGCAACCCCCACATGTGGGTGCGAGAACATTTGGGGCGCAAACTTTGTTTTGTAGGACGTTCACTCTTTAAGGGAGATAAGGTTAATAATGATTTATGTATAATGTCAGTTATTGGTCCCTTCAATACATTGTCTTTGCCTGACGTCACGTACCTGGCTTCTTCTCCTTCCGTAAATTTAACATCCCCATATAAAAAACAATCCGCATCATAGTGGGAAAAGTGAAGCGAGATATGGCCTCTTGCATGGTGTAGAGTGGCTCTTTTTGAATTCGAAAATATTGTTACGGAAGGAGTGGACTCTGAATTTTTGGAAATGCGTGAGTGAAATTTGTACTGCTGCTCTTTCCTCCACATGATGTTGAGAGCCGTGGGGGGGGGGGTGAGGGGGGGTAACGTAGAGAAACTATTCACCGCGAAATAAACGCGACCGCATGATTACACTGCACTGCATCAACAAACAGTGGGGCTGGCGTAATTGGATATTTCTGTAAATGCGTGTGTTGCCTGCTCACTTCTTTCGAATGATAGGTAAGCTGCACTATTTAGAGAAGGGGCCGAAATATAAAGCTATTTCATGTCATGGCTTCAGTGAGTAATTCAAGCTCGAAGCTCGAATTGAAGATTTTTAAAACGGGCTCTGCTTTCTACACTTTGAGACAGGCAACGAGGTGGCCGATGCGACATCCTTCCATGACTCTGCGGCCTTATTGTATACGCCTGTGTTCTCTTATGTGGCAGTAGATGCTCCCGGTAGTGTTTGTCGAGCGGGTTTGTAGGCCTACCGAATTAAGCCATCCAATTCTAGTGGTTCCTTTTCAGTAAGGCCAAGATAAGAAAAAATTATAATCAAAAATAGGAGGAATACTTATAATATTTCAGCAATTATTTAAATGCCTTTTCGGCGTTCCTTAATTCTCACGAGAGCCAAGTTATTGGCCCTACGTGGGCCAATAATTTCTGATGTACGCGATGCTTCATCGGTCCATTTGAAGAGAAGGCCGCAATAGGTTCAGTTGCATTCCCCTTTGCACGGGTAGACCCAGAGCTGTATCGTTATTGCACTTGTTATACTCTTACGAAATGAGCGTCGCTGCACCACAATGCAGAATCACTCACAATGTTCCAGTCACGCATTTGTAAATCGCCTTCTTTATGATCACAGTTGTCAACAAAAGCCATGTTCAAGATCGCAATTGTTTTCCCATACCCACAGAACTTCAATGCATATGCATCTCAATAGATCCGTTTCATATACGAATGTCCGAACGTCTGCCGTTGCCTTTTTTTATTTTGCAGTGCAAAAGCCGCGCGACGCGCCCAAACACGCCAGATGCACCACGAGCCAAACGCCGCCAAAGCCGTGCAATACGCCCAAAACCACCCACGTGTGCCTAATGCTGCGTGGCGCGTCCAATTTCCACAAAGCATTAAAGAAAAATTTCTCTGTTAACTGATTTTTAAATACGATAGTCTTTCTTGGGCTACTTAAACCGAGACATTTTGGTCTGTCTGTATGTCTGTCTGTCTATCTGTCTGTCCGTCTGTCTGTGACTCGATTCAGCCACCCGGCCGCAGTAAAAACGATATTGCGCAATAGTCTTATATACTCACAGCCACACGTAAACGTCTAAGCCCGGTTTCTATGTTCATACTAGTCAACTTTCTTGAACAAGAACAAGACGTTACGCAAATATAACACAAGCAATTAGTACACAGGGGATAGTTACAGTATTCCTTTATTAAAAATTCATGGATGCTTGGTTTTTCTATAGCAAATGACATTCTACATCTACTGCAGAAAACCCCCGCCTCCTGGCGCATATGAAAAATCACGCGGCAACAGCAACGAAAGGTTCCACTAGCTAGGTTCCACGATCTGCTTGTCACTATCTAGGTTCCACAATCTGCTTGGAATGCCCGTGGAGCATGGCCACGTGGCTCTATAAACCTTCTAGTCTGCCGCCTTCATTCACGCACGTCTCCGCTGTACTGCAGCGCTGGCATCGAAGAACCCGGCCTGTAGCAGTGGAACGCGGTAAATTCAAATTACCTTGCTCCAACCTTTAGTGTCTTTACCTTCTAATGATTGCGACGGTAAAGTAACACAATGAGAGGTGAGGGGGAAAGCAAAGGGGGGAATTTCCTTGCAAATGTCTACAAAGACTTTCGTCTTTTGACGACATTTGCAACGAAAGGAGCAGATACGAGGCCAATTTTTTTATTGGTTGGTTACAATACTTCATTTTACTCTGCTTTATACGGTGCCTTGAGATAATTGAGCTCTACATAATATTTTAGCAAATTGTTTATTCAGGATCAGGATGGATTTGAAATTTATTGAACTATTTCTTTAGTTATGGCTTTTCTGCTAACAAATATTTTTTTTTCATTTTGTTGATGTATCAAAAATAATATATATTCTACATAATTTTTAGGCACTGGTACGAGTATTTAGCACTTTGAGTTATATGTTATACTCGTATTTACTGTGCTTCAAAATTTGCGTAATTATTTTTCTTCGTATTGGTTGTTCGTTGCTATCATGTTTGCTTTACCTTATCTGCTAAGCGTCTTCGGTATTGCGCTACAAGACATTGCTGAAAAAAAATAAATTATAAAATAAACTTCAAGCAAAACACCCCTGAAATATTTTTAACACAAACCTTTCTTTCGAGTAAAAACTATTGTGTTGAGGAGCACACGGTTTCTGTGTTTCAATCTCCACAAACTGCAAACGCCATACGTATTGCTTTCTTCGCGTGGGTAGTATACAAACAATGATATTGGTTGTGTTTACAGTAACGTGATAACCAACAAAGAAACCTCAACGTTATATGCAGAATTCCGTCATGAGGTGCTCTCGAATAGTTGCTGTATATTTCTTCGAAACTGACAGAAGTGCGTAAGGTTCTTGTTTTGAAAGCACAAAGGTGCTTCACATTTTCAAAATTTTTTTATACAGACGGGTTCATTATCATCAAGGCTTGCGTAAAAGCAAATCAGAAACTAGAAACGGCTGACGCGGAATAGGGTATTGTGCTTCTTTCAAACTTTTCAAGGTCCTGGCTTGGAGGTATGATATGTGATTTTATTCGTACAAATAAATGTGCCTGCACTAAAACTTTCTGTTGGGACTTTTCAGTGTCCCTACATTGATATTTTCAATATTTGTTATCAACGATACCTCCAACAACGAGCAGCTACGTGCTACCAGCATCGTACTAATGAGCAAGACGGCTTGACTTGCCATTTGTATCAGAGAATAACGGGCTTTAATAGGTTACTTGACGGAAAAAGACCAGATACTGCTTCTGCAGGATATTTTCATGGCGGTGCTACGTTCACGTTCTGACATTTATGGTGGAAGTTATTTTTAGTGCAGACTGAGTGGAGCTGTGGGATGCTATTTATAACAGCCAGTTACAAATATTTTTATGATGCCCTATCACTGCTCTAGCCAGGTACATAAACTATATTAGTATACTTCCGGTAATCCGAAAAAATTGAAAGCCCA
Source organism: Haemaphysalis longicornis (assembly GCF_048455015.1). Taxonomy (NCBI): domain Eukaryota; kingdom Metazoa; phylum Arthropoda; class Arachnida; order Ixodida; family Ixodidae; genus Haemaphysalis; species Haemaphysalis longicornis. The sequence goes on along the minus strand of NW_027526214.1, from coordinate 66,035,237 downwards.
CATCTCAGTGTCAACAGAAGTTCCACCGTTATAAGAACAACATGCTTCGCAACCACTACGTCTGCGATTCAACGCGTCCTGTGCACCCGAGTCCTCAAAATCAACAGTATTTCATACAAACGAAACTCAAACTTTTTTGTTCTTCAGTTTACCCTTTAGCAAAGAGCCAAGCACGGGGATCCCGAGAGGCCCTTCGCTACATGACTTGAAAAAGCAGCAAAGTCTATTTAACAAATAAATAGGTAGTTGAGCAGCCGCTGCAAAAGTCCTACCAGGAGTTAGAAAGATTGATCTTCATAAGCGCTGGTGCGATCACTGCCAGTCATAAGATGCTGCTACAAAAACATTCCTAATTTACGAAGCTCAGTGTTTTTTTATGTCTCCAGGAATGTAAATTTTGTTAATGGTCTTTACAGTTTTTGCGAATGTTCTCGCACCTGCATACGGTGTCGAACGCTTCGGTAATATCGTCCACAGCAAGTCGATCAGAACCCCAAACTGCTGCATAATGACGCAGGAGCTTTCAACAAAGACAAATACTGACCCTCCCATCGATTTGAACACCTAGTGTACATAAAAAATTCCACAGTAATAACATCAGCTACATATGCAGCCCGACTCGTCATAAAAATACATTGCAGATGCCGCATTGAAAGCGTCGCACTTGTGAGAAATGGGTATCCTCTTTCTCACATCGAATTTATTCGCCTATTCTCGCAGCTCTATGACAAGTTGTGCTTTGAGATGCTATATGCAACCGCTTACTCCGGTTTATACCTACTTGTAATTAACCGCAAAATCAAAACAGCAAGCGGCAAAACATTGTTCGCAATGAAAGTGTAACCTCACTCCCAAACGTATTGAGAGCACCAACCTTAGCGACATGATCCGCTTTACAGGGCATAAACCATCCTTAGCAACCTGTGATTCGTGGGTTCGCTGATGTGCCCGTGCTCGTATTGAGTTCACATTGCTAGCATTTATTCGTTGGTTCTTACTTGTCGAATGTCGAGTCCAGTCATTCGACACTAGATGCTACAGCCAGTCCCTAGAGGGTTTTATACAGCTGCATAACACACACTAACTTCAGCCGCTACCTAAAGACGGGCACAATCCACTGCCCCGCCGTATTTGTATATAATTTTTCTACACAACTCACAACGACACCAGGAGTTTCGCCACGTGTAAAAGGTGCCGATTTTTGTGCTTTGCCGTAGGGCTGACATACGTCTTTCGTTCAAATTATACCTATTTACTCGTACGTTCTTGCTGCAGGAGGCACTGTCCAATCCAGCACTACGAAACTAACTGCTCCATAAAGACTGAATACTGCGCAGTACTACAAAGTGACACGCGGGCAACCTGTGGACAACCCTGAAAGACGGCGCCAGGAACCTCTCAGCGGGCTACCTAAACCGTTTGTAGTACACCCTCGGCGACTTCAGCAGAACGGCCAGTACTCACGGAAGTGCAACGCACCGCTGTTTCGTGGCCCCAGATTTACAAGCATGTGGATTTGTATGGCTGATTTCGAGATTATCGTAAAGAAGGTTAAGACGCAGTGCGAGTCGTTTGTGTTTAATATTACCCCAAAAAGCCCACAACAACCGCGTCTCAAACTGCTACATGAAACCCCAAAAAGGCTGCCCCAAAAACGCTCATGTCCCTAGCATGAAATCTATCCCGGGGGTATTATAAATATTGAGCGCACCATCCGCGCCGACATCAGCCACCGTACCTGTAAAGAATGTGCTTTGCAGCACCTTCTTCGGATGTTCTGTGTATTGCCGGCATAAGAGCTTCGTTCAGGGCCTTTGCAGTTATTGCTGGAGAACATCCGGTGGCATCGCCAGTGGAGAACGTCGATGATAACAGGCAACATCTAGACTTGGAAGAGTCGGAAAAATATACCGGCCGCACTAGCGCCAGTCGAGCTGATACGAAAGATGACCGGAACATCAATCGTCTTACCCTACAGAAACAACAGTTCAAAAATCGGTCGAAGAACACGTAAGGGGACGACAAAAACCCGCGCTCACGTTCAACTTCTTTTTCAAAAAGAACACAATAATTGGCGCATGTGCAAAAGCAAATGGAGCACACTATCTGCTATTATAAATGGGGCAGTTTTTAGGAAGACGTTATTCCTACCTCCAAATAGGAAATCTGTTTTTCATACAACCCCACGGAATTGCAGAATATGAATACTGTTTTCTGGACTGTGTTAAGAGAAACGAAAGCTCAATTACGAAATTAGTCGAATTTTCAAGGCTGTTCACTTCTCAACCTGATACTTTGACTTTCAACTCCAATGGGTAAATCGTATCAAAGTATAAGCAACGCTTGAATGAAGCCACCATGGTCATTATGTTCAGACTAGTGCTAACTAGTAGCCTCTTTTTGTAAATATATTTGATTTATCTCACGCTGGTAGAGCGCCCAGTCTGCCACGCACAAACACACGTTTCCAAAGAAAGCAAAGGGAGTAAATAAAAGAACTTCTACAAGGTACAATGCTATGTAATGATGCGGCGTTTGTCGATAACATAACTGTCCTCGAAAAAACTGCTCCGAAGACCGTTAGCCAACAACTACCAGGGTATGTAGTGGAACACGCATTGGAGGCACCGAACAGTCCGTCGAATGAGCGGGGAGCACGGATTATGCGAATTGAGCAACAAGAGTAGTCAATGTTCATTGACACATTTAATGCCAGCAGATATATTACAAATTTTGCTGTAGGACATTTAGGTAGCTTGAGGTTTTTTGAGGAGAACCATAATGATGTGGCGTTTGTCGACAACGTAAGTGTGTTCGAAAAAAGCGCTGCGAAGGCCGTTAGCCAACATCTACAAGGCAATTTCTTGGATCACGCCATGAAGGCACCGCACATTCCGTTGAATGAGCGGGGAGCGCGGATTAGGCGAAATTGGCAACAAGAGTAGTCAATGTATATAGACACATATAATACCCGCAGATATAAAAAAAATTCTGCTCTAGGGCGTTCACGTAGCTTGAGGTTTTTGCTGGAGATCTATAATGATGCGGCGTTTGTCGGTAACGTAGGTGTCCTCGAAAAGAGCGCTGCGAAGGCCGTTACCCAACAACTACCAGCCTATTTCTTGGGCCACGCTACGGAGGCAACGAACAGTCTGTTTTTTAACGCCGTGTGCGCCGAATATGCGAATTGAGCAACAAGAGTAGTCAATGTTCATTGACACATATAATGCCCACAGATATAAAAAAAATTTTGCTGAAGGGCGTATAGGTAGCTTGAGCTTGTACAGGAGTACCATAATAATACAACATTTGTCGATAACGTGTCTTCGAAAAAATCGTTCCGAAGACCGTTAGCCAACAACTACAAGGCTATTTCTTGGATCACGCTACGGAGGCACCGAACAGTGCGTTGAATGACAAAGGGTGAGCGGAATATGCGAATTGAGCAACAAGAGTAGTCAATGTTCAGTGACACAAACAATGCCCACAGATATAATGAAATTTCTGCTGTAGGGCGTATAGGTAGCTTGAGGTTTTTGGAGATCAATAATGATGCGGCATTTGTCGATAACGTAAGTTGCCTCGAAAAAAGCGCTCCGAAAACCTTATAGCCAACAACTACGGGGCTACTTGTTGGATCACGGTATGGAGGCACCAAAGAGTCTGTTGAATGACGCGGGGTTCGCGGAATATGCGCATTGACAACAAGAGTATTCAATGTTTATTGGCACATATAATGTCCATAGATATATTAAAATTTCGGGTGATGGGCGTATAGTTATTTTGAGGATTTTGGAGGAGATCCAAAATAGTGTGGCGTTTGTCGAAAACGTAAGTGGCTTCGAAAAAAGCGCTGCAAAGGCCGTTAAGCAACATCTACAAGGCTATTTTTGGAACACTCTACGGAGCTCCCGAACAGTCCGTTGAAAGACGCGGTGTGCGCGGAATATGCGTCATGAGCAAGAAGAGTAGTCAATGTTCATTGACACATATCATTCCCTCAGAAACAAAAGTCTGCTGTAGGGCGTTTAGGTTGCTTGAAGTTTCTGGAAAACATCCCTAATGATGCGGCGTTTGTCAATACCGCAAGTGTTCTCGAAAAAAGCCCTCCGAAACCTTTAGCCAACAACTACAAGGATATTTCTTGGATGACTCTACGGAGGCACCGAACGGTGTGTTGAAGGGCACGGGGTGTGGGGAATATGCGAATAGACCAACACGAGTATTCAATGTTGATTGACAGAAAAAATACCCACAACAAAAAACATTCTTCTCTAGGTCGTTTAGAAGCTTGAGGTTTTCGGACAAGAACCGTGATGATGTGGCGTTTGTCGATAACGTATGTGTCCTCGAAAGAAGCGCTCCGAAAGGCGTTAGCCAACAACTAGCAGGCTATTTCTTGGATCACGCTACGGAGGCACCGAACAGTGTGTTGAATGACACGGGGTGCGCGAAATATGCGAAATTAGCAACAAGAGTAGTCAATGTGCATTGACACATATAGTGCCCACAGATATAATAAAATTTTTGCTGTAGGGTGTATAGGTAGCTTGGGGTTTTTGGAGAACCATAATGATGCGGCGTTTGTCAATAAATAAGTGTCCTCGAAAAAAGCGCTCCGAAACCTTTAGCTAACTACAAGGATATTTCTTTGATCATGCTACGGAGGCCACGAACAGTCTGTTGAAGGACGCGGTGTGCGCGGAATATGCGTCATGAGCAACAAGAGTATTCAATGTTGATTGACACAAATATTGCCTACAGAAAAAAACCTTTCTGCTGTAGGGCGTTAAGTAGCTTGAAGTTCTTTTAAAAGATCCATAATGATGCGGTGTTTGTGAATAACGTAAGTGTCGTCAAAAAAAGCGCTCCGAAGGCCGTTAACAAACAACTAACAGGCGATTTCTTGGATCATGCTACGGAGGCACCCAACAGTGTTGAATGACAACGGGGTGCGATAATATGCGAAATGAGCAACAAGAGTATTCAATGTTGATTCACACAAATAATGCCCACAAAAAAATTCTTCTCTAGGGCGTTTAGTGGCTTGAGGTTTTGGAGGAGAACCATATTGATGCCGCGTTTGTCGATAACGTAATGACCTCGAACGAAGCGCTCCGAAAGCCGTTAGCCAACAACTAACAGGCTATTTCTTGAATCACGCTACGGAGGCACCGAACGGTGTGTTAAATGACACGGGGTGCGCGAAATATGTGAAAATAGCAACAAGAGTAGTCAATGTTTATTGACACATATATTGGTCACAGATATAATGAAATTTTTGCTGTAAGGTTTAAAGGTAGCTTGTGGTTTTTGGAGGACAACCATAATGATGCCGCGTTTGTCAATAACGTAAGTGTCCTCGAAAAAAAGCGCTCTTTAAGCCGTTAGCCAACAACTAACCGTCTAATTCTTGGATAACGCTACGGAGGCACCGAACAGTGTGTTGAATGACACGGGGTGCACGAAATATGCGAAATGAGCAACAAGAGTATTCAAAGTTAATTCACACAAATAATTCCCACAGAAAAAAAAATATTCTGTGGGGCGGTTAGTAGCTTAAGGTTTTTGGAGAACCATAATGATGCGGCCTTTGCCAATAACGTAAGTGCCCTCGAAAAAAGCGCTCCGAAATATTTAGCTAACAACTACAAGGATATTTCTTTGATCACGATACGGAGGCCAGGAACAGTCTGTTTAATAACGCGGTGTGCGCTGAATATGCGAAATGAGCAACAAGAGTATTCAATGTTGATTCACACAAATAATGCCCACAGAAAAAACATTTCTGCTGTAGGGCGTTTAGTAGCTTGAGGTTTTCGGAGGAGAACCATAATGATGCGGCGTTTGTCTATAACCTAAGTGTCTTCGAAAGAAGTGCTCCGAAAGCCGTTACCCAACAACAAACAGACTATTTTGTGGATCACGCGACTGAGGCACCGAACAGTGTGTTGAATGAGACGGGGTCCGGGGAATATGTGAAATGAGCAAAAAGAGTATTTATGTTGATTCACACAAATAATGCCCAACGAAAAAAAAATTCTTCTGTAGGGGGTTTAGTAGCTTGATGTTTTTGGAGGAGAACAATAATGATGCGGCATTTGTCAAACACGTAAGTGTCCACGAAAAAAGCGCTGTGAAGGCCCTTAGCCAACAACTAACAGGCTATTTCTTGGATCACGCTACGCAGGCACCCAACAGTCTTGAATGACACGGGATGCGGGGAATATGTGAAATGAGAAACAAGAGTATTCAATGTTGATTCACACAAATAATGCCCAACGAAAAAAAAATTCTTCTGTCGAGCGTTTAGTAGCTTGAGGTTTTTGGAGGAGAACAATAATGATGCGGCATTTGTCAAAAACGTTAGTGTCCATGAAAAAAAGCGCAGTGAACGCCCTTAGCCAACAACTAACAGGCTATTTCTTGGATCACGCTACGCAGGCACCCAACATTGTTGAATGACACGGGGTGCGGGGAATATGCGAAATAAGCAACAAGTGTATTCAATGTTGATTCACACAAATAATGCCCACAGAAAAACATTTCGTCTGTAGGGCGTTTAGTAGCTTGAGCTTTTTGGAGGAGAACCATAATGATGCGGCGTTTGTAAATACCGGAAGTGTCCTCGATAAAAAGTGCTCCGAAGGCCGTTAGCCAACAACGAACAGGCTATTTCTTGGATTACGCTACGCAGGCACCCAACAGTGTTGAATGACACGGGGTGCGGGGAATATGCGAAATGAGCAACACGAGTATTCAATGCATATTCATGAAAATAAGGCCCACAGAAAAAAATTCTTCTGTAGGGCGTTTAGTAGCTTGAGGTTTTTTGAGGAGAACCATAATGATGAGGCGTTTGTCAAACACGTAGGTGTCCTCGGAAAAAAGCGCTCCAAAGGACTTAGCTAACAAATAACGGGCTATTTCTTGGATCACGCTGCGCAGGCCCCCAAAAGTGTTTAATGACACGGGGTGCGGGGATTTTGCGAAATGAGCAACAAGAGTATTCAATGTTGATTCACACAAATAATGCCCAAAGAAAAAAAATTTTCCTGTAGGGCGTTTAGTAGTTTGTTTTTGGAGGAGAACCATTATGATTCGGCGTTTGTCAACACTGGAAGTGTCCTCGATAAAAAGTGCTCCGAAGGCCGTTAGCCAACAACGAACAGGCTATTTCTTGGATCACGCTACGCAGGCACCCAACAGTGTTGAATGACACGGGGTGCGGGGAATATGCGACATGAGCATCAAGAGTATTTAATGCATATTCATGAATATAAGGCCCAAAGAAAAAAAATTCTTCTATAGGGCGTTTAGTAGCTTGAGGTTTTTTGAGGAGAACCATAATGATGCGGCGTTTGTCAAACACGTAAGTGTCCTCGGAAAAAAGCGCTCCAAAGGACTTAGCTAACAACTAACGGGCTATTTCTTGGATCACACTACGCAGGCCCCCAAAAGTGTTTAATGACACGGGGTGCGGGGAATATGCGAAATCAGCAACAAGAGTATTCAATGTTGATTTACACAAATAATGTGCAAAGAAAAAAAATTTTCCTGTAGGGCGTTTAGTAGCTTGAGCTTTTTGGAGGAGAACCATAATGATGCGGCGTTTGTCAATAACGTAAGTGTCCTCTAAAAAAAGCGCTCTGGAGGCCGTTAGCCAAAAACTAACAGGCTATTTCTTGGATCACGCTACGCAGGCACCCAACAGTGTTGAATAACGTGGCGTGCGGGGAATATGCGAAATAAGCAACAAGAGTATTTAATGTTGATTCACACAAAAATTGCCCAAAGAAAAAAAATTCTTCTGTAGGCCGTTTAGTAGCTTGAGGTTTATGGACGAGAACCATAATGATGTGGCGCTTGTCAATAACTTAAGTGTATTAAAAAAAAGCGCTCCGAAGGACCTTAGCAAACAACTATTAGGCTATTTCTTGGATCACACAACGCAGGCACCCAACAGTGTTTAATGACACGGGGTGCGGGTAATATGCGAAATAAGCAACAAGAGTAATCAATGTTGATTCACACAAATAATGCCCACATAAAAAAATTCTTCTGCAGGCCCTTTAGTAGCTTGAGGTTTATGGAGGAGAACCATAATGATGCCGGCGTTTGTCAATAACATAAGTGTCCCCGAAAAAAAAGCGCTCCGAAGGCCGTTAGCCAACAAATAACAGGCCATTTCTTGGATCACGCTACTGAGGCACAAACAGTGTGTTGAATGACACGGGGTGCGGGGAATATGTGAAATGAGCAACAACAGTATTCATTGTTGATTCACACAAACAATGCCAAAAAATATTCTGTAGGACGTTTAGTAGCCTAATGTTTTTGAAGGCGAATCATAATGATGCGGCGTTTGTCAATAACGTAAGTGTCCTCGAAAAAAAGCGCTCCGGAGGCCGTTAGCCAACAACTAACAGGCTATTTCTTGGATCACACAACGCAGGCACCCAACAGTGTTGAATGACACGGGTTGCGGGGAATATGCGAAATGAGCAACAAGAGTATTAAATGTTGATTCACACAAATATTGCCCAAAGAAAAAAAAACTCTTCTGTAGGGCGTTTAGTAGCTTAAGGTTTTTGGAGGAGAACCGTAATGATGCGGCGTTTGTTAATAACGTAAGTATCCTCGAAAATATGTGCTGCGGAGGCCGTTAGCCAAAAACTAACAGGCTATTTCTTGGATCACGCTACGCAGGCACCCATCAGTGTTGAATGACACGGGGTGCGGGGAATATGCGAAATGAACAACAAGAGTATTTATTGCTTATTCAGGAAAATAAGGCCCACAGAAAAAAAATTCTTCTGTACGGCGTTTAGTAGCTTGAGGTTTTTTTAGGAGAACCATAATGATGCGGCGTTTGTCAATAACATGTGTCCTAAAAAAAAAGCGCTCCGAAGGACCTTAGCCAACAACGAGTAGGCTACTTCTTGGATCACACTACGCAGGCACCCAACAGTGTTGAATGACACGGGGTGCGGGTAATATGCGAAATAAGCAACAAGAGTATTCAATGTTGATTCACACAAATAAAGCCCAACGAAAAAAAATTCTTCTGTAGAGCGTTTAGTAGCTTGAGGTTTTTGGAGGAGAACAATATTGATGCGGCATTTGTCAAACACGTAGGTGTCCATGAAAAAAAGCGCTGTGAACGCCCTTAGCCAACAACTAACAGGCTATTTCTTGGATCACGCTACGCAGGCACCCAACAGTGTTGAATGACACGGGGTGCGGGGAATATGCAAAATGAGCAACAAGAGTATTCAATGCTTATTCACGAAAATAAGGCCCACGGAAAAAACATTCTTCTGTAGGGCGTTTAGTAGCTTCAGGTTTTTTAAGGAGAACCATAATGATGCGGCGTTTGTCAAACACGTAAGTGTCCTCGGAAAAAAGCGCTCCAAAGAACTTAGCTAACAACTAACGGGGTATTTCTTGGATCACGCTACGCAGGCACTCAACAGTGTTGAATGACACGGGGTGCGGGGAATATGCGAAATAGGCAACAAGAGTATTCAATGTTGATTCACACAAATATTGCCCACAGAAAAAAGAAATTCTTGTGTAGGGCGTTTAGTAGCTCAAGGTTTTTAGAGGAGAACCATAATGATGCGGCGTTTGTCAATAACGGAAGTGTCCTCGATAAAAAGTGCTCCGAAGGCCGTTAGCCAACAACGAACAGGCGATTACTTGGATCACGCTACGCAGGCACCCAACAGTGCTGAATGACACGGGGTGCAGGGAATATGCGAAATGAGCAACAAGAGTATTAAATGTTGATTCAGGAAAATAAGGCTCACAGAAAAAAAATTCTTCTGTACGGCGTTTAGTAGCTTGAGGTTTTTTTAGGAGAACCATAATGATGCGGCGTTTGTCAATAACATAAGTGTCCTAAAAAAAAGCGCTCCGAAGGACCTTAGCCAACAACGAGTAGGCTACTTATTGGATCACACTACGCAGGCACCAAACAGTGTTGAATGACACGGGGTGCGGGTAATATGCGAAATAAGCAACAAGAGTATTCAATGTTGATTCACACAAATAAAGCCCAACGAAAAAAATTCTTCTGTAGGGGGTTTAGTAGCTTGAGGTTTTTGGAGGAGAACAATAATGATGCGGCATTTGTCAAACACGTAAGTGTCCACGAAAAAAGCGCGGTGAAGGCCCTTAGCCAACAACTAACAGGCTATTTCTTGGATCACACTACGCAGGCACCCAACAGTCTTGAATGACACGGGGTGCGGGGAATATGTGAAATGAGCAACAAGAGTATTCAATGTTGATTCACACAAATAATGCCCAACGAAAAAAAAATTCTTCTGTCGAGCATTTAGTAGCTTGAGGTTTTTGGAGGAGAACAATAATGATGCGGCATTTGTCAAAAACGTAAGTGTCCATGAAAAAAAGCGCAGTGAACGCCCTTAGCCAACAACTAACAGGCTATTTCTTGGATCACGCTACGCAGGCACCCAACATTGTTGAATGACACGGGGTGCGGGGAATATGCGAAATAAGCAACAAGTGTATTCAATGTTGATTCACACAAATAATGCCCACAGAAAAACATTTCGTCTCTAGGGCGTTTAGTAGCTTGAGCTTTTTGGAGGAGAACCATAATGATGCGGCGTTTGTCAATACCGGAAGTGTCCTCGATAAAAAGTGCTCCGAAGGCCGTTAGCCAACAACGAACAGGCTATTTCTTGGATCACGCTACGCAGGCACCCAACAGTGTTGAATGAAACGGGGTGCGGGGAATATGCGAAATGAGCAACAAGAGTATTCAATGCATATTCATGAAAATAAGGCCCACAGAAAAAAATTCTTCTGTAGGGCGTTTAGTAGCTTGAGGTTTTTTGAGGAGAACCATAATGATGAGGCGTTTGTCAAACACGTAGGTGTCCTCGGAAAAAAGCGCTCCAAAGGACTTAGCTAACAACTAACGGGCTATTTCTTGGATCACGCTACGCAGGCCCCCAAAAGTGTTTAATGACAGGGAGTGCGGGGATTTTGCTAAATGAGCCACAAGAGTATTCAATGTTGATTCACACAAATAATGCCCAAAGAAAAAAAATTTTCCTGTAGGGCGTTTAGTAGCTTGAGCTTTTTGGAGGAGAACCATAATGATGCGGCGTTTGTCAATACCAGAAGTGTTCTCCATAAAAAGTGCTTCGAAGGCCGTTAGCCTGCAACGAACAGGCAATTCTTGGATCACGCTACGCATGCACCCAACAGTGTTGAATGACACGGGGTGTGGGGAATATGCGAAATGAGCAACAAGAGTATTGAATGCATATTCATGAAAATAAGGCCCGCAGAAAAAAAATTCTTCTATAGGGCGTTTATTAGCTTGAGGTTTTTTTAGGAGAACCATAATGATGCGGCGTTTGTCAATAACGTAAGTGTCCTCTAAAAAAAGCGCTCCGGAGGCCGTTAGCCAAAAACTAACAGGCTATTTCTTAGATCACGCTACGCAGGCACCCAGCAGTGTTGAATCACATGGGGTGCAGGGAATATGCGAAATAAGCAACAAGAGTATTCAATGTTGATTCCCACAAAAATTGCCCGAAAAAAAATCTTCTGTAGGCCGTTTAGTAGCTTGAGGTTTATGGACGAGAACAAAAATGATGCTGCGTTTGTCAGTAACATAAGTGTCCTAAAAAAAAGCGCTCCGAAGGACCTTAGCCAACGAGTAGGCTACTTCTTGGATCACACTACGCAGGCACCCAACAGTGTTGAATGACACGGGGTGCGGGTAATATGCGAAATAAGCAACAAGAGTATTCAATGTTGATTCACACAAATAAAGCCCAACGAAAAAAAATTCTTCTGTAGAGCGTTTAGTAGCTTGAGGTTTTTGGAGGAGAACAATATTGATGCGGCATTTGTCAAACACGTAGGTGTCCATGAAAAAAAGCGCTGTTAACGCCCTTAGCCAACAACTAACAGGCTATTTCTTGGATCACGCTACGCAGGCACCCAACATTGTTGAATGACACGGGGCGCGGGGAATATGCGAAATAAGCAACAAAAGTATTCAATGTTGATTCACACAAATAATGCCCACAGAAAAACATTTCTTCTGTAGGGAGTTTAGTAGCTTGAGCTTTTTGGAGGAGAACCATAATGATGCGGCGTTTGTCAATACCGAAAGTGTCCTCGATAAAAAGTGCTCCGATGGCCGTTAGCCAACAACGAACAGGCTATTTCTTGGATAACGCTACGCAGGCACCCAACAGTGTTGAATGACACGAGGTGCGGGGAATATGCAAAATGAGCAACAAGAGTATTCAATGCTTATTCACGAAAATAAGGCCCACGGAATAAACATTCTTCTGTAGGGCGCTTAGTAGCTTCAGGGTTTTTGAGGAGAACCATAATGATGCGGCTTTTGTCAAACACGTAAGTGTCCTCGGAAAAAAGCGCTCCAAAGTACTTAGCTAACAACAAACGGGGTATTTCTTGGATCACGCTACGCAGGCTCCCAACAGTGTTGAATGACACGGGGTGCGGGGAATATGCGAAATAAGGAACAAGAGTATTCAATGTTGATTCACACAAATATTGCCCACAGAAAAAAGAAATTCTTCTGTAGGGCGTTTAGTAGCTTAAGGTTTTTAGAGGAGAACCATAATGATGCGGCGTTTGTCAATAACGGAAGTGTCCTCGATAAAAAGTGCTCCGAAGGCCGTTAGCCAACAACGAACAGGCGATTACTTGGATCAGGCTACGCAGGCACCCAACAGTGCTGAATGACACGGGGTGCGGGGAATATGCGAAATGAGCAAAAAGAGTATTAAATGTTGATTCACACAAATAATGCCCAAAGAAAAAAAACCCTTATGTAGGGCGGTTAGTAGCTTAAGGTTTTAAGAGGAGAACCATAATGATGCGGCGTTTGTCAATACCGGAAGTGTCCTCAATAAAAAGTGCTCCGAAGGCCGTTAGCCAACAACGAACAGGCTATTTCTTGGATCACGCTACGCAGGCACCCATCAGTGTTGAATGACACGGGGTGCGGGGAATATGCGCAAAGCAACAAGAGTATTCAATGTTGATTCACACAAATATTGCCCACAGAAAAAAGAAATTCTTCTGTACGGTGTTTATAGCTTGAGGTTTTTTTAGGAGAACCATAATGATGCGGCGTTTGTCAATAACATAAGTGTCCTAAAAAAAAGCGCTCCGAAGGACCTTAGCCAACAACGAGTAGGCTACTTCTTGGATCACACTACGCAGGCACCCAACAGTGTTGAATGACACGGGGTGCGGGTAATATGCGAAATAAGCAACAAGAGTATTCAATGTTGATTCACACAAATAAAGCCCAACGAAAAAAAATTCTTCTGTAGAGCGTTTAGTAGCTTGAGGTTTTTGGAGGAGAACAATATTGATGCGGCATTTGTCAAACACGTAGGTGTCCATGAAAAAAAGCGCTGTGAACGCCCTTAGCCAACAACTAACAGGCTATTTCTTGGATCACGCTACGCAGGCACCCAACATTGTTGAATGACACGGGGTGAGGGAATATGCGAAATAAGCAACAAAAGTATTCAATGTTGATTCACACAAATAATGCCCACAGAAAAACATTTCTTCTGTAGGGAGTTTAGTAGCTTGAGCTTTTTGGAGGAGAACCATAATGATGCGGCGTTTGTCAATACCGGAAGTGTCCTCGATAAAAAGTGCTCCGATGGCCGTTAGCCAACAACGAACAGGCTATTTGTTGGATCACGCTACGCAGGCACCCAACAGTGTTGAATGACACGGGGTGCGGGGAATAAGCAAAATGAGCAACAAGAGTATTCAAAGCTCATTCACGAAAATTAGGCCCACGGAAAAAACATTCTTCTGTAGGGCGTTTAGTAGCTTCAGGTTTTTTTAGGAGAACCATAATGATGCGGCGTTTGTCAAACACGTAAGTGTCCTCGGAAAAAAGCGCTCCAAAGAACTTAGCTAACAACTAACGGGGTATTTCTTGGATCACGCTACGCAGGCACCCAACAGTGTTGAATGACACGGGGTGCGGGGAATATGCGAAATAAGCAACAAGAGTATTCAATGTTGATTCACACAAATATTGCCCACAGAAAAAAGAAATTCTTCTGTAGGGCGTTTAGTAGCTTAAGGTTTTTAGAGGAGATCCATAATGATGCGGCGTTTGTCAATAACGGAAGTGTCCTCGATAAAAAGTGCTCCGAAGGCCATTAGCCAACAACGAACAGGCGATTACTTGGATCACGCTACGCAGGCACCCAACAGTGCTGAATGACACGGGGTGCGGGGAATATGCGAAATCAGCAACAAGAGTAATAAATGTTGATTCACACAAAAAATGCCCAAAGAAAAAAAACTCTTCTGTAGGGCGGTTAGTAGCTTAAGGTTTTTAGAGGAGAACCATAATGATGCGGCGTTTGTCAATACCGGAAGTGTCCTCGATAAAAAGTGCTCCGAAGGCCGTTAGCCAACAATGAACAGGCTATTTCTTGGATCACGCTACGCAGGCACCCATCAGTGTTGAATGACACGGGGTGCGAGGAATATGCGAAATGAGCAACAAGAGTATTCAATGCTTATTCAGGAAAATAAGGCCCACAGAAAAAAATTCTTCTGTACGGCGTTTAGTAGCTTGAGGTTTTTTTAGGAGAACCATAATGATGCGGCGTTTGTCAATAACATAAGTGTCCTAAAAAAAGCGCTCCGAAGGACCTTAGCCAACAACGAGTAGGCTACTTCTTGGATCACACTACGCAGGCACCCAACAGTGTTGAATGACACGGGGTGCGGGTAATATGCGAAATAAGCAACAAGAGTATTCAATGTTGATTCACACAAATAAAGCCCAACGAAAAAAAATTCTTCTGTAGAGCGTTTAGTAGCTTGAGGTTTTTGGAGGAGAACAATATTGATGCGGCATTTGTCAAACACGTAGGTGTCCATGAAAAAAAGCGCTGTGAACGCCCTTAGCCAACAACTAACAGGCTATTTCTTGGATCACGCTACGCAGGCACCCAACATTGTTGAATGACACGGGGTGCGGGGAATATGCGAAATAAGCAACAAAAGTATTCAATGTTGATTCACACAAATAATGCCCACAGAAAAACATTTCTTCTGTAGGGAGTTTAGTAGCTTGAGCTTTTTGGAGGAGAACCATAATGATGCGGCGTTTGTCAATACCGGAAGTGTCCTCGATAAAAAGTGCTCCGATGGCCGTTAGCCAACAACGAACAGGCTATTTCTTGGATCACGCTACGCAGGCACCCAACAGTGTTGAATGACACGGGGTGCGGGGAATATGCAAAATGAGCAACAAGAGTATTCAATGCTTATTCACGAAAATAAGGCCCACGGAAAAAATATTCTTCTGTAGTGCGTTTAGTAGCTTCAGGTTTTTTTAGGAGAACCATAATGATGCGGCGTTTGTCAAACACGTAAGTGTCCTCGGAAAAAAGCGCTCCAAAGAACTTAGCTAACAACTAACGGGGTATTTCTTGGATCACGCTACGCAGGCACCCAACAGTGTTGAATGACACGGGGTGCGGGGAATATGCGCAATAAGCAACAAGAGTATTCAATGTTGATTCACACAAATATTGCCCACAGAAAAAAGAAATTCTTCTGTAGGGCGTTTAGTAGCTTAAGGTTTTTAGAGGAGAACCATAATGATGCGGCGTTTGTCAATAACAGAAGGGTCCTCGATAAAAATTCCCCCAAGGCCCTAAGCCAACAACTAACAGGCTATTTCTTGGATCACGCTACGCAGGCACCCAACATTGTTGAATGACACGGGGTGCGGGGAATATGCGAAATAAGCAACAAAAGTATTCAATGTTGATTCACACAAATAATGAACACAGAAAAACTTTTCTTCTGTAGGGAGTTTAGTAGCTTGAGCTTTTTGAAGGAGAACCATAATGATGCGGCGTTTGTCAATACTGGAAGTGTCCTCGATAAAAAGTGCTCCGATGACCGTTAGCCAACAACGAACAGGATATTTCTTGGATCACGCTACGCAGGCACCCAACAGTGTTGAATGACACGGGGTGCGGGGAATATGCAAAATGAGCAACAAGAGTATTCAATGCTTATTCACGAAAATAAGGCCCACGAAAAAACATTCTTCTGTAGGGCGTTTAGTAGCTTCAGCTTTTTTTAGGAGAACCATAATGATGCGGCGTTTGTCAAACACGTAAGTGTCCTCGGAAATAAAGCGCTCCAAAGAACTTAGCTAACAACTAACGGGGTATTTCTTGGATCACGCTACGCAGGCACCCAACAGTGTTGAATGACACGGGGTGCGGGGAATATGCGAAATAAGCAACAAGAGTATTCAATGTTGATTCACCAAATATTGCCCACAGAAAAAAGAAATTCTTCTGTAGGGCGTTTAGTAGCTTAAGGTTTTTAGAGGAGAACCATAATGATGCGGCGTTTGTCAATAACGGAAGGGTCCTCGATAAAAAGTGCTCCGAAGGCCCTAAGCCAACAACTAACAGGCTATTTCTTGGATCACGCTACGCAGGCACCCAACATTGTTGAATGACACGGGGTGCGGGGAATATGCGAAATAAGCAACAAAAGTATTCAATGTTGATTCACACAAGTAATGCCCAAAGAAAAACATTTCTTCTGTAGGGAGTTTAGTAGCTTGAGCTTTTTCACGGAGAACCATAATGATGCGGCGTTTGTCAATACTGGAAGTGTCCTCGATAAAAAGTGCTCCGATGGCCGTTAGCCAACAACGAACAGGCTATTTCTTGGATCACACTACGCAGGCACCCAACAGTGTTGAATGACACGGGGTGCGGGTAATATGCGAAATAAGCAACAAGAGTATTCAATGTTGATTCACACAAATAAAGCCCAACGAAAAAAAAATCTTCTGTAGAGCGTTTAGTAGCTTGAGGTTTTTGGAGGAGAACAATATTGATGCGGCATTTGTCAAACACGTAGGTGTCCATGAAAAAAAGCGCTGTGAACGCCCTTAGCCAACAACTAACAGGCTATTTCTTGGATCACGCTACGCAGGCACCCAACATTGTTGAATGACACGGGGTGCGGGGAATATGCGAAATAAGCAACAAAAGTATTCAATGTTGATTCACACAAATAATGCCCACAGAAAAACATTTCTTCTGTAGGGCGTTTAGTAGCTTTAGGTTTTTTTAGGAGAACCATAATGATGCGGCGTTTGTCAAACACGTAAGTGTCCTCGGAAAAAAGCGCTCCAAAGAACTTAGCTAACAACTAACGGGGTATTTCTTGGATCACGCTACGCAGGCACCCAACAGTGTTGAATGACACGGGTTGCGGGGAATATGCGAAATAAGCAACAAGAGTATTCAATGTTGATTCACACAAATATTGCCCACAGAAAAAAGAAATTCTTCTGTAGGGCGTCTTGTAGCTTAAGGTTTTTAGAGGAGAACCATAATGATGCGGCGTTTGTCAATAACGGAAGTGTCCTCGATAAAAAGTGCTCCGAAGGCCGTTAGACAACAACGAACAGGCGATTACTTGGATCACGCTACGCAGGCACCCAACAGTGCTGAATGAAACGGGGTGCGGGGAATATGCGAAATGAGCAACAAGAGTATTAAATGTTGATTCACACAAATAATGCCCAAAGAAAAAAAACTCTTCTGTAGGGCGGTTAGTAGCTTAAGGTTTTTAGAGGAGAACCATAATGATGCGGCGTTTGTCAATACCGGAAGTGTCCTCGATAAAAAGTGCTCCGAAGGCCGTTAGCCAACAACGAACATTCTATTTCTTGGATCACGCTACGCAGGCACCCATCAGTGTTGAATGACACGGAATGCGGGGAATATGCAAAATGAGCAACAAGAGTATTCAATGCTTATTCAGGAAAATAAGGCCCACAGAAAAAAAATTATTCTGTACGGCGTTTAGTAGCTTGAGGTTTTTTTAGGAGAACCATAATGATGCGGCGTTTGTCAAACACGTAAGTGTCCTCGGAAAAAAGCGCTCCAAAGGACTTAGCCAACAACTATTAGGCTATTTCTTGGATCACATTACGCAGGCACCCAAAAGTGTTGAATGACATGGGTTGCGGGTAATATGCGAAATAACCAACAAATAATTCAATGTTGATTCACACAAATAATGCCTACCGAAAAAAATTCTTCTGTAGAGCGTTTATTAGCTTGAGGTTTCTGGAGGAGAACAATAATGATGCGGCGTTTGTCAATAACATAAGTGTCCACGAAAAAAAAAGCGCTCCGAAGGCCGTTAGCCAACAAATAACAGCCCATTTCTTGGATCACGCTACTCAGGCACAAACAGTGTGTAGAATGACACGGGGTGCGGGGAATATGTGAAATGAGCAACAAGAGATTCATTGTTGATTCACACAAACAATGACAAAAAAAAGTTCTGTAGGGCGTTTAGTAGCTTAATGTTTTTGAAGGCGAACCATAATGATGCGGCGTTTGTCAACAACGTAAGTGTCCTCGAAAAAAAGCGCTCCGGAGGCCGTTAGCCAACAACTAACCGGCTATTTCTTGGATCACGCAACGCAAGCACCCAACAGTGTTGAATGACACGAGGTGCGGGGAATATGCTAAATGAGCAAAAGTGTATTCAATGTTGAATCACACAAATGATGCCTACAGAAAAAAAATTCTTCTGTAGGGCGTTAAGTAGCTTGAGGTTTTTGGAGGAGAACCATAATAATGCAGCGTTTGTCAATAACGTAAGTGTCCTCGACAAAAAGCGCTCCGAAGGACCTGAGCCAACAACTAATAGGCTATTTCTTGGATCACGCTACGCAGGCACCCAACAGTGTTGAATGACACGGGGTGCGGGAAATATGCGAAATGAGCAACAAGAGTATTAAATGTTGATTCACACAAATAATGCCCAAAGAAAAAAAAACTCTTCTGTAGGGCGTTTAGTAGCTTAAGGTTTTTAGAGGAGAACCATAATGATGCGGCGTTTGTCAATACCGGAAGTGTCCTCGATAAAAAGTGCTCCGAAGGCCATTAGCCAACAACGAATAGGCTATTTCTTGGATCACGCTACGCAGGCACCCAACTGTGTTGAATGACACGGGGTGCGGGGAATATGCGAAATGAGCAACAAGAGTAATAAATGTTGATTCACACAAATAATGCCCAAAGAAAAAAAACTCTTCTGTAGGGCGGTTAGTAGCTTAAGGTTTTTAGAGGAGAACCATAATGATGCGGCGTTTGTATATACCGGAAGTGTCCTCGATAAAAAGTGCTCCGAAGGCCGTTAGCCAACAACGAACAGGCTATTTCTTGGATCACGCTACGCAGGCACCCAACAGTGTTGAATGACACGGGGTGCGGGGAATATGCGAAATGAGCAACAAGAGTATTCAATGCTTTTCAGGAAAATAAGGCCCACAGAAAAAAAAAATTCTTCTGTCGGCCGTTTAGTAGCTTGAGGTTTATGGACGAGAACCATAATGATGCGGCGTTTGTCAATAACATAGGTGTCCTTAAAAAAACCGCTCCGAAGGACCTTAGCCAACAACTATTAGGCTATTTCTTGGATCACACTACGCAGGCACCCAAAAGTGTTGAATGACACGGGGTGCGGGTAATATGCGAAATAAGCAACAAAAGTATTCAATGTTGATTCACACAAATAATGCCTACCGAAAAAAATTCTTCTGTAGAGCGTTTAGTAGCTTGAGGTTTTTGGAGGAGAACAATAATGATGCGGCGTTTGTCAATCACATAAGTGTCCCCGAAAAAAAAAGTGCTCCGAAGGCCGTTAGCCAACAAATAACAGCCAATTTCTTGGATCACGCTACTCAGGCCCAAACAGTGTGTTGAATGACACGGGGTGCGTGGAATATGTGAAATGAGCAACGAGAGATTCATTGTTGATTCACACAAACAATGCCAAAAAAAATTCTGTAGGGCGTTTAGTAGCTTAATGTTTTTGAAGGCGAACCATAATGATGCTGCGTTTGTCAACAACGTAAGTGTCCTCGAAAAAAAGCGCTCCGGAGGCCGTTAGCCAACAACTAACCGGCTATTTCTTGGATCACGCAACGCAGGCACCCAACAGTGTTGAATGACACGGGGTGCTGGGAATATGCGAAATGTTCAACAAGAGTATTCAATGCTTATTCACACAAATATTGCCCACAGAAAAAAATTCTTCTGTAGGGCGTTTAGTAGCTTAAGGTTTATGGACCAGAACCATAACGATGCGGCGTTTGTATAACGTAAGTGTCCTCGATAAAAAGTGCTCCGATGGCCGTTAGCCAACAACGAGTAGGCTATTTCTTGGATCACACTACGCAGGCACCCAACAGTGTTGAATGACACGGCTTGCGGGGAATATGCAAATTAAGCAACAAGAGTATTCAATGTTGACTCACAAAAATAATGCCCACCGAAAAAAAATTCTTCTGTAGGGCGTTTGGTAGCTTGAGGTTTTTTAAGGAGAACCATGATGAGGCGGCATTTGTCCAACACGTAAGTGTCCCCGAAAAAAAAGCGCTCCGAAGGCCGTTAGCCAACAACTAACAGGCTATTTCTTCGATCACGCTACTGAGGCACCGAACAGTGTGTTAAATGACACGGGGGCCGGGAAATATGCGCAATGAGAAACAGGAGTATTCAATGTTGATTCACACAAATGATGCCCAAACAAAAAAAATTCCTCTGTAGAGCGTTTAGTAGCTTGAGGTTTTTGGAAGAGAACCATAATGATGCGACGTTCGTAAATAACGTAAGTGTCGTCGAAAAAAGCGCTCCGAAGGCCGTTAGCCAGAACTAACTGGCTATTTCTTGGATCACGCTGGGAGATACCGAACAGTGTTGAATGATACGAGGTGCGGGGAATATGCGAAATGAGCAATAAGAGTATTCAATGTTGATTCACACAAAGATTTCCCACAGAAAAAAATTTCTTCTGTAGGGCGTTTAGCAGCTTGAGCTTTTTGGGGGAGAACCATAATGATGCGGCGTTTGTCAATAACGTAAGTATCCTCGAAAAAAGGCGCTCCAGAGGCCGTTAGCCAACAACTAACAGGCTATTTCTTGGATCACGCTACGCAGGCACCCAACAGTGTTTAATGACACGGGGTGCGGGGAATATGCGAAATAAGCAACAAGAGTATTCAATGTTGATTCACACAAATAATGCCAAAAGAAAAAAAATCGTCTGTAGGGCGTTAAGTAGCTTGAGGTTTTTGGAGGAGAACCATAGTGATGCGGCGTTTGTATAACGTAAGTGTCCTCGAAAAAAAACGCTCCGAACGCCGTTAGCCAACAAATAACAGGCTATTTCTTGGATCACGCTACGGAGGCACCGAACAGTGTTGAATGACACGGGGTGCGGGGAATATGCGAAATGTTCAACAAAAGTATTCAAAGCTTATTCACACAAATATTGCCCACAGAAAAAAATTCTTTTGTAGGGCGTTTAGTAGCTTGAAGTTTTTGCAGGAGAACCATAATGATGCGACGTTTGTCAATAACGTGAGTGTCCTCGAAAAAAAGCTCTCCGAAGGCACTTACCAACAACTAACAGGCTATTTCTTGGATCACGCTACGGAGGCACCGAACAGTGTTGAATGACACGGGGTGCGGGGAATATGCGAAAAAAGCAGCAACAGAATTCAATGTTGATTCACACAAATAATGCCCAAAGAAAAAAACATTCGTCTGTAGGGCGTTAATAGCTTGAGGTTTTTGGAGGAGAGCCATAATCATGCGGCGTTTGTCAATAACTCATGTGTCCTCGAAAAAAAAAACGCTCCGAAAGCCGTTAGCCAACAACAGGGTATTTCTTGCATCACGATACTGAGGCTCCGAAGAGTTTTGAATGACACAGGGTGCGGGGAATATGCGAAATGAGCAACAAGAGTATTCAATGTTGATTCACACAAATATTGCCCACAGAAAAAAAAATTCTTCTGTAGGGCGTTTAGTACCTTGAGACTTTTGGAGGAGAATTGTAATGATGCGGCCTTTGTCAATAACGTAAGTGTCCTCGAAAAAATCCGCTCCCAAGGCCGTTAGCCAACAACTAACAGGCTATTTTTTGGATCACGATACTGGGGCACCGACCAGTGTTGAATTACACGGGATACGGGGAATATGCGAAATGTTCAACAAGAGTATTCAATGCGTATTCAGACAAATATTGCCCACAGAAAAAAATCTTCTGTAGGGCGTTTAGTAGCTTGAAGTTTTTGGAGGAGAACCATAATGAAGCGGCGTTTGACAAAGACATAAGTTACCTAAAAAAAGCGCTCCAAAGGGCCTCACCCAACAACTAACCGGCTAATTCTTGGATCACGCTGCGCAGGCACCCAACAGTGTTGAATGACATGGGGTGCGGGGAATATGCGAAATGAGCTACAAGAGTATTCAATGGTTATTCACACAAATAATGCCCAAAGAAAAAATATTCTTCTGTACGGCGTTTAGTAGCTTAAGTTTTTTTGAGGAGAATCATAATGATGCGGCGTTTGCCAATAACCAAAGTGTTTTCGAAAAAAAGCGCTCCGAAGCCCGTTAGCCAACAACTAACAGGCTATTTCTTGCATCACGATACTGAGGCACCGAACAGTGTTGAAAGACACGGGGTGTGGGGAATACGCGAAATAAGCAACAAAAGTATTTAATGTTGATTCACACAAAAATCGCCTAACGAAAAAAATTCTTCTGTAGAGCGTTTAGTAGCTTGAGGTTTTTGGAGGAGAACAATAATGATGCGGCATTTGTCAAACACGTAGGTGTCCATGAAAAAAGCGCTGTGAACGCCCCTAGCCAACAACTAACAGGCTCTTTCTTGGATCACGCTACGCAGGCCCCCAAAAGTGTTGAATGACACGGCGAGCGGGGAATATGCGAAATAAGCAACAAGAGTATTCAATGTTGATTCACACAAATAATGCCCAAAGAAAAAAAACTCTTCTGTAGGGCGGTTAGTAGCTCTAAGTTTTTGGAGAGAACCATATTGTTGCGGCGTTTTTTAATAACGTATCCTCGAAAATAAGGTCTCCGGAAGCCGTTAGCCAAAAACTTACAGGCTATTTCTTGGATCACACTACGCAGGCACCCAACAGTGTTGAATGACACGGGGTGCGGGTAATATGCGAAATAAGCAACAAGAGTATTCAATGTTGATTCACACAAATATTACCCACAGAAAAAAAAATTCTTCTGCAGGCCGTTTAGTAGCTTGAGGTTTATGGAGGAGAAACATAATGATGCGGCGTTTGTCAATAACATAAGTGTCCCCGAAAAAAAAGCGCTCCGTAGGCTGTTAGCCAACAAATAACAGCCCATTTCTTGGATCACGCTACTGAGGCACAAACAGTGTGTTGAATGACACGGGGTGCGGGGAATATGTGAAATGAGCAACATAAGATTCATTGTTGATTCACACAAACAATGCCAAAAAAAAAATTCTGTAGGGCGTTTAGTAGCTTAATGTTTTTGAAGGCGAACCATAATGATGCGGCGTTTGTCAACAACGTAAGTGTCCTCGAAAAAAAGCGCTCCGAAGGCCGTTACCCAACAACTAACCGGCTATTTCTTGGATCACCCAACGCAGGCACCCAACAGTGTTGAATGACACGAGGTGCGGGGAATATGCTAAATGAGCAAAAGTGTATTCAATGTTGATTCACACAAATGATGCCCACAGAAAAAAAATTCTTCTGTAGAGCATTAAGTAGCTTGAGGTTTTGGGAGGAGAACCATAATAATGCAGCGTTTGTCAATAACGTAAGTGTCCTCGACAAAAAGCGCTCCGAAGGACCTGAGCCAACAACTAATACGCTATTTCTTGGATCACGCTACGCAGGCACCCAACAGTGTTCAATGACACGGGGTGCGGGGAATATGCGAAATGAGCAACAAGAGTATTAAATGTTGATTCACACAAATATTGCCCAAAGGAAAAAAAAACCTCTTCTGTAGGGCGTTTAGTAGCTTAAGGTTTTTGGAGGAGAACCATAACGATGCGGCGTTTGTTAATAATGTAAGTATCCTCGAAAATAAGCGCTCCGGAGGCCGTTAGCCAAAAACTAACAGGCTATTTCTTGGATCACGCTACGCAGGCACCCAACAGTGTTGAATAACATGGGGTGCAGGGAATATGCGAAATGTTCAACAAGAGTATTCAAAGCTTATTCACACAAATATTGCCCACAGAAAAAAATTCTTTTGTAGGGCGTTTAGTAGCTTGAAGTTTTTGGAGGAGAACCATAATGATGGGGCGTTTGTATAACGTAAGTGTCCTCGAAAAAAAGCGCTCCGAAGGCCGTTAGCCAACAACTAACAGGCTATTTCTTGGATCACGCTACGGAGGCACCGAAAAGTGTTGAATGACACGGGGTGCGGGGAATATGCGAAATGTTCAACAAGAGTATTCAATGCTTATTCACACAAATATTTCCCACAGAAGAAAATTCTTCTGTGGGGCGTTTAGTAGCTTTAAGGTTTTGGAGGAAAACCATAATGATGCGATGTTTGTCAATACCATAAGTATCCTCGAAAATAAGCGCTCCGGAGGCCGTTACCCAACAACTAACCGGCTATTTCTTGGATCACCCAACGCAGGCAACAAACAGTGTTCAATGACACGGGGTGCGGGGAATATGCGAAATAAGCAACAAGAGTATTCAATGTTGATTAACACAAAAATTGCCCAAAGAAAAAAAATTCTTCTGTAGGCAGTTTAGTAGCTTAAGGTTTATGGACCAGAACCATAACGATGCGGCGTTTGTCAATAACATAAGTGTACTCTAAAAAAAGCGCTCCGAAGGACCTTAGCCAACAACTATTAGGCTATTTCTTGGATCACGCTACGGAGGCACCGAACAGTGTTGAATGACATGGGGTGCGCGGAATATGCGAAATGTTCAACAAGAGTATTCAATGCTTATTCACACAAATATTGCCCACAGAAAAAAATTCTCTGTAGGGCGCTTAGTAGCTTGAAGTTTTTGGAGAACCATAATGATGCGACATTTGTCAATAACGTGAGTGTCCTCGAAAAAAAGCGCTCCGAAGGCCGTTAGCCAACAAGTAACAGGCTATTTCTTGGATCACGCTAAGGAGGCACCGAAGAGTATTGAATGATACGATGTGCGGGGAATATGCGAAAGAGCAACAAGAGTATTCAATGTTGATTCCCACAAATATTGCCCACAGAAAAAAAATTCTTCTGTAGGGCGTTTAGTACCTTGAGCTTTTTGGAGAAGAACCGTAATGATGCGGCCTTTGTCAATAACGTAAGTGTCCTCGAAAAAATCCGCTCCCAAGGCCGTTAGCCAACAACTAACAGGCTATTTTTTGGATCACGATACTGAGGCACCGACCAGTGTTGAATTACACGGGATGCGGGGAATATGCGAAATGTTCAACAAGAGTATTCAATGCGTATTCACACAAATATTGCATACAGAAAAAAAATCTTCTGTAGGGCGTTTAGTAGCTTGAAGTTTTTGGAGGAGAACCATAATGAAGCGGCGTTTGACAAAGACATAAGTTACCTAAAAAAAAGCGCTCCAAAGGGCCTTACCCAACAACTAACCGGCTAATTCTTGGATCACGCTACGCAGGCACCCAACAGTGTTGAATGACATGGGGTGCGGGGAATATGCGAAATAAGCAACAAGAGTATTCAATGTTGATTAACACAAAAATTGCCCAAAGAAAAAAAATTCTTCTGTAGGCAGTTTAGTAGCTTAAGGTTTATGGACCAGAACCATAACGATGCGGCGTTTGTCAATAACATAAGTGTACTCTAAAAAAAGCGCTCCGAAGGACCTTAGCCAACAACTATTAGGCTATTTTTTGGATCACACTACGCAGGCACCCAACAGTGTTGAATGACACGGTGTGCGGGGAATATGCGAAATAAGCAACAAGAGTATTCAATGTAGACTCACAAAAATAATGCCCACCGAAAAGAAATTCTTCTGTAGGGCGTTTGGTAGCTTGAGGTTTTTTGAGGAGAACCATGATGAGGCGGCGTTTGTCAAGCACGTGAGTGTCCCCGAAAAAAAAAGCGCTCCGAAGGCCATTAGCCAACAACTAACAGGCTATTTCTTCGATCACGCTACGCAGGCACCCAACAGTGTTGAATGACACGGGGTGCGGAGAATATGCGAAAAAAGCAGCAACAGAATTCAATGTTGATTCACACAAATAATGCCCAAAGAAAAAACATTCGTCTGTAGGGCGTTAAGTAGCATGAGGTTTTTGGAGGAGACCCATAATGATGCGGCGTTTGTCAATAACTCATGTGTCCTCGAAAAAAAACGCTCCGAAAGCCATTAGCCAACAACTAACAGGGTATTTCTTGCATCACGATACTGAGGCTCCGAAGAGTTTTGAATGACTAAGGGTGCGGGGAATATGCGAAATGAGCAACAAGAGTATTCAATGTTGATTCACACAAATATTGCCCACAGAAAAAAAATTCTTCTGTAGGGCGTTTAGTACCTTGAGACTTTTGGAGGAGAACTGTAATGATGCGGCGTTTGTCAATAACGTAAGCGTCCTCGAAAAAAACCGCTCCCAAAGCCGTTAGCCAACAACTAACAGGCTATTTCTTGGATCACGCTACTGAGGCACCGAACAGTGTGTTGAATGACACGAGGTGCGCGAAATATGCGAAATAAGAAACAAGAGTATTCAATGCTTCTTCACCAATATTGCCCACAGAAAGAATCTTCTGTAGAGCGTTTAGTAGCTTGAGATTTTTGGAGGAGAACCATAATGATGCGACGTTTGTCAATAACGTAAGTGTCCTCGAAAAAAAGCGCTCCGAACGCCGTTAGCCAACAACTAACAGGCTATTTCTTGGATCACGCTATGGAGGCACCGAACAGTGTTGAATGACATGGGGTGCGCGGAATATGCGAAATGTTCAACAAGAGTATTCAATGCTTATTCACACAAATATTGCCCACAGAAAAAAATTCTTCTGTAGGGCGCTTAGTAGCTTGAAGTTTTTGGAGAACCATAATGATGCGACATTTGTCAATAACGTGAGTGTCCTCGAAAAAAAGCGCTCCGAAGGCTGTTAGCCAACAAGTAACAGGCTATTTCTTGGATCACGCTAAGGAGGCACCGAAGAGTATTGAATGATACGATGTGCGGGGAATATGCGAAATGAGCAACAAGAGTATTCAATGTTGATTCCCACAAATATTGCCCACAGAAAAAAAATTCTTCTGTAGGGCGTTTAGTACCTTGAGCTTTTTGGAGAAGAACCGTAATGATGCGGCCTTTGTCAATAACGTAAGTGTCCTCGAAAAAATCCGCTCCCAAGGCCGTTAGCCAACAACTAACAGGCTATTTTTTGGATCACGATACTGAGGCACCGACCAGTGTTGAATTACACGGGATGCGGGGAATATGCGAAATGTTCAACAAGAGTATTCAATGCGTATTCACACAAATATTGCATACAGAAAAAAAATCTTCTGTAGGGCGTTTAGTAGCTTGAAGTTTTTGGAGGAGAACCATAATGAAGCGGCGTTTGACAAAGGCATAAGTTACCTAAAAAAAAGCGCTCCAAAGGGCCTTACCCAACAACTAACCGGCTAATTCTTGGATCACGCTACGCAGGCACCCAACAGTGTTGAATGACATGGGGTGCGGGGAATATGCGAAATGAGCTACAAGAGTATTCAATGGTTATTCACACAAATAATGCCAAAAGAAAAAATATTCTTCTGTACGGCGTTTAGTAGCTTAAGTTTTTTGGAGGAGAATCATAATGATGCGGCGTTTGCCAATAACCTAAGTGTTTTCGAAAAAAAAGTGCTCCGAAGCCCGTTAGCCAACAACTAACAGGCTATTTCTTGCATCACGATACTGAGGCACCGAACAGTGTTGAATGACACGGGGTGTGGGGAATATGCGAAATAAGCAACAAAAGTATTTAATGTTGATTCACACAAAAAATGCCTAACGAAAAAAATTCTTCTGTAGAGCGTTTAGTAGCTTGAGGTTTTTGGAGGAGAACAATAATGATGCGGCATTTGTCAAACACGTAGGTGTCCATGAAAAAAAGCTCTGTGAAAGCCCCTAGCCAACAACTAACAGGCTCTTTCTTGGATCACGCTACGCAGGCCCCCAAAAGTGTTGAATGACATGGCGTGCGTGGAATATGCGAAATAAGCAACAAGAGTATTAAATGTTGATTCACACAAATAATGCCCAAAGAAAAAAAACTCTTCTGTAGGGCGGTTAGTAGCTTAAAGTTTTTGGAGAGAACCATATTGTTGCGGCGTTTGTTAATAACGTAAGTATCCTCGAAAATAAGCTCTCCGGAAGCCGTTAGCCAAAAACTTACAGGCTATTTCTTGGATCACGCTACGCAGGCACCCAACAGTGTTGAATAACATGGGGTGCGGGAATATGCGAAAAAAGCAGCAACAGAATTCAATGTTGATTCACACAAATAATGCCCAAAGAAAAAAACATTAGTCTGTAGGGCGTTAAGTAGCATGAGGTTTTTGGAGGAGAGCCATAATGATGCGGCGTTTGTCAATAACTCATGTGTCCTCGAAAAAAAAACGCTCCGAAAGCTGTTAGCCAACAACTAACAGGGTATTTCTTGAATTACGATACTGAGGCTCCGAAGAGTTTTGAATGACTAAGGGTGCGGGGAATATGCGAAATGAGCAACAAGAGTATTCAATGTTGATTCACACAAATATTGCCCACAGAAAAAAAATTCTTCTGTAGGGCGTTTAGTACCTTGAGACTTTTGGACGAGAACTGTAATGATGCGGTGTTTGTCAATAACGTAAGCGTCCTCGAAAAAAACCGCTCCCAAAGCCGTTAGCCAACAACTAACAGGCTATTTCTTGGATCACGCTACTGAGGCACAAACAGTGTGTTGAATGACACGGGGTGCGTGGAATATGTGAAATGAGCAACATAAGATTCATTGTTGATTCACACAAACAATGCCAAAAAAAATTCTGTAGGGCGTTTAGTAGCTTAATGTTTTTGAAGGCGAACCATAATGATGCGGCGTTTGTCAACAACGTAAGTGTCCTCGAAAAAAAGCGCTCCGGAGGCCGTTAGCCAACAACTAACCGGCTATTTTTTGGATCACGCAATGCAGGCACCCAACAGTGTTGAATGACACGAGGTGCGGGGAATATGCGAAATGAGCAACAAGAGTATTCAATGCTTTCTCACACAAATATTGCCCACAGAAAAAAAAATCTTCTGTAGGGCGTTTAGTAGCTTGAAGTTTTTGGAGGAGAACCATATTATTGTGGCGTTTGTCAAACACGTAGGTGTCCTCGAAAAAAGCGCTCCGAAGGCCCTTACCAACAACTAACAGGTTATTTCTTGGATCACGCTACGCAGGCACCCAACAGTGTTGAATGATACGGGGTGCGGGGAATATGCGAAATGAGCAACAAGAGCATTCAATGTTGATTTACACAAATAATGCCCAAAGAAAAAAATTCGTCTGTAGGGCGTAAGTAGCTTGAGGTTTTTGGAGGAGAACCATAATGATGCGGCGTTTGTATAACGTAAGTGTCCTCGAAAAAAACCGCTCCGAAGGCTGTTAGCCAACAACTTACAGCTATTTCTTGGATCAGGATACTGAGGCACCAAACAGTGTTGAATGACACTCGGTGCGGGGAATATGCGAAATATGCAACAAGAGTATTCAATGCTTCTTCACACAAATTTTGCCCACAGAAAAAAATCTTCTGTAGGGCGTTTAGTAGCTTGAGATTTTTGAAGGAGAACCATAATGTTGCGACGTTCATCAATAACGCAAGTGTCCTCGAAAAAAAGCGCTCCGAAGGCCATTAGCCAACAACTAACAGGCTATTTCTTGGATCACGATACTGAGGCACCAAACAGTGTTGAATGAAACTGGGTGCGGGGAATATGCGAAATATGCAACAAGAGTATTCAATGCTTCTTCACACAAATATTGCCCACAAAAAAAAAACATTCTTCTGTAGGAGGAGAACCATAATGATGTTGCGTTTGTCAATAACATAAGTGTCCTCGAAAAAAACCTCTCCGAAGGCCGTTAGCCAACAACTAACAGGGTTTTTCTTGCATCACGATACTGAGGCTCCGAAGAGTTTTCAATGACACGGGGTGCGGGGAATATGCGAAATAAGCAAAAAGAGTATTCAATGTTGATTCACACAAATATTGCCCACAGAAAAAAAATTCTTCTGTAGGGCGTTTAGTACCTTGAGCCTTTTGGAGGAGAACTGTATTGATGCGGCGTTTGTCAATAACGTAAGTGTCCTCGAAAAAAAGCGCTCCGAACGGCGTTAGCCCACAACTAACAGGCTATTTCTTGGATCACGCTACGGAGGCACCGAACAGTGTTGAATGACACGGGGTGCAGGGAATATGCGAAATGAGCAACAAGAGTATTCAATCTTGATTCACACAAGTAATTCCCAACGAAAAAAAAATCTTCTGTAGGGCGTTTAGTAGCTTGAAGTTTTTGGAGGAGAACCATGATGATGCGGGGTTTGTCAAACACATAAGTGTCCTCGCAAAAAAGTGCTCCAAAGGCCGTTACGCAACAACTAACAGGCTATTTCTTGGATCACGCTACGGAGGCACCGAACAGTGTTGAATGACACGGGGTGCGGGGATATGCGAAATGAGCAACAAGTGTATTCATTGTTTATTCACACAAATAAGGCCCACAGAAAGAAATTCTTCTGTAGGGCGTTTAGTGCTTGGGGTTTTTTGAGGAGAACCATGATGATGCGGGGTTTGTCAAACACATAAGTGTCCTCGCAAAAAAGTGCTCCAAAGGCCGTTACGCAACAACTAACAGGCTATTTCTTGGATCACGCTACGCAGGCACCCAGCAGTGTTGAATGACACGGGGTGCGGTGAATATGCGAAATAAGCAACAAGAGTATTCAATGTTGATTCACACAAATACTGCCCAACGAAAAAAAAATTTTCTTTAGGCCGTTTAGTAGCTTGAGGTTTATGGAGAAGAACCATAATGATGCGGCGTTTGTCAATAACATAGGTGTCTCCGGAAAAAAAGGGCTCCGAAGGCCGTTAGCCAACAACTAACAGGCTATTTCTTGGATCACGCTACTGAGGCACCGAAGAGTGTGTTAAATAACTCGGGGTCCGGGGAATATGCGAAATGAGCAACTGGAGTATTCAATGTTGATTCACACAAATATTGCCCACAGAAAAAAAATTCTTCTGTAGGGCGTTTAGTACCTTGAGCCTTTTGGAGGAGAACTGTATTGATGCGGCGTTTGTCAATATCGTAAGTGTCCTCGAAAAAAGCGCTCCGGAGGCCGTTAGCCAACAACCAACAGGCTATTTCTTGGATCACGCTGCGCAGGCACCCAACAGCGTTGAATGACACGGGGTCCGGGGAATATGCGAAATGAGCAACAAGAGTATTCAATCTTGATTCACACAAGTAATTCCCAACGAAAAAAAAATTCTTCTGTAGGGCGTTTAGTAGCTCAAGGTTTTTGGAGGAGAACCATAATGTTGCGGCATTTGTCAAACACGTAAGTGTCCTCGAAAAAAAGCGCTCCGGAGGCTGTTAGCCAACAACTAACACGATATTTCTTGGATCACGCTACGCAGGCACCCAACAGTGCTGAATGACACGGGGTGCGGGTAATATGCGAAAAAAAACAACAAGAGTATTCAATGTTGATTCATACAAATAATGCCGAACGAAAAAAAATTCTTCTGTAGGGCGTTTAGTAGCTTAAGGTTTTTGGAGGAGAACCATATTGATGCGGCGTTTGTTAATAACATAGGTGTCCTCGAAAAAAAGCGCTCCGAAGGCCGTTAGCCAACAACTAACAGGCTATTGCTTGGATTACGCTACGCAGGCACCCAACAGTGTTGAATGACACGGGGTGCGGGGAATATTCGAAAAAAGCAACAATAGCATTCAATGTTGATTCACACAAATAATGCCCACAGAAAAAAGTAATTCTTCTGTAGGCCGTTCAGTAGCTTGACTTTTTTGGAGGAGAACAATAATGATGCGGCGTTGGTCAATAACATAAGTGTCCTCGAAAAAAAGCGCTCCGAAGGCCGTTAGCCAAAAACACACAGGCTATTTCTTGGATCACGCTACGCAGGCACCCAACAGTGTTGAATGACATGGGGTGCGGGGAATATGCGAAATGAGGAACAGGAGTATTCAATGCTTATTCACACAAATATTGCCCACAGAAAAAAAATCTTCTGTAGGGCGTTTAGTAGCTTGAGGCCTTTGGACGAGAACCACAATGATGCGGCGTTTGTAAAACACGTAGGTGTCCTCGAAAAAAAAGCGCTCCGAAGGCCCTTACCAACAACTAACAGGCTATTTCTTGGATCACGCTACGCAGGCACCCAACAGTGTTGAATGATACGGAGTACGGGGAATATGCGAAATGAGCAACAAGAGTATTCAATGTTGATTCACACAATTATTGCCCAAAGAAAAAAAAATTCTTTTGTAGGGCGTTTGGTAGCTTGAGGTTTTTTGAGGAGAACCATGATGAGGCAGCGTTTGTCAAACACGTAAGTGTCCCCGAAAAAAAAAAAGCGCTCCGAAGGCCATTAGCCAACAACTAACAGGCTATTTCTTCGATCACGCTACTGAGGCACCGAACAGTGTGCTGAATGACACGGGGTCCGGTGAATATGCGCAATGAGCAACAGGAGTATTCAATGTTGATTCACACAAATGATGCCCAAAGAAAAAAAATTCGTCTGTAGGGCGTTTAGTAGCTTGAGGTTTTTGGAAGAGAACCATATTGATGCGACGTTCGTAAATAACATAAGTGTCCTCGAAAAAAAGCGCTCCGAAGGCCGTTGGACAGAACTAACAGGCTATTTCTTGGATCACGCTGGGAGATACCGAACAGTGTTGAATGACACGAGGTGCGGGGAATATGCGAAATGAGCAATAAGAGTATTCAATGTTGATTTACACAAATAATGCCCAAAGAAAAAAAATTCGTCTGTAGGGCGTTAAGTAGCTTGAGGTTTTTGGAGGAGAACCATAATGATGCGGCGTTTGTATAACGTAAGTGTCCTCGAAAAAAAGCGCTCCGAAGGCCATTAGCCAACAACTAACAGCTATTTCTTGGATCACGATACTGAGGCACCAAACAGTGTTGAATGACACTCGGTGCGTGGAATATGCGAAATATGCAACAAGAGTATTCAATGCTTCTTCACACAAATTTTGCCCACAGAAAAAAATCTTCTGTAGGGCGTTTAGTAGCTTGAGATTTTTGAAGGAGAACCATAATGTTGCGACGTTCATCAATAACGTAAGTGTCCTCGAAAAAAAGCGCTCCGAAGGCCATTAGCCAACAACTAACAGGCTATTTCTTGGATCACGATACTGAGGCACCAAACAGTGTTGAATGACACTGGGTGCGGGGAATATGCGAAATATGCAACAAGAGTATTCAATGCTTATTCACACAAATATTGCCCACAAAAAAAAACATTCTTCTGTAGGAGGAGAACCATAATGATGTTGCGTTTGTCAATAACATAAGTGTCCTCGAAAAAAACCTCTCCGAAGGCCGTTAGCCAACAACTAACAGGGTTTTTCTTGGATCACGATACTGAGGCTCCGAAGAGTTTTCAATGACACGGGGTGCGGGGAATATGCGAAATAAGCAAAAAGAGTATTCAATGTTGATTCACACAAATATTGCCCACAGAAAAAAAATTCTTCTGTAGGGCGTTTAGTACCTTGAGCCTTTTGGAGGAGAACTGTATTGATGCGGCGTTTGTCAATAACGTAAGTGTCCTCGAAAAAAAGCGCTCCGAACGGCGTTAGCCAACAACTAACAGGCTATTTCTTGGATCACGCTACGGAGGCACCGAACAGTGTTGAATGACACGGGGTGCGGGGAATATGCGAAATGTTCAACAAGAGTATTCAATGCTTATTCACACAAATATTGCCCACAGAAAAAAAAATCTTCTTTAGGGCGTTTAGTAGCTTGAAGTTTTTGGAAGAGAACCATAATGAAGCGGCGTTTGACAAAGACATAAGTTACCTGGAAAAAAAAGCTCTCCAAAGGGCCTTACCCAACAACTAACCGGCTATTTCTTGGATCACGCTACGCAGGCACCCAACAGTGTTGAATGACACGGGGTGCGGGGATATGCGAAATGAGCAACAAGTGTATTCATTGTTTATTCACACAAATAAGGCCCGCAGAAAAGAAATTCTTCTGGTGGGCGTTTAGTAGCTTGGGCTTTTTGGAAGAGAACCATAATAATGTGGCATTTGTCAAACACGTTGGTGTCCTCGAAAAAAAGCGCTCCGAATGCCCCTACCCAACAACTAACAGGCTATTTCTTGGATTACGCTACGCAGGCACCCAAAAGTGTTGAATGACACGGGGTGCGGGGAATATGCGAAAAAAGCAGCAACAGTATTCAATGTTGAATCACACAAATAATGCCCACAGAAAAAAGAAATTCTTCTGTAGGCCGTTTAGTAGGTTGAGGTTTTTGGAGAACAATAATGATGCGGCGTTTGTCAAACACATAAGTGTCCTCGAAAAAAAGCGCTCCGAAGGCCGTTAGCCAACAACTAACAGGCTATTTCTTGGATCACCCTACTGAGGCACCGAACAGTTTGTTGAATGACACGGGGTGCGGGGAATATGTGAAATGAGCAACTGGAGTATTCAATGTTGATTCACACAAATAATGCCCAAAGAAAAAAATCTTTTTCTGTAGGGCGTTTAGTAGCTTAATGTTTTTTGAGGAGAACCATAATGATGCGGCGTTTGTCAATATCGTAAGTGTTCTCGAAAAAAGCGCTCCGGAGGCCGTTAGCCAACAACCAACAGGCTATTTCTTGGATCACGCTGCGCAGGCACCCAACAGTGTTGAATGACACGGGGTGCGGGGAATATTCGAAAAAAGCAACAATAGTATTCAATGTTGATACACACAAATAATGCCCACGGAAAAAAGTAATTCTTCTGTAGGCAGTTCAGTAGCTTGACGTTTTTGGAGGAGAACAATAATGATGGGGCGTTGGTCAATAACATAAGTGTCCTCGAAAAAAAGCGCTCCAAAGGCCGTTAGCCAAAAACTTACAGGCTATTTCTTGGATCACGCTACGCAGGCATCCAACAGTGTTGAATGACATGGGGTGCGGGGAATGTGCGAAAAGAGGAACAGGAGTATTCAATGCTTATTCACACTAATATTGCCCACAGAAAAAAAAAATCCTCTGTTGGGCGTTTAGTAGCTTGAGGCTTTTGGACGAGAACCACAATGATGCGGCGTTTGTCAAACACGTAGGTGTCCTCGAAAAAAAAGCGCTCCGAAGGCCCTTACCAACAACTAACAGGCTATTTCTTGGATCACGCTACGCAGGCACCCAACAGTGTTGAATGATACGGAGTGCGGGGAATATGCGAAATGAGCAACAAGAGTATTCAATGTTGATTCACACAATTATTGCCCAAAGAAAAAAAAAATTCTTTTGTAGGGCGTTAAATACCTTGAGGTTTTTGGAGGAGAACCGTAATGATGCGGCGTTTGTATAACGTAAGTGTCCTCGAAAAAAAACCGCTCCGAAGGCTGTTAGCCAACAACTTACAGCCTATTTCTTGGGTCACGATACTGAGGCACCAAACAGTGTTGAATGACACTCGGTGCGGGGAATATGCGAAATAAGCAACAAGAGTATTCAATGCTTCTTCACACAAATATTGCCCACAGAAAAAAATCTTCTGTAGGGCGTTTAGTAGCTTGAGATTTTTGGAGGAGAACCATAATGATGCGACGTTCATCAATAACGTAAGTGTCCTCGAAAAAAAGCGCTCCGAAGGCTGTTAGCCAACAACTAACAGGCTATTTCTTGGATCCCGCTACGGAGGCACCGAACAGTGTTGAATGACACGGGGTGTGGGGAATGTGCGAAATGTTCAACAAGAGTATTCAATGCTTATTCACACAAATATTGCGCACAGAAAAAATTCTTCTGTAGGGTGTTTAGTAGCTTGAAGTTTTTGGAGGAGAACCATAATGATGCGACGTTTGTCAATAACCTGAGTGTCCTCGAAAAAAAGCGCTCCGAAGGCCGTAAGCCAACAAGTAACAGGCTATTTCTTGGATCACGCTAAGGAGGCACCGAAGAGTATTGAATGATACGATGTGTGGGGAATATGCGAAATGAGCAACAAGAGTATTCAATGTTGATTCCCACAAATATTGCCCACAGAAAAAAAATTCTTCTGAAGGGCGTTTAGTACCTTGAGCTTTTTGGAGAAGAACCATAATGATGCGGCGTTTGTCCTCGAAAAAAACCGCTCCCAAGGCCGTTAGCCTACAACTAACAGGCTATTTCTTGGATCACGATATTGAGGCACCGACCAGTGTTGAATGACACGGGGTGCGGTGAAAATGCAAAATGTTCAACAAGAGTATTCAGTGCTTAGTCACACAAATATTGCCCACAGAAAAAAAAAATCTTCTGTAGAGCGTTTAGTAGCTTGAAGTTTTTGGAGGAGAACCATAATGAAACTGCGTTTGTCAAAGACATAAGTTACCTCGAAAGAAAAAGCGCTCCAAAGGGCCTTAGCCAACAACTAACCGGCAATTTCTTGGGTCACGCTACGCAGGCACCCAACAGTGTTGAATGACACGGGGTGCGGGGAATATGCGAAATGAGCTACAAGAGTATTCAATGGTTATTCACACAAATAATGCCCAAAGAAAAAAATGCTTCTGTACGGCGTTTAGTAGCAAAAGTTTTTTAGAGGAGAATCATAATGATGCGGCGTTTGCCAATAACCTAAGTGTTTTCGAAAAAAAAGCGCTCCGAAGCCCGTTAGCCAACAACTAACAGGCTATTTCTTGCATCACGATACTGAGGCACCGAACAGTGTTGAATGACACGGGGTGTGGGAAATATGCGAAATGACAACAAGAGAATTCAATGGTTATTCACACAAAAATTGCCCACAGAAAAAAAATCTTCTGTAGGGTGTTTAGTAGCTTGAGGTTTTTGGAGGAGAACCATAATGATGCGACGTTCGTAAATAACGTAAGTGTCGTAGAAAAAAACCTCTCCGGAGGCCGTTAGCCTACGACATGCTATTTCTTGGATGACGCTAGGTAGGCAACTAACAGTGGTGAATGACACGGGGTGCGGGGATATGCGAAATGACCAACAAGTGTATTCATTGTTTATTCACACAAATAAGGCCCACAGAAAAGAAATTCTTCTGTAGGGCGTTTAGTGCTTGAAGTTTTTTGAGGAGAACCATGATGATGCGGCGTTTGTCAAACACGTAAGTGTCTTTGCAAAAAAGTGCTCCAAAGGCCGTTACGCAACAACTAACAGGCTATTTCTTGGATCACGCTACGCAGGCACCCAACAGTGTTGAATGACACGGGGTGCGGTGAATATGCGAAATAAGCAACAAGAGTATTCAATGTTGATTAACACAAAAATTGCCCAAAAAAAAAATTCTTGTGTAGGCCGTTTAGTAGCTTAAGGTTTATGGACCAGAACTATAACGATGCGGCGTTTGTCAATAACATAGGTGTCCTCTAAAAAAAGTGCTGCGAAGGACCTTAGCCAACAACTATTACGCTATTTCTTGGATCACACTACGCAGGCACCCAACAGTGTTGAATGACAAGGCGTGCGGGGAATATGCGAAATAAGCAACAAGAGTATTCAATGTTGACTCACAAAAATAATGCCCACCGAAAAAAAATTCTTCTGTAGGGCGTTTGGTAGCTTGAGGTTTTTTGAGGAGAACCATGATGAGGCGGCGTTTGTCAAACACGTAAGTGTCCCCGAAAAAAAAAGCGCTCCGAAGGCCATTAGCCAACAACTAACAGGCTATTTCTTCGATCACGCTACTGAGGCACCGAACAGTGTGTTGAATGACACGGGGTCCGGGGAATATGCGCAATGAGCAACAGGAGTATTCAATGTTGATTCACACAAATGATGCCCAAAGAAAAAAAATTCGTCTGTAAGGCGTTTAGTAGCTTGAGGTTTTTGGAAGAGAACCATATTGATGCGACGTTCGTAAATAACGTAAGTGTCCTCGAAAAAAACGCTCCGAAGGCCGTTAGACAGAACAGGCTATTTCTTGGATCACGGTGGGAGATACCGAACAGTGTTGAATGACACGAGGTGCGGGGAATATGCGAAATGAGCAATAAGAGTATTCAATGTTGATTCACACAAAGATTTCCCACAGAAAAAAATTTCTTATGTAGGGCGTTTAGCAGCTTGAGCTTTTTGGAGGAGAACCATAATGATGCGGCGTTTGTCAATACCGTAAGTGTCCTCGAAAAAAAATGCTCCGAAGGCCGTTACGCAACAACTAACAGGCTATTTCTTGGATCACGCTACGCAGGCACCCAACAGTGTTGAATTCCACGGGGTTCGGGGAATATGCGAAATGAGCAACAAGAGTATTCAATGCTTATTCACACAAATATTGCCCACCGAAAAAAATTCTTCTGTAGGGCGTTTGGTAGCTTGAGGTTTTTTGAGGAGAACCATGATGAGGCGGCGTTTGTCAAACACGTAAGTGTCCCCGAAAAAAAAAGCGCTCCGAAGGCCATTAGCCAACAACTAACAGGGTATTTCTTCGATCACGCTACTGAGGCACCGAACAGTGTGTTGAATGACACGGGGTCCGGGGAATATGCGCAATGAGCAACAGGAGTATTCAATGTTGATTCACACAAATGATGCCCAAAGAAAAAAAATTCGTCTGTAGGGCGTTTAGTAGCATGAGGTTTTTGGAAGAGAACCATATTGATGCGACGTTCGTAAATAACGTAAGTGTCCTCGAAAAAAAGCGCTCCGAAGGCCGTTAGACAGAACTAACAGGCTATTTCTTGGATCACGCTGGGAGATACCGAATAGTGTTGAATGACACGGGGTGCGGGGAATATGCGAAATGAGCTACAAGAGTATTCAATGGTTATTCACACAAATAATGCCCAAAGAAAAAAATGCTTCTGTACGGTGTTTAGTAGCAAAAGTTTTTTAGAGGAGAATCATAATGATGCGGCGTTTGCCAATAACCTAAGTGTTTTCGAAAAAAAAGCGCTCCGAAGCCCGTTAGCCAACAACTAACAGGCTATTTCTTGCATTACGATACTGAGGCACCGAACAATGTTGAATGACACGGGGTGTGGGAAATATGCGAAATCACAACAAGAGAATTCAATGGTTATTCACACAAAAATTGCCCACAGAAAAAAGATCTTCTGTAGGGTGTTTAGTAGCTTGAGGTTTTTGGAGGAGAACCATAATGATGCGACATTCGTAAATAACGTAAGTGTCGTAGAAAAAAACCTCTCCGAAGGCCGTTAGCCAACGACAGGCTATTTCTTGGATGACGCTAGGTAGGCAACGAACAGTGTTGAATGACACGGGGTGCGGGGATATGCGAAATGAGCAACAAGTGTATTCATTGTTTATTCACACAAATAAGGCCCACAGAAAAGAAATTCTTCTGTAGGGCGTTTATGTCTTTAGGTTTTTTGAGGAGAACCATGATGATGCGGCGTTTGTCAAACACGTAAGTGTCTTTGCAAAAAAGTGCTCCAAAGGCCGTTACGCAACAACTAACAGGCTATTTCTTGGATCACGCTACGCAGGCACCCAACAGTGTTGAATGACACGGGGTGCGGTGAATATGCGAAATAAGCAACAAGAGTATTCAATGTTGATTAACACAAAAATTGCCCAAAGAAAAAAAAATTCTTCTGTAGGCTTTTAGTAGCTTAAGGTTTATGGACCAGAACCATAACGATGCGGCGTTTGTCAATAACATAAGTGTCCTTTAAAAAAAGCGTTCCGAAGGACCTTAGCCAACAACTATTACATTATTTCTTGGATCACACTACGCAGGCACCCAACAGTGTTGAATGACACGGCGTGCGGGGAATATGCGAAATAAGCAACAAGAGTATTCAATGTTGACTCACAAAAATAATGCCCACCGAAAAAAAAATTAATCTGTAGGGCGTTTGGTAGCTTGAGGTTTTTTGAGGAGAACCATGATGAGGCGGCGTTTGTCAAACACGTAAGTGTCCCCGAAAAAAAAAGCGCTCCGAAGGCCATTAGCCAACAACTAACAGGCTATTTCTTCGATCACGCTACTGAGGCACCGAACAGTGTGTTGAATGACACGGGGTCCGGTGAATATGCGCAATGACCAACAGGAGTATTCAATGTTGATTCACACAAATGATGCCAAAAGAAAAAAAATTCGTCTGTAGGGCGTTTAGTAGCTTGAGGTTTTTGGAAGAGAACCATATTGATGCGACGTTCGTAAATAACATAAGTGTCCTCGAAAAAAAGCGCTCCGAAGGCCGTTAGACAGAACTAACAGGCTATTTCTTGGATCACGCTTGGAGATGCCGAACAGTGTTGAATGACACGAGGTGCGGGGAATATGCGAAATGAGCAATAAGAGTATTCAATGTTGATTTACACAAATAATGCCCAAAGAAAAAAAATTCGTCTGTAGGGCGTTAAGTAGCTTGAGGTTTTTGGAGGACAACCATAATGATGTGGCGTTTGTATAACGTAAGTGTCCTCGAAAAAAAGCGCTCCGAAGGCCATTAGCCAACAACTAACAGCTATTTCTTGGATCACGATACTGAGGCACCAAACAGTGTTGAATGACACTCGGTGCGGGGAATATGCGAAATATGCAACAAGAGTATTCAATGCTTCTTCACACAAATTTTGCCCACAGAAAAAAATCTTCTGTAGGGCGTTTAGTAGCTTGAGATTTTTGAAGGAGAACCATAATGTTGCGACGTTCATCAATAACGTAAGTGTCCTCGAAAAAAAGCGCTCCGAAGGCCATTAGCCAACCACTAACAGGCTATTTCTTGGATCACGATACTGAGGCACCAAACAGTGTTGAATGACACTCGGTGCGGGGAATATGCGAAATATGCAACAAGAGTATTCAATGCTTCTTCACACAAATATTGCCCACAAAAAAAAACATTCTTCTGTAGGAGGAGAACCATAATGATGTGGCGTTTGTCAATAACATAAGTGTCCTCGAAAAAAAAATGAGCAACAAGAGTTTTCAATGTTGATTCACACAAATATTGGCCTCAGAAAAAAAATTCTGTAGGCCGTTTAGTAGCTTGAGGTTTTTGGAGGAGAACCATAATGATGCGGCGTTTGTCATGACATAAGTGTCCTCGAAAAAAAGCTCTCCGGAGGCAGTTAGCTAACAACTAAAAGTCTATTTCTTGGATCACGCTACTTAGGCCCCGACCAGTGTGTTGATTGACACGGGGTGCGGCGAATATGCGGAATGAGCAACAAGAGTATTCAATGTTGTTTCACACAAGTAATGCCCACACACAAAGAAATTCTTCTGTAGGGCGTTTAGTAGCTTCAGGTTTGTGAGGAAAACCATAATGATGCGGCGTTTGTATAACGTAAGTGTCGTCGAAAAAAAGCGCTCCGAAGGCCGTTAGCCAACAACTAACAGGCTATTGCTTGGATCACGCTACTGAGACACCGAACATTGTGTTGAATGACACGGGGTGCGGGGAATATTTACGAAATGAGCAATAAGAGTATTCAATGTTGATTCACACAAATGATGCCCACAGAAAAAAAAATTCTTCTGTAGGGCGTTTAGTAGCTTGAGCTTTTTGGATGAGAACCATACTGATGCGACGTTCATCAATAACGTAAGTATCCTCGAAAAATAGCGCTCCGAAGGCCGCTAGTAACAACTAACAGGCTATTTCTTGGATCACGCTACTGAGGCACCGAACAGTGTGTTGAATGACACGGGGTGCGGGGAATATGCGAAATGAGCAACAAGAGTATTCAATGTTGATTCACACAAATGATGCCCACAGAAAAAAAATTTTCCTGTAGGGCGTTTAGTAGCTTGAGGTTTTTGGATGAGAACAATAATGATGTGGCGTTTGACAAACACGTAAGCGTCCTCGAAAAAAAGCGCTCCGAAGGCCCCTACCCAACAACTAACAGGCTATTTCTTGGATTACGCTAAGCAGGCACCCAACAGTGTTAAATGACACGGGGTGCGGGTAATATGCGAAAAAAGCAACAAGAGTATTCAATGTTGATTCACACAAATAATGCAAACAGAAAAAACAAATTCTTCTGTAGGCCGTTTAGTAGCTTGAGGTTTTTGGAGGAGAACGATAATGATGCGGCGTTTGTCAATAACATAAGTGTCCTCGAAAAAAAGCGCTCCGAAGGCTGTTAGCCAACAACTAACAAGCTATTTCTTGGATCACGGTACGGAGGCACCGAAAAGAGTTGATTGACACGGGGTGCGGGGAATATGAGAAATGAGCAACAAGAGTATTCAATGTTGATTCACACAAATAATGCCCACAGAAAAAAAATTCTTCTGAAGGGCGTTTAGTAGCTTCAGGTTTTTGGTGGAGAACCATAATGATGCGGCGTTTGTATAACGTAAGTGTCCTCGAAAAAAAGCGCTCCGAAGGCAGTTAGCCAACAACTAATAGTCTATTTCTTGGATCACGCTACTTAGGCCCCGAACAGTGTGTTGATTGACACGGGGGGCGGC
Source organism: Haemaphysalis longicornis (assembly GCF_048455015.1). Taxonomy (NCBI): domain Eukaryota; kingdom Metazoa; phylum Arthropoda; class Arachnida; order Ixodida; family Ixodidae; genus Haemaphysalis; species Haemaphysalis longicornis. Next base: position 65,992,630 of record NW_027526214.1, on the reverse strand, counting down.
GAATATGCGGAATGAGCAACAAGAGTATTCAATGTTGTTTCCCACAAGTAATGCCCACACACAAAAAAATTCTTCTGTAGGGCGTTTAGTAGCTTCAGGTTTGTGAGGAAAACCATAATGATGCGGCGTTTGTATAACGTAAGTGCCGTCGAAAAAAAGCGCTCCGAAGGCCGTTAGCCAACAATTAACAGGCTATTCCTTGGATCACGCTACTGAGGCACCGAACAGTGTGTTGAATGACACGGGATGGGCGAAATATGCGAAATGAGCAACAAAAGTTTTCAATGTAAATTCACACAAATATTGGGCTCAGAAAAAAAATTCTGTAGGGCGTTTAGTACCTTAAGGATTTTGGAGGAGAACCATAATGATGCGGCGTTTGTCATGACCTAAGTGTCCTCGAAAAAAAGCTCTCCGAAGGCAGTTAGCCAACAACTAACAGTATATTTCTTGGATCACGCTACTGAGGCACCGAACAGTGTGTTGAATGACACGGGGTGCGCGAAATATGCGAAATGAGCAACAAGAGTATTCAATGTTGATTGACACAACAATGACCTCAGAAAAAAAAAAATTCTTCTGTACTCATTTAGTAACTTCAGATTTTTGGAGGGGAACCATGATGATGCGACGTTTGTATAACGTAGGTGTCCTCGAAAAAAAGCGCTCCGAAGGCCGTTAGCCAACAACTAACAGGCTATTGTTTGGATCACGCTACGGAGGCACCGAACGGGTGTTGATTGACACGTTGTGCGGGGAATATGTGAAATGAGCAACAAGGGTATTCAATGTTGATTCACACAAAAATTGCCCACAGAAAAAAATTCTTCCGTAGGGCGTTTAGTTGCTTGAGGTTTTTGGAGGAGAACCATAATGATGCGGCGTTTGTATAACGTAGGTGTCCTCGAAAAAAAGCGCTCCGAAGGCCGTTAGCCAACAACTAACAGGCTATTTCTTGGATCACGCTACGGAGGCACCGATCAGTGTTGATTGACACGGGGTGCGGGGATTATGCAAAAATGAGCAACAAGAGTATTCAATGTTGATTCACAAAAATATTGCCCACAGAAAAAAATTTTTCTGTAGGGCGTTTAGTTGCTTGCGGTTTTTGGAGAACCATAATGATGCGGCGTTTGTCAATAACGTAACTGTCCTCGAAAAAAAAAGCTCTCTGAAGGCCGTTAGCCAACAATTAACAGGTTATTTCTTGGATAACGCTACGGAGGCACCGAACAGTGTTGATTGACATGGGGTGCGGGGAATATGCGAAATGAGCAACAAGAGTATTCAATGTTGATTCACACAAGAACTGCCCACAGAAAAAAAATTCTTCTGTAGGGCGTTGAGTAGCTTGAAGTTTTTGGAGGAGAACCATATTGACGCGGCGTTTGTCAATAACGGAAGTGTCCTCGAAAAAAAGCGCTCCGAAGGCCGTTAGCCAACAACTGAAAAGCTATTTCTTGGATCACGCTACTGAGGCACCGAACATTGTGTTGACTGAAACGGGGTGCGCGAAATATGCGAAAGGAGCAACAAGAGTATTAAATTTGATTCACACAGATAATGACATCAGAAAAAAATTTCTTCTTTAGGGCGTTTAGTAGCTTGAGATTTTTGGAGGAGAACCATATTGATGCGGTGTTTGTCAATAACATAAGTGTCCTCGAAAAAACGCGCTCCGAAGGCCGTTAGCCAACAACTAACAGGATATTTCTTGGATCAGGTTACTGAGGCACCGAACAGTATGTTGAATGACACGGGAGGCGCGAATTATGTAAAATGAGCAACAAGAGTTTTGAATGTTGATTCACACAAACAATGCCCTCAGAAAAAAAATTCTTCTGTACTCATTTAGTAGCTTGAGGTTTTTGGAGGAGAACCATGATGATGCGACGTTAGTATAACGTTAGTGTCCTCGAAAAGAAAGTGCTCCGAAGGCCGTTAGCCAACAATTAACAGGCTATTTCTTGGATCACGCTACGGAGGCACGGAACAGGGTTGATTGACACGGGGTCAGGGGAATATGCGAAATGAGCAACAAGAGTATTTAATGTCGTTCACACAAATAATGCCCAAAAAAATATTCTGTTGGGCGTTTAGTTGCTTAAGGTTTTTGGAGGAGAACCATATTGATGCGGCGTTTGTCAATAACGTAAGTGTCCTCGAAAAAAAGCGATCAGAAGGCCGTGAGCCACCAACTAACAGACTATTTCTTGGATCAGGTTACTGAGGCACCGAACAGTGTGTTGAATGACACGGGGTGCGCGCAATATGCAAAATGAGCAATAAGAGTATTCAATGTTGATTCACACAAATATTGCCCTCAGAAAAGAAAATTCTTCTGTAGGGCGTTTATTAGCTTGAGGTTTTTGGAGGTGAACCATAATGATGACGCTTTTGTCGATAACGTCACTTTCCTCGAAAGAAGCGCTCCGAAGGCCATTAGCCAACAACTACCAGGTTTTTTTTGGATCACACTACTGAGGCACCGAACAGTGTGTTGAATGACACGGGGTGCGCGAAATATGCAAAATGAGCAATAAGAGTATTCAATGTTGATCCACACAAATAATGCCCACAGAAAAAAGTAATTCTTCTGTAGGCCGTTCAGTGGCTTGACGTTTTTGGAGGAGAACAATAATGATGCGGCGTTGGTCAATAACATAAGTGTCCTCGAAAAAAAGCGCTCCAAAGGCCGTTAGCCAACAACTATCTGGCTATTTCTTGAATCACGCTACTGAGGCACCGAACAGTGTGTTGAATTGCACGGGGTGCGCGAAATATGCAAAATGAGCAACAAGAGTATTCAATGTTGATTCACAGAAATAATGCCCTCAGAAAAAAATTCTTCTGTAGGGCGTTTAGTAGCTTGAGGTTTTTGGAGGAGAACCATAATGATGCGGCGTTTGTCAAACATGAAAGCGTCATAGAAAACAAAAGCGCTCCGAAGGCCGTTAGCAAACAACTAACAGGCTATTTCTTGGATCACCCTACTGAGGCACCGAACAGTGTGTTGAATGACACGGGGTGCGCGAAATATGCAAAATGAGCAACAAGAGTATTCAATATTGATTCACACGAATAATGCCCACAGAAAAAAATTCTTCTGTAGGGCGTTTAGTAGCTTGAGGTTTTTGGAGGAGAACCATAATGATGCGGCGTTTGTCAAACATGAAAGTGTCCTAGAAAAAAAGCGCTCCGAAGGGCGTTAGCAAACAACTAACACGCTACTGAGGCACCGAACAGTGTGTTGAATGACACGGGGGGCGCGAAATATGCAAAATGAGCAACAAGAGTATTCAATATTGATTCACACAAATAATGCCCCCAGAAAAAAAAATTCTTCTGTAGGGCGTTTAGTAGCTTGAGGTTTTTGGAGGTGAACCATAATGATGACGCTTTTGTCGATAACGTCACTTTCCTCGAAAGAAGCGCTCCGAAGGCCGTTAGCCAACAACTACCAGGTTTTTTTTTGGATCACGCTACGGAGGCACCTAACTGTGTGTTGAATGACACGGGGTGCGCGGAATTTGCGAAATTTGCAACAAGAGAAATCAACGTGGATTGACACAAATACTGCCAACAAAAAAAAAATTCTGCTTTAGGCCGTTTAGTAGCTTCAGGTTTTTGGAGGAGAACCATAGGGATGCGGCTTTTGTCAATAACGTAAGTGTCCTCGATGGAAGCGTTCCGAAAGCCGTTAGCCAACAACTCCCAGACTATTTCTTGGATCACGCTACGGAGGCACAGAACAGTGTGTTGAATGACACGGGACGCGCGGAATATGCGAAAATAGCAACAACAGTAATCAACGTCGATTGACACAAATACTGCCCACAGAAAAAAATTTTGCTTTAAGCCGTTTAGTAGCTTCAGGTTTTTGGCGGAGAACCATAATGATGATGCTTTTGTCGATAACGTCAGTTTCCTCGAAAGAAGCGCTCCGAAGGCCGTTAGCCAACAACTAACAGGCTATTTCTTGGAGCAGGCTACTGAGGCACCGAACAGTGTGTTGAATGACACGGGGTGCGCGAAATATGCGAAATGAGCAACAAGAGTAATCAATGTTGATTCACACAAATAATGCTCACCGAAAAAAATTCTTCTGTAGGGCGTTTAGTTGCTTAAGGTTTTTGGAGGAGTACCATAATGATGCGGCGTTTGTCAAACACGTCAGTGTCCTAGAAAAAAAAACGCTCTCCGAAGGCCGTTAGCCAACAACTAACAGTCTATTTCTTGGATCACGCTACTGAGGCACCGAACAATGTGTTGAATGACACGGGGTGCGCGAAATATGCGAAATGAGCAACAAGAGTAATCAATGTTGATTTACACAAATAATGCCCACAGAAAAAAATTCTTCTGTAGGGCGTTTAGTTGCTTAAGGTTTTTGGAGGAGTACCATAATGATGCGGCGTTTGTATAACGTAAGTGTCCTCGAAAAAAAGCGCTGCGAAGGCCGTTAGCCAACAACTAACAGGCTATTTCTTGGATCAGGCTACTGAGGCACCGAACAGTGTGTTGAATGACACGGGGTGCGCGAAATATGCAAAATGAGCAATACGAGTATTCAATGTTGACCCACACAAATAATGCCCACAGAAAATAGTAATTCTTCTGTAGGCCGTTCAGTAGCTTGACGTTTTTGGAGGAGAACAATAATGATGCGGCGTTGGTCAATAACATAAGTGTCCTCGAAAAAAAGCGCTCCAAAGGCCGTTAGCCAACAACTATCTGGCTATTTCTTGAATCACGCTACTGAGGCACCGAACAGTGTGTTGAATGACACGGGGTGCGCGAAATATGCAAAATGAGCAACAAGAGTATTCAATGTGATTCACAGAAGTAATGCCCTTAGGAAAAAAATTCTTCTGTAGGGCATTTTGTAGCTTCAGGTTTTTGCAGGAGAACCATAATGATGCGGCGTTTGTCAAACACGTAAGTGTCCTAGAAAAAAAAAAGCGCTCCGAAGGCAGTTAGCAAACTAACAGGCTATTTCTTGGATCACCCTACTGAGGCACCGAACAGTGTGTTGAATGACACGGGGTGCGCGAAATATGCAAAATGAGCAACAAGAGTATTCAATATTGATTCACACGAATAATGCCCTCAGAAAAAAATTCTTCTGTAGGGCGTTTAGTAGCTTGAGGTTTTTGGAGGAGAACCATAATGATGCGGCGTTTGTCAAACATGAAAGTGTCCTAGAAAAAAAAGCGCTCCGAAGGCCGTTAGCAAACAACTAACACGCTACTGAGGCACCGAACAGTGTGTTGAATGACACGGGGTGCGCGAATTATGCAAAATGAGCAACAAGAGTATTCAATATTGATTCACACAAATAATGCCCTCAGAAAAAAAAATTCTTCTGTAGGGCGTTTAGAAGCTTGAGGGTTTTGGAGGAGAACCATATTGATGCGGCGTTTGTCAATAACGTGAGTGTACTCGAAAAAAAGCGCTCCGTAAGCCGTTAGCCAACAACCAACAGGCTTTTTCTTGGATCAGGCTACTGAGGCACCGAATAGTGTTGATTGACACGGGGTGCGGGGAATATGCGAAATTAGCAACAAGAGTAATCAATGTTGATTCACACAAATAAAGCCCACAGAAAAAAATTCTTCTGTAGGGCGTTTAGTTGCTTAAGGTTTTTGGAGGAGTACCATAATGATGCGGCGTTTGTATGACGTAAGTGTCCTCGAAAAAAAGCGCTCCGAAGGCAGTTAGCCAACAACTAACAGGCTATTTCTTGGATCACGCTACTGAGGCATCGAAGAGTGTGTTGAATGATACGGGGTGCGCGAAATATGCGAAATGAGCAACAAGAGTATTCAAGGTTGATTCACACAAATAATTCCCTCAGAAAAAAACATTCTTCTATATTGCGTTTAGTAGCTTCAGGTTTTTGGAGGAGAACCATATTGATGCGGCGTTTGTCAATAACGTAAGTGTACTCGAAAAAAAGCGCTCCGAAGGCCGTTAGCCAACAACTAACAGGCTATATCTTGGATCAGGCTACTGAGGCACCGAACAGTGTGTTGAATGACACGGGGTGCGCGAAATATGCAAAATGAGCAACAAGAGTATTCAATGTTGATTCACAGAAATGATGCCCACAGAAAAAAATTCTTCTGTAGGGCGTTTAGTTTCTTAAGGTTTTTGGAGGAGTACCATAATGATGCGGCGTTTGTATAACGTAAGTGTCCTCGAAAAAAAGCGCTCCGAAGGCCGCTAGCCAACAACTAACAGGCTATGTCTTGGATCAGGCTACTGAGGCACCGAACAGTGTGTTGAATGACACGGGGTGCGCGAAATATGCAAAATGAGCAACAAGAGTATTCAATGTTGATTCACAGAAATAATGACCTCAGAAAAAAAATTCTTCTGTAGGGCATTTAGTAGCTTCAGGTTTTTGCAGGACAACCATAATGATGCGGCGTTTGTCAAACACGTAAGTGTTCTAGAAAAAAAAAAGCGCTCCGAAGGCCGTTAGCAAACAACTAACAGGCTATTTCTTGGATCACCCTACTGAGGCACCGAACAGTGTGTTGAATGACACGGGGTGCGCGAAATATGCAAAATGAGCAACAAGAGTATTCAATATTGATTCACACGAATGATGCCCTTAGAAAAAAATTCTTCTGTAGGGCGTTTAGTAGCTTGAGGTTTTTGGAGGAGAACCATAATGATGCGGCGTTTGTCAAACATGAAAGCGTCCTAGAAAACAAAAGCGCTCCGAAGGCCGTTAGCAAACAACTAACACGCTACTGAGGCACCGAACAGTGTGTTGAATGACACGGTGTGCGCGAAATATGCAAAATGAGCAACAAGAGTATTCAATATTGATTCACACAAATAATGCCCTCAGAAAAAAAAATTCTTCTGTAGGGCGTTTAGTAGCTTGAGGTTTTTGGAGGAGAACCATATTGATGCGGCGTTTGTCAAACGTGAGTGTACTCGAAAAAAAGCGCTCCGTAAGCCGTTAGCCAACAACCAACAGGCTTTTTCTTGGATCAGGCTACTGAGGCACCGAACAGTGTTGATTGACACGGGGTGCGGGGAATATGCGAAATGAGCAACAAGAGTATTCAAAGTTGATTCACACAAATATTTCCCTCAGAAAAAAAATTCTTCTGTAGGGCGTTTAGTAGCTTGAGGTTTTTGGAGGAGAACCATAATGATGCGGCGTTTGTATTACGTAAGTGTCCTCGAAAAAAAGCGCTCCGAAGGCCGTTAGCCAACAACTGACAGGCTATTTCTTTGATCACGCTACTGAGGCACCGAACAGTGTGTTGAATGATACGGGGTGCGCCAAAAATGCCAAATGAGCAACAAGAGTATTCAAAGTTGATTCACACAAGTAATTCCCTCAGAAAAAAACATTCTTCTGTATTGTGTTTAATAGCTTGAGGTGTTTGGAGAAGAACCATATTGATGCGGCGTTTGTCAATAACGTAAGTGTCCTAGAAAAAAAAAAGCGCTCCGAAGGCCGCTAGCCAAAAACTAACAGGCTACTTCTTGGATCACGCTATGGAGGCACCGAACTGTGTTGATTGACACGGGGTGCGGGAAATATGCGAAATGAGCAACAAGAGTAATCAATGTTGATTCACACAAATAATGCCCACAGAAAAAAATTCTTCTGTAGGGCGTTTAGTTGCTTAAGGTTTTTGGAGGAGTACCATAATGATGCGGCGTTTGTATAACGTAAGTGTCCTCGAAAAAAAGCGCTCCGAAGGCCGCTAGCCAACAACTAACAGGCTATGTCTTGGATCAGGCTACTGAGGCACCGAACAGTGTGTTGAATGACACGGGGTGCGCGAAATATGCAAAATGAGCAACAAGAGTATTCAATGTTGATTCACAGAAATAATGCCCTCAGAAAAAAAATTCTTCTGTAGGGCATTTAGTAGCTTCAGGTTTTTGCAGGACAACCATAATGATGCGGCGTTTGCCAAACACGTAAGTGTTCTAGAAAAAAAAAGCGCTCCGAAGGCCGTTAGCAAACAACTAACAGGCTATTTCTTGGATCACCCTACTGAGGCACCGAACAGTGTGTTGAATGACACGGGGTGCGCGAAATATGCAAAATGAGCAACAAGAGTATTCAATATTGATTCACACGAATAATGCCCTCAGAAAAAAATTCTTCTGTAGGGCGTTTAGTAGCTTGAGGTTTTTGGAGGAGAACCATAATGATGCGGCGTTTGTCAAACATGAAAGCGTCCTAGAAAACAAAAGCGCTCCGAAGGCCGTTAGCAAACAACTAACACGCTACTGAGGCACCGAACAGTGTGTTGAATGACACGGGGTGCGCAAAATATGCAAAATGAGCAACAAGAGTATTCAATATTGATTCACACAAATAATGCCCTCAGAAAAAAAAATTCGTCTGTAGGGTGTTTAGTAGCTTGAGGGTTTTGGAGGAGAACCATATTGATGCGGCGTTTGTCAATAACGTGTGTGTACTCGAAAAAAAGCGCTCCGTAAGCCGTTAGCCAACAACCAACAGGCTTTATCTTGGATCAGGTTACTGGTGCACCGAACAGTGTTGATTCACACGGGGTGCGGTGAATATGCGAAATTAGCAACAAGAGTAATCAATGTTGATTCACACAAATAATTCCCTCAGCGAAAAAACATTCTTCTGTGGGGCGTTTAGTAGCATGAGGTTTTTGGAGGAGAACCATATTGATGCGGCGTTTGTCAATAACGTAAGTGTACTCGAAAAAAAGCGCTCCGAAGGCCGTTAGCCAACAACTAACAGGCTATTTCTTGGATCACGCTACTGAGGCACCGAACAGTGTGTTGAATGATACGGGGTGCGCGAAATATGCGAAATGAGCAACAAGAGTATTCAAAGTTGATTCACAAAAATAATTCCCTCCGAAAAAAACATACTTCTGTATTGCGTTTAGTAGCTTGAGGTTTTTGGAGGAGAACCATATTGATGCGGCGTTTGTCAATAACGTAAGTGTACTAGAAAAAAAGCGTTCCGAAGGCCGTTAGCCAACAACTAGCAGGCTATTTCTTGGATCACGCTATGGAGGCACTGAACTGTGTTGATTGACACGGGGTGTGGGGAATATGCGAAATGAGCAACAAGAGTAATCAATGTTGATTCACACAAATAATGCCCACAGAAAAAAATTCTTCTGTAGGGCGTTTACTTGCTTAAGGTTTTTGGAGGAGTACCATAATGATGCGGCGTTTGTATAACGTAAGTGTCCTCGAAAAAAAGCGCTCCGAAGGCCGCTAGCCAACAACTAACAGGCTATGTCTTGGATCAGGCTACTAAGGCACCGAACAGTGTGTTGAATGACACGGGGTGCGCGAAATATGCAAAATGAGCAACAAGAGTATTCAATGTTGATTCACAGAAATAATGCCCTCAGAAAAAAAATTCTTCTGTAGGGCATTTAGTAGCTTCAGGTTTTTGCAGGACAACCATAATGATGCGGCGTTTGTCAAACACGTAAGTGTTCTAGAAAAAAAAAGCGCTCCGAAGGCCGTTAGCAAACAACTAACAGGCTATTTCTTGGATCACCCTACTGAGGCACCGAACAGTGTGTTGAATGACACGGGGTGCGCGAAATATGCAAAATGAGCAACAAGAGTATTCAATATTGATTCACACGAATGATGCCCTTAGAAAAAAATTCTTCTGTAGGGCGTTTAGTAGCTTGAGGTTTTTGGAGGAGAACCATAATGATGCGGCGTTTGTCAAACATGAAAGCGTCCTAGAAAACAAAAGCGCTCCGAAGGCCGTTAGCAAACAACTAACACGCTACTGAGGCACCGAACAGTGTGTTGAATGACACGGTGTGCGCGAAATATGCAAAATGAGCAACAAGAGTATTCAATATTGATTCACACAAATAATGCCCTCAGAAAAAAAATTCTTCTGTAGGGCGTTTAGTAGCTTGAGGTTTTTGGAGGAGAACCATATTGATGCGGCGTTTGTCAAACGTGAGTGTACTCGAAAAAAAGCGCTCCGTAAGCCGTTAGCCAACAACCAACAGGCTTTTTCTTGGATCAGGCTACTGAGGCACCGAACAGTGTTGATTGACACGGGGTGCGGGGAATATGCGAAATGAGCAACAAGAGTATTCAAAGTTGATTCACACCAATATTTCCCTCAGAAAAAAAATTCTTCTGAAGGGCGTTTAGTAGCTTGAGGTTTTTGGAGGAGAACCATAATGATGCGGCGTTTGTATTACGTAAGTGTCCTCGAAAAAAGCGCTCCGAAGGCCGTTAGCCAACAACTGACAGGCTATTTCTTTGATCACGCTACTGAGGCACCGAACAGTGTGTTGAATGATACCGGGTGCGCGAAAAATGCGAAATGAGCAACAAGAGTATTCAAAGTTGATTCACACAAATAATTCCCTCAGAAAAAAACATTCTTCTGTATTGTGTTTAATAGCTTGAGGTGTTTGGAGAAGAACCATATTGATGCGGCGTTTGTCAATAACGTAAGGGTCCTAGAAAAAAAAAAGCGCTCCGAAGGCCGCTAGCCAACAACTAACAGGCTACTTCTTGGATCACGCTATGGAGGCACCGAACTGTGTTGATTGACACGGGGTGCGGGGAATATGCGAAATGAGCAACAAGAGTAATCAATGTTGATTCACACAAATAATGCCCACAGAAAAAAAACATTCTTCTGTGGGGCGTTTAGTAGCATGAGGTTTTTGGAGGAGAACCATATTGATGCGGCGTTTGTCAATAACGTGAGTGTACTCGAAAAAAAGCGCTCCGAAGGCCGTTAGCCAACAACTAACAGGCTATTTCTTGGATCACGCTACTGAGGCACCGAACAGTGTGTTGAATGATACGGGGTGCGCGAAATATGCGAAATGAGCAACAAGAGTATTCAAAGTTGATTCACACAAAAATTTCCCTCAGAAAAAAAATTCTTCTGTAGGGCGTTTAGTAGCTTGAGGTTTTTGGAGGAGAACCATAATGATGCGGCGTTTGTATTACGTAAGAGTCCTCGAAAAAAGCGCTCCGAAGGCCGTTAGCCAACAACTGACAGGCTATTTCTTTGATCACGCTACTGAGGCACCGAACAGTGTGTTGAATGATACGGGGTGCGCGAAAAATGCGAAATGAGCAACAAGAGTATTCAAAGTTGATTCACACAAATAATTCCCTCAGAAAAAAACATTCTTCTGTATTGTGTTTAATAGCTTGAGGTTTTTGGAGGAGAACCATATTGATGCGGCGTTTGTCAATAACGTAAGTGTACTCGAAAAAAAGCGTTCCGAACGCCGTTAGCCAACAACTAGCAGGCTATTTCTTGGATCACGCTACGGAGGTACCGAACAGTGTTGAATGACACAGGGTGCGCGAAATATGCGAAATGAGCAACAACAGTAATCAACGTCGATTGACACAAATACTGCCCACAGAAAAAAAATTTGCTTTAAGCCGTTTAGTAGCTTCAGGTTTTTGGCGGAGAACCATAATGATGATGCTTTTGTCGATAACGTCAGTTTCCTCGAAAGAAGTGCTCCGAAGGCCGTTAGCCAACAACTAACAGGCTATTTCTTGGATCAGGCTACTAAGGCACCGAACAGTGTGTTGAATGACACGGGGTGCGCGAAATATGCAAAATGAGCAATAAGAGTATTCAATGTTGATCCACACAAATAATGCCCACAGAAAAAAAAATTCTTCCGTAGGGCGTTTAGTAGCTTGAGGTTTTTGGAGGAGAACCATAATGATGTCGCTTTTGTCGATAACGTCACTTTCCTCGAAAGAAGCCCTCCGAAGGCCGTTAGCCAACAACTAGCAGGTTTTTCTTGGATCACGCTACGGAGGCACCGAACAGTGTGTTGAATGACACGGGGTGCGCGCAATATGCAAAATGAGCAATAAGAGTATTCAATGTTGATTCACACAAATAATGCCCTCAGAAAAAAAATTCTTCTGTAGGGCGTTTAGTAGCTTGAGGTTTTTGGAGGTGAACCATAATGATGACGCTTATGTCGATAATGTCACTTTCCTCGAAAGAAGCGCTCCGAAGGCCGTTAGCCAACAACTACCAGGTTTGTCTTGGATCACGCAATGGAGGCACCGAACAGTGTGTTGAATGACATGGGGTGCGCGGAATTTGCGAAATTTGCACCAAGAGAAATCAACGTGGATTGACACAAATACTGCCAACAAAAGAAAATTCTGCTTTAGGCCGTTTAGTAGCTTCAGGTTTTTGGAGGAGAACCATAGGGATGCGGATTTTGTCGATAACGTAAGTGTCCTCGATGGAAGCGTTCCGAAAGCCGTTAGCCAACAACTACCATGATATTTCTTGGATCACGCTACGGAGGCACCGAACAGTGTGTTGAATGACATGGGGAGCGCGGAATATGCGAAAATAGGAACAACAGTAATCAACGTCGATTGACACAAATACTGCCCACAGAAAAAAAAAATTTGCTTTAAGCTGTTAAGTAGCTTCAGGTTTTTGGCGGAGAACCATAATGATGATGCTTTTGTCGATAACGTCAGTTTCCTCGAAAGAAGCGCTCCGAAGGCCGTTAGCCAACAACTATCTGGCTATGGCTTGGATCAGGCTACTGAGGCACCGAACAGTGTGTTGAATGACACGGGGTGCGCGAAATATGCAAAATGAGCAACAAGAGTATTCAATGTTGATTCACAGAAATAATGCCCTTAGAAAAAAAAAATTCTTCTGTAGGGCATTTATAGCTTCAGGTTTTTGCAGGAGAACCATAATGATGATGCTTTTGTCGATAACGTCAGTTTCATCGAAAGAAGCGCTCCGAAGGCCGTTACCCAACAACTATCTGGCTATTACTTGGATCACGCTACTGAGGCACCGAACAGTGTGTTGAATGACACGGGGTGCGCGAAATATGCAAAATGAGCAACAAGAGTATTCAATGTTGATTCACAGAAATAATGCCCTCAGAAAAAAAATTCTTCTGTAGGGCATTTAGTAGCTTGAGGTTTTTGGAGGAGAACCATAATGATGCGGCGTTTGTCAAACATGAAAGCGTCCTAGAAAACAAAAGCGCTCCGAAGGCCGTTAGCAAACAACTAACACGCTACTGAGGCACCGAACAGTGTGTTGAATGACACGGTGTGCGCGAAATATGCAAAATGAGCAACAAGAGTATTCAATATTGATTCACACAAATAATGCCCTCAGAAAAAAAATTCTTCTGTAGGGCGTTTAGTAGCTTGAGGTTTTTGGAGGAGAACCATATTGATGCGGCGTTTGTCAAACGTGAGTGTACTCGAAAAAAAGCGCTCCGTAAGCCGTTAGCCAACAACCAACAGGCTTTTTCTTGGATCAGGCTACTGAGGCACCGAACAGTGTTGATTGACACGGGGTGCGGGGAATATGCGAAATGAGCAACAAGAGTATTCAAAGTTGATTCACACCAATATTTCCCTCAGAAAAAAAATTCTTCTGAAGGGCGTTTAGTAGCTTGAGGTTTTTGGAGGAGAACCATAATGATGCGGCGTTTGTATTACGTAAGTGTCCTCGAAAAAAGCGCTCCGAAGGCCGTTAGCCAACAACTGACAGGCTATTTCTTTGATCACGCTACTGAGGCACCGAACAGTGTGTTGAATGATACGGGGTGCGCGAAAAATGCGAAATATGCAACAAGAGTATTCAAAGTTGATTCACACAAATAATTCCCTCAGAAAAAAACATTCTTCTGTATTGTGTTTAATAGCTTGAGGTGTTTGGAGAAGAACCATATTGATGCGGCGTTTGTCAATAACGTAAGGGTCCTAGAAAAAAAAAAGCGCTCCGAAGGCCGCTAGCCAACAACTAACAGGCTACTTCTTGGATCACGCTATGGAGGCACCGAACTGTGTTGATTGACACGGGGTGCGGGGAATATGCGAAATGAGCAACAAGAGTAATCAATGTTGATTCACACAAATAATGCCCACAGAAAAAAAACATTCTTCTGTGGGGCGTTTAGTAGCATGAGGTTTTTGGAGGAGAACCATATTGATGCGGCGTTTGTCAATAACGTAAGTGTACTCGAAAAAAAGCGCTCCGAAGGCCGTTAGCCAACAACTAACAGGGTATTTCTTGGATCACGCTACTGAGGCACCGAACAGTGTGTTGAACGATACGGGGTGCGCGAAATATGCGAAATGAGCAACAAGAGTATTCAAAGTTGATTCACACAAATAATTCCCTCAGAAAAAAACATTCTTCTGTATTGTGTTTAATAGCTTGAGGTGTTTGGAGAAGAACCATATTGATGCGGCGTTTGTCAATAACGTAAGTGTCCTAGAAAAAAAAAAGCGCTCCGAAGGCCGCTACCCAACAACTAACAGGCTACTTCTTGGATCACGCTATGGAGGCACCGAACTGTGTTGATTGACACGGGGTGTGGGGAATATGCGAAATGAGCAACAAGAGTAATCAATGTTTATTCACACAAATAATGCCCACAGAAAAAAATTCTTCTGTAGGGCGTTTAGTTGCTTAAGGTTTTTGGAGGAGTACCATAATGATGCGGCGTTTGTATAACGTAAGTGTCCTCGAAAAAAAGCGCTCCGAAGGCCGCTAGCCAACAACTAACAGGCTATGTCTTGGATCAGGCTACTGAGGCACCGAACAGTGTGATGAATGACACGGGGTGCGCGAAATATGCAAAATGAGCAACAAGAGTATTCAATGTTGATTCACAGAAATAATGCCCTCCGAAAAAAATTCTTCTGTAGGGCATTTAGTAGCTTAAGGTTTTTGCAGGACAACCATAATGATGCGGCGTTTGTCAAACACGTAAGTGTTCTAGAAAAAAAAAGCGCTCCGAAGGCCGTTAGCAAACAACTAACAGGCTATTTCTTGGATCACCCTACTGAGGCACCGAACAGTGTGTTGAATGACACGGGGTGCGCGAAATATGCAAAATGAGCAACAAGAGTATTCAATATTGATTCACACAAATTAAGGCCTGAGAAAAAAATTCTTCTGTAGGGCGTTTAGTAGCTTGAGGTTTTTGGAGGAGAACCATAATGATGCGGCGTTTGTCAAACATGAAAGCGTCCTAGAAAACAAAAGCGCTCCGAAGGCCGTTAGCAAACAACTAACACGCTACTGAGGCACCGAACAGTGTGTTGAATGACACGGTGTGCGCGAAATATGCAAAATGAGCAACAAGAGTATTCAATATTGATTCACACAAATAATGCCCTCAGAAAAAAAATTCTTCTTTAGGGCGTTTATTAGCTTGAGGTTTTTGGAGGAGAACCATATTGATGCGGCGTTTGTCAAACGTGAGTGTACTCGAAAAAAAGCGCTCCGTAAGCCGTTAGCCAACAACCAACCGGCTTTTTCTTGGATCAGGCTACTGAGGCACCGAACAGTGTTGATTGACACGGGGTGCGGGGAATATGCGAAATTAGCAACAAGAGTAATCAATGTTGATTCACACAAATAATTCCCTCAGCAAAAAAACATTCTTCTGTGGGGCGTTTAGTAGCATGAGGTTTTTGGAGGAGAACCATATTGATGCGGCGTTTGTCAATAACGTAAGTGTACTCGCAAAAAAGCGCTCCGAAGGCCGTTAGCCAACAACTAACAGGCTATTTCTTGGATCACGCTACTGAGGCACCGAACAGTGTGTTGAATGATACGGGGTGCGCGAAATATGCGAAATGAGCAACAAGAGTATTCAAAGTTGATTCACAAAAATAATTCCCTCCGAAAAAAACATACTTCTGTATTGCGTTTAGTAGCTTGAGGTTTTTGGAGGAGAACCATATTGATGCGGCGTTTGTCAATAACGTAAGTGTACTCGAAAAAAAGCGTTCCGAAGGCCGTTAGCCAACAACTAGCAGGCTATTTCTTGGATCACGCTATGGAGGCACCGAACTGTGTTGATTGACACGGGGTGTGGGGAATATGCGAAATGAGCAACAAGAGTATTCAAAGTTGATTCACACAAATATTTCCCTCAGAAAAAAAATTCTTCTGTAGGGCGTTTAGTAGCTTGAGGTTTTTGGAGGAGAACCATAATGATGCGGCGTTTGTATTACGTAAGTGTCCTCGAAAAAAGCGCTCCGAAGGCCGTTAGCCAACAACTGACAGGCTATTTCTTTGATCACGCTACTGAGGCACCTAACAGTGTGTTGAATGATACGGGGTGCGCCAAAAATGCGAAATGAGCAACAAGAGTATTCAAAGTTGATTCACACAAGTAATTCCCTCAGAAAAAAACATTCTTCTGTATTGTGTTTAATAGCTTGAGGTGTTTGGAGAAGAACCATATTGATGCGGCGTTTGTCAATAACGTAAGTGTCCTAGAAAAAAAAAAGCGCTCCGAAGGCCGCTAGCCAACAACTAACAGGCTACTTCTTGGATCACGCTATGGAGGCACCGAACTGTGTTGATTGACACGGGGTGCGGGGAATATGCGAAATGAGCAACAAGAGTAATCAATGTTGATTCACACAAATAATGCCCACAGAAAAAAATTCTTCTGTAGGGCGTTTAGTTGCTTAAGGTTTTTGGAGGAGTACCATAATGATGCGGCGTTTGTATAACGTAAGTGTCCTCGAAAAAAAGCGCTCCGAAGGCCGCTAGCCAACAACTAACAGGCTATGTCTTGGATCAGGCTACTGAGGCACCGAACAGTGTGTTGAATGACACGGGGTGCGCGAAATATGCAAAATGAGCAACAAGAGTATTCAATGTTGATTCACAGAAATAATGCCCTCAGAAAAAAAATTCTTCTGTAGGGCATTTAGTAGCTTCAGGTTTTTGCAGGACAACCATAATGATGCGGCGTTTGTCAAACACGTAAGTGTTCTAGAAAAAAAAAGCGCTCCGAAGGCCGTTAGCAAACAACTAACAGGCTATTTCTTGGATCACCCTACTGAGGCACCGAACAGTGTGTTGAATGACACGGGGTGCGCGAAATATGCAAAATGAGCAACAAGAGTATTCAATATTGATTCACACGAATGATGCCCTTAGAAAAAAATTCTTCTGTAGGGCGTTTAGTAGCTTGAGGTTTTTGGAGGAGAACCATAATGATGCGGCGTTTGTCAAACATGAAAGCGTCCTAGAAAACAAAAGCGCTCCGAAGGCCGTTAGCAAACAACTAACACGCTACTGAGGCACCGAACAGTGTGTTGAATGACACGGTGTGCGCGAAATATGCAAAATGAGCAACAAGAGTATTCAATATTGATTCACACAAATAATGCCCTCAGAAAAAAAATTCTTCTGTAGGGCGTTTAGTAGCTTGAGGTTTTTGGAGGAGAACCATATTGATGCGGCGTTTGTCAAACGTGAGTGTACTCGAAAAAAAGCGCTCCGTAAGCCGTTAGCCAACAACCAACAGGCTTTTTCTTGGATCAGGCTACTGAGGCACCGAACAGTGTTGATTGACACGGGGTGCGGGGAATATGCGAAATGAGCAACAAGAGTATTCAAAGTTGATTCACACCAATATTTCCCTCAGAAAAAAAATTCTTCTGAAGGGCGTTTAGTAGCTTGAGGTTTTTGGAGGAGAACCATAATGATGCGGCGTTTGTATTACGTAAGTGTCCTCGAAAAAAGCGCTCCGAAGGCCGTTAGCCAACAACTGACAGGCTATTTCTTTGATCACGCTACTGAGGCACCGAACAGTGTGTTGAATGATACGGGGTGCGCGAAAAATGCGAAATATGCAACAAGAGTATTCAAAGTTGATTCACACAAATAATTCCCTCAGAAAAAAACATTCTTCTGTATTGTGTTTAATAGCTTGAGGTGTTTGGAGAAGAACCATATTGATGCGGCGTTTGTCAATAACGTAAGGGTCCTAGAAAAAAAAAAGCGCTCCGAAGGCCGCTAGCCAACAACTAACAGGCTACTTCTTGGATCACGCTATGGAGGCACCGAACTGTGTTGATTGACACGGGGTGCGGGGAATATGCGAAATGAGCAACAAGAGTAATCAATGTTGATTCACACAAATAATGCCCACAGAAAAAAAACATTCTTCTGTGGGGCGTTTAGTAGCATGAGGTTTTTGGAGGAGAACCATATTGATGCGGCGTTTGTCAATAACGTAAGTGTACTCGAAAAAAAGCGCTCCGAAGGCCGTTAGCCAACAACTAACAGGCTATTTCTTGGATCACGCTACTGAGGCACCGAACAGTGTGTTGAATGATACGGGGTGCGCGAAATATGCGAAATGAGCAACAAGAGTATTCAAAGTTGATTCACACAAATAATTCCCTCAGAAAAAAACATTCTTCTGTATTGTGTTTAATAGCTTGAGGTGTTTGGAGAAGAACCATATTGATGCGGCGTTTGTCAATACCGTAAGTGTCCTAGAAAAAAAAAGCGCTCCGAAGGCCGCTAGCCAACAACTAACAGGCTACTTCTTGGATCACGCTATGGAGGCACCGAACAGTGTTGATTGACACGGGGTGCGGTGAATATGCGAAATTAGCAACAAGAGTAATCAATGTTGATTCACACAAATAATTCCCTCAGCAAAAAAACATTCTTCTGTGGGGCGTTTAGTAGCATGAGGTTTTTGGAGGAGAACCATATTGATGCGGCGTTTGTCAATAACGTAAGTGTACTCGAAAAAAAGCGCTCCGAAGGCCGTTAGCCAACAACTAACAGGCTATTTCTTGGATCACGCTACTGAGGCACCGAACAGTGTGTTGAACGATACGGGGTGCGCGAAATATGCGAAATGAGCAACAAGAGTATTCAAAGTTGATTCACACAAATAATTCCCTCAGAAAAAAACATTCTTCTGTATTGTGTTTAATAGCTTGAGGTGTTTGGAGAAGAACCATATTGATGCGGCGTTTGTCAATAACGTAAGTGTCCTAGAAAAAAAAAAGCGCTCCGAAGGCCGCTACCCAACAACTAACAGGCTACTTCTTGGATCACGCTATGGAGGCACCGAACTGTGTTGATTGACACGGGGTGTGGGGAATATGCGAAATGAGCAACAAGAGTAATCAATGTTTATTCACACAAATAATGCCCACAGAAAAAAATTCTTCTGTAGGGCGTTTAGTTGCTTAAGGTTTTTGGAGGAGTACCATAATGATGCGGCGTTTGTATAACGTAAGTGTCCTCGAAAAAAAGCGCTCCGAAGGCCGCTAGCCAACAACTAACAGGCTATGTCTTGGATCAGGCTACTGAGGCACCGAACAGTGTGTTGAATGACACGGGGTGCGCGAAATATGCAAAATGAGCAACAAGAGTATTCAATGTTGATTCACAGAAATAATGCCCTCCGAAAAAAATTCTTCTGTAGGGCATTTAGTAGCTTCAGGTTTTTGCAGGACAACCATAATGATGCGGCGTTTGTCAAACACGTAAGTGTTCTAGAAAAAAAAAGCGCTCCGAAGGCCGTTAGCAAACAACTAACAGGCTATTTCTTGGATCACCCTACTGAGGCACCGAACAGTGTGTTGAATGACACGGGGTGCGCGAAATATGCAAAATGAGCAACAAGAGTATTCAATATTGATTCACACAAATTAAGGCCTGAGAAAAAAATTCTTCTGTAGGGCGTTTAGTAGCTTGAGGTTTTTGGAGGAGAACCATAATGATGCGGCGTTTGTCAAACATGAAAGCGTCCTAGAAAACAAAAGCGCTCCGAAGGCCGTTAGCAAACAACTAACACGCTACTGAGGCACCGAACAGTGTGTTGAATGACACGGTGTGCGCGAAATATGCAAAATGAGCAACAAGAGTATTCAATATTGATTCACACAAATAATGCCCTCAGAAAAAAAATTCTTCTTTAGGGCGTTTAGTAGCTTGAGGTTTTTGGAGGAGAACCATATTGATGCGGCGTTTGTCAAACGTGAGTGTACTCGAAAAAAAGCGCTCCGTAAGCCGTTAGCCAACAACCAACCGGCTTTTTCTTGGATCAGGCTACTGAGGCACCGAACAGTGTTGATTGACACGGGGTGCGGGGAATATGCGAAATTAGCAACAAGAGTAATCAATGTTGATTCACACAAATAATTCCCTCAGCAAAAAAACATTCTTCTGTGGGGCGTTTAGTAGCATGAGGTTTTTGGAGGAGAACCATATTGATGCGGCGTTTGTCAATAACGTAAGTGTACTCGCAAAAAAGCGCTCCGAAGGCCGTTAGCCAACAACTAACAGGCTATTTCTTGGATCACGCTACTGAGGCACCGAACAGTGTGTTGAATGATACGGGGTGCGCGAAATATGCGAAATGAGCAACAAGAGTATTCAAAGTTGATTCACAAAAATAATTCCCTCCGAAAAAAACATACTTCTGTATTGCGTTTAGTAGCTTGAGGTTTTTGGAGGAGAACCATATTGATGCGGCGTTTGTCAATAACGTAAGTGTACTCGAAAAAAAGCGTTCCGAAGGCCGTTAGCCAACAACTAGCAGGCTATTTCTTGGATCACGCTATGGAGGCACCGAACTGTGTTGATTGACACGGGGTGTGGGGAATATGCGAAATGAGCAACAAGAGTATTCAAAGTTGATTCACACAAATATTTCCCTCAGAAAAAAAATTCTTCTGTAGGGCGTTTAGTAGCTTGAGGTTTTTGGAGGAGAACCATAATGATGCGGCGTTTGTATTACGTAAGTGTCCTCGAAAAAAGCGCTCCGAAGGCCGTTAGCCAACAACTGACAGGCTATTTCTTTGATCACGCTACTGAGGCACCTAACAGTGTGTTGAATGATACGGGGTGCGCCAAAAATGCGAAATGAGCAACAAGAGTATTCAAAGTTGATTCACACAAGTAATTCCCTCAGAAAAAAACATTCTTCTGTATTGTGTTTAATAGCTTGAGGTGTTTGGAGAAGAACCATATTGATGCGGCGTTTGTCAATAACGTAAGTGTCCTAGAAAAAAAAAAGCGCTCCGAAGGCCGCTAGCCAACAACTAACAGGCTACTTCTTGGATCACGCTATGGAGGCACCGAACTGTGTTGATTGACACGGGGTGCGGGGAATATGCGAAATGAGCAACAAGAGTAATCAATGTTGATTCACACAAATAATGCCCACAGAAAAAAATTCTTCTGTAGGGCGTTTAGTTGCTTAAGGTTTTTGGAGGAGTACCATAATGATGCGGCGTTTGTATAACGTAAGTGTCCTCGAAAAAAAGCGCTCCGAAGGCCGCTAGCCAACAACTAACAGGCTATGTCTTGGATCAGGCTACTGAGGCACCGAACAGTGTGTTGAATGACACGGGGTGCGCGAAATATGCAAAATGAGCAACAAGAGTATTCAATGTTGATTCACAGAAATAATGCCCTCAGAAAAAAAATTCTTCTGTAGGGCATTTAGTAGCTTCAGGTTTTTGCAGGACAACCATAATGATGCGGCGTTTGTCAAACACGTAAGTGTTCTAGAAAAAAAAAGCGCTCCGAAGGCCGTTAGCAAACAACTAACAGGCTATTTCTTGGATCACCCTACTGAGGCACCGAACAGTGTGTTGAATGACACGGGGTGCGCGAAATATGCAAAATGAGCAACAAGAGTATTCAATATTGATTCACACGAATAATGCCCTCAGAAAACAATTCTTCTGTAGGGCGTTTAGTAGCTTGAGGTTTTTGGAGGAGAACCATAATGATGCGGCGTTTGTCAAACTTGAAAGCGTCCTAGAAAACAAAAGCGCTCCGAAGGCCGTTAGCAAACAACTAACACGCTACTGAGGCACCGAACAGTGTGTTGAATGACACGGGGTGCGCGAAATATGCAAAATGAGCAACAAGAGTATTCAATATTGATTCACACAAATTATGCCCTCAGAAAAAAAAATTCTTCTGTAGGGTGTTTAGTAGCTTGAGGGTTTTGGAGGAGAACCATATTGATGCGGCGTTTGTCAATAACGTGTGTGTACTCGAAAAAAAGCGCTCCGTAAGCCGTTAGCCAACAACCAACAGGCTTTATCTTGGATCAGGTTACTGGTGCACCGAACAGTGTTGATTGACACGGGGTGCGGTGAATATGCGAAATTAGCAACAAGAGTAATCAATGTTGATTCACACAAATAATTCCCTCAGCAAAAAAACATTCTTCTGTGGGGCGTTTAGTAGCATGAGGTTTTTGGAGGAGAACCATATTGATGCGGCGTTTGTCAATAACGTAAGTGTACTCGCAAAAAAGCGCTCCGAAGGCCGTTAGCCAACAACTAACAGGCTATTTCTTGGATCACGCTACTGAGGCACCGAACAGTGTGTTGAATGATACGGGGTGCGCGAAATATGCGAAATGAGCAACAAGAGTATTCAAAGTTGATTCACAAAAATAATTCCCTCCGAAAAAAACATACTTCTGTATTGCGTTTAGTAGCTTGAGGTTTTTGGAGGAGAACCATATTGATGCGGCGTTTGTCAATAACGTAAGTGTACTCGAAAAAAAGCGTTCCGAAGGCCGTTAGCCAACAACTAGCAGGCTATTTCTTGGATCACGCTATGGAGGCACCGAACTGTGTTGATTGACACGGGGTGTGGGGAATATGCGAAATGAGCAACAAGAGTAATCAATGTTGATTCACACAAATAATGCCCACAGAAAAAAATTCTTCTGTATGGCGTTTAGTTGCTTAAGGTTTTTGGAGGAGTACCATAATGATGCGGCGTTTGTATAACGTAAGTGTCCTCGAAAAAAAGCGCTCCGAAGGCCGCTAGCCAACAACTAACAGGCTATGTCTTGGATCAGGCTACTGAGGCACCGAACAGTGTGTTGAATGACACGGGGTGCGCGAAATATGCAAAATGAGCAACAAGAGTATTCAATGTTGATTCACAGAAATAATGCCCTCAGAAAAAAAATTCTTCTGTAGGGCATTTAGTAGCTTCAGGTTTTTGCAGGACAACCATAATGATGCGGCGTTTGTCAAACACGTAAGTGTTCTAGAAAAAAAAAGCGCTCCGAAGGCCGTTAGCAAACAACTAACAGGCTATTTCTTGGATCACCCTACTGAGGCACCGAACAGTGTGTTGAATGACACGGGGTGCGCGAAATATGCAAAATGAGCAACAAGAGTATTCAATATTGATTCACACGAATGATGCCCTTAGAAAAAAATTCTTCTGTAGGGCGTTTAGTAGCTTGAGGTTTTTGGAGGAGAACCATAATGATGCGGCGTTTGTCAAACATGAAAGCGTCCTAGAAAACAAAAGCGCTCCGAAGGCCGTTAGCAAACAACTAACACGCTACTGAGGCACCGAACAGTGTGTTGAATGACACGGTGTGCGCGAAATATGCAAAATGAGCAACAAGAGTATTCAATATTGATTCACACAAATAATGCCCTCAGAAAAAAAATTCTTCTGTAGGGCGTTTAGTAGCTTGAGGTTTTTGGAGGAGAACCATATTGATGCGGCGTTTGTCAAACGTGAGTGTACTCGAAAAAAAAGCGCTCCGTAAGCCGTTAGCCAACAACCAACAGGCTTTTTCTTGGATCAGGCTACTGAGGCACCGAACAGTGTTGATTGACACGGGGTGCGGGGAATATGCGAAATGAGCAACAAGAGTATTCAAAGTTGATTCACACAAATTTTTCCCTCAGAAAAAAAATTCTTCTGTAGGGCGTTTAGTAGCTTGAGGTTTTTGGAGGAGAACCATAATGTTGCGGCGTTTGTATTACGTAAGTGTCCTCGAAAAAAGCGCTCCGAAGGCCGTTAGCCAACAACTGACAGGCTATTTCTTTGATCACGCAACTGAGGCACCGAACAGTGTGTTGAATGATACGGGGTGCGCGAAAAATGCGAAATGAGCAACAAGAGTATTCAAAGTTGATTCACACAAATAATTCCCTCAGAAAAAAACATTCTTCTGTATTGTGTTTAATAGCTTGAGGTGTTTGGAGAAGAACCATATTGATGCGGCGTTTGTCAATAACGTAAGTGTCCTAGAAAAAAAAAAGCGCTCCGAAGGCCGCTAGCCAACAACTAACAGGCTACTTCTTGGATCACGCTATGGAGGCACCGAACAGTGTTGATTGACACGGGGTGCGGTGAATATGCGAAATTAGCAACAAGAGTAATCAATGTTGATTCACACAAATAATTCCCTAAGCAAAAAAACATTCTTCTGTGGGGCGTTTAGTAGCATGAGGTTTTTGGAGGAGAACCATATTGATGCGGCGTTTGTCAATAACGTAAGTGTACTCGAAAAAAAGCGCTCCGAAGGCCGTTAGCCAACAACTAACAGGCTATTTCTTGGATCACGCTACTGAGGCACCGAACAGTGTGTTGAATGATACGGGGTGCGCGAAATATGCGAAATGAGCAACAAGAGTATTCAAAGTTGATTCACACAAAAATTTCCCTCAGAAAAAAAATTCTTCTGTAGGGCGTTTAGTAGCTTGAGGTTTTTGGAGGAGAACCATAATGATGCGGCGTTTGTATTACGTAAGTGTCCTCGAAAAAAGCGCTCCGAAGGCCGTTAGCCAACAACTGACAGGCTATTTCTTTGATCACGCTACTGAGGCACCGAACAGTGTGTTGAATGATACGGGGTGCGCGAAAAATGCAAAATGAGCAACAAGAGTATTCAAAGTTGATTCACACAAATAATTCCCTCAGAAAAAAACATTCTTCTGTATTGTGTTTAATAGCTTGAGGTTTTTGGAGGAGAACCATATTGATGCGGCGTTTGTCAATAACGTAAGTGTACTCGAAAAAAAGCGTTCCGAACGCCGTTAGCCAACAACTAGCAGGCTATTTCTTGGATCACGCTACGGAGGTACCGAACAGTGTTGAATGACACAGGGTGCGCGAAATATGCGAAATGAGCAACAACAGTAATCAACGTCGATTGACACAAATACTGCCCACAGAAAAAAAATTTGCTTTAAGCCGTTTAGTAGCTTCAGGTTTTTGGCGGAGAACCATAATGATGATGCTTTTGTCGATAACGTCAGTTTCCTCGAAAGAAGTGCTCCGAAGGCCGTTAGCCAACAACTAACAGGCTATTTCTTGGATCAGGCTACTAAGGCACCGAACAGTGTGTTGAATGACACGGGGTGCGCGAAATATGCAAAATGAGCAATAAGAGTATTCAATGTTGATCCACACAAATAATGCCCACAGAAAAAAAAATTCTTCCGTAGGGCGTTTAGTAGCTTGAGGTTTTTGGAGGAGAACCATAATGATGTCGCTTTTGTCGATAACGTCACTTTCCTCGAAAGAAGCCCTCCGAAGGCCGTTAGCCAACAACTAGCAGGTTTTTCTTGGATCACGCTACGGAGGCACCGAACAGTGTGTTGAATGACACGGGGTGCGCGCAATATGCAAAATGAGCAATAAGAGTATTCAATGTTGATTCACACAAATAATGCCCTCAGAAAAAAAATTCTTCTGTAGGGCGTTTAGTAGCTTGAGGTTTTTGGAGGTGAACCATAATGATGACGCTTATGTCGATAATGTCACTTTCCTCGAAAGAAGCGCTCCGAAGGCCGTTAGCCAACAACTACCAGGTTTGTCTTGGATCACGCAATGGAGGCACCGAACAGTGTGTTGAATGACATGGGGTGCGCGGAATTTGCGAAATTTGCACCAAGAGAAATCAACGTGGATTGACACAAATACTGCCAACAAAAGAAAATTCTGCTTTAGGCCGTTTAGTAGCTTCAGGTTTTTGGAGGAGAACCATAGGGATGCGGATTTTGTCGATAACGTAAGTGTCCTCGATGGAAGCGTTCCGAAAGCCGTTAGCCAACAACTACCATGATATTTCTTGGATCACGCTACGGAGGCACCGAACAGTGTGTTGAATGACATGGGGAGCGCGGAATATGCGAAAATAGGAACAACAGTAATCAACGTCGATTGACACAAATACTGCCCACAGAAAAAAAAAATTTGCTTTAAGCTGTTAAGTAGCTTCAGGTTTTTGGCGGAGAACCATAATGATGATGCTTTTGTCGATAACGTCAGTTTCCTCGAAAGAAGCGCTCCGAAGGCCGTTAGCCAACAACTATCTGGCTATGGCTTGGATCAGGCTACTGAGGCACCGAACAGTGTGTTGAATGACACGGGGTGCGCGAAATATGCAAAATGAGCAACAAGAGTATTCAATGTTGATTCACAGAAATAATGCCTTTAGAAAAAAAAAATTCTTCTGTAGGGCATTTATAGCTTCAGGTTTTTGCAGGAGAACCATAATGATGATGCTTTTGTCGATAACGTCAGTTTCATCGAAAGAAGCGCTCCGAAGGCCGTTACCCAACAACTATCTGGCTATTACTTGGATCACGCTACTGAGGCACCGAACAGTGTGTTGAATGACACGGGGTGCGCAAAATATGCGCAATGAGCAACAAGAGTATTCAATATTGATTCACACGAATAATGCCCTCCGAAAAAAATTCTTCTGTAGGGCGTTTAGTAGCTTGAGGTTTTTGGAGGAGAACCATAATGATGCGGCGTTTGTCAAACATGAAAGTTTCCTAGAAAAAAAGTGCTCTGAAGGCCGTTAGCAAACAACTAACACGTTACTGAGGCACCGAACAGTGTGTTGAATGACACGGGGTGCGCGAAATATGCAAAATGAGCAACAAGAGTATTCAATATTGATTCACACAAATATTGCCCTCAGAAAAAAAAATTCTTCTGTAGGGCGTTAAGTAGCTTGAGGTTTTTGGAGGAGAACCATATTGATGCGGCGTTTGTCACACGTGAGTGTACTCGAAAAAAAAGCGCTCCGTAAGCCGTTAGCCAACAACCAACAGGCTTTTTCTTGGATCAGGCAACTGAGGCACCGAACAGTGTTGATTGACACGGGGTGCGGGGAATATGCGAAATGAGCAACAAGAGTATTCAAAGTTGATTCACACAAATAATTCTCTCAGAAAAAAACATTCTTCTGTGTTGTGTTTAGTAGCTTGAGGTTTTTGGAGGAGAACCATATTGATGCGGCGTTTGTCAATAACGTAATTGTACTCGAAAAAAAGTGCTCCGAAGGCCGTTAGGCAACAACTAACAGGCTATGTCTTGGATCAGGCTACTGAGGCACCGAACAG
Organism: Haemaphysalis longicornis; assembly: GCF_048455015.1. NCBI lineage: Eukaryota > Metazoa > Arthropoda > Arachnida > Ixodida > Ixodidae > Haemaphysalis > Haemaphysalis longicornis. Next base: position 65,965,645 of record NW_027526214.1, on the reverse strand, counting down.
TGTGTTGAATGACACGGGGTGCGCGAAATATGCAAAATGAGCAACAAGAGTATTCAATGTTGATTCACAGAAATAATGCCCTCAGAAAAAAAATTCTTCTGTAGGGCGTTTAGTAGCTTGAGGTTTTTGGAGGATAACCATAATGATTCGGCGTTTGTCAAACATGAAAGTGTCCTAGAAAAAAAAAGCGCTCCGAAGGCCGTTAGCAAACAACTAACACGCTACTGAGGCACCGAACAGTGTGTTGAATGACACGGGGTGCGCGAAATATGCAAAATGAGCAACAAGAGTATTCAATATTGATTCACACGAATAATGCCCTCAGAAAAAAATTCTTCTGTAGGGCGTTTAGTAGGTTGACGTTTTTGGAGGAGAACCATAATGATGCGGCGTTTGTCAAACATGAAAGTGTCCTAGAAAAAAAGCGCTCCGAAGGGCGTTAGCAAACAACTAACACGCTACTGAGGCACTGAACAGTGTGTTGAATGACACGGGGTGCGCGAAATATGCAAAATGAGCAACAAGAGTATTCAATATTGATTCACACAAATAATGCCCCCAAAAAAAAAATTCTTCTGTAGGGCGTTTAGTAGCTTGAGGTTTTTACAGGAGAACGATATTGATGCGGCGTTTGTCAAACGTGAGTGTACTCGAAAAAAAGCGCTCCGTAAGCCGTTAGCCAACAACCGACAGGCTTTTTCTTGGATCAGGCTACTGAGGCACCGAACAGTGTTGATTGACACGGGGTGCGGGGAATATGCGAAATGAGCAACAAGAGTATTCAAAGTTGATTCACAAAAATTATTCCCTCAGAAAAAACATTCTTCTGTATTGCGTTTAGTAGCTTGAGGTTTTTGGAGGAGAACCATATTGATGCGGCGTTTGTCAATAACGTAAATGTACTCGAAAAAAAGCGCTCCGAAGGCCGTTAGCCAACAACTAACAGGCTATTTCTTGGATCAGGCTACTGAGGCACCGAACAGTGTGTTGAATGACACGGGGTGCGCGCAATATGCAAAATGAGCAATAAGAGTATTCAATGTTGATTCACACAAATAATGCCCTCAGAAAAAAAAAATTCTTCTGTAGGGCGTTTAGTAGCTTGAGGTTTTTGGAGGTGAACCATAATGATGACGCTTATGTCGATAACGTCACTTTCCTCGAAAGAAGCGCTCCGAAGGCCGTTAGCCAACAACTACCAGGTTTTTCTTGGATCACGCAACGGAGGCACCGAACAGTGTGTTGAATGACACGGGGTGCGCGGAATTTGCGAAATTTGTAACAAGAGAAATCAACGTGGATTGACACAAATACTGCCAACAAAAAAAATTCTGCTTTAGGCCGTTTAGTAGCTTCAGCTTTTTGGAGGAGAACCATAGGGATGCGGATTTTGTCGATAACGTAACTGTCCTCGATGGAACCGTTCCGAAAGCCGTTAGCCAAACAACTCCCAGGCTATTTCTTGGATCACGCTACGGAGGCACAGAACAGTGTGTTGAATGACACGGGACGCGCGGAATATGCGAAATTAGCAACAAGAGTAATCAACGTGGATCGACACAAATACTGCCCACAGGAAAAAAAATCTGCTTTAGGCCGTTTAGTAGCTTCAGGTTTTTGGAGGAGAACCATAATGATGCGGCTTTTGTCGATAACTTCAGTGTCCTCGAAAGAAGCGCTCCGAAGGCCGTTAGCCAACAACTACCATGATATTTCTTGGATCACGCTACGGAGGCACCGAACAGTGTGTTGAATGACACGGGGAGCGCGGAATATGCGAAAATAGGAACAACAGTAATCAACGTCGATTGACACAAATACTGCCCACAGAAAAAAAATTTTGCTTTAAGCCGTTTAGTAGCTTCAGGTTTTTGGCGGAGAACCATAATGATGATGCTTTTGTCGATAACGTCAGTTTCCTCGAAAGAAGCGCTCCGAAGGCCGTTAGCCAACAACTATCTGGCTATTACTTGGATCACGCTACTGAGGCACCGAACAGTGTGTTGAATGACACGGGGTGCGCGAGATATGCGCAATGAGCAACAAGAGTATTCAAAGTTAATTCACACAAATAATTCCCTCAGCAAAAAAACATTCTTCTGTGGGGCGCTTAGTAGCATTAGGTTTTTGGAGGAGAACCATATTGATGCGGCGTTTGTCAATAACGTAAGTGTACTCGAAAAAAAGCGCTCCGAAGGCCGTTAGCCAACAACCAACAGGCTATGTCTTGGATCAGGCTACTGAGGCACCGAACAGTGTGTTGAATGACACGGGGTGCGCTAAATATGCAAAATGAGCAACAAGAGTATTCAATGTTGATTCACAGAAATAATGCCCTCAGAAAAAAAAAATTTTCTGTAGGGCATTTATAGCTTCAGGTTTTTGCAGGAGAACCATAATGATGCGGCGTTTATCAAACACGTAAGTGTCCTAGAAAAAAAAGCGCTCCGAAGGCCGTTAGCAAACAACTAACAGGCTATTTCTTGGATCACCCTACTGAGGCACCGAACAGTGTGTTGAATGACACGGGGTGCGCGAAATATGCAAAATGAGCAACAAGAGTATTCAATATTGATTCACACGAATAATGCCCTCAGAAAAAAATTCTTCTGTAGGGCGTTTAGTAGCTTGAGGTTTTTGGAGGAGAACCATAATGATGCGGCGTTTGTCAAACATGAAAGTTCCTAGAAATAAAAGCGCTCCGAAGGCCGTTAGCAAACAACTAACACGCTACTGAGGCACCGAACAGTGTTGATTGACACGGGGTGCGGGGACTATGCGAAATGAGCAACAAGAGTAATCAATGTTGATTCACACAAATAATGCCCACCGAAAAATATTCTTCTGTAGGGCGTTTAGTTGCTTAAGGTTTTTGGAGGAGTACCATATGATGCGGCGTTTGTCAAACACGTAAGTGTCCTAGAAAAAAAAAACGCTCTCCGAAGGCCGTTAGCCAACAACTAACAGTCTATTTCTTGGATCACGCTACTGAGGCACCGATCAGTGTGTTGAATGACACGGGGTGCGCGAAATATGCGAAATGAGCAACAAGAGTATTCAAAGTTGATTCACACAAATAATTCCCTCAGAAAAAAACATTCTTCTGTATTGCGTTTAGTAGCTTGAGGTTTTTGGAGGAGAACCATATTGATGCGGCGTTTGTCAATAACGTAAGTGTACTCGAAAAAAAAAGCGCTCCGAAGGCCGTTAGCCAACAACTAACAGGCTATTTCTTGTATCAGGCTACTGAGGCACCGAACAGTGTGTTGAATGACACGGGGTGCGCGAAATATGCAAAATGAGCAATAAGAGTATTCAATGTTGAACCACACAAATAATGCCCACAGAAAAAAACATTCTTCTGTGTTGTGTTTAGTAGCTTGAGGTTTTTGGAGGAGAACCATAATGATGACGCTTTTGTCGATAACGTCACTTTCCTCGAAAGAAGCCCTCCGAAGGCCGTTAGCCAACAACTACCAGGTTTTTCTTGGATCACGCTACGGAGGCACCGAACAGTGTGTTGAATCACACGGGGTGCGCGAAATATGCGAAATGAGCAACAAGAGTATTCAAAGTTGATTCACAAAAATAATTCCCTCCGAAAAAAACATTCTTCTGTATTGCGTTTAGTAGCTTGAGGTTTTTGGAGGAGAACCATATTGATGCGGCGTTTGTCAATAACGTAAGTGTACTCGAAAAAAAGCGTTCCGAAGGCCGTTAGCCAACAACTAGCAGGCTATTTCTTGGATCACGCTACGGAGGTACCGAACAGTGTTGAATGACACAGGGTGCGCGAAATATGCGAAATGAGCAAAAAGAGTATTCAATGTTGATTGACACAAATATTGCCCTCAGAAAAAAAAATTCTTCTGAAGGCGTTTAGTAGCTTGAGGGTTTTGGAGGAGAACCATATTGATGCGGCGTTTGTCAATAACGTGAGTGTACTCGAAAAAAAGCGCTCCGAAGACCGTTAGCCAACAACTATCTAACTATTTCTTGGATCACGCTACTGAGGCACCGAACAGTGTGTTGAATGACACGGGGTGCGCGAAATATGCGAAATGAGCAACAAGAGTATTCAAAGTTGATTCACACAAATAATTCCCTCAGAAAAAAAAATTCTTTTGTGGGGCGTTTAGTAGCCTGAGGTTTTTGGAGGAGAACCATATTGATGCGGCGTTTGTCAATAACGTAAGTGTCCTCGAAAAAAAGCGCTCCGAAGGCCGTTAGCCAACAACTAACAGGCTATTTCTTGGATCAGGCTACTGAGGCACCGAACAGTGTGTTGAATGACACGGGGCGCGCGCAATATGCAAAATGAGCAATAAGAGTATTCAATGTTGATTCACACAAATAATGCCCTCAGAAAAAAAAATTCTTCTGTAGGGCGTTTAGTAGCTTGAGGTTTTTGGAGGTGAACCATAATGATGACGCTTATGTCGATAACGTCACTTTCCTCGAAAGAAGCGCTCCGAAGGCCGTTAGCCAACAACTACCAGGTTTTTTCTTGGATCACGCAACGGAGGCACCGAACAGTGTGTTGAAGGACACGGGGTGCGCGGAATTTGCGAAATTTGCAACAAGAGAAATCAACGTGGATTGACACAAATACTGCCAACAAAAGAAAATTCTGCTTTAGGCCGTTTAGTAGCTTCAGGTTTTTGGAGGAGAACCATAGGGATGCGGATTTTGTCGATAACGTAAGTGTCCTCGATGGAAGCGTTCCGAAAGCCGTTAGCCAACAACTCCCAGGCTATTTCTTGGATCACGCTACTGAGGCACCGAACAGTGTGTTGAATGACACGGGGTGCGCGAGATATGCGCAATGAGCAACAAGAGTATTCAAAGTTAATTCACACAAATAATTCCCTCAGCAAAAAAACATTCTTCTGTGGGGCGTTTAGTAGCATGAGGTTTTTGGAGGAGAACCATATTGATGCGGCGTTTGTCGATAACTTCAGTGTCCTCGAAAGAAGCGCTCCGAAGGCCGTTAGCCAACAACTACCATGATATTTCTTGGATCACGCTACGGAGGCACCGAACAGTGTGTTGAATGACACGGGGAGCGCGGAATATGCGAAAATAGGAACAACAGTAATCAACGTCGATTGACACAAATACTGCCCACAGAAAAAAAATTTTGCTTTAAGCTGTTTAGTAGCTTCAGGTTTTTGGCGGAGAACCATAATGATGATGCTTTTGTCGATAACGTCAGTTTCCTCGAAAGAAGCGCTCCGAAGGCCGTTAGCCAACAACTACCAGGTTTTTCTTGGATCACGCAACGGAGGCACCGAACAGTGTGTTGAATGACACGGGGTGCGCGGAATTCGCGAAATTTGCAACAAGAGAAATCAACGTGGATTGACACAAATACTGCCAACAAAAAAAAAAATTCTGCTTTAGGCCGTTTAGTAGCTTCAGCTTTTTGGAGGAGAACCATAGGGATGCGGATTTTGTCGATAACGTAAGTGTCCTCGATGGAAGCGTTCCGAAAGCCGTTAGCCAAACAACTCCCAGGCTATTTCTTGGATCACGCTACTGAGGCACAGAACAATGTGTTGAATGACACGGGACACTCGGAATATGCGAAATTAGCAACAAGAGTAATCAACGCGGATTGACACAAATACTGCCCACAGGAAAAAAAATCTGCTTTAGGCCGTTTAGTAGCTTCAGGTTTTTGGAGGAGAACCATAATGATGCGGCTTTTGTCGATAACTTCAGTGTCCTCGAAAGAAGCGCTCCGAAGGCCGTTAGCCAACAACTACCATGATATTTCTTGGATCACGCTACGGAGGCACCGAACAGTGTGTTGAATGACACGGGGAGCGCGGAATATGCGAAAATAGGAACAACAGTAATCAACGTCGATTGACACAAATACTGCCCACAGAAAAAAAATTTTGCTTTAAGCCGTTTAGTAGCTTCAGGTTTTTGGCGGAGAACCATAATGATGATGCTTTTGTCGATAACGTCAGTTTCCTCGAAAGAAGCGCTCCGAAGGCCGTTAGCCAACAACTATCTGGCTATTACTTGGATCACGCTACTGAGGCACCGAACAGTGTGTTGAATGACACGGGGTGCGCGAGATATGCGCAATGAGCAACAAGAGTATTCAAAGTTAATTCACACAAATAATTCCGTCAGCAAAAAAACATTCTTCTGTGGCGCGTTTAGTAGCATGAGGTTTTTGGAGGAGAACCATATTGATGCGGCATTTGTCAATAACGTAAGTGTACTCGAAAAAAAGCGCTCCGAAGGCCGTTAGCCAAAAACTAACAGGCTATGTCTTGGATCAGGCTACTGAGGCACCGAACAGTGTGTTGAATGACACGGGGTGCGCGAAATATGAAAAATGAGCAACAAGAGTATTCAATGTTGATTCACAGAAATAATGCCCTCAGAAAAAAATTTTTCTGTAGGGCATTTATAGCTTCAGGTTTTTGCAGGAGAACCATAATGATGCGGCGTTTATCAAACACGTAAGTGTCCTTGAAAAAAAAGCGCTCCGAAGGCCGTTAGCAAACAACTAACAGGCTATTTCTTGGATCACCCTACTGAGGCACCGAACAGTGTGTTGAATGACACGGGGTGCGCGAAATATGCAAAATGAGCAACAAGAGTATTCAATATTGATTCACACGAATAATACCCTCAGAAAAAAATTCTTCTGTAGGGCGTTTAGTAGCTTGAGGTTTTTGGAGGAGAACCATAATGATGCGGCGTTTGTCAAACATGAAAGTGTCCTAGAAATAAAAGCGCTCCGAAGGCCGTTAGCAAACAACTAACACGCTACTGAGGCACCGAACAGTGCTGATTGACACGGGGTGCGGGGACTATGCGAAATGAGCAACAAGAGTAATCAATGTTGATTCACACAAATAATGCCCACCGAAAAAAATTCTTCTGTAGGGCGTTTAGTTGCTTAAGGTTTTTGGAGGAGTACCATATGATGCGGCGTTTGTCAAACACGTAAGTGTCCTAGAAAAAAAAAACGCTCTCCGAAGGCCGTTAGCCAACAACTAACAGTCTATTTCTTGGATCACGCTACTGAGGCACCGATCAGTGTGTTGAATGACACGGGGTGCGCGAAATATGCGAAATGAGCAACAAGAGTATTCAAAGTTGATTGACACAAATAATTCCCTCAGAAAAAAACATTCTTCTGTATTGCGTTTAGTAGCTTGAGGTTTTTGGAGGAGAACCATATTGATGCGGCGTTTGTCAATAACGTAAGTGTACTCGAAAAAAAGCGCTCCGTAAGCCGTTAGCCAACAACCAACAGGCTTTTTCTTGGATCAGGCTACTGAGGCACCGAACAGTGTTGATTGACACGGGGTGCGGGGAATATGCGAAATGAGCAACAAGAGTATTCAAAGTTGATTCACACAAATAATTCCCTCAGAAAAAAAATTCTTCTGTGGGGCGTTTAGTAGCCTGAGGTTTTTGGAGGAGAACCATATTGATGCGGCGTTTGTCAATAACGTAAGTGTCCTCGAAAAAAAGCGCTCCGAAGGCCGTTAGCCAACAACTAACAGGCTATTTCTTGGATCACGCAACGGAGGCACCGAACAGTGTGTTGAAGGACACGGGGTGCGCGGAATTTGCGAAATTTGCAACAAGAGAAATCAACGTGGATTGACACAAATACTGCCAACAAAAGAAAATTCTGCTTTAGGCCGTTTAGTAGCTTCAGGTTTTTGGAGGAGAACCATAGGGATGCGGATTTTGTCGATAACGTAAGTGTCCTCGATGGAAGCGTTCCGAAAGCCGTTAGCCAACAACTCCCAGGCTATTTCTTGGATCACGCTACGGAGGCACAGAACAGTGTGTTGAATGACACGGGACGCGCGGAATATGCGAAATTAACAACAAGAGTAATCAACGTGGATTGACACAAATACTGCCCACAGTAAAAAAAATCTGCTTTAGGCCGTTTAGTAGCTTCAGGTTTTTGGAGGAGAACCATAATGATGCGGCTTATGTCGATAACTTCAATGTCCTCGAAAGAAGCGCTCCGAAGGCCGTTAGCCAACAACTACCATGATATTTCTTGGATCACGCTACGGAGGCACCGAACAGTGTGTTGAATGACACGGGGAGCGCGGAATATGCGAAAATAGGAACAACAGTAATCAACGTCGATTGACACAAATACTGCCCACAGAAAAAAAAATTTGCTTTAAGCTGTTTAGTAGCTTCAGGTTTTTGGCGGAGAACCATAATGATGATGCTTTTGTCGATAACGTCAGTTTCCTCGAAAGAAGCGCTCCGAAGTCCGTTAGCCAACAACTATCTGGCTATTACTTGGATCACGCTACTGAGGCACCGAACAGTGTGTTGAATGACACGGGGTGCACGAAATATGCGCAATGAGCAACAAGAGTATTCAAAGTTAATTCACACAAATAATTCCCTCAGCAAAAAAACATTCTTCTGTGGGGCGTTTAGTAGCATGAGGTTTTTGGAGGAGAACCATATTGATGCGGCGTTTGTCAATAACGTAAGTGTACTCGAAAAAAAGCGCTCCGAAGGCCGTTAGCCAACAACTAACAGGCTATGTCTTGGATCAGGCTAATGAGGCACCGAACAGTGTGTTGAATGACACGGGGTGCGCGAAATATGCAAAATGAGCAACAAGAGTATTCAATGTTGATTCACAGAAATAATGCCCTTAGAAAAAAAATTATTCTGTAGGGCATTTATAGCTTCAGGTTTTTGCAGGAGAACCATAATGATGATGCTTTTGTCGATAACGTCAGTTTCCTCGAAAGAAGCGCTCCGAAGGCCGTTAGCCAACAACTATCTGGCTATTACTTGGATCACGCTACTGAGGCACCGAACAGTGTGTTGAATGACACGCGGTGCGCGAAATATGCGCAATGAGCAACAAGAGTATTCAATATTGATTCACACGAATAATGCCCTCAGAAAAAAATTCTTCTGTAGGGCGTTTAGTAGCTTGAGGTTTTTGGAGAACCATAATGATGCGGCGTTTGTCAAACATGAAAGTGTCCTAGAAAAAAAAGCGCTCTGAAGGGCGTTAGCAAACAACTAACACGCTACTGAGGCACTGAACAGTGTGTTGAATGACACGGGGTGCGCGAAATACGCAAAATGAGCAACAAGAGTATTCAATATTGATTCACACAAATAATGCCCCCAGAAAAAAAAATTCTTCTGTAGGGCGTTTAGTAGCTTGAGGTTTTTACAGGAGAACCATATTGATGCGGCGTTTGTCAAACGTGAGTGTACTCGAAAAAAAGCGCTCCGTAAGCCGTTAGCCAACAACCAACAGGCTTTTTCTTGGATCAGGCTACTGAGGCACCGAACAGTGTTGATTGACACGGGGTGCGGGGAATATGCGAAATGAGCAACAAGAGTATTCAAAGTTGATTCACACAAATAATTCCCTCAGAAAAAAAATTCTTCTGTGGGGCGTTTAGTAGCCTGAGGTTTTTGGAGGAGAACCATATTGATGCGGCGTTTGTCAATAACGTAAGTGTCCTCGAAAAAAAGCGCTCCGAAGGCCGTTAGCCAACAACTAACAGGCTATTTCTTGGATCAGGCTACTGAGGCACCGAACAGTGTGTTGAATGACACGGGGTGCGCGCAATATGCAAAATGAGCAATAAGAGTATTCAATGTTGATTCACACAAATAATGCCCTCAGAAAAAAAAAAAATTTCTGTAGGGCGTTTAGTAGCTTGAGGTTTTTGGAGGTGAACCATAATGATGACGCTTATGTCGATAACGTCACTTTCCTCGAAAGAAGCGCTCCGAAGGCCGTTAGCCAACAACTACCAGGTTTTTCTTGGATCACGCAACGGAAGCACCGAACAGTGTGTTGAATGACACGGGGTGCGCGGAATTTGCGAAATTTGCAACAAGAGAAATCAACGTGGATTGACACAAATACTGCCAACAAAAAAAAAATTCTGCTTTAGGCCGTTTAGTAGCTTCAGCTTTTTGGAGGAGAACCATAGGGATGCGGATTTTGTCGATAACGTAAGTGTCCTCGATGGAAGCGTTCCGAAAGCCGTTAGCCAAACAACTCCCAGGCTATTTCTTGGATCACGCTACGGAGGCACAGAACAGTGTGTTGAATGACACGGGACGCGCGGAATATGCGAAATTAGCAACAAGAGTAATCAACGTGGATCGACACAAATACTGCCCACAGGAAAAAAAATCTGCTTTAGGCCGTTTAGTAGCTTCAGGTTTTTGGAGGAGAACCATAATGATGCGGCTTTTGTCGATAACTTCAGTGTCCTCGAAAGAAGCGCTCCGAAGGCCGTTAGCCAACAACTACCATGATATTTCTTGGATCACGCTACGGAGGCACCGAACAGTGTGTTGAATGACACGGGGAGCGCGGAATATGCGAAAATAGGAACAACAGTAATCAACGTCGATTGACACAAATACTGCCCACAGAAAAAAAATTTGCTTTAAGCCGTTTAGTAGCTTCAGGTTTTTGGCGGAGAATCATAATGATGATGCTTCTGTCGATAACGTCAGTTTCCTCGAAAGAAGCGCTCCGAAGGCCGTTAGCCAACAACTATCTGGCTATTACTTGGATCACGCTACTGAGGCACCGAACAGTGTGTTGAATGACACGGGGTGCGCGAGATATGCGCAATGAGCAACAAGAGTATTCAAAGTTAATTCACACAAATAATTCCCTCAGCAAAAAAACATTCTTCTGTGGGGCGTTTAGTAGCATGAGGTTTTTGGAGGAGAACCATATTGATGCGGCGTTTGTCAAACATGAAATTGTCCTAGAAAAAAAGCGCTCTGAAGGGCGTTAGCAAACAACTAACACGCTACTGAGGCACTGAACAGTGTGTTGAATGACACGGGGTGCGCGAAATATGCAAATGAGCAACAAGAGTATTCAATATTGATTCACACAAATAATGCCCCCAGAAAAAAACTTCTTCTGTAGGGCGTTTAGTAGCTTGAGGTTTTTACAGGAGAACCATATTGATGCGGCGTTTGTCAAACGTGAGTGTACTCGAAAAAAAGCGCTCCGTAAGCCGTTAGCCAACAACCAACAGGCTTTTTCTTGGATCAGGCTACTGAGGCACCGAACAGTGTTGATTGACACGGGGTGCGGGGAATATGCGAAATGAGCAACAAGAGTATTCAAAGTTGATTCACACAAATAATGCCCTTAGAAAAAAAAATTATTCTGTAGGGCATTTATAGCTTCAGGTTTTTGCAGGAGAACCATAATGATGATGCTTTTGTCGATAACGTCAGTTTCCTCGAAAGAAGCGCTCCGAAGGCCGTTCGCCAACAACTATCTGGCTATTACTTGGATCACGCTACTCAGGCACCGAACAGTGTGTTGAATGACACGGGGTGCGCGAAATATGCGCAATGAGCAACAAGAGTATTCAATATTGATTCACACGAATAATGCCCTCAGAAAAAAATTCTTCTGTAGGGCGTTTAGTAGCTTGAGGTTTTTGGAGGAGAACCATAATGATGCGGCGTTTGTCAAACATGAAAGTGTCCTAGAAAAAAAGCGCTCTGAAGGGCGTTAGCAAACAACTAACACGCTACTGAGGCACTGAACAGTGTGTTGAATGACACGGGGTGCGCGAAATATGCAAAATGAGCAACAAGAGTATTCAATATTGATTCACACAAATAATGCCCCCAGAAAAAAAAATTCTTCTGTAGGGCGTTTAGTAGCTTGAGGTTTTTACAGGAGAACCATATTGATGCGGCGTTTGTCAAACGTGAGTGTACTCGAAAAAAAGCGCTCCGTAAGCCGTTAGCCAACAACCAACAGGCTTTTTCTTGGATCAGGCTACTGAGGCACCGAACAGTGTTGATTGACACGGGGTGCGGGGAATATGCGAAATGAGCAACAAGAGTATTCAAAGTTGATTCACACAAATAATTCCCTCAGAAAAAAAATTCTTCTGTGGGGCGTTTAGTAGCCTGAGGTTTTTGGAGGAGAACCATATTGATGCGGCGTTTGTCAATAACGTAAGTGTCCTCGAAAAAAAGCGCTCCGAAGGCCGTTAGCCAACAACTAACAGTCTATTTCTTGGATCAGGCTACTGAGGCACCGAACAGTGTGTTGAACGACACGGGGTGCGCGCAATATGCAAAATGAGCAATGAGAGTATTCAATGTTGATTCACACAAATAATGCCCTCAGAAAAAAAAAATTCTTCTGTAGGGCGTTTAGTAGCTTGAGGTTTTTGGAGGTGAACCATAATGATGACGCTTATGTCGATAACGTCACTTTCCTCGAAAGAAGCGCTCCGAAGGCCGTTAGCCAACAACTACCAGATTTTTCTTGGATCACGCAACGGAGGCACCGAACAGTGTGTTGAATGACACGGGGTGCGCGGAATTTGCGAAATTTGCAACAAGAGAAATCAACATGGATTGACACAAATACTGCCAACAAAAAAAAAATTCTGCTTTAGGCCGTTTAGTAGCTTCAGCTTTTTGGAGGAGAACCATAGGGATGCGGATTTTGTCGATAACGTAAGTGTCCTCGATGGAAGCGTTCCCAAAGCCGTTAGCCAAACAACTCCCAGGCTATTTCTTGGATCACGCTACGGAGGCACAGAACAGTGTGTTGAATGACACGGGACGCGCGGAATATGCGAAATTAGCAACAAGAGTAATCAACGTGGATCGACACAAATACTGCCCACAGGAAAAAAAATCTGCTTTAGGCCGTTTAGTAGCTTCAGGTTTTTGGAGGAGAACCATAATGATGCGGCTTTTGTGGATAACTTCAGTGTCCTCGAAAGAAGCGCTCCGAAGGCCGTTAGCCAACAACTACCATGATATTTCTTGGATCACGCTACGGAGGCACCGAACAGTGTGTTGAATGACACGGGGAGCGCGGAATATGCGAAAATAGGAACAACAGTAATCAACGTCGATTGACACAAATACTGCCCACAGAAAAAAAATTTTGCTTTAAGCCGTTTAGTAGCTTCAGGTTTTTGGCGGAGAACCATAATGATGATGCTTTTGTCGATAACGTCAGTTTCCTCGAAAGAAGCGCTCCGAAGGCCGTTAGCCAACAACTATCTGGCTATTACTTGGATCACGCTACTGAGGCACCGAACAGTGTGTTGAATGACACGGGGTGCGCGAGATATGCGCAATGAGCAACAAGAGTATTCAAAGTTAATTCACACAAATAATTCCCTCAGCAAAAAAACATTCTTCTGTGGGGCGTTTAGTAGCATGAGGTTTTTGGAGGAGAACCATATTGATGCGGCGTTTGTCAATAACGTAAGTGTACTCGAAAAAAAGCGCTCCGAAGGCCGTTAGCCAACAACTAACAGGCTATGTCTTGGATCAGGCTACTGAGGCACCGAACAGTGTGTTGAATGACACGGGGTGCGCGAAATATGCAAAATGAGCAACAAGAGTATTCAATGTTGATTCACAGAAATAATGCCCTCAGAAAAAAAAAATTTTTTGTAGGGCATTTATAGCTTCAGGTTTTTGCAGGAGAACCATAATGATGCGGCGTTTATCAAACACGTAAGTGTCCTAGAAAAAAAAGCGCTCCGAAGGCCGTTAGCAAACAACTAACAGGCTATTTCTTGGATCACCCTACTGAGGCACCGAACATTGTGTTGAATGACACGGGGTGCGCGAAATATGCAAAATGAGCAACAAGAGTATTCAAAATTGATTCACACGAATAATGCCCTCAGAAAAAAATTCTTCTGTAGGGCGTTTAGTAGCTTGAGGTTTTTGGAGGAGAACCATAATGATGCGGCGTTTGTCAAACATGAAAGTTCCTAGAAATAAAAGCGCTCCGAAGGCCGTTAGCAAACAACTAACACGCTACTGAGGCACCGAACAGTATTGATTGACACGGGGTGCGGGGACTATGCGAAATGAGCAACCAGAGTAATCAATGTTGATTCACACAAATAATGCCCACCGAAAAAAATTCTTCTGTAGGGCGTTTAGTTGCATAAGGTTTTTGGAGGAGTACCATATGATGCGGCGTTTGTCAAACACGTAAGTGTCCTAGAAAAAAAAAACGCTCTCCGAAGGCCGTTAGCCAACAACTAACAGTCTATTTCTTGGATCACGCTACTGAGGCACCGATCAGTGTGTTGAATGACACGGGGTGCGCGAAATATGCGAAATGAGCAACAAGAGTATTCAAAGTTGATTCACACAAATATTTCCCTCAGAAAAAAACATTCTTCTGTATTGCGTTTAGTAGCTTGAGGTTTTTGGAGGAGAACCATATTGATGCGGCGTTTGTCAATAACGTAAGTGTACTCGAAAAAAAGCGCTCCGAAGGCCGTTAGCCAACAACTAACAGGCTATTTCTTGGATCAGGCTACTGAGGCACCGAACAGTGTGTTGAATGACACGGGGTGCGCGAAATATGCAAAATGAGCAATAAGAGTATTCAATGTTGAACCACACAAATAATGCCCACAGAAAAAAAAATTCTTCCGTAGGGCGTTTAGTAGCTTGAGGTTTTTGGAGGAGAACCATAATGATGACGCTTTTGTCGATAACGTCACTTTCCTCGAAAGAAGCCCTCCGAAGGCCGTTAGCCAACAACTACCAGGTTTTTCTTGGATCACGCTACGGAGGCACCGAACAGTGTGTTGAATCACACGGGGTGCGCGAAATATGCGAAATGAGCAACAAGAGTATTCAAAGTTGATTCACAAAAATAATTCCCTCCGAAAAAAACATTCTTCTGTATTGCGTTTAGTAGCTTGAGGTTTTTGGAGGAGAACCATATTGATGCGGCGTTTGTCAATAACGTAAGTGTACTCGAAAAAAAGCGTTCCGAAGGCCGTTAGCCAACAACTAGCAGGCTATTTCTTGGATCACGCTACGGAGGTACCGAACAGTGTTGAATGACACAGGGTGCGCGAAATATGCGAAATGAGCAAAAAGAGTATTCAATGTTGATTGACACAAATATTGCCCTCAGAAAAAAAATTCTTCTGAAGGCGTTTAGTAGCTTGAGGGTTTTGGAGGAGAACCATATTGATGCGGCGTTTGTCAATAACGTGAGTGTACTCGAAAAAAAGCGCTCCGAAGGCCGTTAGCCAACAACTATCTGGCTATTTCTTGGATCACGCTACTGAGGCACCGAACAGTGTGTGGAATGACACGGGGCGCGCGAAATATGCGAAATGAGCAACAAGAGTATTCAAAGTTGATTCACACAAATAATTCCCTCAGAAAAAAAATTCTTTTGTGGGGCGTTTAGTAGCCTGAGGTTTTTGGAGGAGAACCATATTGATGCGGCGTTTGTCAATAACGTAAGTGTCCTCGAAAAAAAGCGCTCCGAAGGCCGTTAGCCAACAACTAACAGGCTATTTCTTGGATCAGGCTACTGAGGCACCGAACAGTGTGTTGAATGACACGGGGCGCGCGCAATATGCAAAATGAGCAATAAGAGTATTCAATGTTGATTCACACAAATAATGCCCTCAGAAAAAAAAATTCTTCTGTAGGGCGTTTAGTAGCTTGAGGTTTTTGGAGGTGAACCATAATGATGACGCTTATGTCGATAACGTCACTTTCCTCGAAAGAAGCGCTCCGAAGGCCGTTAGCCAACAACTACCAGGTTTTTCTTGGATCACGCAACAGAGGCACCGAACAGTGTGTTGAAGGACACAGGGTGCGCGGAATTTGCGAAATTCGCAACAAGAGAAATCAACGTGGATTGACACAAATACTGCCAACAAAAGAAAATTCTGCTTTAGGCCGTTTAGTAGCTTAAGGTTTTTGGAGGAGAACCATAGGGATGCGGATTTTGTCGATAACGTAAGTGTCCTCGATGGAAGCGTTCCGAACGCCGTTAGCCAACAACTCCCAGGCTATTTCTTGGATCACGCTACGGAGGCACAGAACAGTGTGTTGAATGACACGGGACGCGCGGAATATGCGAAATTAGCAACAAGAGTAATCAACGTGGATTGACACAAATACTGCCCACAGGAAAAAAAATCTGCTTTAGGCCGTTTAGTAGCTTCAGGTTTTTGGAGGAGAACCATAATGATGCGGCTTTTGTCGATAACTTCAGTGTCCTCGAAAGAAGCGCTCCGAAGGCCGTTAGCCAACAACTACCATGATATTTCTTGGATCACGCTCCTTAGGCACCGAACAGTGTGTTGAATGACACGGGGAGCGCGGAATATGCGAAAATAGGAACAACAGTAATCAACGTCGATTGACACAAATACTGCCCACAGAAAAAAAATTTTGCTTTAAGCTGTTTAGTAGCTTCAGGTTTTTGGCGGAGAACCATAATGATGATGCTTTTGTCGATAACGTCAGTTTCCTCGAAAGAAGCGCTCCGAAGGCCGTTAGCCAACAACTACCAGGTTTTTCTTGGATCACGCAACGGAGGCACCGAACAGTGTGTTGAATGACACGGGGTGCGCGGAATTTGCGAAATTTGCAACAAGAGAAATCAACGTGGATTGACACAAATACTGCCAACAAAAAAAAATTCTGCTTTAGGCCGTTTAGTAGCTTCAGCTTTTTGGAGGAAAACCATAGGGATGCGGATTTTGTCGATAACGTAAGTGTCCTCGATGGAAGCGTTCCGAAAGCCGTTAGCCAAACAACTCCCAGGCTATTTCTTGGATCACGCTACGGAGGCACAGAACAGTGTGTTGAATGACACGGGACGCGCGGAATATGCGAAATTAGCAACAAGAGTAATCAACGCGGATTGACACAAATACTGCCCACAGGAAAAAAAAATCTGCTTTAGGCCGTTTAGTAGCTTCAGGTTTTTGGAGGAGAACCATAATGATGCGGCTTTTGTCGATAACTTCAGTGTCCTCGAAAGAAGCACTCCGAAGGCCGTTAGCCAACAACTATCTGGCTATTACTTGGATCACGCTACTGAGGCACCGAACAGTGTGTTGAATGACACGGGGTGCGCGAGATATGCGCAATGAGCAACAAGAGTATTCAAAGTTAATTCACACAAATAATTCCCTCAGCAAAAAAACATTCTTCTGTGGGGCGTTTAGTAGCATGAGGTTTTTGGAGGAGAACCATACTGATGCGGCGTTTGTCAATAACGTAAGTGTACTCGAAAAAAAGCACTCCGAAGGCCGTTAGCCAACAACTAACAGGCTATGTCTTGGATCAGGCTACTGAGGCACCGAACAGTGTGTTGAATGACACGGGGTGCGCGAAATATGCAAAATGAGCAACAAGAGTATTCAATGTTGATTCACAGAAATAATGCCCTCAGAAAAAAAATTTTTCTGTAGGGCATTTATAGCTTCAGGTTTTTGCAGGAGAACCATAATGATGCGGCGTTTATCAAACACGTAAGTGTCCTAGAAAAAAAAGCGCTCCGAAGGCCGTTAGCAAACAACTAACAGGCTATTTCTTGGATCACCCTACTGAGGCACCGAACAGTGTGTTGAATGACACGGGGTGCGCGAAATATGCAAAATGAGCAACAAGAGTATTCAATATTGATTCACACGAATAATACCCTCAGAAAAAAATTCTTCTGTAGGGCGTTTAGTAGCTTGAGGTTTTTGGAGGAGAACCATAATGATGCGGCGTTTGTCAAACATGAAAGTGTCCTAGAAATAAAAGCGCTCCGAAGGCCGTTAGCAAACAACTAACACGCTACTGAGGCACCGAACAGTGCTGATTGACACGGGGTGCGGGGACTATGCGAAATGAGCAACAAGAGTAATCAATGTTGATTCACACAAATAATGTCCACCGAAAAAAATTCTTCTGTAGGGCGTTTAGTTGCTTAAGGTTTTTGGAGGAGTACCATATGATGCGGCGTTTGTCAAACACGTAAGTGTCCTAGAAAAAAAAAACGCTCTCCAAAGGCCGTTAGCCAACAACTAACAGTCTATTTCTTGGATCACGCTACTGAGGCAGCGATCAGTGTGTTGAATGACACGGGGTGCGCGAAATATGCGAAATGAGCAACAAGAGTATTCAAAGTTGATTGACACAAATAATTCCCTCAGAAAAAAACATTCTTCTGTATTGCGTTTAGTAGCTTGATGTTTTTGGAGGAGAACCATATTGATGCGGCGTTTGTCAATAACGTAAGTGTACTCGAAAAAAAGCGCTCCGAAGGCCGTTAGCCAACAACTAACAGGCTATTTCTTGGATCAGGCTACTGAGGCACCGAACAGTGTGTTGAATGACACGGGGTGCGCGAAATATGCAAAATGAGCAATAAGAGTATTCAATGTTGAACCACACAAATAATGCCCACAGAAAAAAAAATTCTTCCGTAGGGCGTTTAGTAGCTTGAGGTTTTTGGAGGAGAACCATAATGATGACGCTTTTGTCGATAACGTCACTTTCCTCGAAAGAAGCCCTCCGAAGGCCGTTAGCCAACAACTACCAGGTTTTTCTTGGATCACGCTACGGAGGCACCGAACAGTGTGTTGAATCACACGGGGTGCGCGAAATATGCGAAATGAGCAACAAGAGTATTCAAAGTTGATTCACAAAAATAATTCCCTCCGAAAAAAACATTCTTCTGTATTGCGTTTAGTAGCTTGAGGTTTTTGGAGGAGAACCATATTGATGCGGCGTTTGTCAATAACGTAAGTGTACTCGAAAAAAAAGCGTTCCGAAGGCCGTTAGCCAACAACTAGCAGGCTATTTCTTGGATCACGCTACGGAGGTACCGAACAGTGTTGAATGACACAGGGTGCGCGAAATATGCGAAATGAGCAAAAAGAGTATTCAATGTTGATTTACACAAATATTGCCCTCAGAAAAAAAAATTCTTCTGAAGGCGTTTAGTAGCTTGAGGGTTTTGGAGGAGAACCATATTGATGCGGCGTTTGTCAATAACGTGAGTGTACTCGAAAAAAAGCGCTCCGAAGGCCGTTAGCCAACAACTATCTAACTATTTCTTGGATCACGCTACTGAGGCACCGAACAGTGTGTTGAATGACACGGGGTGCGCGAAATATGCGAAATGAGCAACAAGAGTATTCAAAGTTGATTCACACAAATAATTCCCTCAGAAAAAAAATTCTTTTGTGGGGCGTTTAGTAGCCTGAGGTTTTTGGAGGAGAACCATATTGATGCGGCGTTTGTCAATAACGTAAGTGTCCTCGAAAAAAAGCGCTCCGAAGGCCGTTAGCCAACAACTAACAGGCTATTTCTTGGATCAGGCTACTGAGGCACCGAACAGTGTGTTGAATGACACGGGGCGCGCGCAATATGCAAAATGAGCAATAAGAGTATACAATGTTGATTCACACAAATAATGCCCTCAGAAAAAAAAATTCTTCTGTAGGGCGTTTAGTAGCTTGAGGTTTTTGGAGGTGAACCATAATGATGACGCTTATGTCGATAACGTCACTTTCCTCGAAAGAAGCGCTCCGAAGGCCGTTAGCCAACAACTACCAGGTTTTTCTTGGATCACGCAACGGAGGCACCGAACAGTGTGTTGAAGGACACGGGGTGCGCGGAATTTGCGAAATTTGCAACAAGAGAAATCAACGTGGATTGACACAAATACTGCCAACAAAAGAAAATTCTGCTTTAGGCCGTTTAGTAGCTTCAGGTTTTTGGAGGAGAACCATAGGGATGCGGATTTTGTCGATAACGTAAGTGTCCTCGATGGAAGCGTTCCGAAAGCCGTTAGCCAACAACTCCCAGGCTATTTCTTGGATCACGCTACTGAGGCACCGAACAGTGTGTTGAATGACACGGGGTGCGCGAGATATGCGCAATGAGCAACAAGAGTATTCAAAGTTAATTCACACAAATAATTCCCTCAGCAAAAAAACATTCTTCTGTGGGGCGTTTAGTAGCATGAGGTTTTTGGAGGAGAACCATATTGATGCGGCGTTTGTCGATAACTTCAGTGTCCTCGAAAGAAGCGCTCCGAAGGCCGTTAGCCAACAACTACCATGATATTTCTTGGATCACGCTACGGAGGCACCGAACAGTGTGTTGAATGACACGGGGAGCGCGGAATATGCGAAAATAAGAACAACAGTAATCAACGTCGATTGACACAAATACTGCCCACAGAAAAAAAATTTTGCTTTAAGCTGTTTAGTAGCTTCAGGTTTTTGGCGGAGAACCATAATGATGATGCTTTTGTCGATAACGTCAGTTTCCTCGAAAGAAGCGCTCCGAAGGCCGTTAGCCAACAACTACCAGGTTTTTCTTGGATCACGCAACGGAGGCACCGAACAGTGTGTTGAATGACACGGGGTGCGCGGAATTCGCGAAATTTGCAACAAGAGAAATCAACGTGGATTGACACAAATACTGCCAACAAAAAAAAAATTCTGCTTTAGGCCGTTTAGTAGCTTCAGCTTTTTGGAGGAGAACCATAGGGATGCGGATTTTGTCGATAACGTAAGTGTCCTCGATGGAAGCGTTCCGAAAGCCGTTAGCCAAACAACTCCCAGGCTATTTCTTGGATCACGCTACGGAGGCACAGAACAGTGTGTTGAATGACACGGGACGCGCGGAATATGCGAAATTAACAACAAGAGTAATCAACGTGGATTGACACAAATACTGCCCACAGTAAAAAAAATCTGCTTTAGGCCGTTTAGTAGCTTCAGGTTTTTGGAGGAGAACCATAATGATGCGGCTTTTGTCGATAACTTCAATGTCCTCGAAAGAAGCGCTCCGAAGGCCGTTAGCCAACAACTACCATGATATTTTTTGGATCACGCTACGGAGGCACCGAACAGTGTGTTGAATGACACGGGGAGCGCGGAATATGCGAAAATAGGAACAACAGTAATCAACGTCGATTGACACAAATACTGCCCACAGAAAAAAAATTTTGCTTTAAGCTGTTTAGTAGCTTCAGGTTTTTGGCGGAGAACCATAATGATGATGCTTTTGTCGATAACGTCAGTTTCCTCGAAAGAAGCGCTCCGAAGGCCGTTAGCCAACAACTATCTGGCTATTACTTGGATCACGCTACTGAGGCACCGAACAGTGTGTTGAATGACACGGGGTGCACGAAATATGCGCAATGAGCAACAAGAGTATTCAAAGTTAATTCACACAAATAATTCCCTCAGCAAAAAAACATTCTTCTGTGGGGCGTTTAGTAGCATGAGGTTTTTGGAGGAGAACCATATTGATGCGGCGTTTGTCAATAACGTAAGTGTACTCGAAAAAAAGCGCTCCGAAGGCCGTTAGCCAACAACTAACAGGCTATGTCTTGGATCAGGCTAATGAGGCACCGAACAGTGTGTTGAATGACACGGGGTGCGCGAAATATGCAAAATGAGCAACAAGAGTATTCAATGTTGATTCACAGAAATAATGCCCTTAGAAAAAAAAATTATTCTGTAGGGCATTTATAGCTTCAGGTTTTTGCAGGAGAACCATAATGATGATGCTTTTGTCGATAACGTCAGTTTCCTCGAAAGAAGCGCTCCGAAGGCCGTTAGCCAACAACTATCTGGCTATTACTTGGATCACGCTACTGAGGCACCGAACAGTGTGTTGAATGACACGGGGTGCGCGAAATATGCGCAATGAGCAACAAGAGTATTCAATATTGATTCACACGAATAATGCCCTCAGAAAAAAATTCTTCTGTAGGGCGTTTAGTAGCTTGAGGTTTTTGGAGAACCATAATGATGCGGCGTTTGTCAAACATGAAAGTGTCCTAGAAAAAAAGCGCTCTGAAGGGCGTTAGCAAACAACTAACACGCTACTGAGGCACTGAACAGTGTGTTGAATGACACGGGGTGCGCGAAATATGCAAAATGAGCAACAAGAGTATTCAATATTGATTCACACAAATAATGCCCCCAGAAAAAAAAATTCTTCTGTAGGGCGTTTAGTAGCTTGAGGTTTTTACAGGAGAACCATATTAATGCGGCGTTTGTCAAACGTGAGTGTACTCGAAAAAAAGCGCTCCGTAAGCCGTTAGCCAACAACCAACAGGCTTTTTCTTGGATCAGGCTACTGAGGCACCGAACAGTGTTGATTGACACGGGGTGCGGGGAATATGCGAAATGAGCAACAAGAGTATTCAAAGTTGATTCACACAAATATTTCCCTCAGAAAAAAAATTCTTCTGTGGGGCGTTTAGTAGCCTGAGGTTTTTGGAGGAGAACCATATTGATGCGGCGTTTGTCAATAACGTAAGTGTCCTCTAAAAAAAAGCGCTCCGAAGGCCGTTAGCCAACAACTAACAGGCTATTTCTTGGATCAGGCTACTGAGGCACCGAACAGTGTGTTGAATGACACGGGGTGCGCGCAATATGCAAAATGAGCAATAAGAGTATTCAATGTTGATTCACACAAATAATGCCCTCAGAAAAAAAAAATTCTTCTGTAGGGCGTTTAGTAGCTTGAGGTTTTTGGAGGTGAACCATAATGATGACGCTTATGTCGATAACGTCACTTTCCTCGAAAGAAGCGCTCCGAAGGCCGTTAGCCAACAACTACCAGGTTTTTCTTGGATCACGCAACGGAGGCACCGAACAGTGTGTTGAATGACACGGGGTGCGCGGAATTTGCGAAATTTGCAACAAGAGAAATCAACGTGGATTGACACAAATACTGCCAACAAAAAAAAATTCTGCTTTAGGCCGTTTAGTAGCTTCAGCTTTTTGGAGGAGAACCATAGGGATGCGGATTTTGTCGATAACGTAAGTGTCCTCGATGGAAGCGTTCCGAAAGCCGTTAGCCAAACAACTCCCAGGCTATTTCATGGATCACGCTACGGAGGCACAGAACAGTGTGTTGAATGACACGGGACGCGCGGAATATGCGAAATTAGCAACAAGAGTAATCAACGTGGATCGACACAAATACTGCCCACAGGAAAAAAAATCTGCTTTAGGCCGTTTAGTAGCTTCAGGTTTTTGGAGGAGAACCATAATGATGCGGCTTTTGTCGATAACTTCAGTGTCCTCGAAAGAAGCGCTCCGAAGGCCGTTAGCCAACAACTACCATGATATTTCTTGGATCACGCTACGGAGGCACCGAACAGTGTGTTGAATGACACGGGGAGCGCGGAATATGCGAAAATAGGAACAACAGTAATCAACGTCGATTGACACAAATACTGCCCACAGAAAAAAAATTTTGCTTTAAGCCGTTTAGTAGCTTCAGGTTTTTGGCGGAGAACCATAATGATGATGCTTTTGTCGATAACGTCAGTTTCCTCGAAAGAAGCGCTCCGAAGGCCGTTAGCCAACAACTATCTGGCTATTACTTGGATCACGCTACTGAGGCACCGAACAGTGTGTTGAATGACACGGGGTGCGCGAGATATGCGCAATGAGCAACAAGAGTATTCAAAGTTAATTCACACAAATAATTCCCTCAGCAAAAAAACATTCTTCTGTGGGGCGTTTAGTAGCATGAGGTTTTTGGAGGAGAACCATATTGATGCGGCGTTTGTCAATAACGTAAGTGTACTCGAAAAAAAGCGCTCCGAAGGCCGTTAGCCAAAAACTAACGGGCTATGTCTTGGATCAGGCTACTGAGGCACCGAACAGTGTGTTGAATGACACGGGGTGCGCGAAATATGCAAAATGAGCAACAAGAGTATTCAATGTTGATTCATAGAAATAATGCCCTCAGAAAAAAAATTTTTCTGTAGGGCATTTATAGCTTCAGGTTTTTGCAGGAGAACCATAATGATGCGGCGTTTATCAAACACGTAAGTGTCCTAGAAAAAAAAGCGCTCCGAAGGCCGTTAGCAAACAACTAACAGGCTATTTCTTGGATCACCCTACTGAGGCACCGAACAGTGTGTTGAATGACACGGGGTGCGCGAAATATGCAAAATGAGCAACAAGAGTATTCAATATTGATTCACACGAATAATACCCTCAGAAAAAAATTCTTCTGTAGGGCGTTTAGTAGCTTGAGGTTTTTGGAGGAGAACCATAATGATGCGGCGTTTGTCAAACATGAAAGTGTCCTAGAAATAAAAGCACTCCGAAGGCCGTTAGCAAACAACTAACACGCTACTGAGGCACCGAACAGTGCTGATTGACACGGGGTGCGGGGACTATGCGAAATGAGCAACAAGAGTAATCAATGTTGATTCACACAAATAATGCCCACCGAAAAAAATTCTTCTGTAGGGCGTTTAGTTGCTTAAGGTTTTTGGAGGAGTACCATATGATGCGGCGTTTGTCAAACACGTAAGTGTCCTAGAAAAAAAAACGCTCTCCGAAGGCCGTTAGCCAACAACTAACAGTCTATTTCTTGGATCACGCTACTGAGGCACCGATCAGTGTGTTGAATGACACGGGGTGCGCGAAATATGCGAAATGAGCAACAAGAGTATTCAAAGTTGATTGACACAAATAATTCCCTCAGAAAAAAACATTCTTCTGTATTGCGTTTAGTAGCTTGAGGTTTTTGGAGGAGAACCATATTGATGCGGCGTTTGTCAATAACGTAAGTATACTCGAAAAAAAGCGCTCCGAAGGCCGTTAGCCAACTACTACCAGG
Organism: Haemaphysalis longicornis; assembly: GCF_048455015.1. NCBI lineage: Eukaryota > Metazoa > Arthropoda > Arachnida > Ixodida > Ixodidae > Haemaphysalis > Haemaphysalis longicornis. The sequence continues at coordinate 65,941,180 of NW_027526214.1, read as the reverse complement.
TTTTTCTTGGATCACGCTACGGAGGCACCGAACAGTGTGTTGAATCACACGGGGTGCGCGAAATATGCGAAATGAGCTACAAGAGTATTCAAAGTTGATTCAAAAAAATAATTCCCTCCGAAAAAAACATTCTTCTGTATTGCGTTTAGTAGCTTGAGGTTTTTGGAGGAGAACCATATTGATGCGGCGTTTGTCAATAACGTAAGTGTACTCGAAAAAAAGCGCTCCGAAGGCCGTTAGCCAACAACTACCAGGTTTTTCTTGGATCACGCTACTGAGGCACCGAACAGTGTGTTGAATGACACGGGGTGCGCGAAATATGCGAAATGAGCAACAAGAGTATTCAAAGTTGATTCACACAAATAATTCCCTCAGAAAAAAAATTCTTTTGTGGGGCGTTTAGTAGCCTGAGGTTTTTCGAGGAGAACCATATTGATGCGGCGTTTGTCAATAACGTAAGTGTCCTCGAAAAAAAAGCGCTCCGAAGGCCGTTAGCCAACAACAGGCTATTTCTTGGATCAGGCTACTGAGGCACCGAACAGTGTGTTGAATGACACGGGGCGTGCGGAATATGCAAATGAGCAATAAGAGATTTCAATGTTGATTCACACAAATAATGCCCTCAGAAAAAAAATTCTTCTGTAGGGCGTTTAGTAGCTTGAGGTTTTTGGAGGTGAACCATAATGATGACGCTTATGTCGATAACGTCACTTTCCTCGAAAGAAGCGCTCCGAAAGCCGTTAGCCAACAACTACCAGGTTTTTCTTGGATCACGCAACGGAGGCACCGAACAGTGTGTTGAAGGACACGGGGTGCGCGGAATTTGCGAAATTTGCAACAAGAGAAATCAACGTGGATTGACACAAATACTGCCAACAAAAGAAAAATCTGCTTTAGGCCGTTTAGTAGGTTCAGGTTTTTGGAGGAGAACCATAATGATGCGGCTTTTGTCGATAACTTCAATGTCCTCGAAAGAAGCGCTCCGAAGGCCGTTAGCCAACAACTACCATGATATTTCTTGGATCACGCTACGGAGGCACCGAACAGTGTGTTGAATGACACGGGGAGCGCGGAATATGCGAAAATAGGAACAACAGTAATCAACGTCGATTGACACAAATACTGCCCACAGAAAAAAATTTTGCTTTAAGCTGTTTAGTAGCTTCAGGTTTTTGTCGGAGAACCATAATGATGATGCTTTTGTCGATAACGTCAGTTTCCTCGAAAGAAGCGCTCCGAAGGCCGTTAGCCAACAACTATCTGGCTATTACTTGGATCACGCTACTGAGGCACCGAACAGTGTGTTGAATGACACGGGGTGCACGAAATATGCGCAATGAGCAACAAGAGTATTCAAAGTTAATTCACACAAATAATTCCCTCAGCAAAAAAACATTCTTCTGTGGGGCGTTTAGTAGCATGAGGTTTTTGGAGGAGAACCATATTGATGCGGCGTTTGTCAATAACGTAAGTGTACTCGAAAAAAAGCGCTCCGAAGGCCGTTAGCCAACAACTAACAGGCTATGTCTTGGATCAGGCTAATGAGGCACCGAACAGTGCGTTGAATGACACGGGGTGCGCGAAATATGCAAAATGAGCAACAAGAGTATTCAATGTTGATTCACAGAAATAATGCCCTTAGAAAAAAAAATTATTCTGTAGGGCATTTATAGCTTCAGGTTTTTGCAGGAGAACCATAATGATGATGCTTTTGTCGATAACGTCAGTTTCCTCGAAAGAAGCGCTCCGAAGGCCGTTAGCCAACAACTATCTGGCTATTACTTGGATCACGCTACTGAGGCACCGAACAGTGTGTTGAATGACACGGGGTGCGTGAAATATGCGCAATGAGCAACAAGAGTATTCAATATTGATTCACACGAATAATGCCCTCAGAAAAAAATTCTTCTGTAGGGCGTTTAGTAGCTTGAGGTTTTTGGAGGAGAACCATAATGATGCGGCGTTTGTCAAACATGAAAGTGTCCTAGAAAAAAAGCGCTCTGAAGGGCGTTAGCAAACAACTAACACGCTACTGAGGCACTGAACAGTGTGTTGAATGACACGGGGTGCGCGAAATATGCAAAATGAGCAACAAGAGTATTCAATATTGATTCACACAAATAATGCCCCCAGAAAAAAAAATTCTTCTGTAGGGCGTTTAGTAGCTTGAGGTTTTTACAGGAGAACCATATTGATGCGGCGTTTGTCAAACGTGAGTGTACTCGAAAAAAAGCGCTCCGTAAGCCGTTAGCCAACAACCAACAGGCTTTTTCTTGGATCAGGCTACTGAGGCACCGAACAGTGTTGATTGACACGGGGTGCGGGGAATATGCGAAATGAGCAACAAGAGTATTCAAAGTTGATTCACACAAATAATTCCCTCAGAAAAAAAATTCTTCTGTGGGGCGTTTAGTAGCCTGAGGTTTTTGGAGGAGAACCATATTGATGCGGCGTTTGTCAATAACGTAAGTGTCCTCGAAAAAAAGCGCTCCGAAGGCCGTTAGCCAACAACTAACAGGCTATTTCTTGGATCAGGCTACTGAGGCACCGAACAGTGTGTTGAATGACACGGGGTGCGCGCAATATGCAAAATGAGCAATAAGAGTATTCAATGTTGATTCACACAAATAATGCCCTCAGAAAAAAAAATTCTTCTGTAGGGCGTTTAGTAGCTTGAGGTTTTTGGAGGTGAACCATAATGATGACGCTTATGTCGATAACGTCACTTTCCTCGAAAGAAGCGCTCCGAAGGCCGTTAGCCAACAACTACCAGGTTTTTCTTGGATCACGCAACGGAGGCACCGAACAGTGTGTTGAATGACACGGGGTGCGCGGAATTTGCGAAATTTGCAACAAGAGAAATCAACGTGGATTGACACAAATACTGCCAACAAAAAAAAAATTCTGCTTTAGGCCGTTTAGTAGCTTCAGCTTTTTGGAGAAGAACCATAGGGATGCGGATTTTGTCGATAACGTAAGTGTCCTCGATGGAAGCGTTCCGAAAGCCGTTAGCCAAACAACTCCCAGGCTATTTCTTGGATCACGCTACGGAGGCACAGAACAGTGTGTTGAATGACACGGGACGCGCGGAATATGCGAAATTAGCAACAAGAGTAATCAACGTGGATCGACACAAATACTGCCCACAGGAAAAAAAATCTGCTGTAGGCCGTTTAGTAGCTTCAGGTTTTTGGAGGAGAACCATAATGATGCGGCTTTTGTCGATAACTTCAGTGTCCTCGAAAGAAGCGCTCCGAAGGCCGTTAGCCAACAACTGCCATGATATTTCTTGGATCACGCTACGGAGGCACCGAACAGTGTGTTGAATGACACGGGGAGCGCGGAATATGCGAAAATAGGAACAACAGTAATCAACGTGGATTGACACAAATACTGCCCACAGAAAAAAAATTTTGCTTTAAGCCGTTTAGTAGCTTCAGGTTTTTGGCGGAGAACCATAATGATGATGCTTTTGTCGATAACGTCAGTTTCCTCGAAAGAAGCGCTCCGAAGGCCGTTAGCCAACAACTATCTGGCTATTACTTGGATCACGCTACTGAGGCACCGAACAGTGTGTTGAATGACACGGGGTGCGCGAGATATGCGCAATGAGCAACAAGAGTATTCAAAGTTAATTCACACAAATAATTCCCTCAGCAAAAAAACATTCTTCTGTGGGGCGTTTAGTAGCATGAGGTTTTTGGAGGAGAACCATATTGATGCGGCGTTTGTCAATAACGTAAGTGTACTCGAAAAAAAGCGCTCCAAAGGCCGTTAGCCAACAACTAACAGGCTATGTCTTGGATCAGGCTACTGAGGCACCGAACAGTGTGTTGAATGACACGGGGTGCGCGAAATATGCAAAATGAGCAACAAGAGTATTCAATGTTGATTCACAGAAATAATGCCCTCAGAAAAAAAAAATTTTCTGTAGGGCATTTATAGCTTCAGGTTTTTGCAGGAGAACCATAATGATGCGGCGTTTATCAAACACGTAAGTGTCCTAGAAAAAAAAGCGCTCCGAAGGCCGTTAGCAAACAACTAACAGGCTATTTCTTGGATCACCCTACTGAGGCACCGAACATTGTGTTGAATGACACGGGGTGCGCGAAATATGCAAAATGAGCAACAAGAGTATTCAATATTGATTCACACGAATAATGCCCTCAGAAAAAAATTCTTCTGTAGGGCGTTTAGTAGCTTGAGGTTTTTGGAGGAGAACCATAATGATGCGGCGTTTGTCAAACATGAAAGTTCCTAGAAATAAAAGCGCTCCGAAGGCCGTTAGCCAACAACTAACAGTCTATTTCTTGGATCATGCTACTGAGGCACCGATCAGTGTGTTGAATGACACGGGGTGCGCGAAATATGCGAAATGAGCAACAAGAGTATTCAAAGTTGATTCACACAAATATTTCCCTCAGAAAAAAACATTCTTCTGTATTGCGTTTAGAACTTGAGGTTTTTGGAGGAGAACCATATTGATGCGGCGTTTGTCAATAACGTAAGTGTACTCGAAAAAAAGCGCTCCGAAGGCCGTTAGACAACAACTATCTGGCTATTTCTTGGATCACGCTACTGAGGCACCGAACAGTGTGTGGAATGACACGGGGCGCGCGAAATATGCGAAATGAGCAACAAGAGTATTCAAAGTTGATTCACACAAATAATTCCCTCAGAAAAAAAATTCTTTTGTGGGGCGTTTAGTAGCCTGAGGTTTTTGGAGGAGAACCATATTGATGCGGCGTTTGTCAATAACGTAAGTGTCCTCGAAAAAAAGCGCTCCGAAGGCCGTTAGCCAACAACTAACAGGCTATTTCTTGGATCAGGCTACTGAGGCACCGAACAGTGTGTTGAATGACACGGGGCGCGCGCAATATGCAAAATGAGCAATAAGAGTATTCAATGTTGATTCACAGAAATAATGCCCTCAGAAAAAAAAAATTCTTCTGTAGGGCGTTTAGTAGCTTGAGGTTTTTGGAGGTGAACCATAATGATGACGCTTATGTCGATAACGTCACTTTCCTCGAAAGAAGCGCTCCGAAGGCCGTTAGCCAACAACTACCAGGTTTTTCTTGGATCACGCAGCGGAGGCACCGAACAGTGTGTTGAAGGACACGGGGTGCGCGGAATTTGCGAAATTCGCAACAAGAGAAATCAACGTGGATTGACACAAATACTGCCAACAAAAGAAAATTCTGCTTTAGGCCGTTTAGTAGCTTAAGGTTTTTGGAGGAGAACCATAGGGATGCGGATTTTGTCGATAACGTAAGTGTCCTCGATGGAAGCGTTCCGAAAGCCGTTAGCCAACAACTCCCAGGCTATTTCTTGGATCACGCTACGGAGGCACAGAACAGTGTGTTGAATGACACGGGACGCGCGGAATATGCGAAATTAGCAAAAAGAGTAATCAACGTGGATTGACACAAATACTGCCCACAGGAAAACAAATCTGCTTTAGGCCGTTTAGTAGCTTCAGGTTTTTGGAGGAGAACCATAATGATGCGGCTTTTGTCGATAACTTCAGTGTCCTCGAAAGAAGCGCTCTGAAGGCCGTTAGCCAACAACTACCATGATATTTCTTGGATCACGCTCCTTAGGCACCGAACAGTGTGTTGAATGACACGGGGAGCGCGGAATATGCGAAAATAGGAACAACAGTAATCAACGTCGATTGACACAAATACTGCCCACAGAAAAAAAATTTTGCTTTAAGCTGTTTAGTAGCTTCAGGTTTTTGGCGGAGAACCATAATGATGATGCTTTTGTCGATAACGTCAGTTTCCTCGAAAGAAGCGCTCCGAAGGCCGTTAGCCAACAACTACCAGGTTTTTCTTGGATAACGCAACGGAGGCACCGAACAGTGTGGTGAATGACACGGGGTGCGCGGAATTTGCGAAATTTGCAACAAGAGAAATCAACGTGGATTGACACAAATACTGCCAACAAAAAAAAAAATTCTGCTTTAGGCCGTTTAGTAGCTTCAGCTTTTTGGAGGAGAACCATAGGGATGCGGATTTTGTCGATAACGTAAGTGTCCTCGATGGAAGCGTTCCGAAAGCCGTTAGCCAAACAACTCCCAGGCTATTTCTTGGATCACGCTACGGAGGCACAGAACAGTGTGTTGAATGACACGGGACGCGCGGAATATGCGAAATTAGCAACAAGAGTAATCAACGCGGATTGACACAAATACTGCCCACAGGAAAAAAAAATCTGCTTTAGGCCGTTTAGTAGCTTCAGGTTTTTGGAGGAGAACCATAATGATGCGGCTTTTGTCGATAACTTCAGTGTCCTCGAAAGAAGCGCTCCGAAGGCCGTTAGCCAACAACTATCTGGCTATTACTTGGATCACGCTACTGAGGCACCGAACAGTGTTTTGAATGACACGGGGTGCGCGAGATATGCGCAATGAGCAACAAGAGTATTCAAAGTTAATTCACACAAATAATTCCCTCAGCAAAAAAACATTCTTCTGTGGGGCGTTTAGTAGCATGAGGTTTTTGGAGGAGAACCATATTGATGCGGCGTTTGTCAATAACGTAAGTGTACTCGAAAAAAAGCGCTCCGAAGGCCGTTAGCCAACAACTAACAGGCTATGTCTTGGATCAGGCTACTGAGGCACCGAACAGTGTGTTGAATGACACGGGGTGCGCGAAATATGCAAAATGAGCAACAAGAGTATTCAATGTTGATTCACAGAAATAATGCCCTCAGAAAAAAAAATTTTCTGTAGGGCATTTATAGCTTCAGGTTTTTGCAGGAGAACCATAATGATGCGGCGTTTATCAAACACGTAAGTGTCCTAGAAAAAAAAGCGCTCCGAAGGCCGTTAGCAAACAACTAACAGGCTATTTCTTGGATCACCCTACTGAGGCACCGAACAGTGTGTTGAATAACACGGGGTACGCGAAATATGCAAAATGAGCAACAAGAGTATTCAATATTGATTCACACGAATAATACCCTCAGAAAAAAATTCTTCTGTAGGGCGTTTAGTAGCTTTAGGTTTTTGGAGGAGAACCATAATGATGCGGCGTTTGTCAAACATGAAAGTGTCCTAGAAATAAAAGCGCTCCGAAGGCCGTTAGCAAACAACTAACACGCTACTGAGGCACCGAACAGTGCTGATTGACACGGGGTGCGGGGACTATGCGAAATGAGCAACAAGAGTAATCAATGTTGATTCACACAAATAATGTCCACCGAAAAAAATTCTTCTGTAGGGCGTTTAGTTGCTTAAGGTTTTTGGAGGAGTACCATATGATGCGGCGTTTGTCAAACACGTAAGTGTCCTAGAAAAAAAAAACGCTCTCCGAAGGCCGTTAGCCAACAACTAACAGTCTATTTCTTGGATCACGCTACTGAGGCACCGATCAGTGTGTTGAATGACACGGGGTGCGCGAAATATGCGAAATGAGCAACAAGAGTATTCAAAGTTGATTGACACAAATAATTCCCTCAGAAAAAAACATTCTTCTGTATTGCGTTTAGTAGCTTGAGGTTTTTGGAGGAGAACCATATTGATGCGGCGTTTGTCAATAACGTAAGTGTACTCGAAAAAAAGCGCTCCGAAGGCCGTTAGCCAACAACTAACAGGCTATTTCTTGGATCAGGCTACTGAGGCACCGAACAGTGTGTTGAATGACACGGGGTGCGCGAAATATGCAAAATGAGCAATAAGAGTATTCAATGTTGAACCACACAAATAATGCCCACAGAAAAAAAAATTCTTCCGTAGGGCGTTTAGTAGCTTGAGGTTTTTGGAGGAGAACCATAATGATGACGCTTTTGTCGATAACGTCACTTTCCTCGAAAGAAGCCCTCCGAAGGCCGTTAGCCAACAACTACCATGTTTTTCTTGGATCACGCTACGGAGGCACCGAACAGTGTGTTGAATCACACGGGGTGCGCGAAATATGCGAAATGAGCAACAAGAGTATTCAAAGTTGATTCACACAAATAATTCCCTCAGAAAAAAAATTCTTTTGTGGGGCGTTTAGTAGCCTGAGGTTTTTGGAGGAGAACCATATTGATGCGGCGTTTGTCAATAACGTAAGTGTCCTCGAAAAAAAAGCGCTCCGAAGGCCGTTAGCCAACAACTAACAGGCTATTTCTTGGATCAGGCTACTGAGGCACCGAACAGTGTGTTGAATGACACGGGGCGCGCGCAATATGCAAAATGAGCAATAAGAGTATTCAATGTTGATTCACACAAATAATGCCCTCAGAAAAAAAATTCTTCTGTAGGGCGTTTAGTAGCTTGAGGTTTTTGGAGGTGAACCATAATGATGACGCTTATGTCGATAACGTCACTTTCCTCGAAAGAAGCGCTCCGAAGGCCTTTAGCCAACAACTACCAGGTTTTACTTGGATCACGCAACGGAGGCACCGAACAGTGTGTTGAAGGACACGGGGTGCGCGGAATTTGCGAAATTTGCAACAAGAGAAATCAACGTGGATTGACACAAATACTGCCAACAAAAGAAAATTCTGCTTTAGGCCGTTTAGTAGCTTCAGGTTTTTGGAGGAGAACCATAGGGATGCGGATTTTTGTCGATAACGTAAGTGTCCTCGATGGAAGCGTTCCGAAAGCCGTTAGCCAACAACTCCCAGGCTATTTTTTGGATCACGCTACGGAGGCACAGAACCGTGTGTTGAATGACACGGGACGCGCGGAATATGCGAAATTAGCAACAAGAGTAATCAACGTGGATTGACACAAATACTGCCCACAGGAAAAAAAATCTGCTTTAGGCCGTTTAGTAGCTTCAGGTTTTTGGAGGAGAACCATAATGATGCGGCTTTTGTCGATAACTTCAATGTCCTCGAAAGAAGCGCTCCGAAGGCCGTTAGCCAACAACTACCATGATATTTCTTGGATCACGCTACGGAGGCACCGAACAGTGTGTTGAATGACACGGGGAGCGCGGAATATGCGAAAATAGGAACAACAGTAATCAACGTCGATTGACACAAATACTGCCCACAGAAAAAAAATTTTGCTTTAAGCTGTTTAGTAGCTTCAGGTTTTTGGCGGAGAACCATAATGATGATGCTTTTGTCGATAACGTCAGTTTCCTCGAAAGAAGCGCTCCGAAGGCCGTTAGCCAACAACTATCTGGCTATTACTTGGATCACGCTACTGAGGCACCGAACAGTGTGTTGAATGACACGGGGTGCACGAAATATGCGCAATGAGCAACAAGAGTATTCAAAGTTAATTCACACAAATAATTCCCTCAGCAAAAAAACATTCTTCTGTGGGGCGTTTAGTAGCATGACATTTTTGGAGGAGAACCATATTGATGCGGCGTTTGTCAATAACGTAAGTGTACTCGAAAAAAAGCGCTCCGAAGGCCGTTAGCCAACAACTAACAGGCTATGTCTTGGATCAGGCTACTGAGGCACCGAACAGTGTGTTGAATGACACGGGGTGCGCGAAATATGCAAAATGAGCAACAAGAGTATTCAATGTTGATTCACAGAAATAATGCCCTCAGAAAAAAAAATTTTCTGTAGGGCATTTATAGCTTCAGGTTTTTGCAGGAGAACCATAATGATGCGGCGTTTATCAAACACGTAAGTGTCCTAGAAAAAAAAGCGCTCCGAAGGCCGTTAGCAAACAACTAACAGGCTATTTCTTGGATCACCCTACTGAGGCACCGAACAGTGTGTTGAATGACACGGGGTGCGCAAAATATGCAAAATGAGCAACAAGAGTATTCAATATTGATTCACACGAATAATACCCTCAGAAAAAAATTCTTCTGTAGGGCGTTTAGTAGCTTGAGGTTTTTGAAGGAGAACCATAATGATGCGGCGTTTGTCAAACATGACAGTGTCCTAGAAATAAAAGCGCTCCGAAGGCCGTTAGCAAACAACTAACACGCTACTGAGGCACCGAACAGTGCTGATTGACACGGGATGCGGGGACTATGCGAAATGAGCAACAAGAGTAATCAATGTTGATTCACACAAATAATGTCCACCGAAAAAAATTCTTCTGTAGGGCGTTTAGTTGCTTAAGGTTTTTGGAGGAGTACCATATGATGCGGCGTTTGTCAAACACGTAAGTGTCCTAGAAAAAAAAAACGTCCTCCGAAGGCCGTTAGCCAACAACTAACAGTCTATTTCTTGGATCACGCTACTGAGGCACCGATCAGTGTGTTGAATGACACGGGGTGCGCGAAATATGCGAAATGAGCAACAAGAGTATTCAAAGTTGATTGACACAAATAATTCCCTCAGAAAAAAACATTCTTCTGTATTGCGTTTAGTAGCTTGAGGTTTTTGGAGGAGAACCATATTGATGCGGCGTTTGTCAATAACGTAAGTGTACTCGAAAAAAAGCGCTCCGAAGGCCGTTAGCCAACAACTAACAGGCTATTTCTTGGATCAGGCTACTGAGGCACCGAACAGTGTGTTGAATGACACGGGGTGCGCGAAATATGCAAAATGAGCAATAAGAGTATTCAATGTTGAACCACACAAATAATGCCCACAGAAAAAAAAATTCTTCCGTAGGGCGTTTAGTAGCTTGAGGTTTTTGGAGGAGAACCATAATGATGACGCTTTTGTCGATAACGTCACTTTCCTCGAAAGAAGCCCTCCGAAGGCCGTTAGCCAACAACTACCAGGTTTTTCTTGGATCACGCTACGGAGGCACCGAACAGTGTGTTGAATCACACGGGGTGCGCGAAATATGCGAAATGAGCAACAAGAGTATTCAAAGTTGATTCACACAAATAATTCCCTCAGAAAAAAAATTCTTTTGTGGGGCGTTTAGTAGCCTGAGGTTTTTGGAGGAGAACCATATTGATGCGGCGTTTGTCAATAACGTAAGTGTCCTCGAAAAAAAAGCGCTCCGAAGGCCGTTAGCCAACAACTAACAGGCTATTTCTTGGATCAGGCTACTGAGGCACCGAACAGTGTGTTGAATGACACGGGGCGCGCGCAATATGCAAAATGAGCAATAAGAGTATTCAATGTTGATTCACACAAATAATGCCCTCAGAAAAAAAATTCTTCTGTAGGGCGTTTAGTAGCTTGAGGTTTTTGGAGGTGAACCATAATGATGACGCTTATGTCGATAACGTCACTTTCCTCGAAAGAAGCGCTCCGAAGGCCGTTAGCCAACAACTACCAGGTTTTACTTGGATCACGCAACGGAGGCACCGAACAGTGTGTTGAAGGACACGGGGTGCGCGGAATCTGCGAAATTTGCAACAAGAGAAATCAACGTGGATTGACACAAATACTGCCAACAAAAGAAAATTCTGCTTTAGGCAGTTTAGTAGCTTCAGGTTTTTGGAGGAGAACCATAGGGATGCGGATTTTGTCGATAACGTAAGTGTCCTCGATGGAAGCGTTCCGAAAGCCGTTAGCCAACAACTCCCAGGCTATTTTTTGGATCACGCTACGGAGGCACAGAACCGTGTGTTGAATGACACGGGACGCGCGGAATATGCGAAATTAGCAACAAGAGTAATCAACGTGGATTGACACAAATACTGCCCACAGGAAAAAAAATCTGCTTTAGGCCGTTTAGTAGCTTCAGGTTTTTGGAGGAGAACCATAATGATGCGGCTTTTGTCGATAACTTCAATGTCCTCGAAAGAAGCGCTCCGAAGGCCGTTAGCCAACAACTACCATGATATTTCTTGGATCACGCTACGGAGGCACCGAACAGTGTGTTGAATGACACGGGGAGCGCGGAATATGCAAAATGAGCAACAAGAGTATTCAATATTGATTCACACAAATAATGCCCTGAGAAAAAAAAATTCTGTAGGGCGTTTAGTAGCTGGAGGTTTTTGGAGGAGAACTATATTGATGCGGCGTTTGTCAAACGTGAGTGTACTCGAAAAAAAGTGCTCCGTAAGCCGTTAGCCAACAACCAACAGGCTTTTTCTTGGATCAGGCTACTGAGGCACCGAACAGTGTTTAATGACACGGGGTGAGCGAAATATGCAAAATGAGCAACAAGAGTATTCAATGTTGATTCACACAAATAATGCCATCAGAAAAAAAATTCTTCTGTAGGGCTTTTAGTAGCTTCAGGTTTTTGCAGGAGAACCATAATGATGCGGCGTTTGTATAACGTAAGTGTCCTCGAACAAAAAGCGCTCCAAAGACCGTTAGCCAACAACTAACAGGCTATTTCTTCGATCACGCTACTGAGGCACCAACAGTGTGTTGAATGACACGGGGTGCGCGAAATATGCGAAATGAGCAACAACAGTAATCAACGTCGATTGACACAAATACTGCCCACAGAAAAAAAATTTTGCTTTAAGCCGTTTAGTAGCTTCAGGTTTTTGGCGGAGAACCATAATGATGATGCTTTTGTCGATAACGTCAGTTTCCTCGAAAGAAGCGCTCCGAAGGCCGTTAGCCAACAACTATCTGGCTATTACTTGGATCACGCTACTGAGGCACCGAACAGTGTGTTGAATGACACGGTGTGCGCGAGATATGCGCAATGAGCAACAAGAGTATTCAATGTTGATTCACAGAAATAATGCCCTCAGAAAAAAAAAATTTCTGTAGGGTATTTATAGCTTCAGGTTTTTGCAGGAGAACCATAATGATGCGGCGTTTATCAAACACGTAAGTGTCCTAGAAAAAAAAGCGCTCCGAAGGCCGTTAGCAAACAACTAACAGGCTATTTCTTGGATCACCCTACTGAGGCACCGAACAGTGTGTTGAATGACACGGGGTGCGCGAAATATGCAAAATGAGCAACAAGAGTATTCAATATTGATTCACACGAATAATGCCCTCAGAAAAAAATTATTCTGTAGGGCGTTTAGTAGCTTGAGGTTTTTGGAGGAGAACCATACTGATGCGGCGTTTGTCAAACATGAAAGTGTCCTAGAAATACAAGCGCTCCGAAGGCCGTTAGCAAACAACTAACACGCTACTGAGGCACCGAACAGTGTGTTGAATGACACGGGGTGCGCGAAATATGCAAAATGAGCAACAAGAGTATTCAATATTGATTCACACAAATAATGCCCTGAGAAAAAAAAAATTCTTCTGTAGGGCGTTTAGTAGCTTGAGGTTTTTGGAGGAGAACCATAATGATGCGGCGTTTGTATAACGTAAGTGTCCTCGAAAAAAAGCGCTCCGAAGGCCGTTAGCCAAAAACTAACAGGCTATTTCTTGGATCACGCTACTGAGGCACCGAACAGTGTGTTGAATGATACGGGGTGCGCGAAATATGCGAAATGAGCAACAAGAGTATTCAAAGTTGATTCACACAAATAATTCCCTCAGAAAAAAACATTCTTCTGTATTGTGTTTAGTAGCTTGAGGTTTTTGGAGGAGAACCATATTGATGCGGCGTTTGTCAATAACTTAAGTGTACTCGAAAAAAAGCGCTCCGAAGGCCGCTAGCCAACAACTAAAAGGCTATGTCTTGGATCAGGCTACTGACGCACCGAACAGTGTGTTGAATGACACGGGGTGCGCGAAATATGCAAAATGAGCAACAAGAGTATTCAATGTTGATTCACAGAAATAATGCCCTCAGAAAAAAAAATTCTTCTGTAGGGCATATATAGCTTCAGGTTTTTGCAGGAGAACCATAATGATGCGGCGTTTGTCAAACACGTAAGTGTCCTAGAAAAAAAAAGCGCTCCGAAGGCCGTTAGCAAACAACTAACAGGCTATTTCTTGGATCACCCTACTGAGGCACCGAACAGTGTGTTGAATGACACGGGGTGCGCGAAATATGCAAAATGAGCAACAAGAGTATTCAATATTGATTCACACGAATAATGCCCTCAGAAAAAAATTCATCTGTAGGGCGTTTAGTAGCTTGAGGTTTTTGGAGGAGAACCATAATGATGCGGCGTTTGTCAAACATGAAAGTGTCCTAGAAAAAAAGCGCTCCGAAGGGCGTTAGCAAACAACTAACACGCTACTGAGGCACCGAACAGTGTGTTGAATGACACGGGGTGCGCGAAATATGCAAAATGAGCAACAAGAGTATTCAATATTGATTCACACAAATAATGCCCTCAGAAAAAAAACATTCTTCTGTAGGGCGTTTAGTAGCTTGAGGGTTTTGGAGGAGAACCATATTGATGCGGCGTTTGTCAATAACGTAAGTGTACTCGAAAAAAAGCGCTCCGAAGGCCGTTAGCCAGCAACTAACAGGCAATTTCTTGGATCACGCTACTGAGGCACCGAACAGTGTGTTGAATGATACGGGGTGCGCGAAATATCGGAAATGAGCGACAAGAGTATTCAAAGTTGATTCACACAAATAATTCCCTCCGAAAAAAACATTCTTCTGTACTGCGTTTAGTAGCTTGAGGTTTTTGGAGGAGAACCATATTGATGCGGCGTTTGTCAATAACGTAAGTGTACTCGAAAAAAAGCGTTCCGAAGGCCGTTAGCCAACAACTAGCAGGCTATTTCTTGGATCACGCTACGGAGGTACCGAACAGTGTTGAATGACACAGGGTGCGCGAAATATGCGAAATGAGCAACAAGAGTATTCGATGTTGATTGACACAAATATTGCCCTCAGAAAAAAAATTCTTCTGTAGGGCGTTTAGTAGCTTCAGGTTTTTGGAGGAACACCATATAGATGCGGCGTTTTTATAACGTAAGTGTCCTCGAAAAAAAAGCGCTCCGAAGGCCGTTAGCCAAGAACTAACAGGCAATTTCTTGGATCACGCTACTGAGGCACCGAACAGTGTGTTGAATGACACGGGGTGCGCGAATTATGCAAAATGAGCAATAAGAGTATTCAATGTTGAACCACACAAATAATGCCCACCGAAAAAAAAATTCTTCTGTAGGGCGTTTAGTAGCTTGAGGTTTTTGGAGGAGAACCATAATGATGACGCTTTTGTCGATAACGTCACTTTCCTCGAAAGAAGCCCTCCGAAGGCCGTTAGCCAACAACTACCAGGTTTTTCTTGGATCACGCTACGGAGGCACCGAACAGTGTGTTGAATCACACGGGGAGTGCGGAATATGCGAAAATAGCAACAACAGTAAGCAACGTCGATTGACACAAATACGGCCCACAGAAGAAAATTTTGCTTTAAGCCGTTTAGTAGCTTCAGGTTTTTGGCGGAGAATGATTATGATGACGCTTTTGTCGATAACGTCAGTTTCCTCGAAAGAAGCGCTCCGAAGGCCGTTAGCCAACAACTATCTGGCTATTTCTTGGATCACGCTACTGAGGCACCGAACAGTGTGTTGAATGACACGAGGTGCGCGAAATATGCGAAATGAGCAACAAGAGTATTCAAAGTTGATTCACACAAATAATTCCCTCAGGAAAAAAAATTCTTCTGTAGGGCGTTTAGTAGCTTGAGGTTTTTGGAGGTGAACCATAATGATGACGCTTATGTCGATAACGTCACTTTCATAGAAAGAAGCGCTCCGAAGGCCGTTAGCCAACAACTACCAGGTTTTTCTTGGATCACGCAACGGAGGCACCGAACAGTGTGTTGAATGACACGGGGTGCGCGGAATTTGCGAAATTTGCAACAAGAGAAATCAACGTGGATTGACACAAATACTGCCAACAAAAAAAATTCTGCTTTAGGCCGTTTAGTAGCTTCAGGTTTTTGGAGGAGAACCATAGGGATGCGGATTTTGTCGATAACGTAAGTGTCCTCGATGGAAGCGTTCCGAAAGCCGTTAGCCAACAACTCCCAGGCTATTTCTTGGATCACGCTACGGAGGCACCGAACAGTGTGTTGAATGACACGGGGTGCGCGAGATTGCGAAATGAGCAAGAAGAGCATTCAAAGTTAATTCACACAAATAATTCCCTCAGCAAAAAAACATTCTTCTGTGGGGCGTTTAGTAGCATGAGGTTTTTGGAGGAGAACCATATTGATGCGGCGTTTGTCAATAACGTAAGTGTACTCGAAAAAAAGCGCTCCGAAGGCCTTTAGCCAACAACTAACAGGCTATGTCTTGGATCAGGCTACTGAGGCACCGAACAGTGTGTTGAATAACACGGGGTACGCGAAATATGCAAAATGAGCAACAAGAGTATTCAATGTTGATTCACAGAAATAATGCCCTCAGAAAAAAAAATTTTCTGTAGGGCATTTATAGCTTCAGGTTTTTGCAGGAGAACCATAATGATGCGGCGTTTATCAAACACGTAAGTGTCCGAGAAAAAAAAGCGCTCCGAAGGCCGTTAGCAAACAACTAACAGGCTATTTCTTGGATCACCCTACTGAGGCACCGAACCGTGTGTTGAATGACACGGGGTGCGCGAAATATGCAAAATGAGCAACAAGAGTATTCAATATTGATTCACACGAATAATGCCCTCAGAAAAAAATTATTCTGTAGGGCGTTTAGTAGCTTGAGGTTTTTGGAGGAGAACCATAATGATGCGGCGTTTGTCAAACATGAAAGTGTCCTAGAAATACAAGCGCTCCGAAGGCCGTTAGCAAACAACTAACACGCTACTGAGGCACCGAACAGTGTGTTGAATGACACGGGGTGCGCGAAATATGCAAAATGAGCAACAAGAGTATTCAATATTGATTCAGACAAATAATGCCCTGAGAAAAAAAAAATTCTTCTGTAGGGCGTTTAGTAGCTTGAGGTTTTTGGAGGAGAACCATATTGATGCGGCGTTTGTCAAACGTGAGTGTACTCGAAAAAAAGCGCTCCGTAAGCCGTTAGCCAACAACCAACAGGCTTTTTCTTGGATCAGGCTACTGAGGCACCGAACAGTGTTGATTGACACGGGGTGCGGGGAATATGCGAAATGAGCAAGAAGAGTATTCAAAGTTGATTGATACAAATATTTCCCTCAGAAAAAAAATTCTTCTGTAGGGCGTTTAGTAGCTTGAGGTTTTTGGAGGAGAACCATAATGATGCGGCGTTTGTATAACGTAAGTGTCCTCGAAAAAAAGCGCTCCGAAGGCCGTTAGCCAAAAACTTACAGGCTATTTCTTGGATCAGGCTACTGAGGCACCGAACAGTGTGTTGAATGACACGGGGTGCGCGCAATATGCAAAATGAGCAATAAGAGTATTCAATGTTGATTCACACAAATAATGCCCTCAGAAAAAAAAAATTCTTCTGTAGGGCGTTTAGTAGCTTGAGGTTTTTGGAGGTGAACCATAATGATGACGCTTATGTCGATAACGTCACTTTCCTCGAAAGAAGCGCTCCGAAGGCCGTTAGCCAACAACTACCAGGTTTTTCTTGGATCACGCAACGGAGGCACCGAACAGTGTGTTGAATGACACGGGGTGCGCGGAATTTGCGAAATTTGCAACAAGAGAAATCAACGTAGATTGACACAAATACTGCCAACAAAAAAAAAATTCTGCTTTAGGCCGTTTAGTAGCTTCAGCTTTTTGGAGAAGAACCATAGGGATGCGGATTTTGTCGATAACGTAAGTGTCCTCGATGGAAGCGTTCCGAAAGCCGTTAGCCAAACAACTCCCAGGCTATTTCTTGGATCACGCTACGGAGGCACAGAACAGTGTGTTGAATGACACGGGACGCGCGGAATATGCGAAATTAGCAACAAGAGTAATCAACGTGGATCGACACAAATACTGCCCACAGGAAAAAAAATCTGCTGTAGGCCGTTTAGTAGCTTCAGGTTTTTGGAGGAGAACCATAATGATGCGGCTTTTGTCGATAACTTCAGTGTCCTCGAAAGAAGCGCTCCGAAGGCCGTTAGCCAACAACTGCCATGATATTTCTTGGATCACGCTACGGAGGCACCGAACAGTGTGTTGAATGACACGGGGAGCGCGGAATATGCGAAAATAGGAACAACAGTAATCAACGTGGATTGACACAAATACTGCCCACAGAAAAAAAATTTTGCTTTAAGCCGTTTAGTAGCTTCAGGTTTTTGGCGGAGAACCATAATGATGATGCTTTTGTCGATAACGTCAGTTTCCTCGAAAGAAGCGCTCCGAAGGCCGTTAGCCAACAACTATCTGGCTATTACTTGGATCACGCTACTGAGGCACCGAACAGTGTGTTGAATGACACGGGGTGCGCGAGATATGCGCAATGAGCAACAAGAGTATTCAAAGTTAATTCACACAAATAATTCCCTCAGCAAAAAAACATTCTTCTGTGGGGCGTTTAGTAGCATGAGGTTTTTGGAGGAGAACCATATTGATGCGGCGTTTGTCAATAACGTAAGTGTACTCGAAAAAAAGCGCTCCGAAGGCCGTTAGCCAACAACTAACAGGCTATGTCTTGGATCAGGCTACTGAGGCACCGAACAGTGTGTTGAATGACACGGGGTGCGCGAAATATGCAAAATGAGCAACAAGAGTATTCAATGTTGATTCACAGAAATAATGCCCTCAGAAAAAAAAATTTTCTGTAGGGCATTTATAGCTTCAGGTTTTTGCAGGAGAACCATAATGATGCGGCGTTTATCAAACACGTAAGTGTCCTAGAAAAAAAAGCGCTCCGAAGGCCGTTAGCAAACAACTAACAGGCTATTTCTTGGATCACCCTACTGAGGCACCGAACAGTGTGTTGAATGACACGGGGTGCGCAAAATATGCAAAATGAGCAACAAGAGTATTCAATATTGATTCACACAAATAATACCCTCAGAAAAAAATTCTTCTGTAGGGCGTTTAGTAGCTTGAGGTTTTTGAAGGAGAACCATAATGATGCGGCGTTTGTCAAACATGACAGTGTCCTAGAAATAAAAGCGCTCCGAAGGCCGTTAGCAAACAACTAACACGCTACTGAGGCACCGAACAGTGCTGATTGACACGGGGTGCGGGGACTATGCGAAATGAGCAACAAGAGTAATCAATGTTGATTCACACAAATAATGTCCACCGAAAAAAATTCTTCTGTAGGGCGTTTAGTTGCTTAAGGTTTTTGGAGGAGTACCATATGATGTGGCGTTTGTCAAACACGTAAGTGTCCTAGAAAAAAAAAACGTCCTCCGAAGGCCGTTAGCCAACAACTAACAGTCTATTTCTTGGATCACGCTACTGAGGCACCGATCAGTGTGTTGAATGACACGGGGTGCGCGAAATATGCGAAATGAGCAACAAGAGTATTCAAAGTTGATTGACACAAATAATTCCCTCAGAAAAAAACATTCTTCTGTATTGCGTTTAGTAGCTTGAGGTTTTTGGAGGAGAACCATAATAATGCGGCGTTTGTCAATAACGTAAGTGTACTCGAAAAAAAGCGCTCCGAAGGCCGTTAGCCAACAACTAACAGGCTATTTCTTGGATCAGGCTACTGAGGCACCGAACAGTGTGTTGAATGACACGGGGTGCGCGAAATATGCAAAATGAGCAATAAGAGTATTCAATGTTGAACCACACAAATAATGCCCACAGAAAAAAAAATTCTTCCGTAGGGCGTTTAGTAGCTTGAGGTTTTTGGAGGAGAACCATAATGATGACGCTTTTGTCGATAACGTCACTTTCCTCGAAAGAAGCCCTCCGAAGGCCGTTAGCCAACAACTACCAGGTTTTTCTTGGATCACGCTACGGAGGCACCGAACAGTGTGTTGAATCACACGGGGTGCGCGAAATATGCGAAATGAGCAACAAGAGTATTCAAAGTTGATTCACACAAATAATTCCCTCAGAAAAAAAATTCTTTTGTGGGGCGTTTAGTAGCCTGAGGTTTTTGGAGGAGAACCATATTGATGCGGCGTTTGTCAATAACGTAAGTGTCCTCGAAAAAAAAGCGCTCCGAAGGCCGTTAGCCAACAACTAACAGGCTATTTCTTGGATCAGGCTACTGAGGCACCGAACAGTGTGTTGAATGACACGGGGCGCGCGCAATATGCAAAATGAGCAATAAGAGTATTCAATGTTGATTCACACAAATAATGCCCTCAGAAAAAAATTCTTCTGTAGGGCGTTTAGTAGCTTGAGGTTTTTGGAGGTGAACCATAATGATGACGCTTATGTCGATAACGTCACTTTCCTCGAAAGAAGCGCTCCGAAGGCCGTTAGCCAACAACTACCAGGTTTTACTTGGATCACGCAACGGAGGCACCGAACAGTGTGTTGAAGGACACGGGGTGCGCGGAATTTGCGAAATTTGCAACAAGAGAAATCAACGTGGATTGACACAAATACTGCCAACAAAAGAAAATTCTGCTTTAGGCAGTTTAGTAGCTTCAGGTTTTTGGAGGAGAACCATAGGGATGCGGATTTTGTCGATAACGTAAGTGTCCTCGATGGAAGCGTTCCGAAAGCCGTTAGCCAACAACTCCCAGGCTATTTTTTGGATCACGCTACGGAGGCACAGAACCGTGTGTTGAATGACACGGGACGCGCGGAATATGCGAAATTAGCAACAAGAGTAATCAACGTGGATTGACACAAATACTGCCCACAGGAAAAAAAATCTGCTTTAGGCCGTTTAGTAGCTTCAGGTTTTTGGAGGAGAACCATAATGATGCGGCTTTTGTCGATAACTTCAATGTCCTCGAAAGAAGCGCTCCGAAGGCCGTTAGCCAACAACTACCATGATATTTCTTGGATCACGCTACGGAGGCACCGAACAGTGTGTTGAATGACACGGGGAGCGCGGAATATGCAAAATGAGCAACAAGAGTATTCAATATTGATTCACACAAATAATGCCCTGAGAAAAAAAAATTCTGTAGGGCGTTTAGTAGCTGGAGGTTTTTGGAGAAGAACTATATTGATGCGGCGTTTGTCAAACGTGAGTGTACTCGAAAAAAAGTGCTCCGTAAGCCGTTAGCCAACAACCAACAGGCTTTTTCTTGGATCAGGCTACTGAGGCACCGAACAGTGTTTAATGACACGGGGTGAGCGAAATATGCAAAATGAGCAACAAGAGTATTCAATGTTGATTCACACAAATAATGCCATCAGAAAAAAAATTCTTCTGTAGGGCTTTTAGTAGCTTCAGGTTTTTGCAGGAGAACCATAATGATGCGGCGTTTGTATAACGTAAGTGTCCTCGAACAAAAAGCGCTCCAAAGACCGTTAGCCAACAACTAACAGGCTATTTCTTCGATCACGCTACTGAGGCACCAACAGTGTGTTGAATGACACGGGGTGCGCGAAATATGCGAAATGAGCAACAACAGTAATCAACGTCGATTGACACAAATACTGCCCACAGAAAAAAAATTTTGCTTTAAGCCGTTTAGTAGCTTCAGGTTTTTGGCGGAGAACCATAATGATGATGCTTTTGTCGATAACGTCAGTGTCCTCGAAAGAAGCGCTCCGAAGGCCGTTAGCCAACAACTATCTGGCTATTACTTGGATCACGCTACTGAGGCACCGAACAGTGTGTTGAATGACACGGTGTGCGCGAGATATGCGGAATGAGCAACAAGAGTATTCAATGTTGATTCACAGAAATAATGCCCTCAGAAAAAAAAAATTTCTGTAGGGCATTTATAGCTTCAGGTTTTTGCAGGAGAACCATAATGATGCGGCGTTTATCAAACACGTAAGTGTCCTAGAAAAAAAAGCGCTCCGAAGGCCGTTAGCAAACAACTAACAGGCTATTTCTTGGATCACCCTACTGAGGCACCGAACAGTGTGTTGAATGACACGGGGTGCGCGAAATATGCAAAATGAGCAACAAGAGTATTCAATATTGATTCACACGAATAATGCCCTCAGAAAAAAATTATTCTGTAGGGCGTTTAGTAGCTTGAGGTTTTTGGAGGAGAACCATACTGATGCGGCGTTTGTCAAACATGAAAGTGTCCTAGAAATACAAGCGCTCCGAAGGCCGTTAGCAAACAACTAACACGCTACTGAGGCACCGAACAGTGTGTTGAATGACACGGGGTGCGCGAAATATGCAAAATGAGCAACAAGAGTATTCAATATTGATTCACACAAATAATGCCCTGAGAAAAAAAAAATTCTTCTGTAGGGCGTTTAGTAGCTTGAGGTTTTTGGAGGAGAACCATAATGATGCGGCGTTTGTATAACGTAAGTGTCCTCGAAAAAAAGCGCTCCGAAGGCCGTTAGCCAAAAACTAACAGGCTATTTCTTGGATCACGCTACTGAGGCACCGAACAGTGTGTTGAATGATACGGGGTGCGCGAAATATGCGAAATGAGCAACAAGAGTATTCAAAGTTGATTCACACAAATAATTCCCTCAGAAAAAAACATTCTTCTGTATTGTGTTTAGTAGCTTGAGGTTTTTGGAGGAGAACCATATTGATGCGGCGTTTGTCAATAACTTAAGTGTACTCGAAAAAAAGCGCTCCGAAGGCCGCTAGCCAACAACTAAAAGGCTATGTCTTGGATCAGGCTACTGACGCACCGAACAGTGTGTTGAATGACACGGGGTGCGCGAAATATGCAAAATGAGCAACAAGAGTATTCAATGTTGATTCACAGAAATAATGCCCTCAGAAAAAAAAATTCTTCTGTAGGGCATATATAGCTTCAGGTTTTTGCAGGAGAACCATAATGATGCGGCGTTTGTCAAACACGTAAGTGTCCTAGAAAAAAAAAGCGCTCCGAAGGCCGTTAGCAAACAACTAACAGGCTATTTCTTGGATCACCCTACTGAGGCACCGAACAGTGTGTTGAATGACACGGGGTGCGCGAAATATGCAAAATGAGCAACAAGAGTATTCAATATTGATTCACACGAATAATGCCCTCAGAAAAAAATTCATCTGTAGGGCGTTTAGTAGCTTGAGGTTTTTGGAGGAGAACCATAATGATGCGGCGTTTGTCAAACATGAAAGTGTCCTAGAAAAAAAGCGCTCCGAAGGGCGTTAGCAAACAACTAACACGCTACTGAGGCACCGAACAGTGTGTTGAATGACACGGGGTGCGCGAAATATGCAAAATGAGCAACAAGAGTATTCAATATTGATTCACACAAATAATGCCCTCAGAAAAAAAACATTCTTCTGTAGGGCGTTTAGTAGCTTGAGGGTTTTGGAGGAGAACCATATTGATGCGGCGTTTGTCAATAACGTAAGTGTACTCGAAAAAAAGCGCTCCGAAGGCCGTTAGCCAGCAACTAACAGGCTATTTCTTGGATCACGCTACTGAGGCACCGAACAGTGTGTTGAATGATACGGGGTGCGCGAAATATCGGAAATGAGCGACAAGAGTATTCAAAGTTGATTCACACAAATAATTCCCTCCGAAAAAAACATTCTTCTGTACTGCGTTTAGTAGCTTGAGGTTTTTGGAGGAGAACCATATTGATGCGGCGTTTGTCAATAACGTAAGTGTACTCGAAAAAAAGCGTTCCAAAGGCCGTTAGCCAACAACTAGCAGGCTATTTCTTGGATCACGCTACGGAGGTACCGAACAGTGTTGAATGACACAGGGTGCGCGAAATATGCGAAATGAGCAACAAGAGTATTCGATGTTGATTGACACAAATATTGCCCTCAGAAAAAAAATTCTTCTGTAGGGCGTTTAGTAGCTTCAGGTTTTTGGAGGAACACCATATAGATGCGGCGTTTTTATAACGTAAGTGTCCTCGAAAAAAAAGCGCTCCGAAGGCCGTTAGCCAAGAACTAACAGGCAATTTCTTGGATCACGCTACTGAGGCACCGAACAGTGTGTTGAATGACACGGGGTGCGCGAATTATGCAAAATGAGCAATAAGAGTATTCAATGTTGAACCACACAAATAATGCCCACCGAAAAAAAAATTCTTCTGTAGGGCGTTTAGTAGCTTGAGGTTTTTGGAGGAGAACCATAATGATGACGCTTTTGTCGATAACGTCACTTTCCTCGAAAGAAGCCCTCCGAAGGCCGTTAGCCAACAACTACCAGGTTTTTCTTGGATCACGCTACGGAGGCACCGAACAGTGTGTTGAATCACACGGGGAGTGCGGAATATGCGAAAATAGCAACAACAGTAAGCAACGTCGATTGACACAAATACGGCCCACAGAAGAAAATTTTGCTTTAAGCCGTTTAGTAGCTTCAGGTTTTTGGCGGAGAATGATTATGATGACGCTTTTGTCGATAACGTCAGTTTCCTCGAAAGAAGCGCTCCGAAGGCCGTTAGCCAACAACTATCTGGCTATTTCTTGGATCACGCTACTGAGGCACCGAACAGTGTGTTGAATGACACGAGGTGCGCGAAATATGCGAAATGAGCAACAAGAGTATTCAAAGTTGATTCACACAAATAATTCCCTCAGGAAAAAAAATTCTTCTGTAGGGCGTTTAGTAGCTTGAGGTTTTTGGAGGTGAACCATAATGATGACGCTTATGTCGATAACGTCACTTTCATAGAAAGAAGCGCTCCGAAGGCCGTTAGCCAACAACTACCAGGTTTTTCTTGGATCACGCAACGGAGGCACCGAACAGTGTGTTGAATGACACGGGGTGCGCGGAATTTGCGAAATTTGCAACAAGAGAAATCAACGTGGATTGACACAAATACTGCCAACAAAAAAAATTCTGCTTTAGGCCGTTTAGTAGCTTCAGGTTTTTGGAGGAGAACCATAGGGATGCGGATTTTGTCGATAACGTAAGTGTCCTCGATGGAAGCGTTCCGAAAGCCGTTAGCCAACAACTCCCAGGCTATTTCTTGGATCACGCTACGGAGGCACCGAACAGTGTGTTGAATGACACGGGGTGCGCGAGATTGCGAAATGAGCAAGAAGAGTATTCAAAGTTAATTCACACAAATAATTCCCTCAGCAAAAAAACATTCTTCTGTGGGGCGTTTAGTAGCATGAGGTTTTTGGAGGAGAACCATATTGATGCGGCGTTTGTCAATAACGTAAGTGTACTCGAAAAAAAGCGCTCCGAAGGCCTTTAGCCAACAACTAACAGGCTATGTCTTGGATCAGGCTACTGAGGCACCGAACAGTGTGTTGAATAACACGGGGTACGCGAAATATGCAAAATGAGCAACAAGAGTATTCAATGTTGATTCACAGAAATAATGCCCTCAGAAAAAAAAATTTTCTGTAGGGCATTTATAGCTTCAGGTTTTTGCAGGAGAACCATAATGATGCGGCGTTTATCAAACACGTAAGTGTCCGAGAAAAAAAAGCGCTCCGAAGGCCGTTAGCAAACAACTAACAGGCTATTTCTTGGATCACCCTACTGAGGCACCGAACCGTGTGTTGAATGACACGGGGTGCGCGAAATATGCAAAATGAGCAACAAGAGTATTCAATATTGATTCACACGAATAATGCCCTCAGAAAAAAATTATTCTGTAGGGCGTTTAGTAGCTTGAGGTTTTTGGAGGAGAACCATAATGATGCGGCGTTTGTCAAACATGAAAGTGTCCTAGAAATACAAGCGCTCCGAAGGCCGTTAGCAAACAACTAACACGCTACTGAGGCACCGAACAGTGTGTTGAATGACACGGGGTGCGCGAAATATGCAAAATGAGCAACAAGAGTATTCAATATTGATTCAGACAAATAATGCCCTGAGAAAAAAAAAATTCTTCTGTAGGGCGTTTAGTAGCTTGAGGTTTTTGGAGGAGAACCATATTGATGCGGCGTTTGTCAAACGTGAGTGTACTCGAAAAAAAGCGCTCCGTAAGCCGTTAGCCAACAACCAACAGGCTTTTTCTTGGATCAGGCTACTGAGGCACCGAACAGTGTTGATTGACACGGGGTGCGGGGAATATGCGAAATGAGCAAGAAGAGTATTCAAAGTTGATTGATACAAATATTTCCCTCAGAAAAAAAATTCTTCTGTAGGGCGTTTAGTAGCTTGAGGTTTTTGGAGGAGAACCATAATGATGCGGCGTTTGTAAAACGTAAGTGTCCTCGAAAAAAAGCGCTCCGAAGGCCGTTAGCCAAAAACTTACAGGCTATTTCTTGGATCACGCTACTGAGGCACCGAACAGTGTGTTGAATGATACGGGGTGCGCGAAATATGCGAAATGAGCAACAAGAGTATTCAAAGTTGATTCACACAAATATTTCCCTCAGAAAAAAAACATTCTTCTGTATTGTGTTTAGTAGCTTGAGGTTTTTGGAGGAGAACCATATTGATGCGGCGTCTGTCGATAACTTAAGTGTACTCGAAAAAAAGCACTCCGAAGGCCGTTAGCCAACAACTAACAGGCTATGTCTTGGATCAGGCTACTGAGGCACCGAACAGTGTGTTGAATGACACGTGTTGCGCGAAATATGCAAAATGAGCAACAAGAGTATTCAATGTTGATTCACAGAAATAATGCCCTCAGAAAAAACATTTTTCTCTAGGGCGTTTAGTAGGTTCAGTTTTTTGCAGGAGAACCATAATGATGCGGCGTTTGTCAAACACGTAAGTGTCCTAGAAAAAAAAAGCGCTCCGAAGGCCTTTAGCAAACAACTAACAGGCTATTTCTTGGATCACCCTACTGAGGCACCGAACAGTGTGTTGAATGACACGGGGTGCGCGAAATATGCAAAATGAGCAACAACAGTATTCAATATTGATTCACACGAATAATGCCCTCAGAAAAAAATTCTTCTGTAGGGCGTTTAGTAGCTTGAGGTTTTTGGAGGAGAACCATAATGATGCGGCGTTTTTCAAACATGAAAGTGTCCTAGAAAAAAAAGCGCTCCGAAGGCCGTTAGCAAACAACTAACACGCTACTGAGGCACCGAACAGTGTGTTGAATGACACGGGGTGCGCGAAATATGCAAAATGAGCAACAAGAGTATTCAATATTGATTCACACGAATAATGCCCTCAGAAAAAAATTCTTCTGTAGGGCGTTTAGTAGCTTGAGGTTTTTGGAGGAGAACCATAATGATTCGGCGTTTGTCAAACATGAAAGTGTCCTAGAAAAAAAAAGCGCTCTGAAGGCCGTTAGCAAACAACTAACACGCTACTGAGGCACCGAACAGTGTGTTGAATGACACGGGGTGCGCGAAATATGCAAAATGAGCAACAAGAGTGTTCAATATTGATTCACACAAATAATGCCCTCAGAAAAAAAAAATTCTTCTGTAAGGCGTTTAGTAGCTTGAGGTTTTTGG
The DNA here is from genome assembly GCF_048455015.1 of Haemaphysalis longicornis. Lineage (NCBI taxonomy): Eukaryota > Metazoa > Arthropoda > Arachnida > Ixodida > Ixodidae > Haemaphysalis > Haemaphysalis longicornis. Next base: position 65,914,243 of record NW_027526214.1, on the reverse strand, counting down.
AGGAGAACCATATTGATGCGGCGTTTGTCAAACGTGAGTGTACTCGAAAAAAAGCGCTCCGTAAGCCGTTAGCCAACAACCAACAGGCTTTTTCTTGGATCAGGCTACTGAGGCACCGAACAGTGTTGATTGACACGGGGTGCGGGGAATATGCGAAATGAGCAACAAGAGTATTCAAAGTTGATTCACACAAATAATTCCCTCAGAAAAAAAATTCTTCTGTGGGGCGTTTAGTCGCCTGAGGTTTTTGGAGGAGAACCATATTGATGCGGCGTTTGTCAATAACGTAAGTGTCCTCGAAAAAAAAGCGCTCCGAAGGCCGTTAGCCAACAACTAACAGGCTATTTCTTGGATCAGGCTACTGAGGCACCGAACAGTGTGTTGAATGACACGGGGTGCGCGCAATATGCAAAATGAGCAATAAGAGTATTCAATGTTGATTCACACAAATAATGCCCTCAGAAAAAAAATTCTTCTGTAGGGCGTTTAGTAGCTTGAGGTTTTTGGAGGTGAACCATAATGATGACGCTTATGTCGATAACGTCACTTTCCTCGAAAGAAGCGCTCCGAAGGCCGTTAGCCAACAACTACCAGGTTTTTCTTGGATCACGCAATGGAGGCACCGAACAGTGTGTTGAATGACACGGGGTGCGCAGAATTTGCGAAATTTGCAACAAGAGAAATCAACGTGGATTGACACAAATACTGCCAACAAAAAAAATTCTGCTTTAGGCCGTTTAGTAGCTTCAGCTTTTTGGAGGAGAACCATAGGGATGCGGATTTTGTCGATAACGTAAGTGTCCTCGATGGAAGCGTTCCGAAAGCCGTTAGCCAAACAACTCCCAGGCTATTTCTTGGATCACGCTACGGAGGCACAGAACAGTGTGTTGAATGACACGGGACGCGCGGAATATGCGAAATTAGCAACAAGAGTAATCAACGTGGATTGACACAAATACTGCCCACAGGAAAAAAAATCTGCTTTAGGCCGTTTAGTAGCTTCAGGTTTTTGGAGGAGAACCATAATGATGCGGCTTTTGTCGATAACTTCAGTGCCCTCGAAAGAAGCGCTCCGAAGGCCGTTAGCCAACAACTACCATGATATTTCTTGGATCACGCTACGGAGGCACCGAACAGTGTGTTGAATGACACGGGGAGCGCGGAATATGCAAAATGAGCAACAAGAGTATTCAATATTGATTCACACAAATAATGCCCTGAGAAAAAAAAATTCTTCTGTAGGGCGTTTAGTAGCTGGAGGTTTTTGGAGGAGAACTATATTGATGCGGCGTTTGTCAAACGTGAGTGTACTCGAAAAAAAGTGCTCCGTAAGCCGTTAGCCAACAACCAACAGGCTTTTTCTTGGATCAGGCTACTGAGGCACCGAACAGTGTTTAATGACACGGGGTGAGCGAAATATGCAAAATGAGCAACAAGAGTATTCAATGTTGATTCACACAAATAATGCCATCAGAAAAAAAAATTCTTCTGTAGGGCTTTTAGTAGCTTCAGGTTTTTGCAGGAGAACCATAATGATGCGGCGTTTGTATAACGTAAGTGTCCTCGAACAAAAAGCGCTCCAAAGACCGTTAGCCAACAACTAACAGGCTATTTCTTCGATCACGCTACTGAGGCACCAACAGTGTGTTGAATGACACGGGGTGCGCGAAATATGCGAAATGAGCAACAACAGTAATCAACGTCGATTGACACAAATACTGCCCACAGAAAAAAAATTTTGCTTTAAGCCGTTTAGTAGCTTCAGGTTTTTGGCGGAGAACCATAATGATGATGCTTTTGTCGATAACGTCAGTTTCCTCGAAAGAAGCGCTCCGAAGGCCGTTAGCCAACAACTATCTGGCTATTACTTGGATCACGCTACTGAGGCACCGAACAGTGTGTTGAATGACACGGTGTGCGCGAGATATGCGCAATGAGCAACAAGAGTATTCAATGTTGATTCACAGAAATAATGCCCTCAGAAAAAAAAAATTTCTGTAGGGCATTTATAGCTTCAGGTTTTTGCAGGAGAACCATAATGATGCGGCGTTTATCAAACACGTAAGTGTCCTAGAAAAAAAAGCGCTCCGAAGGCCGTTAGCAAACAACTAACAGGCTATTTCTTGGATCACCCTACTGAGGCACCGAACAGTGTGTTGAATGACACGGGGTGCGCGAAATATGCAAAATGAGCAACAAGAGTATTCAATATTGATTCACACGAATAATGCCCTCAGAAAAAAATTATTCTGTAGGGCGTTTAGTAGCTTGAGGTTTTTGGAGGAGAACCATAATGATGCGGCGTTTGTCAAACATGAAAGTGTCCTAGAAATACAAGCGCTCCGAAGGCCGTTAGCAAACAACTAACACGCTACTGAGGCACCGAACAGTGTGTTGAATGACACGGGGTGCGCGAAATATGCAAAATGAGCAACAAGAGTATTCAATATTGATTCACACAAATAATGCCCTGAGAAAAAAAAAATTCTTCTGTAGGGCGTTTAGTAGCTGGAGGTTTTTGGAGGAGAACTATATTGATGCGGCGTTTGTCAAACGTGAGTGTACTCGAAAAAAAGCGCTCCGTAAGCCGTTAGCCAACAACCAACAGGCTTTTTCTTGGATCAGGCTACTGAGGCACCGAACAGTGTTGATTGACACGGGGTGCGGGGAATATGCGAAATGAGCAAGAAGAGTATTCAAAGTTGATTGATACAAATATTTCCCTCAGAAAAAAAATTCTTCTGTAGGGCGTTTAGTAGCTTGAGGTTTTTGGAGGAGAACCATAATGATGCGGCGTTTGTATAACGTAAGTGTCCTCGAAAAAAAGCGCTCCGAAGGCCGTTAGCCAAAAACTAACAGGCTATTTCTTGGATCACGCTACTGAGGCACCGAACAGTGTGTTGAATGATACGGGGTGCGCGAAATATGCGAAATGAGCAACAAGAGTATTCAAAGTTGATTCACACAAATAATTCCCTCAGAAAAAAACATTCTTCTGTATTGTGTTTAGTAGCTTCAGGTTTTTGGAGGAGAACCATATTGATGCGGCGTTTGTCAATAACTTAAGTGTACTCGAAAAAAAGCGCTCCGAAGGCCGCTAGCCAACAACTAACAGGCTATGTCTTGGATCAGGCTACTGAGGCACCGAACAGTGTGTTGAATGACAGGGGGTGCGCGAAATATGCAAAATGAGCAACAAGAGTATTCAATGTTGATTCACAGAAATAATGCCCTCAGAAAAAAAAATTCTTCTGTAGGGCATATATAGCTTCAGGTTTTTGCAGGAGAACCATAATGATGCGGCGTTTGTCAAACACGTAAGTGTCCTAGAAAAAAAAAGCGCTCCGAAGGGCGTTAGCAAACAACTAACAGGCTATTTCTTGGATCACCCTACTGAGGCACCGAACAGTGTGTTGAATGACACGGGGTGCGCGAAATATGCAAAATGAGCAACAAGAGTATTCAATATTGATTCACACGAATAATGCCCTCAGAAAAAAATTCATCTGTAGGGCGTTTAGTAGCTTGAGGTTTTTGGAGGAGAACCATAATGATGCGGCGTTTGTCAAACATGAAAGTGTCCTAGAAAAAAAGCGCTCCGAAGGGCGTTAGCAAACAACTAACACGCTACTGAGGCACCGAACAGTGTGTTGAATGACACGGGGTGCGCGAAATATGCAAAATGAGCAACAAGAGTATTCAATATTGATTCACACAAATAATGCCCTCAGAAAAAAAAAATTCTTCTGTAGGGCGTTTAGTAGCTTGAGGGTTTTGGAGGAGAACCATATTGATGCGGCGTTTGTCAATAACGTGAGTGTACTCGAAAAAAAGCGCTCCGTAAGCCGTTAGCCAACAACCAACAGGCTTTATCTTGGATCAGGTTACTGATGCACCGAACAGTGTTGATTGACACGGGGTGCGGTGAATATGCGAAATTAGCAACAAGAGTAATCAATGTTGATTCCCACAAATAATTCCCTCAGCAAAAAAACATTCTTCTGTGGGGCGTTTAGTAGCATGAGGTTTTTGGAGGAGAACCATATTGATGCGGCGTTTGTCAATAACGTAAGTGTACTCGAAAAAAAGCGCTCCGAAGGTTGTTAGCCAGCAACTAACAGGCTATTTCTTGGATCACGCTACTGAGGCACCGAACAGTGTGTTGAATGATACGGGGTGCGCGAAATATCGGAAATGAGGGACAAGAGTATTCAAAGTTGATTCACACAAATAATTCCCTCCGAAAAAAAACATTCTTCTGTACTGCGTTTAGTAGCTTGAGGTTTTTGGAGGAGAACCATATTGATGCGGCGTTTGTCAATAACGTAAGTGTACTCGAAAAAAAGCGTTCCGAAGGCCGTTAGCCAACAACTAGCAGGCTATTTCTTGGATCACGCTACGGAGGTACCGAACAGTGTTGAATGACACAGGGTGCGCGAAATATGCGAAATGAGCAACAAGAGTATTCGATGTTGATTGACACAAATATTGCCCTCAGAAAAAAAATTCTTCTGTAGGGCGTTTAGTAGCTTCAGGTTTTTGGAGGAACACCATATAGATGCGGCGTTTTTATAACGTAAGTGTCCTCGAAAAAAAAGCGCTCCGAAGGCCGTTAGCCAAGAACTAACAGGCAATTTCTTTGATCACGCTACTGAGGCACCGAACAGTGTGTTGAATGACACGGGGTGCGCGAATTATGCAAAATGAGCAATAAGAGTATTCAATGTTGATCCACACAAATAATGCCCACCGAAAAAAAAATTCTTCTGTAGGGCGTTTAGTAGCTTGAGGTTTTTGGAGGAGAACCATAATGATGACGCTTTTGTCGATAACGTCACTTTCCTCGAAAGAAGCCCTCCGAAGGCCGTTAGCCAACAACTACCAGGTTTTTCTTGGATCACGCTACGGAGGCACCGAACAGTGTGTTGAATCACACGGGGAGTGCGGAATATGCGAAAATAGCAACAACAGTAAGCAACGTCGATTGACACAAATACGGCCCACAGAAGAAAATTTTGCTTTAAGCCGTTTAGTAGCTTCAGGTTTTTGGCGGAGAATGATTATGATGACGCTTTTGTCGATAACGTCAGTTTCCTCGAAAGAAGCGCTCCGAAGGCCGTTAGCCAACAACTATCTGGCTATTTCTTGGATCCCGCTACTGAGGCACCGAACAGTGTGTTGAATGACACGAGGTGCGCGAAATATGCGAAATGAGCAACAAGAGTATTCAAAGTTGATTCACACAAATAATTCCCTCAGGAAAAAAAATTATTCTGTAGGGCGTTTAGTAGCTTGAGGTTTTTGGAGGTGAACCATAATGATGACGCTTATGTCGATAACGTCACTTTCCTAGAAAGAAGCGCTCCGAAGGCCGTTAGACAACAACTACCAGGTTTTTCTTGGATCACGCAACGGAGGCACCGAACAGTGTGTTGAATGACACGGGGTGCGCGGAATTTGCGAAATTTGCAACAAGAGAAATCAACGTGGATTGACACAAATACTGCCAACAAAAAAAAATTCTGCTTTAGGCCGTTTAGTAGCTTCAGGTTTTTGGAGGAGAACCATAGGGATGCGGATTTTGTCGATAACGTAAGTGTCCTCGATGGAAGCGTTCCGAAAGCCGTTAGCCAACAACTCCCAGGCTATTTCTTGGATCACGCTACGGAGGCACCGAACAGTGTGTTGAATGACACGGGGTGCGCGAGATTGCGAAATGAGCAAGAAGAGTATTCAAAGTTAATTCACACAAATAATTCCCTCAGCAAAAAAACATTCTTCTGTGGGGCGTTTAGTAGCATGAGGTTTTTGGAGGAGAACCATATTGATGCGGCGTTTGTCAATAACGTAAGTGTACTCGAAAAAAAGCGCTCCGAAGGCCTTTAGCCAACAACTAACAGGCTATGTCTTGGATCAGGCTACTGAGGCACCGAACAGTGTGTTGAATAACACGGGGTACGCGAAATATGCAAAACGAGCAACAAGAGTATTCAATGTTGATTCACAGAAATAATGCCCTCAGAAAAAAAAAATTTTCTGTAGGGCATTTATAGCTTCAGGTTTTTGCAGGAGAACCATAATGATGCGGCGTTTATCAAACACGTAAGTGTCCGAGAAAAAAAAGCGCTCCGAAGGCCGTTAGCAAACAACTAACAGGCTATTTCTTGGATCACCCTACTGAGGCACCGAACCGTGTGTTGAATGACACGGGGTGCGCGAAATATGCAAAATGAGCAACAAGAGTATTCAATATTGATTCACACGAATAATGCCCTCAGAAAAAAATTATTCTGTAGGGCGTTTAGTAGCTTGAGGTTTTTGGAGGAGAACCATAATGATGCGGCGTTTGTCAAACATGAAAGTGTCCTAGAAATACAAGCGCTCCGAAGGCCGTTAGCAAACAACTAACACGCTACTGAGGCACCAAACAGTGTGTTGAATAACACGGGGTGCGCGAAATATGCAAAATGAGCAACAAGAGTATTCAATATTGATTCACACAAATAATGCCCTGAGAAAAAAAAAATTCTTCTGTAGGGCGTTTAGTAGCTTGAGGTTTTTGGAGGAGAACCATATTGATGCGGCGTTTGTCAAACGTGAGTGTACTCGAAAAAAAGCGCTCCGTAAGCCGTTAGCCAACAACCAACAGGCTTTTTCTTAGATCAGGCTACTGAGGCACCGAACAGTGTTGATTGACACGGGGTGCGGGGAATATGCGAAATGAGCAACAAGAGTATTCAAAGTTGATTCACACAAATAATTCCCTCAGAAAAAAAATTCTTCTGTGGGGCGTTTAGTCGCCTGAGGTTTTTGGAGGAGAACCATATTGATGCGGCGTTTGTCAATAACGTAAGTGTCCTCGAAAAAAAAGCGCTCCAAAGGCCGTTAGCCAACAACTAACAGGCTATTTCTTGGATCAGGCTACTGAGGCACCGAACAGTGTGTTGAATGACACGGGGTGCGCGCAATATGCAAAATGAGCAATAAGAGTATTCAATGTTGATTCACACAAATAATGCCCTCAGAAAAAAATTCTTCTGTAGGGCGTTTAGTAGCTTGAGGTTTTTGGAGGTGAACCATAATGATGACGCTTATGTCGATAACGTCACTTTCCTCGAAAGAAGCGCTCCGAAGGCCGTTAGCCAACAACTACCAGGTTTTTCTTGGATCACGCAACGGAGGCACCGAACAGTGTGTTGAATGACACGGGGTGCGCGGAATATGCGAAATTAGCAACAAGAGTAATCAACGTGGATTGACACAAATACTGCCCACAGGAAAAAAAATCTGCTTTAGGCCATTTAGTAGCTTCAGGTTTTTGGAGGAGAACCATAATGATGCGGCTTTTGTCGATAACTTCAGTGTCCTCGAAAGAAGCGCTCCGAAGGCCGTTAGCCAACAACTACCATGATATTTCTTGGATCACGCTACGGAGGCACCGAACAGTGTGTTGAATGACACGGGGAGCGCGGAATATGCAAAATGAGCAACAAGAGTATTCAATATTGATTCACACAAATAATGCCCTGAGAAAAAAAAATTCTTCTGTAGGGCGTTTAGTAGCTGGAGGTTTTTGGAGGAAAACTATATTGATGCGGCGTTTGTCAAACGTGAGTGTACTCGAAAAAAAGTGCTCCGTAAGCCGTTAGCCAACAACCAACAGGCTTTTTCTTGGATCAGGCTACAGAGGCACCGAACAGTGTTTAATGACACGGGGTGAGCGAAATATGCAAAATGAGCAACAAGAGTATTCAATGTTGATTCACACAAATAATGCCATCAGAAAAAAAATTCTTCTGTAGGGCTTTTAGTAGCTTCAGGTTTTTGCAGGAGAACCATAATGATGCGGCGTTTGTATAACGTAAGTGTCCTCGAACAAAAAGCGCTCCAAAGACCGTTAGCCAACAACTAACAGGCTATTTCTTCGATCACGCTACTGAGGCACCAACAGTGTGTTGAATGACACGGGGTGCGCGAAATATGCGAAATTAGCAACAACAGTAATCAACGTCGATTCACACAAATACTGCCCACAGAAAAAAAATTTTGCTTTAAGCCGTTTAGTAGCTTCAGGTTTTTGGCGGAGAACCATAATGATGATGCTTTTGTCGATAACGTCAGTTTCCTCGAAAGAAGCGCTCCGAAGGCCGTTAGCCAACAACTATCTGGCTATTACTTGGATCACGCTACTGAGGCACCGAACAGTGTGTTGAATGACACGGTGTGCGCGAGATATGCGCAATGAGCAACAAGAGTATTCAATGTTGATTCACAGAAATAATGCCCTCAGAAAAAAAAAATTTCTGTAGGGCATTTATAGCTTCAGGTTTTTGCAGGAGAACCATAATGATGCGGCGTTTATCAAACACGTAAGTGTCCTAGAAAAAAAAGCGCTCCGAAGGCCGTTAGCAAACAACTAACAGGCTATTTCTTGGATCACCCTACTGAGGCACCGAACAGTGTGTTGAATGACACGGGGTGCGCGAAATATGCAAAATGAGCAACAAGAGTATTCAATATTGATTCACACGAATAATGCCCTCAGAAAAAAATTATTCTGTAGGGCGTTTAGTAGCTTGAGGTTTTTGGAGGAGAACCATAATGATGCGGCGTTTGTCAAACATGAAAGTGTCCTAGAAATTCAAGCGCTCCGAAGGCCGTTAGCAAACAACTAACACGCTACTGAGGCACCGAACAGTGTGTTGAATGACACGGGGTGCGCGAAATATGCAAAATGAGCAACAAGAGTATTCAATATTGATTCACACAAATAATGCCCTGAGAAAAAAAAATTCTTCTGTAAGGCGTTTAGTAGCTGGAGGTTTTTGGAGGAGAACTATATTGATGCGGCGTTTGTCAAACGTGAGTGTACTCGAAAAAAAGCGCTCCGTAAGCCGTTAGCCAACAACCAACAGGCTATTTCTTGGATCACGCTACTGAGGCACCGAACAGTGTGTTGAATGACACGGGGTGCGCGCAATATGCAAAATGAGCAATAAGAGTATTCAATGTTGATTCACACAAATAATGCCCTCAGAAAAAAAATTCTTCTGTAGGGCGTTTAGTAGCTTGAGGTTTTTGGAGGTGAACCATAATGATGACGCTTATGTCGATAACGTCACTTTCCTCGAAAGAAGCGCTCCGAAGGCCGTTAGCCAACAACTACCAGGTTTTTCTTGGATCACGCAACGGAGGCACCGAACAGTGTGTTGAATGACACGGGGTGCGCGGAATTTGCGAAATTTGCAACAAGAGAAATCAACGTGGATTGACACAAATACTGCCAACAAAAAAAAATCTGCTTTAGGCCGTTTAGTAGCTTCAGGTTTTTGGAGGAGGACCATAATGATGCGGCTTTTCTCGATAACTTCAGTGTCCTCGAAAGAAGCGCTCCGAAGGCCGTTAGCCAACAACTACCATGATATTTCTTGGATCACGCTACGGAGGCACCGAACAGTGTGTTGAATGACACGGGGAGCGCGGAATATGCAAAATGAGCAACAAGAGTATTCAATATTGATTCACACAAATAATGCCCTGAGAAAAAAAAAATTCTTCTGTAGGGCGTTTAGTAGCTGGAGGTTTTTGGAGGAGAACTATATTGATGCGGCGTTTGTCAAACGTGAGTGTACTCGAAAAAAAGCGCTCCGTAAGCCGTTAGCCAACAACCAACAGGCTATTTCTTGGATCACGCTACTGAGGCACCGAACAGTGTGTTGAATGATACGGGGTGCGCGAAATATGCGAAATGAGCAACAAGAGTATTCAAAGTTGATTCACACAAATAATTCCCTCAGAAAAAAACATTCTTCTGTATTGTGTTTAGTAGCTTGAGGTTTTTGGAGGAGAACCATATTGATGCGGCGTTTGTCAATAACTTAAGTGTACTCGAAAAAAAGCGCTCCGAAGGCCTTTAGCCAACAACTAACAGGCTATGTCTTGGATCAGGCTACTGAGGCACCGAACAGTGTGTTGAATAACACGGGGTACGCGAAATATGCAAAACGAGCAACAAGAGTATTCAATGTTGATTCACAGAAATAATGCCCTCAGAAAAAAAAAAATTTTCTGTAGGGCATTTATAGCTTCAGGTTTTTGCAGGAGAACCATAATGATGCGGCGTTTATCAAACACGTAAGTGTCCGAGAAAAAAAAGCGCTCCGAAGGCCGTTAGCAAACAACTAACAGGCTATTTCTTGGATCACCCTACTGAGGCACCGAACCGTGTGTTGAATGACACGGGGTGCGCGAAATATGCAAAATGAGCAACAAGAGTATTCAATATTGATTCACACGAATAATGCCCTCAGAAAAAAATTATTCTGTAGGGCGTTTAGTAGCTTGAGGTTTTTGGAGGAGAACCATAATGATGCGGCGTTTGTCAAACATGAAAGTGTCCTAGAAATACAAGCGCTCCGAAGGCCGTTAGCAAACAACTAACACGCTACTGAGGCACCAAACAGTGTGTTGAATAACACGGGGTGCGCGAAATATGCAAAATGAGCAACAAGAGTATTCAATATTGATTCACACAAATAATGCCCTGAGAAAAAAAAAATTCTTCTGTAGGGCGTTTAGTAGCTTGAGGTTTTTGGAGGAGAACCATATTGATGCGGCGTTTGTCAAACGTGAGTGTACTCGAAAAAAAGCGCTCCGTAAGCCGTTAGCCAACAACCAACAGGCTTTTTCTTAGATCAGGCTACTGAGGCACCGAACAGTGTTGATTGACACGGGGTGCGGGGAATATGCGAAATGAGCAACAAGAGTATTCAAAGTTGATTCACACAAATAATTCCCTCAGAAAAAAAATTCTTCTGTGGGGCGTTTAGTCGCCTGAGGTTTTTGGAGGAGAACCATATTGATGCGGCGTTTGTCAATAACGTAAGTGTCCTCGAAAAAAAAGCGCTCCAAAGGCCGTTAGCCAACAACTAACAGGCTATTTCTTGGATCAGGCTACTGAGGCACCGAACAGTGTGTTGAATGACACGGGGTGCGCGCAATATGCAAAATGAGCAATAAGAGTATTCAATGTTGATTCACACAAATAATGCCCTCAGAAAAAAATTCTTCTGTAGGGCGTTTAGTAGCTTGAGGTTTTTGGAGGTGAACCATAATGATGACGCTTATGTCGATAACGTCACTTTCCTCGAAAGAAGCGCTCCGAAGGCCGTTAGCCAACAACTACCAGGTTTTTCTTGGATCACGCAACGGAGGCACCGAACAGTGTGTTGAATGACACGGGGTGCGCGGAATATGCGAAATTAGCAACAAGAGTAATCAACGTGGATTGACACAAATACTGCCCACAGGAAAAAAAATCTGCTTTAGGCCATTTAGTAGCTTCAGGTTTTTGGAGGAGAACCATAATGATGCGGCTTTTGTCGATAACTTCAGTGTCCTCGAAAGAAGCGCTCCGAAGGCCGTTAGCCAACAACTACCATGATATTTCTTGGATCACGCTACGGAGGCACCGAACAGTGTGTTGAATGACACGGGGAGCGCGGAATATGCAAAATGAGCAACAAGAGTATTCAATATTGATTCACACAAATAATGCCCTGAGAAAAAAAAATTCTTCTGTAGGGCGTTTAGTAGCTGGAGGTTTTTGGAGGAAAACTATATTGATGCGGCGTTTGTCAAACGTGAGTGTACTCGAAAAAAAGTGCTCCGTAAGCCGTTAGCCAACAACCAACAGGCTTTTTCTTGGATCAGGCTACAGAGGCACCGAACAGTGTTTAATGACACGGGGTGAGCGAAATATGCAAAATGAGCAACAAGAGTATTCAATGTTGATTCACACAAATAATGCCATCAGAAAAAAAATTCTTCTGTAGGGCTTTTAGTAGCTTCAGGTTTTTGCAGGAGAACCATAATGATGCGGCGTTTGTATAACGTAAGTGTCCTCGAACAAAAAGCGCTCCAAAGACCGTTAGCCAACAACTAACAGGCTATTTCTTCGATCACGCTACTGAGGCACCAACAGTGTGTTGAATGACACGGGGTGCGCGAAATATGCGAAATTAGCAACAACAGTAATCAACGTCGATTCACACAAATACTGCCCACAGAAAAAAAATTTTGCTTTAAGCCGTTTAGTAGCTTCAGGTTTTTGGCGGAGAACCATAATGATGATGCTTTTGTCGATAACGTCAGTTTCCTCGAAAGAAGCGCTCCGAAGGCCGTTAGCCAACAACTATCTGGCTATTACTTGGATCACGCTACTGAGGCACCGAACAGTGTGTTGAATGACACGGTGTGCGCGAGATATGCGCAATGAGCAACAAGAGTATTCAATGTTGATTCACAGAAATAATGCCCTCAGAAAAAAAAAATTTCTGTAGGGCATTTATAGCTTCAGGTTTTTGCAGGAGAACCATAATGATGCGGCGTTTATCAAACACGTAAGTGTCCTAGAAAAAAAAGCGCTCCGAAGGCCGTTAGCAAACAACTAACAGGCTATTTCTTGGATCACCCTACTGAGGCACCGAACAGTGTGTTGAATGACACGGGGTGCGCGAAATATGCAAAATGAGCAACAAGAGTATTCAATATTGATTCACACGAATAATGCCCTCAGAAAAAAATTATTCTGTAGGGCGTTTAGTAGCTTGAGGTTTTTGGAGGAGAACCATAATGATGCGGCGTTTGTCAAACATGAAAGTGTCCTAGAAATTCAAGCGCTCCGAAGGCCGTTAGCAAACAACTAACACGCTACTGAGGCACCGAACAGTGTGTTGAATGACACGGGGTGCGCGAAATATGCAAAATGAGCAACAAGAGTATTCAATATTGATTCACACAAATAATGCCCTGAGAAAAAAAAATTCTTCTGTAAGGCGTTTAGTAGCTGGAGGTTTTTGGAGGAGAACTATATTGATGCGGCGTTTGTCAAACGTGAGTGTACTCGAAAAAAAGCGCTCCGTAAGCCGTTAGCCAACAACCAACAGGCTATTTCTTGGATCACGCTACTGAGGCACCGAACAGTGTGTTGAATGACACGGGGTGCGCGCAATATGCAAAATGAGCAATAAGAGTATTCAATGTTGATTCACACAAATAATGCCCTCAGAAAAAAAATTCTTCTGTAGGGCGTTTAGTAGCTTGAGGTTTTTGGAGGTGAACCATAATGATGACGCTTATGTCGATAACGTCACTTTCCTCGAAAGAAGCGCTCCGAAGGCCGTTAGCCAACAACTACCAGGTTTTTCTTGGATCACGCAACGGAGGCACCGAACAGTGTGTTGAATGACACGGGGTGCGCGGAATTTGCGAAATTTGCAACAAGAGAAATCAACGTGGATTGACACAAATACTGCCAACAAAAAAAAATCTGCTTTAGGCCGTTTAGTAGCTTCAGGTTTTTGGAGGAGGACCATAATGATGCGGCTTTTCTCGATAACTTCAGTGTCCTCGAAAGAAGCGCTCCGAAGGCCGTTAGCCAACAACTACCATGATATTTCTTGGATCACGCTACGGAGGCACCGAACAGTGTGTTGAATGACACGGGGAGCGCGGAATATGCAAAATGAGCAACAAGAGTATTCAATATTGATTCACACAAATAATGCCCTGAGAAAAAAAAAATTCTTCTGTAGGGCGTTTAGTAGCTGGAGGTTTTTGGAGGAGAACTATATTGATGCGGCGTTTGTCAAACGTGAGTGTACTCGAAAAAAAGCGCTCCGTAAGCCGTTAGCCAACAACCAACAGGCTATTTCTTGGATCACGCTACTGAGGCACCGAACAGTGTGTTGAATGATACGGGGTGCGCGAAATATGCGAAATGAGCAACAAGAGTATTCAAAGTTGATTCACACAAATAATTCCCTCAGAAAAAAACATTCTTCTGTATTGTGTTTAGTAGCTTGAGGTTTTTGGAGGAGAACCATATTGATGCGGCGTTTGTCAATAACTTAAGTGTACTCGAAAAAAAGCGCTCCGAAGGCCGCTAGCCAACAACTAACAGGCTATGTCTTGGATCAGGCTACTGAGGCACCGAACAGTGTGTTGAATGACACGGGGTGCGCGAAATATGCAAAATGAGCAACAAGAGTATTCAATGTTGATTCACAGAAATAATGCCCTCAGAAAAAAAAATTCTTCTGTAGGGCATATATAGCTTCAGGTTTTTGCAGGAGAACCATAATGATGCGGCGTTTGTCAAACACGTAAGTGTCCTAGAAAAAAAAAGCGCTCCGAAGGCCGTTAGCAAACTAACAGGCTATTTCTTGGATCACCCTACTGAGGCACCGAACAGTGTGTTGAATGACACGGGGTGCGCGAAATATGCAAAATGAGCAACAAGAGTATTCAATATTGATTCACACAAATAATGCCCTGAGAAAAAAAAATTCTTCTGTAGGGCGTTTAGTAGCTGGAGGTTTTTGGAGGAGAACTATATTGATGCGGCGTTTGTCAAACGTGAGTGTACTCGAAAAAAAGCGCTCCGTAAGCCGTTAGCCAACAACCAACAGGCTTTTTCTTGGATCAGGCTACTGAGGCACCGAACAGTGTTGATTGACACGGGGTGCGGGGAATATGCGAAATGAGCAAGAAGAGTATTCAAAGTTGATTGATACAAATATTTCCCTCAGAAAAAAAATTCTTCTGTAGGGCGTTTAGTAGCTTGAGGTTTTTGGAGGAGAACCATAATGATGCTGCGTTTGTATAACGTAAGTGTCCTCGAAAAAAAGCGCTCCGAAGGCCGTTAGCCAAAAACTAACAGGCTATTTCTTGGATCACGCTACTGAGGCACCGAACAGTGTGTTGAATGATACGGGGTGCGCGAAATATGCGAAATGAGCAACAAGAGTATTCAAAGTTGATTCACACAAATAATTCCCTCAGAAAAAAACATTCTTCTGTATTGTGTTAGTAGCTTGAGGTTTTTGGAGGAGAACCATATTGATGCGGCGTTTGTCAATAACGTAAGTGTACTCGAAAAAAAGCACTCCGAAGGCCGTTAGCCAACAACTAACAGGCTATGTCTTGGATCAGGCTACTGAGGCACCGAACAGTGTGTTGAATGACACGGGTTGCGCGAAATATGCAAAATGAGCAACAAGAGTATTCAATGTTAATTCACAGAAATAATGCCCTCAGAAAAAACATTTTTCTCTAGGGCGTTTAGTAGGTTCAGTTTTTTGCAGGAGAACCATAATGATGCGGCGTTTGTCAAACACGTAAGTGTCCTAGAAAAAAAAGCGCTCCGAAGGCCTTTAGCAAACAACTAACAGGCTATTTCTTGGATCACCCTACTGAGGCACCGAACAGTGTGTTGAATGACACGGGGTGCGCGAAATATGCAAAATGAGCAACAACAGTATTCAATATTGATTCACACGAATAATGCCCTCAGAAAAAAATTCTTCTGTAGGGCGTTTAGTAGCTTGAGGTTTTTGGAGGAGAACCATAATGATGCGGCGTTTTTCAAACATGAAAGTGTCCTAGAAAAAAAAGCGCTCCGAAGGCCGTTAGCAAACAACTAACACGCTACTGAGGCACCGAACAGTGTGTTGAATGACACGGGGTGCGCGAAATATGCAAAATGAGCAACAAGAGTATTCAATATTGATTCACACGAATAATGCCCTCAGAAAAAAATTCTTCTGTAGGGCGTTTAGTAGCTTGAGGTTTTTGGAGGAGAACCATAATGATTCGGCGTTTGTCAAACATGAAAGTGTCCTAGAAAAAAAAAGCGCTCCGAAGGCCGTTAGCAAACAACTAACACGCTACTGAGGCACCGAACAGTGTGTTGAATGACACGGGGTGCGCGAAATATGCAAAATGAGCAACAAGAGTGTTCTATATTGATTCACACAAATAATGCCCTCAGAAAAAAAAATTCTTCTGTAAGGCGTTTAGTAGCTTGAGGTTTTTGGAGGAGAACCATATTGATGCGGCGTTTGTCAAACGTGAGTGTACTCGAAAAAAAGCTCTCCGTAAGCCGTTAGCCAACAACCAACAGGCTTTTTCTTGGATCAGGCTACTGAGGCACCGAACAGTGTTGATTGACACGGGGTGCGGGGAATATGCGAAATGAGCAACAAGAGTATTCAAAGTTGATTCACACAAATAATTCCCTCAGAAAAAAAATTCTTCTGTGGGGCGTTTAGTCGCCTGAGGTTTTTGGAGGAGAACCATATTGATGCGGCGTTTGTCAATAACGTAAGTGTCCTCGAAAAAAAGCGCTCCAAAGGCCGTTAGCCAACAACTAACAGGCTATTTCTTGGATCAGGCTACTGAGGCACCGAACAGTGTGTTGAATGACACGGGGTCTGCGCAATATGCAAAATGAGCAACTAGAGTATTCAAAGTTGATTCACACAAATAATTCCCTCAGAAAAAAACATTCTTCTGTATTGTGTTTAGTAGCTTGAGGTTTTTGGAGGAGAACCATATTGATGCGGCGTTTGTCAATAACTTAAGTGTACTCGAAAAAAAGCGCTCCGAAGGCCGCTAGCCAACAACTAACAGGCTATGTCTTGGATCAGGCTACTGAGGCACCGAACAGTGTGTTGAATGACACGGTGTGCGCGAGATATGCGCAATGAGCAACAAGACTATTCAATGTTGATTCACAGAAATAATGCCCTCAGAAAAAAATTCTTCTGTAGGGCGTTTAGTAGCTTGAGGTTTTTGGAGGAGAACCATATTGATGCGGCGTTTGTCAATAACGTGAGTGTACTCGAAAAAAAGCGCTCCGTAAGCCGTTAGCCAACAACCAACAGGCTTTATCTTGGATCAGGTTACTGATGCACCGAACAGTGTTGATTGACACGGGGTGCGGTGAATATGCGAAATTAGCAACAAGAGTAATCAATGTTGATTCCCAAAAATAATTCCCTCAGCAAAAAAACATTCTTCTGTGGGGCGTTTAGTAGCATGAGGTTTTTGGAGGAGAACCATATTGATGCGGCGTTTGTCAATAACGTAAGTGTACTCGAAAAAAAGCGCTCCGAAGGCCGTTAGCCAGCAACTAACAGGCTATTTCTTGGATCACGCTACTGAGGCACCGAACAGTGTGTTGAATGATACGGGGTGCGCGAAATATCGGAAATGAGCGACAAGAGTATTCAAAGTTGATTCACACAAATATTTCCCTCCGAAAAAAACATTCTTCTGCATTGCGTTTAGTAGCTTGAGGTTTTTGGAAGAGAACCATACTGATGCGGCGTTTGTCAATAACGTAAGTGTACTCGAAAAAAAGTGTTCCGAAGGCCGTTAGCCACCAACTAGCAGGCTATTTCTTGGATCACGCTACGGTGGTACCGAACAGTGTTGAATGACACAGGGTGCGCGAAATATGCGAAATGAGCAACAAGAGTATTCGATGTTGATTGACACAAATATTGCCCTCAGAAAAAAAATTCTTCTGTAGGGCGTTTAGTAGCTTCAGGTTTTTGGAGGAGCACCATATAGATGCGGCGTTTTTATAACGTAAGTGTCCTCGAAAAAAAAGCGCTCCGAAGGCCGTTAGCCAACAACTAACAGGCAATTTCTTGGATCACGCTACTGAGGCACCGAACAGTGTGTTGAATGACACGGGGTGCGCGAAATATGCAAAATGAGCAATAAGAGTATTCAATGTTCAACCACACAAATAATGCCCACCGAAAAAAAAATTCTTCTGTAGGGCGTTTAGTAGCTTGAGGTTTTTGGAGGAGAACCATAATGATGACGCTTTTGTCGATAACGTCACTTTCCTCGAAAGAAGCCCTCCGAAGGCCGTTAGCCAACAACTACCAGGTTTTTCTTGGATCACGCTACGGAGGCACCGAACAGTGTGTTGAATCACACGGGGAGTGCGGAATATGCGAAAATAGCAACAACAGTAAGCAACGTCGATTGACACAAATACGGCCCACCGAAGAAAATTTTGCTTTAAGCCGTTTAGTAGCTTCAGGTTTTTGGCGGAGAATGATTATGATGACGCTTTTGTCGACAACGTCAGTTTCCTCGAAAGAAGCGCTCCGAAGGCCGTTAGCCAACAACTACCAGGTTTTTCTTGGATCACGCAACGGAGGCACCGAACAGTGTGTTGAATGACACGGGGTGCGCGGAATTTGCGAAATTTGCAACAAGAGAAATCAACGTGGATTGACACAAATACTGCCAACAAAAGAAAATTCTGCTTTAGGCCGTTTAGTAGCTTCAGGTTTTTGGAGGAGAACCATAGGGATGCGGATTTTGTCGATAACGTAAGTGTCCTCGATGGAAGCGTTCCGAAAGCCGTTAGCCAACAACTCCCAGGCTATTTCTTGGATCACGCTACGGAGGCACCGAACAGTGTGTTGAATGACACGGGGTGCGCGAGATTGCGAAATGAGCAAGAAGAGTATTCAAAGTTAATTCACACAAATAATTCCCTCAGCAAAAAAACATTCTTCTGTGGGGCGTTTAGTAGCATGAGGTTTTTGGAGGAGAACCATATTGATGCGGCGTTTGTCAATAACGTAAGTGTACTCGAAAAAAAGCGCTCCGAAGGCCTTTAGCCAACAACTAACAGGCTATGTCTTGGATCAGGCTAATGAGGCACCGAACAGTGTGTTGAATAACACGGGGTACGCGAAATATGCAAAATGAGCAACAAGAGTATTCAATGTTGATTCACAGAAATAATGCCCTCAGAAAAAAAAAATTTTCTGTAGGGCATTTATAGCTTCAGGTTTTTGCAGGAGAACCATAATGATGCGGCGTTTATCAAACACGTAAGTGTCCGAGAAAAAAAAAGCGCTCCGAAGGCCGTTAGCAAACAACTAACAGGCTATTTCTTGGATCACCCTACTGAGGCACCGAACCGTGTGTTGAATGACACGGGGTGCGCGAAATATGCAAAATGAGCAACAAGAGTATTCAATATTGATTCACACGAATAATGCCCTTAGAAAAAAATTATTCTGTAGGGCGTTTAGTAGCTTGAGGTTTTTGGAAGAGAACCATAATGATGCGGCGTTTGTCAAACATGAAAGTGTCCTAGAAATACAAGCGCTCCGAAGGCCGTTAGCAAACAACTAACACGCTACTGAGGCACCGAACAGTGTGTTGAATGACACGGGGTGCGCGAAATATGCAAAATGAGCAACAAGAGTATTCAATATTGATTCACACAAATAATGCCCTGAGAAAAAAAAATTCTTCTGTAGGGCGTTTAGTAGCTTGAGGTTTTTGGAGGAGAACCATATTGATGCGGCGTTTGTCAAACGTGAGTGTACTCGAAAAAAAGCGCTCCGTAAGCCGTTAGACAACAACCAACAGGCTTTTTCTTGGATCAGGCTACTGAGGCACCGAACAGTGTTGATTGACACGGGTTGCGGGGAATATGCGAAATGAGCAAGAAGAGTATTCAAAGTTGATTGATACAAATATTTCCCTCAGAAAAAAAATTCTTCTGTAGGCCGTTTAGTAGCTTGAGGTTTTTGGAGGAGAACCATAATGATGCGGCGTTTGTATAACGTAAGTGTCCTCGAAAAAAAGCGCTCCGAAGGCCGTTAGCCAAAAACTTACAGGCTATTTCTTGGATCACGCTACTGAGTCACCGAACAGTGTGTTGAATGATACGGGGTGCGCGAAATATGCGAAATGAGCAACAAGAGTATTTAAAGTTGATTCACACAAATATTTCCCTCAGAAAAAAAAACATTCTTCTGTATTGTGTTTAGTAGCTTGAGGTTTTTGGAGGAGAACCATATTGATGCGGCGTTTGTCGATAACTTAAGTGTACTCGAAAAAAAGTGCTCCGAAGGCCGTTAGCCAACAACTAACAGGCTATGTCTTGGATCAGGCTACTGAGGCACCGAACAGTGTGTTGAATGACACGGGGTGCGCGAAATATGCAAAATGAGCAACAAGAGTATTCAATGTTGATTCACAGAAATAATGCCCTCAGAAAAAAAAATTCTTCTGTAGGGCATTTATAGCTTCAGGTTTTTGCAGGAGAATCATAATGATGATGCTTTTGTCGATAACGTCAGTTTCCTCGAAAGAAGCGCTCCGAAGGCCGTTAGCCAACAACTATCTGGCTATTACTTGGATCACGCTACTGAGGCACCGAACAGTGTGTTGAATGACACGGGGTGCGCGAAATATGCGCAATGAGCAACAAGAGTATTCAATATTGATTCACACGAATAATGCCCTCAGAAAAAAATTCTTCTGTAGGGCGTTTAGTAGCTTGAGGTTTTTGGAGGAGAACCATAATGATGCGCCGTTTGTCAAACATGAAAGTGTCCTAGAAAAAAAGCGCTCCGAAGGGCGTTAGCAAACAACTAACACGCTACGGAGGCACCGAACAGTGTGTTGAATGACACGGGGTGCGCGAAATATGCAAAATGAGCAACAAGAGTATTCAATATTCATTCACACAAATAATGCCCCCAGAAAAAAAATTCTTCTGTAGGGCGTTTTGTAGCTTGAGATTTTTGGAGGAGAACCATAATGATGCGGCGTTTGTATAACGTAAGTGTCCTCGAAAAAAAGCGCTCCGAAGCCCGTTAGCCAACAACTAACAGGCTATTTCTTGGATCACGCTACTGAGGCACCGAACAGTGTGTTGAATGATACGGGGTGCGCGAAATATGCGAAATGAGCAACAAGAGTATTCAAAGTTGATTCACACAAATAATTCCCTCAGAAAAAAACATTCTTCTGTATTGTGTTTAGTAGCTTGAGGTTTTTGGAGGAGAACCATATTGATGCGGCGTTTGTCAATAACGTAAGTGTACTCGAAAAAAAGCGCCCCGAAGGCCGTTAGCCAACAACTCACAGGCTATGTCTTGGATCAGGCTACTGAGGAACCGAACAGTGTGTTGAATGACACGGGGTGCGCGAAATATGCAAAATGAGCAACAAGAGTATTCAATGTTGATTCACAGAAATAATGCCCTCAGAAAAAAAAATTCTTCAGTAGGGCATTTATAGCTTCAGGTTTTTGCAGGAGAACCATAATGATGCGGCGTTTGTCAAACACGTAAGTGTCCTAGAAAAAAAAAGCGCTCCGAAGGCCGTTAGCAAACAACTAGCAGGCTATTTCTTGGATCACCCTACTGAGGCACCGAACAGTGTGTTGAATGACACGGGGTGCGCGAAATATGCAAAATGAGCAACAAGAGTATTCAATATTGATTCACACGAATAATGCCCTCAGAAAAAAATTCTTCTGTAGGGCGTTTAGTAGCTTGAGGTTTTTGGAGGAGAACCATAATGATGCGCCGTTTGTCAAACATGAAGTGTCCTAGAAAAAAAGCGCTCCGAAGGGCGTTAGCAAACAACTAACACGCTACGGAGGCACCGAACAGTGTGTTGAATGACACGGGGTGCGCGAAATATGCAAAATGAGCAACAAGAGTATTCAATATACATTCACACAAATAATGCCCCCAGAAAAAAAAATTCTTCTGTAGGGCGTTTAGTAGCTTGAGGTTTTTGGAGGAGAACCATAATGATGCGGCGTTTGTATAACGTAAGTGTCCTCGAAAAAAAGCGCTCCGAAGCCCGTTAGCCAACAACTAACAGGCTATTTCTTGGATCACGCTACTGAGGCACCGAACAGTGTGTTGAATGATACGGGGTGCGCGAAATATGCGAAATGAGCAACAAGAGTATTCAAAGTTGATTCACACAAATAATTCCCTCAGAAAAAAACATTCTTCTGTATTGTGTTAGTAGCTTGAGGTTTTTGGAGAACCATATTGATGCGGCATTTGTCAATAACATAAGTGTACTCGAAAAAAAGCACTCCGAAGGCCGTTAGCCAACAACTAACAGGCTATGTCTTGGATCAGGCTACTGAGGCACCGAACAGTGTGTTGAATGACACGGGTTGCACGAAATATGCAAATAGAGCAACAAGAGTATTCAATGTTGATGCACAGAAATAATTCCCTCAGAAAAAAACATTCTTCTGTATTGTGTTTAGTAGCTTGAGGTTTTTGGAGGAGAACCATATTGATGCGGCGTTTGTCAATAACGTAAGTGTACTCGAAAAAAAGCGCTCCGAAGGCCGTTAGCCAACAACTAACAGGCTATGTCTTGGATCAGGCTACTGAGGCACCGAACAGTGTGTTGAATGGCACGGGGTGCGCGAAATATGCAAAATGAGCAACAAGAGTATTCAATGTTGATTCACAGAAATAATGCCCTCAGAAAAAAAAAATTCTTCAGTAGGGCATTTATAGCTTCAGGTTTTTGCAGGAGAACCATAATGATGCGGCGTTTGTCAAACACGTATCTGTCCTAGAAAAAAAAAGCGCTCCGAAGGCCGTTAGCAAACAACTAACCGGCTATGCCTTGGATCAGGCTACTGAGGCACCGAACAGTGTGTTCAATGACACGGGGTGCGCGAAATATGCAAAATGAGCAACAAGAGTATTCAATGTTGATTCACAGAACTAATGCCCTCAGAAAAAAATTCTTCTGTAGGGCATTTAGTAGCTTCAGGTTTTTGCAGGAGAAAAATAATGATGCGGCGTTTGTCAAACACGTA
Source organism: Haemaphysalis longicornis (assembly GCF_048455015.1). Classification (NCBI taxonomy): domain Eukaryota; kingdom Metazoa; phylum Arthropoda; class Arachnida; order Ixodida; family Ixodidae; genus Haemaphysalis; species Haemaphysalis longicornis. The sequence goes on along the minus strand of NW_027526214.1, from coordinate 65,891,763 downwards.
GGTGTCCTAGAAAAAAAAAAGCGCTCCGAAGGCCGTTAGCAAACAACTAACAGGCTATTTCTTGGATCACCCTACTGAGGCACCGAACAGTGTGTTGAATGACACGGGGTGCGCGAAATATGCAAAATGAGCAACAACAGTATTCAATATTGATTCACACGAATAATGCCCTCAGAAAAAAATTCTTCTGTAGGGCTCTTCTTCTGTAGTAGCTTGAGGTAGTAGCTGTAGTAGCTTGAGGTTTTCTTCTGTAGTAGCTTGATGTTTTTGGAGGAGAACCATATTGATGCGGCGTTTGTCAATAACGTGAGTGTACTCGAAAAAAAGCGCTCCGTAAGCCGTTAGCCAACAACCAACAGGCTTTATCTTGGATCAGGTTACTGATGCACCGAACAGTCTTGATTGACACGGGGTGCGGTGAATATGCGAAATTAGCAACAAGAGTAATCAATGTTGATTCCCACAAATAATTCCCTCAGCAAAAAAACATTCTTCTGTGGGGCGTTTAGTAGCATGAGGTTTTTGGAGGAGAACCATATTGATGCGGCGTTTGTCAATAACGTAAGTGTACTCGAAAAAAAGCGCTCCGAAGTCCGTTAGCCAGCAAATAACAGGCTATTTCTTGGATCACGCTACTGAGGCACCGAACAGTGTGTTGAATGATACGGGGTGCGCGAAATATCGGAAATGAGCGACAAGAGTATTCAAAGTTGATTCACACAAATAATTCCCTCCGAAAAAAACATTCTTCTGTATTGCGTTTAGTAGCTTGAGGTTTTTGGAAGAGAACCATATTGATGCGGCGTTTGTCAATAACGTAAGTGTACTCGAAAAAAGTGTTCCGAAGGCCGTTAGCCAACAACTAGCAGGCTATTTCTTGGATCCCGCTACGGAGGTACCGAACAGTGTGTTGAGTAGCACGAGGTGCGCGAAATATGCGAAATGAGCAACAAGAGTATTCAAAGTTGATTCACACAAATAATTCCCTCAGAAAAAAAAATTCTTCTGTAGGGCGTTCAGTAGCTTGAGGTTTTTGCAGGTGAACCATAATGATGACGCTTATGTCGATAACGTCACTTTCCTCGAAAGAAGCGCTCCGAAGGCCGTTAGCCAACAACTACCAGGTTTTTCTTGGATCACGCTACGGAGGCACCGAACAGTGTGTTGAATCACACGGGGAGTGCGGAATATGCGAAAATAGCAACAACAGTAAGCAACGTCGATTGACACAAATACGGCCCACAGAAGAAAATTTTGCTTTAAGCCGTTAAGTAGCTTCAGGTTTTTGGCGGAGAACCATAATGATGATGCTTTTGTCGATAACGTCAGTTTCCTCGAAAGAAGCGCTCCGAATGCCGTTAGCCAACAACTATCTGGCTATTACTTGGATCACGCTACTGAGGCACCGAACAGTGTGTTGAATGACACGGGGTGCGCGAAATATGCGAAATGAGCAACAAGAGTATTCAAAGTTGATTCACACAAATAATTCCCTCAGAAAAAAAAATTCTTCTGTAGGGCGTTTAGTAGCTTGAGGTTTTTGGAGGTGAACCATAATGATGACGCTTATGTCGATAACGTCACTTTCCTCGAAAGAAGCGCTCCGAAGGCCGTTAGCCAACAACTACCAGGTTTTTCTTGGATCACGCAACGGAGGCACCGAACAGTGTGTTGAATGACACGGGGTGCGCGGAATTTGCGAAATTTGCAACAAGAGAAATCAACGTGGATTGACACAAATACTGCCAACAAAAAAAAATTCTGCTTTAGGGCGTTTAGTAGCTTCAGGTTTTTGGAGGAGAACCATAGGGATGCGGATTTTGTCGATAACGTAAGTGTCCTCGATGGAAGCGTTCCGAAAGCCGTTAGCCAACAACTCCCAGGCTATTTCTTGGATCACGCTACGGAGGCACCGAACAGTGTGTTGAATGACACGGGGTGCGCGAGATTGCGAAATGAGCAAGAAGAGTATTCAAAGTTAATTCACACAAATAATTCCCTCAGCAAAAAAACATTCTTCTGTGGGGCGTTTAGTAGCATGAGGTTTTTGGAGGAGAACCATATTGATGCGGCGTTTGTCAATAACGTAAGTGTACTCGAAAAAAAGCGCTCCGAAGGCCTTTAGCCAACAACTAACAGGCTATGTCTTGGATCAGGCTACTGAGGCACCGAACAGTGTGTTGAATAACACGGGGTACGCGAAATATGCAAAATGAGCAACAAGAGTATTCAATGTTGATTCACAGAAATAATGCCCTCAGAAAAAAAAAATTCTTCAGTAGGGCATTTATAGCTTCAGGTTTTTGCAGGAGAACCATAATGATGCGGCGTTTGTCAAACACGTAAGTGTCCTAGAAAAAAAAAGCGCTCCGAAGGCCGTTAGCAAACAACTAGCAGGCTATTTCTTGGATCACCCTACTGAGGCACCGAACAGTGTGTTGAATGACACGGGGTGCGCGAAATATGCAAAATGAGCAACAAGAGTATTCAATATTGATTCTCACGAATAATGCCCTCAGAAAAAAATTCTTCTGTAGGGCGTTTAGTAGCTTGAGGTTTTTGGAGGAGAACCGTAATGATGCGCCGTTTGTCAAACATGAAAGTGTCCTAGAAAAAAAGCGCTCCGAAGGGCGTTAGCAAACAACTAACACGCTACGGAGGCACCGAACAGTGTGTTGAATGACACGGGGTGCGCGAAATATGCAAAATGAGCAACAAGAGTATTCAATATTCATTCACACAAATAATGCCCCCAGAAAAAAAAATTCTTCTGTAGGGCGTTTAGTAGCTTGAGGTTTTTGGAGGAGAACCATAATGATACGGCGTTTGTATAACGTAAGTGTCCTCGAAAAAAAGCGCTCCGAATCCCGTTAGCCAACAACTAACAGGCTATTTCTTGGATCACGCTACTGAGGCACCGAACAGTGTGTTGAATGATACGGGGTGCGCGAAATATGCGAAATGAGCAACAAGAGTATTCAAAGTTGATTCACACAAATAATTCCCTCAGAAAAAAACATTCTTCTGTATTGTGTTAGTAGCTTGAGGTTTTTGGAGAACCATATTGATGCGGCATTTGTCAATAACATAAGTGTACTCGAAAAAAAAGCACTCCGAAGGCCTTTAGCCAACAACTAACAGGCTATGTCTTGGATCAGGCTACTGAGGCACCGAACAGTGTGTTGAATGACACGGGTTGCACGAAATATGCAAAATGAGCAACAAGAGTATTCAATGTTGATTCACAGAAATAATTCCCTCAGAAAAAAACATTCTTCTGTATTGTGTTTAGTAGCTTGAGGTTTTTGGAGGAGAACCATATTGATGCGGCGTTTGTCAATAACGTAAGTGTACTCGAAAAAAAGCGCTCCGAAGGCCGTTAGCCAACAACTAACAGGCTATGTCTTGGATCAGGCTACTGAGGCACCGAACAGTGTGTTGAATGGCACGGGGTGCGCGAAATATGCAAAATGAGCAACAAGAGTATTCAATGTTGATTCACAGAAATAATGCCCTCAGAAAAAAAAAATTCTTCAGTAGGGCATTTATAGCTTCAGGTTTTTGCAGGAGAACCATAATGATGCGGCGTTTGTCAAACACGTATGTGTCCTAGAAAAAAAAAGCGCTCCGAAGGCCGTTAGCAAACAACTAACAGGCTATGCCTTGGATCAGGCTACTGAGGCACCGAACAGTGTGTTCAATGACACGGGGTGCGCGAAATATGCAAAATGAGCAACAAGAGTATTCAATGTTGATTCACAGAACTAATGCCCTCAGAAAAAAAATTCTTCTGTAGGGCATTTAGTAGCTTCAGGTTTTTGCAGGAGAAAAATAATGATGCGGCGTTTGTCAAACACGTAGGTGTCCTAGAAAAAAAAAGCGCTCCGAAGGCCGTTAGCAAACAACTAACAGGCTATTTCTTGGATCACCCTACTGAGGCACCGAACAGTGTGTTGAATGACACGGGGTGCGCGAAATATGCAAAATGAGCAACAACAGTATTCAATATTGATTCACACGAATAATGCCCTCAGAAAAAAAGTCTTCTGTAGGGCGTTTAGTAGCTTGAGGTTTTTGGAGGAGAACCATATTGATGCGGCGTTTTTCAAACATGAAAGTGTCCTAGAAAAAAAAGCGCTCCGAAGGCCGTTAGCAAACAACTAACACGCTACTGAGGCACCGAACAGTGTGTTGAATGACACGGGGTGCGCGAAATATGCAAAATGAGCAACAAGAGTATTCAATATTGATTCACACGAATAATGCCCTCAGAAAAAAAATTCTTCTGTAGGGCGTTTAGTAGCTTGAGGTTTTTCGAGGAGAACCATAATGATTCGGCGTTTGTCAAACATGAAAGTGTCCTAGAAAAAAAAGCGCTCCGAAGGCCGTTAGCCAACAACCAACAGGCTTTTTCTTGGATCAGGCTACTGAGGCACCGAACAGTGTTGATTGACACGGGGTGCGGGGAATATGCGAAATGAGCAACAAGAGTATTCAAAGTTGATTCACACAAATAATGCCCTCAGGAAAAAAACTTTTTCTGTAGGGCGTTTAGTAGCTTGAGGTTTTTGGAGGTGAACCATAATGATGACGCTTATGTCGACAACGTCACTTTCCTCGATGGAAGCGTTCCGAAAGCCGTTAGCCAAACAACTCCCAGGCTATTTCTTGGATCACGCTACGGAGGCACAGAACAGTGTGTTGAATGACACGGGACGCGCGGAATATGCGAAATTAGCAACAAGAGTAATCAACGTGGATTGACACAAATACTGCCCACAGGAAAAAAAATATGCTTTAGGCCGTTTAGTAGCTTCAGGTTTTTGGAGGAGAACCATAATGAGGCGGGTTTTGTCGATAACTTCAGTGTCCTCGAAAGAAGCGCTCCGAAGGCCGTTAGCCAACAACTACCATGATATTTCTTGGATCACGCTACGGATGCACCGAACAGTGTGTTGAATGACACGGGGAGCGCGGAATATGCGAAAATAGGAACAACAGTAATCAACGTCGATTGACACAAATACTGCCCACAGAAAAAAATTTTTGCTTTAAGCCGTTTAGTAGCTTCAGGTTTTTGGCGGAGAACCATAATGATGATGCTTTTGTCGATAACGTCAGTTTCCTCGAAAGAAGCGCTCCGAAGGCCGTTAGCCAACAACTATCTGGCTATTACTTGGATCAGGCTACTGAGGCACCGAACAGTGTGTTGAATGACACGGGGTGCGCGAAATATGCAAAATGAGCAACAAGAGCATTCAATGTTGATTCACACAAATAATGCCCTCAGAAAAAAAAAATTTTCTGTAGGGCATTTATAGCTTCAGGTTTTTGCAGGAGAACCATAATGATGCGGCGTTTATCAAACACGTAAGTGTCCTAGAAAAAAAAGCGCTCCGAAGGCCGTTAGCAAACAACTAACAGGCTATTTCTTGGATCACCCTACTGAGGCACCGAACAGTGTGTTGAATGACACGGGGTGCGCGAAATATGCAAAATGAGCAACAAGGGTATTCAATATTGATTCACACGAATAATGCCCTCACAAAAAAATTCTTCTGTAGGGCGTTTAGTAGCTTGAGGTTTTTGGAGGAGAACCATATTGATGCGGCGTTTGTCAAACATGAAAGTGTCCTAGAAATAAAAGCGCTCCGAAGGCCGTTAGCAAACAACTAACACGCTACTGAGGCACCGAACAGTGTGTTGAATGACACGGGGTGCGCGAAATATGCAAAATGAGCAACAAGAGTATTCAATACTGATTCACACAAATAATGCCCTGAGAAAAAAAAATTCTTCTGTAGGGCGTTTAGTAGCTTGAGGTTTTTGGAGGAGAACCATATTGATGCGGCGTTTGTCAAACGTGAGTGTACTCGAAAAAAAGCGCTCCGTAAGCCGTTAGCCAACAACCAACAGGCTTTTTCTTGGATCAGGCTACTGAGGCACCGAACAGTGTTGATTGACACGGGGTGCGGGGAATATGCGAAATGAGCAAGAAGAGTATTCAAAGTTGATTGATACAAATATTTCCCTCAGAAAAAATTCTTCTGTAGGGCGTTTAGTAGCTTGAGGTTTTTGGAGGAGAACCATAATGATGCGGCGTTTGTATAACGTAAGTGTCCTCGAAAAAAAGCGCTCCGAAGGCCGTTAGCCAAAAACTAACAGGCTATTTCTTGGATCACGCTACTGAGGCACCGAACAGTGTGTTGAATGATACGGGGTGCGCGAAATATGCGAAATGAGCAACAAGAGTATTCAATGTTGATTCACAGAAATAATTCCCTCAGAAAAAAACATTCTTCTGTATTGTGTTTAGTAGCTTGAGGTTTTTGGAGGAGAACCATATTGATGCGGCGTTTGTCAATAACGTAAGTGTACTCGAAAAAAAGCGCTCCGAAGGCCGTTAGCCAACAACTAAGAGGCTATGTCTTGGATCAGGCTACTGAGGCACCGAACAGTGTGTTGAATGGCACGGGGTGCGCGAAATATGCAAAATGAGCAACAAGAGTATTCAATGTTGATTCACAGAAATAATGCCCTCAGAAAAAAAAAATTCTTCAGTAGGGCATTTATAGCTTCAGGTTTTTGCAGGAGAACCATAATGATGCGGCGTTTGTCAAACACGTATGTGTCCTAGAAAAAAAAGCGCTCCGAAGGCCGTTAGCAAACAACTAACAGGCTATGCCTTGGATCAGGCTACTGAGGCACCGAACAGTGTGTTCAATGACACGGGGTGCGCGAAATATGCAAAATGAGCAACAAGAGTATTCAATGTTGATTCACAGAACTAATGCCCTCAGAAAAAAAATTCTTCTGTAGGGCATTTAGTAGCTTCAGGTTTTTGCAGGAGAAAAATAATGATGCGGCGTTTGTCAAACACGTAGGTGTCCTAGAAAAAAAAAGCGCTCCGAAGGCCGTTAGCAAACAACTAACAGGCTATTTCTTGGATCACCCTACTGAGGCACCGAACAGTGTGTTGAATGACACGGGGTGCGCGAAATATGCAAAATGAGCAACAACAGTATTCAATATTGATTCACACGAATAATGCCCTCAGAAAAAAAGTCTTCTGTAGGGCGTTTAGTAGCTTGACGTTTTTGGAGGAGAACCATATTGATGCGGCGTTTTTCAAACATGAAAGTGTCCTAGAAAAAAAAAGCGCTCCGAAGGCCGTTAGCAAACAACTAACACGCTACTGAGGCACCGAACAGTGTGTTGAATGACACGGGGTGCGCGAAATATGCAAAATGAGCAACAAGAGTATTCAATATTGATTCACACGAATAATGCCCTCAGAAAAAAAATTCTTCTGTAGGGCGTTTAGTAGCTTGAGGTTTTTGGAGGAGAACCATAATGATTCGGCGTTTGTCAAACATGAAAGTGTCCTAGAAAAAAAAGCGCTCCGAAGGCCGTTAGCCAACAACCAACAGGCTTTTTCTTGGATCAGGCTACTGAGGCACCGAACAGTGTTGATTGACGCGGGGTGCGGGGAATATGCGAAATGAGCAACAAGAGTATTCAAAGTTGATTCACACAAATAATTCCCTCAGAAAAAAATTCTTCTGTGGGGCGTTTAGTAGCCTGAGGTTTTTGGAGGAGAACCATATTGATGCGGCGTTTGTCAATAACGTAAGTGTCCTCGAAAAAAAGCGCTCCGAAGGCCGTTAGCCAACAACTAACAGGCTATTTCTTGGATCAGGCTACTAAGGCACCGAACAGTGTGTTGAATGACACGGGGTGCGCGCAATATGCAAAATGAGCAATAAGAGTATTCAATGTTGATTCACACAAATAATGCCCTCAGAAAAAAAAACTTTTTCTGTAGGGCGTTTAGTAGCTTTAGGTTTTTGGAGGAGAACCATAATGATGCGGCGTTTGTCAAACATGAAAGTGTCCTAGAAATAAAAGCGCTCCGAAGGCCGTTAGCAAACAACTAACACGCTACTGAGGCACCGAACAGTGCTGATTGACACGGGGTGCGGGGACTATGCGAAATGAGCAACAAGAGTAATCAATGTTGATTCACACAAATAATGTCCACCGAAAAAAATTCTTCTGTAGGGCGTTTAGTTGCTTAAGGTTTTTGGAGGAGTACCATATGATGCGGCGTTTGTCAAACACGTAAGTGTCCTAGAAAAAAAAAACGCTCTCCGAAGGCCGTCAGCCAACAACTAACAGTCTATTTCTTGGATCACGCTACTGAGGCACCGATCAGTGTGTTGAATGACACGGGGTGCGCGAAATATGCGAAATGAGCAACAAGAGTATTCAAAGTTGATTGACACAAATAATTCCCTCAGAAAAATACATTCTTCTGTATTGCGTTTAGTAGCTTGAGGTTTTTGGAGGAGAACCATATTGATGCGGCGTATGTCAATAACGTAAGTGTACTCGAAAAAAAGCGCTCCGAAGGCCGTTAGCCAACAACTAACAGGCTATTTCTTGGATCAGGCTACTGAGGCACCGAACAGTGTGTTGAATGACACGGGGTGCGCGAAATATGCAAAATGAGCAATAAGAGTATTCAATGTTGAACCACACAAATAATGCCCACAGAAAAAAAAATTCTTCCGTAGGGCGTTTAGTAGCTTGAGGTTTTTGGAGGAGAACCATAATGATGACGCTTTTGTCGATAACGTCACTTTCCTCGAAAGAAGCCCTCCGAAGGCCGTTAGCCAACAACTACCAGGTTTTTCTTGGATCACGCTACGGAGGCACCGAACAGTGTGTTGAATCACACGGGGTGCGCGAAATATGCGAAATGAGCAACAAGAGTATTCAAAGTTGATTCACACAAATAATTCCCTCAGAAAAAAAATTCTTTTGTGGGGCGTTTAGTAGCCTGAGGTTTTTGGAGGAGAACCATATTGATGCGGCGTTTGTCAATAACGTAAGTGTCCTCGAAAAAAAAGCGCTCCGAAGGCCGTTAGCCAACAACTAACAGGCTATTTCTTGGATCAGGCTACTGAGGCACCGAACAGTGTGTTGAATGACACGGGGCGCGCGCAATATGCAAAATGAGCAATAAGAGTATTCAATGTTGATTCACACAAATAATGCCCTCAGAAAAAAAATTCTTCTGTAGGGCATTTAGTAGCTTGAGGTTTTTGGAGGTGAACCATAATGATGACGCTTATGTCGATAACGTCACTTTCCTCGAAAGAAGCGCTCCGAAGGCCGTTAGCCAACAACTACCAGGTTTTACTTGGATCACGCAACGGAGGCACCGAACAGTGTGTTGAAGGACACGGGGTGCGCGGAATTTGCGAAATTTGCAACAAGAGAAATCAACGTGGATTGACACAAATACTGCCAACAAAAGAAAATTCTGCTTTAGGCCGTTTAGTAGCTTCAGGTTTTTGGAGGAGAACCATAGGGATGCGGATTTTTGTCGATAACGTAAGTGTCCTCGATGGAAGCGTTCCGAAAGCCGTTAGCCAACAACTCCCAGGCTATTTTTTGGATCACGCTACGGAGGCACAGAACCGTGTGTTGAATGACACGGGACGCGCGGAATATGCGAAATTAGCAACAAGAGTAATCAACGTGGATTGACACAAATACTGCCCACAGGAAAAAAAATCTGCTTTAGGCCGTTTAGTAGCTTCAGGTTTTTGGAGGAGAACCATAATGATGCGGCTTTTGTCGATAACTTCAATGTCCTCGAAAGAAGCGCTCCGAAGGCCGTTAGCCAACAACTACCATGATATTTCTTGGATCACGCTACGGAGGCACCGAACAGTGTGTTGAATGACACGGGGAGCGCGGAATATGCGAAAATAGGAACAACAGTAATCAACGTCGATTGACACAAATACTGCCCACAGAAAAAAAATTTTGCTTTAAGCCGTTTAGTAGCTTCAGGTTTTTGGCGGAGAACCATAATGATGATGCTTTTGTCGATAACGTCAGTTTCCTCGAAAGAAGCGCTCCGAAGGCCGTTAGCCAACAACTATCTGGCTATTACTTGGATCAGGCTACTGAGGCACCGAACAGTGTGTTGAATGACACGGGGTGCGCGAAATATGCAAAATGAGCAACAAGAGCATTCAATGTTGATTCACACAAATAATGCCCTCAGAAAAAAAAAATTTTCTGTAGGGCATTTATAGCTTCAGGTTTTTGCAGGAGAACCATAATGATGCGGCGTTTATCTAACACGTAAGTGTCCTAGAAAAAAAAGCGCTCCGAAGGCCGTTAGCAAACAACTAACAGGCTATTTCTTGGATCACCCTACTGAGGCACCGAACAGTGTGTTGAATGACACGGGGTGCGCGAAATATGCAAAATGAGCAACAAGAGTATTCAATATTGATTCACACGAATAATGCCCTCACAAAAAAATTCTTCTGTAGGGCGTTTAGTAGCTTGAGGTTTTTGGAGGAGAACCATAATGATGCGGCGTTTGTCAAACATGAAAGTGTCCTAGAAATAAAAGCGCTCCGAAGGCCGTTAGCAAACAACTAACACGCTACTGAGGCACCGAACAGTGTGTTGAATGACACGGGGTGCGCGAAATATGCAAAATGAGCAACAAGAGTATTCAATACTGATTCACACAAATAATGCCCTGAGAAAAAAAAATTCTTCTGTAGGGCGTTTAGTAGCTTGAGGTTTTTGGAGGAGAACCATATTGATGCGGCGTTTGTCAAACGTGAGTGTACTCGAAAAAAAGCGCTCCGTAAGCCGTTAGCCAACAACCAACAGGCTTTTTCTTGGATCAGGCTACTGAGGCACCGAACAGTGTTGATTGACACGGGGTGCGGGGAATATGCGAAAAGAGCAAGAAGAGTATTCAAAGTTGATTGATACAAATATTTCCCTCAGAAAAAATTCTTCTGTAGGGCGTTTAGTAGCTTGAGGTTTTTGGAGGAGAACCATAATGATGCGGCGTTTGTATAACGTAAGTGTCCTCGAAAAAAAGCGCTCCGAAGGCCGTTAGCCAAAAACTAACAGGCTATTTCTTGGATCACGCTACTGAGGCACCGAACAGTGTGTTGAATGATACGGGGTGCGCGAAATATGCGAAATGAGCAACAAGAGTATTCAATGTTGATTCACAGAAATAATTCCCTCAGAAAAAAACATTCTTCTGTATTGTGTTTAGTAGCTTGAGGTTTTTGGAGGAGAACCATATTGATGCGGCGTTTGTCAATAACGTAAGTGTACTCGAAAAAAAGCGCTCCGAAGGCCGTTAGCCAACAACTAACAGGCTATGTCTTGGATCAGGCTACTGAGGCACCGAACAGTGTGTTGAATGGCACGGGGTGCGCGAAATATGCAAAATGAGCAACAAGAGTATTCAATGTTGATTCACAGAAATAATGCCCTCAGAAAAAAAAAATTCTTCAGTAGGGCATTTATAGCTTCAGGTTTTTGCAGGAGAACCATAATGATGCGGCGTTTGTCAAACACGTATGTGTCCTAGAAAAAAAAAGCGCTCCGAAGGCCGTTAGCAAACAACTAACAGGCTATGCCTTGGATCAGGCTACTGAGGCACCGAACAGTGTGTTCAATGACACGGGGTGCGCGAAATATGCAAAATGAGCAACAAGAGTATTCAATGTTGATTCACAGAACTAATGCCCTCAGAAAAAAAATTCTTCTGTAGGGCATTTAGTAGCTTCAGGTTTTTGCAGGAGAAAAATAATGATGCGGCGTTTGTCAAACACGTAGGTGTCCTAGAAAAAAAAAGCGCTCCGAAGGCCGTTAGCAAACAACTAACAGGCTATTTCTTGGATCACCCTACTGAGGCACCGAACAGTGTGTTGAATGACACGGGGTGCGCGAAATATGCAAAATGAGCAACAACAGTATTCAATATTGATTCACACGAATAATGCCCTCAGAAAAAAAGTCTTCTGTAGGGCGTTTAGTAGCTTGACGTTTTTGGAGGAGAACCATATTGATGCGGCGTTTTTCAAACATGAAAGTGTCCTAGAAAAAAAAAGCGCTCCGAAGGCCGTTAGCAAACAACTAACACGCTACTGAGGCACCGAACAGTGTGTTGAATGACACGGGGTGCGCGAAATATGCAAAATGAGCAACAAGAGTATTCAATATTGATTCACACGAATAATGCCCTCAGAAAAAAAATTCTTCTGTAGGGCGTTTAGTAGCTTGAGGTTTTTGGAGGAGAACCATAATGATTCGGCGTTTGTCAAACATGAAAGTGTCCTAGAAAAAAAAGCGCTCCGAAGGCCGTTAGCCAACAACCAACAGGCTTTTTCTTGGATCAGGCTACTGAGGCACCGAACAGTGTTGATTGACGCGGGGTGCGGGGAATATGCGAAATGAGCAACAAGAGTATTCAAAGTTGATTCACACAAATAATTCCCTCAGAAAAAAATTCTTCTGTGGGGCGTTTAGTAGCCTGAGGTTTTTGGAGGAGAACCATATTGATGCGGCGTTTGTCAATAACGTAAGTGTCCTCGAAAAAAAGCGCTCCGAAGGCCGTTAGCCAACAACTAACAGGCTATTTCTTGGATCAGGCTACTAAGGCACCGAACAGTGTGTTGAATGACACGGGGTGCGCGCAATATGCAAAATGAGCAATAAGAGTATTCAATGTTGATTCACACAAATAATGCCCTCAGAAAAAAAAAACTTTTTCTGTAGGGCGTTTAGTAGCTTTAGGTTTTTGGAGGAGAACCATAATGATGCGGCGTTTGTCAAACATGAAAGTGTCCTAGAAATAAAAGCGCTCCGAAGGCCGTTAGCAAACAACTAACACGCTACTGAGGCACCGAACAGTGCTGATTGACACGGGGTGCGGGGACTATGCGAAATGAGCAACAAGAGTAATCAATGTTGATTCACACAAATAATGTCCACCGAAAAAAATTCTTCTGTAGGGCGTTTAGTTGCTTAAGGTTTTTGGAGGAGTACCATATGATGCGGCGTTTGTCAAACACGTAAGTGTCCTAGAAAAAAAAACGCTCTCCGAAGGCCGTCAGCCAACAACTAACAGTCTATTTCTTGGATCACGCTACTGAGGCACCGATCAGTGTGTTGAATGACACGGGGTGCGCGAAATATGCGAAATGAGCAACAAGAGTATTCAAAGTTGATTGACACAAATAATTCCCTCAGAAAAATACATTCTTCTGTATTGCGTTTAGTAGCTTGAGGTTTTTGGAGGAGAACCATATTGATGCGGCGTATGTCAATAACGTAAGTGTACTCGAAAAAAAGCGCTCCGAAGGCCGTTAGCCAACAACTAACAGGCTATTTCTTGGATCAGGCTACTGAGGCACCGAACAGTGTGTTGAATGACACGGGGTGCGCGAAATATGCAAAATGAGCAATAAGAGTATTCAATGTTGAACCACACAAATAATGCCCACAGAAAAAAAAATTCTTCCGTAGGGCGTTTAGTAGCTTGAGGTTTTTGGAGGAGAACCATAATGATGACGCTTTTGTCGATAACGTCACTTTCCTCGAAAGAAGCCCTCCGAAGGCCGTTAGCCAACAACTACCAGGTTTTTCTTGGATCACGCTACGGAGGCACCGAACAGTGTGTTGAATCACACGGGGTGCGCGAAATATGCGAAATGAGCAACAAGAGTATTCAAAGTTGATTCACACAAATAATTCCCTCAGAAAAAAAATTCTTTTGTGGGGCGTTTAGTAGCCTGAGGTTTTTGGAGGAGAACCATATTGATGCGGCGTTTGTCAATAACGTAAGTGTCCTCGAAAAAAAAGCGCTCCGAAGGCCGTTAGCCAACAACTAACAGGCTATTTCTTGGATCAGGCTACTGAGGCACCGAACAGTGTGTTGAATGACACGGGGCGCGCGCAATATGCAAAATGAGCAATAAGAGTATTCAATGTTGATTCACACAAATAATGCCCTCAGAAAAAAAATTCTTCTGTAGGGCATTTAGTAGCTTGAGGTTTTTGGAGGTGAACCATAATGATGACGCTTATGTCGATAACGTCACTTTCCTCGAAAGAAGCGCTCCGAAGGCCGTTAGCCAACAACTACCAGGTTTTACTTGGATCACGCAACGGAGGCACCGAACAGTGTGTTGAAGGACACGGGGTGCGCGGAATTTGCGAAATTTGCAACAAGAGAAATCAACGTGGATTGACACAAATACTGCCAACAAAAGAAAATTCTGCTTTAGGCCGTTTAGTAGCTTCAGGTTTTTGGAGGAGAACCATAGGGATGCGGATTTTTGTCGATAACGTAAGTGTCCTCGATGGAAGCGTTCCGAAAGCCGTTAGCCAACAACTCCCAGGCTATTTTTTGGATCACGCTACGGAGGCACAGAACCGTGTGTTGAATGACACGGGACGCGCGGAATATGCGAAATTAGCAACAAGAGTAATCAACGTGGATTGACACAAATACTGCCCACAGGAAAAAAAATCTGCTTTAGGCCGTTTAGTAGCTTCAGGTTTTTGGAGGAGAACCATAATGATGCGGCTTTTGTCGATAACTTCAATGTCCTCGAAAGAAGCGCTCCGAAGGCCGTTAGCCAACAACTACCATGATATTTCTTGGATCACGCTACGGAGGCACCGAACAGTGTGTTGAATGACACGGGGAGCGCGGAATATGCGAAAATAGGAACAACAGTAATCAACGTCGATTGACACAAATACTGCCCACAGAAAAAAAATTTTGCTTTAAGCTGTTTAGTAGCTTCAGGTTTTTGGCGGAGAACCATAATGATGATGCTTTTGTCGATAACGTCAGTTTCCTCGAAAGAAGCGCTCCGAAGGCCGTTAGCCAACAACTATCTGGCTATTACTTGGATCACGCTACTGAGGCACCGAACAGTGTGTTGAATGACACGGGGTGCACGAAATATGCGCAATGAGCAACAAGAGTATTCAAAGTTAATTCACACAAATAATTCCCTCAGCAAAAAAACATTCTTCTGTGGGGCGTTTAGTAGCATGACATTTTTGGAGGAGAACCATATTGATGCGGCGTTTGTCAATAACGTAAGTGTACTCGAAAAAAAGCGCTCCGAAGGCCGTTAGCCAACAACTAACAGGCTATGTCTTGGATCAGGCTACTGAGGCACCGAACAGTGTGTTGAATGACACGGGGTGCGCGAAATATGCAAAATGAGCAACAAGAGTATTCAATGTTGATTCACAGAAATAATGCCCTCAGAAAAAAAAATTTTCTGTAGGGCATTTATAGCTTCAGGTTTTTGCAGGAGAACCATATTGATGCGGCGTTTATCAAACACGTAAGTGTCCTAGAAAAAAAAGCGCTCCGAAGGCCGTTAGCAAACAACTAACAGGCTATTTCTTGGATCACCCTACTGAGGCACCGAACAGTGTGTTGAATGACACGGGGTGCGCAAAATATGCAAAATGAGCAACAAGAGTATTCAATATTGATTCACACGAACAATACCCTCAGAAAAAAATTCTTCTGTAGGGCGTTTAGTAGCTTGAGGTTTTTGAAGGAGAACCATAATGATGCGGCGTTTGTCAAACATGACAGTGTCCTAGAAATAAAAGCGCTCCGAAGGCCGTTAGCAAACAACTAACACGCTACTGAGGCACCGAACAGTGCTGATTGACACGGGGTGCGGGGACTATGCGAAATGAGCAACAAGAGTAATCAATGTTGATTCACACAAATAATGTACACCGAAAAAAATTCTTCTGTAGGGCGTTTAGTTGCTTAAGGTTTTTGGAGGAGTACCATATGATGCGGCGTTTGTCAAACACGTAAGTGTCCTAGAAAAAAAAACGTCCTCCGAAGGCCGTTAGCCAACAACTAACAGTCTATTCCTTGGATCACGCTACTGAGGCACCGATCAGTGTGTTGAATGACACGGGGTGCGCGAAATATGCGAAATGAGCAACAAGAGTATTCAAAGTTGATTGACACAAATAATTCCCTCAGAAAAAAACATTCTTCTGTATTGCGTTTAGTAGCTTGAGGTTTTTGGAGGAGAACCATATTGATGCGGCGTTTGTCAATAACGTAAGTGTACTCGAAAAAAAGCGCTCCGAAGGCCGTTAGCCAACAACTAACAGGCTATTTCTTGGATCAGGCTACTGAGGCACCGAACAGTGTGTTGAATGACACGGGGTGCGCGAAATATGCAAAATGAGCAATAAGAGTATTCAATGTTGAACCACACAAATAATGCCCACAGAAAAAAAAATTCTTCCGTAGGGCGTTTAGTAGCTTGAGGTTTTTGGAGGAGAACCATAATGATGACGCTTTTGTCGATAACGTCACTTTCCTCGAAAGAAGCCCTCCGAAGGCCGTTAGCCAACAACTACCAGGTTTTTCTTGGATCACGCTACGGAGGCACCGAACAGTGTGTTGAATCACACGGGGTGCGCGAAATATGCGAAATGAGCAACAAGAGTATTCAAAGTTGATTCACACAAATAATTCCCTCAGAAAAAAAATTCTTTTGTGGGGCGTTTAGTAGCCTGAGGTTTTTGGAGGAGAACCATATTGATGCGGCGTTTGTCAATAACGTAAGTGTCCTCGAAAAAAAAGCGCTCCGAAGGCCGTTAGCCAACAACTAACAGGCTATTTCTTGGATCAGGCTACTGAGGCACCGAACAGTGTGTTGAATGACACGGGGCGCGCGCAATATGCAAAATGAGCAATAAGAGTATTCAATGTTGATTCACACAAATAATGCCCTCAGAAAAAAAATTCTTCTGTAGGGCATTTAGTAGCTTGAGGTTTTTGGAGGTGAACCATAATGATGACGCTTATGTCGATAACGTCACTTTCCTCGAAAGAAGCGCTCCGAAGGCCGTTAGCCAACAACTACCAGGTTTTACTTGGATCACGCAACGGAGGCACCGAACAGTGTGTTGAAGGACACGGGGTGCGCGGAATTTGCGAAATTTGCAACAAGAGAAATCAACGTGGATTGACACAAATACTGCCAACAAAAGAAAATTCTGCTTTAGGCCGTTTAGTAGCTTCAGGTTTTTGGAGGAGAACCATAGGGATGCGGATTTTTGTCGATAACGTAAGTGTCCTCGATGGAAGCGTTCCGAAAGCCGTTAGCCAACAACTCCCAGGCTATTTTTTGGATCACGCTACGGAGGCACAGAACCGTGTGTTGAATGACACGGGACGCGCGGAATATGCGAAATTAGCAACAAGAGTAATCAACGTGGATTGACACAAATACTGCCCACAGGAAAAAAAATCTGCTTTAGGCCGTTTAGTAGCTTCAGGTTTTTGGAGGAGAACCATAATGATGCGGCTTTTGTCGATAACTTCAATGTCCTCGAAAGAAGCGCTCCGAAGGCCGTTAGCCAACAACTACCATGATATTTCTTGGATCACGCTACGGAGGCACCGAACAGTGTGTTGAATGACACGGGGAGCGCGGAATATGCGAAAATAGGAACAACAGTAATCAACGTCGATTGACACAAATACTGCCCACAGAAAAAAAATTTTGCTTTAAGCTGTTTAGTAGCTTCAGGTTTTTGGCGGAGAACCATAATGATGATGCTTTTGTCGATAACGTCAGTTTCCTCGAAAGAAGCGCTCCGAAGGCCGTTAGCCAACAACTATCTGGCTATTACTTGGATCACGCTACTGAGGCACCGAACAGTGTGTTGAATGACACGGGGTGCACGAAATATGCGCAATGAGCAACAAGAGTATTCAAAGTTAATTCACACAAATAATTCCCTCAGCAAAAAAACATTCTTCTGTGGGGCGTTTAGTAGCATGACATTTTTGGAGGAGAACCATATTGATGCGGCGTTTGTCAATAACGTAAGTGTACTCGAAAAAAAGCGCTCCGAAGGCCGTTAGCCAACAACTAACAGGCTATGTCTTGGATCAGGCTACTGAGGCACCGAACAGTGTGTTGAATGACACGGGGTGCACGAAATATGCAAAATGAGCAACAAGAGTATTCAATGTTGATTCACAGAAATAATGCCCTCAGAAAAAAAAATTTTCTGTAGGGCATTTATAGCTTCAGGTTTTTGCAGGAGAACCATATTGATGCGGCGTTTATCAAACACGTAAGTGTCCTAGAAAAAAAAGCGCTCCGAAGGCCGTTAGCAAACAACTAACAGGCTATTTCTTGGATCACCCTACTGAGGCACCGAACAGTGTGTTGAATGACACGGGGTGCGCAAAATATGCAAAATGAGCAACAAGAGTATTCAATATTGATTCACACGAACAATACCCTCAGAAAAAAATTCTTCTGTAGGGCGTTTAGTAGCTTGAGGTTTTTGAAGGAGAACCATAATGATGCGGCGTTTGTCAAACATGACAGTGTCCTAGAAATAAAAGCGCTCCGAAGGCCGTTAGCAAACAACTAACACGCTACTGAGGCACCGAACAGTGCTGATTGACACGGGGTGCGGGGACTATGCGAAATGAGCAACAAGAGTAATCAATGTTGATTCACACAAATAATGTACACCGAAAAAAATTCTTCTGTAGGGCGTTTAGTTGCTTAAGGTTTTTGGAGGAGTACCATATGATGCGGCGTTTGTCAAACACGTAAGTGTCCTAGAAAAAAAAACGTCCTCCGAAGGCCGTTAGCCAACAACTAACAGTCTATTCCTTGGATCACGCTACTGAGGCACCGATCAGTGTGTTGAATGACACGGGGTGCGCGAAATATGCGAAATGAGCAACAAGAGTATTCAAAGTTGATTGACACAAATAATTCCCTCAGAAAAAAACATTCTTCTGTATTGCGTTTAGTAGCTTGAGGTTTTTGGAGGAGAACCATATTGATGCGGCGTTTGTCAATAACGTAAGTGTACTCGAAAAAAAGCGCTCCGAAGGCCGTTAGCCAACAACTAACAGGCTATTTCTTGGATCAGGCTACTGAGGCACCGAACAGTGTGTTGAATGACACGGGGTGCGCGAAATATGCAAAATGAGCAATAAGAGTATTCAATGTTGAACCACACAAATAATGCCCACAGAAAAAAAAATTCTTCCGTAGGGCGTTTAGTAGCTTGAGGTTTTTGGAGGAGAACCATAATGATGACGCTTTTGTCGATAACGTCACTTTCCTCGAAAGAAGCCCTCCGAAGGCCGTTAGCCAACAACTACCAGGTTTTTCTTGGATCACGCTACGGAGGCACCGAACAGTGTGTTGAATCACACGGGGTGCGCGAAATATGCGAAATGAGCAACAAGAGTATTCAAAGTTGATTCACACAAATAATTCCCTCAGAAAAAAAATTCTTTTGTGGGGCGTTTAGTAGCCTGAGGTTTTTGGAGGAGAACCATATTGATGCGGCGTTTGTCAATAACGTAAGTGTCCTCGAAAAAAAAGCGCTCCGAAGGCCGTTAGCCAACAACTAACAGGCTATTTCTTGGATCAGGCTACTGAGGCACCGAACAGTGTGTTGAATGACACGGGGCGCGCGCAATATGCAAAATGAGCAATAAGAGTATTCAATGTTGATTCACACAAATAATGCCCTCAGAAAAAAAATTCTTCTGTAGGGCGTTTAGTAGCTTGAGGTTTTTGGAGGTGAACCATAATGATGACGCTTATGTCGATAACGTCACTTTCCTCGAAAGAAGCGCTCCGAAGGCCGTTAGCCAACAACTACCAGGTTTTACTTGGATCACGCAACGGAGGCACCGAACAGTGTGTTGAAGGACACGGGGTGCGCGGAATTTGCGAAATTTGCAACAAGAGAAATCAACGTGGATTGACACAAATACTGCCAACAAAAGAAAATTCTGCTTTAGGCAGTTTAGTAGCTTCAGGTTTTTGGAGGAGAACCATAGGGATGCGGATTTTGTCGATAACGTAAGTGTCCTCGATGGAAGCGTTCCGAAAGCCGTTAGCCAACAACTCCCAGGCTATTTTTTGGATCACGCTACGGAGGCACAGAACCGTGTGTTGAATGACACGGGACGCGCGGAATATGCGAAATTAGCAACAAGAGTAATCAACGTGGATTGACACAAATACTGCCCACAGGAAAAAAAATCTGCTTTAGGCCGTTTAGTAGCTTCAGGTTTTTGGAGGAGAACCATAATGATGCGGCTTTTGTCGATAACTTCAATGTCCTCGAAAGAAGCGCTCCGAAGGCCGTTAGCCAACAACTACCATGATATTTCTTGGATCACGCTACGGAGGCACCGAACAGTGTGTTGAATGACACGGGGAGCGCGGAATATGCAAAATGAGCAACAAGAGTATTCAATATTGATTCACACAAATAATGCCCTGAGAAAAAAAAATTCTTCTGTAGGGCGTTTAGTAGCTGGAGGTTTTTGGAGGAGAACTATATTGATGCGGCGTTTGTCAAACGTGAGTGTACTCGAAAAAAAGTGCTCCGTAAGCCGTTAGCCAACAACCAACAGGCTTTTTCTTGGATCAGGCTACTGAGGCACCGAACAGTGTTTAATGACACGGGGTGAGCGAAATATGCAAAATGAGCAACAAGAGTATTCAATGTTGATTCACACAAATAATGCCATCAGAAAAAAAATTCTTCTGTAGGGCTTTTAGTAGCTTCAGGTTTTTGCAGGAGAACCATAATGATGCGGCGTTTGTATAACGTAAGTGTCCTCGAACAAAAAGCGCTCCAAAGACCGTTAGCCAACAACTAACAGGCTATTTCTTCGATCACGCTACTGAGGCACCAACAGTGTGTTGAATGACACGGGGTGCGCGAAATATGCGAAATGAGCAACAACAGTAATCAACGTCGATTGACACAAATACTGCCCACAGAAAAAAAATTTTGCTTTAAGCCGTTTAGTAGCTTCAGGTTTTTGGCGGAGAACCATAATGATGATGCTTTTGTCGATAACGTCAGTTTCCTCGAAAGAAGCGCTCCGAAGGCCGTTAGCCAACAACTATCTGGCTATTACTTGGATCACGCTACTGAGGCACCGAACAGTGTGTTGAATGACACGGTGTGCGCGAGATATGCGCAATGAGCAACAAGAGTATTCAATGTTGATTCACAGAAATAATGCCCTCAGAAAAAAAAAAATTTCTGTAGGGCATTTATAGCTTCAGGTTTTTGCAGGAGAACCATAATGATGCGGCGTTTATCAAACACGTAAGTGTCCTAGAAAAAAAAGCGCTCCGAAGGCCGTTAGCAAACAACTAACAGGCTATTTCTTGGATCACCCTACTGAGGCACCGAACAGTGTGTTGAATGACACGGGGTGCGCGAAATATGCAAAATGAGCAACAAGAGTATTCAATATTGATTCACACGAATAATGCCCTCAGAAAAAAATTATTCTGTAGGGCGTTTAGTAGCTTGAGGTTTTTGGAGGAGAACCATACTGATGCGGCGTTTGTCAAACATGAAAGTGTCCTAGAAATACAAGCGCTCCGAAGGCCGTTAGCAAACAACTAACACGCTACTGAGGCACCGAACAGTGTGTTGAATGACACGGGGTGCGCGAAATATGCAATATGAGCAACAAGAGTATTCAATATTGATTCACACAAATAATGCCCTGAGAAAAAAAAAATTCTTCTGTAGGGCGGTTAGTAGCTGGAGGTTTTTGGAGGAGAACTATATTGATGCGGCGTTTGTCAAACGTGAGTGTACTCGAAAAAAAGCGCTCCGTAAGCCGTGAGCCAACAACCAACAGGCTTTTTCTTGGATCAGGCTACTGAGGCACCGAACAGTGTTGATTGACACGGGGTGCGGGGAATATGCGAAATGAGCAAGAAGAGTATTCAAAGTTGATTGATACAAATATTTCCCTCAGAAAAAAAATTCTTCTGTAGGGCGTTTAGTAGCTTGAGGTTTTTGGAGGAGAACCATAATGATGCGGCGTTTGTATAACGTAAGTGTCCTCGAAAAAAAGCGCTCCGAAGGCCGTTAGCCAAAAACTAACAGGCTATTTCTTGGATCACGCTACTGAGGCACCGAACAGTGTGTTGAATGATACGGGGTGCGCGAAATATGCGAAATGAGCAACAAGAGTATTCAAAGTTGATTCACACAAATAATTCCCTCAGAAAAAAACATTCTTCTGTATTGTGTTTAGTAGCTTGAGGTTTTTGGAGGAGAACCATATTGATGCGGCGTTTGTCAATAACTTAAGTGTACTCGAAAAAAAGCGCTCCGAAGGCCGCTAGCCAACAACTAAAAGGCTATGTCTTGGATCAGGCTACTGACGCACCGAACAGTGTGTTGAATGACACGGGGTGCGCGAAATATGCAAAATGAGCAACAAGAGTATTCAATGTTGATTCACAGAAATAATGCCCTCAGAAAAAAAAATTCTTCTGTAGGGCATATATAGCTTCAGGTTTTTGCAGGAGAACCATAATGATGCGGCGTTTGTCAAACACGTAAGTGTCCTAGAAAAAAAAAGCGCTCCGAAGGCCGTTAGCAAACAACTAACAGGCTATTTCTTGGATCACCCTACTGAGGCACCGAACAGTGTGTTGAATGACACGGGGTGCGCGAAATATGCAAAATGAGCAACAAGAGTATTCAATATTGATTCACACGAATAATGCCCTCAGAAAAAAATTCATCTGTAGGGCGTTTAGTAGCTTGAGGTTTTTGGAGGAGAACCATAATGATGCGGCGTTTGTCAAACATGAAAGTGTCCTAGAAAAAAAGCGCTCCGAAGGGCGTTAGCAAACAACTAACACGCTACTGAGGCACCGAACAGTGTGTTGAATGACACGGGGTGCGCGAAATATGCAAAATGAGCAACAAGAGTATTCAATATTGATTCACACAAATAATGCCCTCAGAAAAAAAAAATTCTTCTGTAGGGCGTTTAGTAGCTTGAGGGTTTTGGAGGAGAACCATATTGATGCGGCGTTTGTCAATAACGTAAGTGTACTCGAAAAAAAGCGCTCCGAAGGCCGTTAGCCAGCAACTAACAGGCTATTTCTTGGATCACGCTACTGAGGCACCGAACAGTGTGTTGAATGATACGGGGTGCGCGAAATATCGGAAATGAGCGACAAGAGTATTCAAAGTTGATTCACACAAATAATTCCCTCCGAAAAAAACATTCTTCTGTACTGCGTTTAGTAGCTTGAGGTTTTTGGAGGAGAACCATATTGATGCGGCGTTTGTCAATAACGTAAGTGTACTCGAAAAAAAGCGTTCCGAAGGCCGTTAGCCAACAACTAGCAGGCTATTTCTTGGATCACGCTACGGAGGTACCGAACAGTGTTGAATGACACAGGGTGCGCGAAATATGCGAAATGACAACAAGAGTATTCGATGTTGATTGACACAAATATTGCCCTCAGAAAAAAAATTCTTCTGTAGGGCGTTTAGTAGCTTCAGGTTTTTGGAGGAACACCATATAGATGCGGCGTTTTTATAACGTAAGTGTCCTCGAAAAAAAAGCGCTCCGAAGGCCGTTAGCCAAGAACTAACAGGCAATTTCTTGGATCACGCTACTGAGGCACCGAACAGTGTGTTGAATGACACGGGGTGCGCGAATTATGCAAAATGAGCAATAAGAGTATTCAATGTTGAACCACACAAATAATGCCCACCGACAAAAAAATTCTTCTGTAGGGCGTTTAGTAGCTTGAGGTTTTTGGAGGAGAACCATAATGATGACGCTTTTGTCGATAACGTCACTTTCCTCGAAAGAAGCCCTCCGAAGGCCGTTAGCCAACAACTACCAGGTTTTTCTTGGATCACGCTACGGAGGCACCGAACAGTGTGTTGAATCACACGGGGAGTGCGGAATATGCGAAAATAGCAACAACAGTAAGCAACGTCGATTGACACAAATACGGCCCACAGAAGAAAATTTTGCTTTAAGCCGTTTAGTAGCTTCAGGTTTTTGGCGGAGAATGATTATGATGACGCTTTTGTCGATAACGTCAGTTTCCTCGAAAGAAGCGCTCCGAAGGCCGTTAGCCAACAACTATCTGGCTATTTCTTGGATCACGCTACTGAGGCACCGAACAGTGTGTTGAATGACACGAGGTGCGCGAAATATGCGAAATGAGCAACAAGAGTATTCAAAGTTGATTCACACAAATAATTCCCTCAGGAAAAAAAATTCTTCTGTAGGGCGTTTAGTAGCTTGAGGTTTTTGGAGGTGAACCATAATGATGACGCTTATGTCGATAACGTCACTTTCATAGAAAGAAGCGCTCCGAAGGCCGTTAGCCAACAACTACCAGGTTTTTCTTGGATCACGCAACGGAGGCACCGAACAGTGTGTTGAATGACACGGGGTGCGCGGAATTTGCGAAATTTGCAACAAGAGAAATCAACGTGGATTGACACAAATACTGCCAACAAAAAAAAATTCTGCTTTAGGCCGTTTAGTAGCTTCAGGTTTTTGGAGGAGAACCATAGGGATGCGGATTTTGTCGATAACGTAAGTGTCCTCGATGGAAGCGTTCCGAAAGCCGTTAGCCAACAACTCCCAGGCTATTTCTTGGATCACGCTACGGAGGCACCGAACAGTGTGTTGAATGACACGGGGTGCGCGAGATTGCGAAATGAGCAAGAAGAGTATTCAAAGTTAATTCACACAAATAATTCCCTCAGCAAAAAAACATTCTTCTGTGGGGCGTTTAGTAGCATGAGGTTTTTGGAGGAGAACCATATTGATGCGGCGTTTGTCAATAACGTAAGTGTACTCGAAAAAAAGCGCTCCGAAGGCCTTTAGCCAACAACTAACAGGCTATGTCTTGGATCAGGCTACTGAGGCACCGAACAGTGTGTTGAATAACACGGGGTACGCGAAATATGCAAAATGAGCAACAAGAGTATTCAATGTTGATTCACAGAAATAATGCCCTCAGAAAAAAAAAATTTTCTGTGGGGCATTTATAGCTTCAGGTTTTTGCAGGAGAACCATAATGATGCGGCGTTTATCAAACACGTAAGTGTCCGAGAAAAAAAAGCGCTCCGAAGGCCGTTAGCAAATAACTAACAGGCTATTTCTTGGATCACCCTACTGAGGCACCGAACCGTGTGTTGAATGACACGGGGTGCGCGAAATATGCAAAATGAGCAACAAGAGTATTCAATATTGATTCACACGAATAATGCCCTCAGAAAAAAATTATTCTGTAGGGCGTTTAGTAGCTTGAGGTTTTTGGAGGAGAACCATAATGATGCGGCGTTTGTCAAACATGAAAGTGTCCTAGAAATACAAGCGCTCCGAAGGCCGTTAGCAAACAACTAACACGCTACTGAGGCACCGAACAGTGTGTTGAATGACACGGGGTGCGCGAAATATGCAAAATGAGCAACAAGAGTATTCAATATTGATTCAGACAAATAATGCCCTGAGAAAAAAAAAATTCTTCTGTAGGGCGTTTAGTAGCTTGAGGTTTTTGGAGGAGAACCATATTGATGCGGCGTTTGTCAAACGTGAGTGTACTCGAAAAAAAGCGCTCCGTAAGCCGTTAGCCAACAACCAACAGGCTTTTTCTTGGATCAGGCTACTGAGGCACCGAACAGTGTTGATTGACACGGGGTGCGGGGAATATGCGAAATGAGCAAGAAGAGTATTCAAAGTTGATTGATACAAATATTTCCCTCAGAAAAAAAATTCTTCTGTAGGGCGTTTAGTAGCTTGAGGTTTTTGGAGGAGAACCATAATGATGCGGCGTTTGTATAACGTAAGTGTCCTCGAAAAAAAGCGCTCCGAAGGCCGTTAGCCAAAAACTTACAGGCTATTTCTTGGATCACGCTACTGAGGCACCGAACAGTGTGTTGAATGATACGGGGTGCGCGAAATATGCGAAATGAGCAACAAGAGTATTCAAAGTTGATTCACACAAATATTTCCCTCAGAAAAAAAACATTCTTCTGTATTGTGTTTAGTAGCTTGAGGTTTTTGGAGGAGAACCATATTGATGCGGCGTCTGTCGATAACTTAAGTGTACTCGAAAAAAAGCACTCCGAAGGCCGTTAGCCAACAACTAACAGGCTATGTCTTGGATCAGGCTACTGAGGCACCGAACAGTGTGTTGAATGACACGTGTTGCGCGAAATATGCAAAATGAGCAACAAGAGTATTCAATGTTGATTCACAGAAATAATGCCCTCAGAAAAAACATTTTTCTCTAGGGCGTTTAGTAGGTTCAGTTTTTTGCAGGAGAACCATAATGATGCGGCGTTTGTCAAACACGTAAGTGTCCTAGAAAAAAAAAGCGCTCCGAAGGCCTTTAGCAAACAACTAACAGGCTATTTCTTGGATCACCCTACTGAGGCACCGAACAGTGTGTTGAATGACACGGGGTGCGCGAAATATGCAAAATGAGCAACAACAGTATTCAATATTGATTCACACGAATAATGCCCTCAGAAAAAAATTCTTCTGTAGGGCGTTTAGTAGCTTGAGGTTTTTGGAGGAGAACCATAATGATGCGGCGTTTTTCAAACATGAAAGTGTCCTAGAAAAAAAAGCGCTCCGAAGGCCGTTAGCAAACAACTAACACGCTACTGAGGCACCGAACAGTGTGTTGAATGACACGGGGTGCGCGCAATATGCAAAATGAGCAATAAGAGTATTCAATGTTGATTCACACAAATAATGCCCTCAGAAAAAAAATTCTTCTGTAGGGCGTTTAGTAGCTTGAGGTTTTTGGAGGTGAACCATAATGATGACGCTTATGTCGATAACGTCACTTTCCTCGAAAGAAGCGCTCCGAAGGCCGTTAGCCAACAACTACCAGGTTTTTCTTGGATCACGCAATGGAGGCACCGAACAGTGTGTTGAATGACACGGGGTGCGCAGAATTTGCGAAATTTGCAACAAGAGAAATCAACGTGGATTGACACAAATACTGCCAACAAAAAAAATTCTGCTTTAGGTCGTTTAGTAGCTTCAGCTTTTTGGAGGAGAACCATAGGGATGCGGATTTTGTCGATAACGTAAGTGTCCTCGATGGAAGCGTTCCGAAAGCCGTTAGCCAAACAACTCCCAGGCTATTTCTTGGATCACGCTACGGAGGCACAGAACAGTGTGTTGAATGACACGGGACGCGCGGAATATGCGAAATTAGCAACAAGAGTAATCAACGTGGATTGACACAAATACTGCCCACAGGAAAAAAAATCTGCTTTAGGCCGTTTAGTAGCTTCAGGTTTTTGGAGGAGAACCATAATGATGCGGCTTTTGTCGATAACTTCAGTGCCCTCGAAAGAAGCGCTCCGAAGGCCGTTAGCCAACAACTACCATGATATTTCTTGGATCACGCTACGGAGGCACCGAACAGTGTGTTGAATGACACGGGGAGCGCGGAATATGCAAAATGAGCAACAAGAGTATTCAATATTGATTCACACAAATAATGCCCTGAGAAAAAAAAATTCTTCTGTAGGGCGTTTAGTAGCTGGAGGTTTTTGGAGGAGAACTATATTGATGCGGCGTTTGTCAAACGTGAGTGTACTCGAAAAAAAGTGCTCCGTAAGCCGTTAGCCAACAACCAACAGGCTTTTTCTTGGATCAGGCTACTGAGGCACCGAACAGTGTTTAATGACACGGGGTGAGCGAAATATGCAAAATGAGCAACAAGAGTATTCAATGTTGATTCACACAAATAATGCCATCAGAAAAAAAAATTCTTCTGTAGGGCTTTTAGTAGCTTCAGGTTTTTGCAGGAGAACCATAATGATGCGGCGTTTGTATAACGTAAGTGTCCTCGAACAAAAAGCGCTCCAAAGACCGTTAGCCAACAACTAACAGGCTATTTCTTCGATCACGCTACTGAGGCACCAACAGTGTGTTGAATGACACGGGGTGCGCGAAATATGCGAAATGAGCAACAACAGTAATCAACGTCGATTGACACAAATACTGCCCACAGAAAAAAAATTTTGCTTTAAGCCGTTTAGTAGCTTCAGGTTTTTGGCGGAGAACCATAATGATGATGCTTTTGTCGATAACGTCAGTTTCCTCGAAAGAAGCGCTCCGAAGGCCGTTAGCCAACAACTATCTGGCTATTACTTGGATCACGCTACTGAGGCACCGAACAGTGTGTTGAATGACACGGTGTGCGCGAGATATGCGCAATGAGCAACAAGAGTATTCAATGTTGATTCACAGAAATAATGCCCTCAGAAAAAAAAAAATTTCTGTAGGGCATTTATAGCTTCAGGTTTTTGCAGGAGAACCATAATGATGCGGCGTTTATCAAACACGTAAGTGTCCTAGAAAAAAAAGCGCTCCGAAGGCCGTTAGCAAACAACTAACAGGCTATTTCTTGGATCACCCTACTGAGGCACCGAACAGTGTTGAATGACACGGGGTGCGCGAAATATGCAAAATGAGCAACAAGAGTATTCAATATTGATTCACACGAATAATGCCCTCAGAAAAAAATTATTCTGTAGGGCGTTTAGTAGCTTGAGGTTTTTGGAGGAGAACCATAATGATGCGGCGTTTGTCAAACATGAAAGTGTCCTAGAAATACAAGCGCTCCGAAGGCCGTTAGCAAACAACTAACACGCTACTGAGGCACCGAACAGTGTGTTGAATGACACGGGGTGCGCGAAATATGCAAAATGAGCAACAAGAGTATTCAATATTGATTCACACAAATAATGCCCTGAGAAAAAAAAAATTCTTCTGTAGGGCGTTTAGTAGCTGGAGGTTTTTGGAGGAGAACTATATTGATGCGGCGTTTGTCAAACGTGAGTGTACTCGAAAAAAAGCGCTCCGTAAGCCGTTAGCCAACAACCAACAGGCTTTTTCTTGGATCAGGCTACTGAGGCACCGAACAGTGTTGATTGACACGGGGTGCGGGGAATATGCGAAATGAGCAAGAAGAGTATTCAAAGTTGATTGATACAAATATTTCCCTCAGAAAAAAAATTCTTCTGTAGGGCGTTTAGTAGCTTGAGGTTTTTGGAGGAGAACCATAATGATGCGGCGTTTGTATAACGTAAGTGTCCTCGAAAAAAAGCGCTCCGAAGGCCGTTAGCCAAAAACTAACAGGCTATTTCTTGGATCACGCTACTGAGGCACCGAACAGTGTGTTGAATGATACGGGGTGCGCGAAATATGCGAAATGAGCAACAAGAGTATTCAAAGTTGATTCACACAAATAATTCCCTCAGAAAAAAACATTCTTCTGTATTGTGTTTAGTAGCTTGAGGTTTTTGGAGGAGAACCATATTGATGCGGCGTTTGTCAATAACTTAAGTGTACTCGAAAAAAAGCGCTCCGAAGGCCGCTAGCCAACAACTAACAGGCTATGTCTTGGATCAGGCTACTGAGGCACCGAACAGTGTGTTGAATGACAGGGGGTGCGCGAAATATGCAAAATGAGCAACAAGAGTATTCAATGTTGATTCACAGAAATAATGCCCTCAGAAAAAAAAATTCTTCTGTAGGGCATATATAGCTTCAGGTTTTTGCAGGAGAACCATAATGATGCGGCGTTTGTCAAACACGTAAGTGTCCTAGAAAAAAAAAGCGCTCCGAAGGGCGTTAGCAAACAACTAACAGGCTATTTCTTGGATCACCCTACTGAGGCACCGAACAGTGTGTTGAATGACACGGGGTGCGCGAAATATGCAAAATGAGCAACAAGAGTATTCAATATTGATTCACACGAATAATGCCCTCAGAAAAAAATTCATCTGTAGGGCGTTTAGTAGCTTGAGGTTTTTGGAGGAGAACCATAATGATGCGGCGTTTGTCAAACATGAAAGTGTCCTAGAAAAAAAGCGCTCCGAAGGGCGTTAGCAAACAACTAACACGCTACTGAGGCACCGAACAGTGTGTTGAATGACACGGGGTGCGCGAAATATGCAAAATGAGCAACAAGAGTATTCAATATTGATTCACACAAATAATGCCCTCAGAAAAAAAAAAATTCTTCTGTAGGGCGTTTAGTAGCTTGAGGGTTTTGGAGGAGAACCATATTGATGCGGCGTTTGTCAATAACGTGAGTGTACTCGAAAAAAAGCGCTCCGTAAGCCGTTAGCCAACAACCAACAGGCTTTATCTTGGATCAGGTTACTGATGCACCGAACAGTGTTGATTGACACGGGGTGCGGTGAATATGCGAAATTAGCAACAAGAGTAATCAATGTTGATTCCCACAAATAATTCCCTCAGCAAAAAAACATTCTTCTGTGGGGCGTTTAGTAGCATGAGGTTTTTGGAGGAGAACCATATTGATGCGGCGTTTGTCAATAACGTAAGTGTACTCGAAAAAAAGCGCTCCGAAGGTTGTTAGCCAGCAACTAACAGGCTATTTCTTGGATCACGCTACTGAGGCACCGAACAGTGTGTTGAATGATACGGGGTGCGCGAAATATCGGAAATGAGGGACAAGAGTATTCAAAGTTGATTCACACAAATAATTCCCTCCGAAAAAAAACATTCTTCTGTACTGCGTTTAGTAGCTTGAGGTTTTTGGAGGAGAACCATATTGATGCGGCGTTTGTCAATAACGTAAGTGTACTCGAAAAAAAGCGCTCCGAAGGCCGTTAGCCAACAACTAGCAGGCTATTTCTTGGATCACGCTACGGAGGTACCGAACAGTGTTGAATGACACAGGGTGCGCGAAATATGCGAAATGAGCAACAAGAGTATTCGATGTTGATTGACACAAATATTGCCCTCAGAAAAAAAATTCTTCTGTAGGGCGTTTAGTAGCTTCAGGTTTTTGGAGGAACACCATATAGATGCGGCGTTTTTATAACGTAAGTGTCCTCGAAAAAAAAGCGCTCCGAAGGCCGTTAGCCAAGAACTAACAGGCAATTTCTTTGATCACGCTACTGAGGCACCGAACAGTGTGTTGAATGACACGGGGTGCGCGAATTATGCAAAATGAGCAATAAGAGTATTCAATGTTGATCCACACAAATAATGCCCACCGAAAAAAAAATTCTTCTGTAGGGCGTTTAGTAGCTTGAGGTTTTTGGAGGAGAACCATAATGATGATGCTTTTGTCGATAACGTCACTTTCCTCGAAAGAAGCCCTCCGAAGGCCGTTAGCCAACAACTACCAGGTTTTTCTTGGATCACGCTACGGAGGCACCGAACAGTGTGTTGAATCACACGGGGAGTGCGGAATATGCGAAAATAGCAACAACAGTAAGCAACGTCGATTGACACAAATACGGCCCACAGAAGAAAATTTTGCTTTAAGCCGTTTAGTAGCTTCAGGTTTTTGGCGGAGAATGATTATGATGACGCTTTTGTCGATAACGTCACTTTCCTAGAAAGAAGCGCTCCGAAGGCCGTTAGCCAACAAATACCAGGTTTTTCTTGGATCACGCAACGGAGGCACCGAACAGTGTGTTGAATGACACGGGGTGCGCGGAATTTGCGAAATTTGCAACAAGAGAAATCAACGTGGATTGACACAAATACTGCCAACAAAAAAAAATTCTGCTTTAGGCCGTTTAGTAGCTTCAGGTTTTTGGAGGAGAACCATAGGGATGCGGATTTTGTCGATAACGTAAGTGTCCTCGATGGAAGCGTTCCGAAAGCCGTTAGCCAACAACTCCCAGGCTATTTCTTGGATCACGCTACGGAGGCACCGAACAGTGTGTTGAATGACACGGGGTGCGCGAGATTGCGAAATGAGCAAGAAGAGTATTCAAAGTTAATTCACACAAATAATTCCCTCAGCAAAAAAACATTCTTCTGTGGGGCGTTTAGTAGCATGAGGTTTTTGGAGGAGAACCATATTGATGCGGCGTTTGTCAATAACGTAAGTGTACTCGAAAAAAAGCGCTCCGAAGGCCTTTAGCCAACAACTAACAGGCTATGTCTTGGATCAGGCTACTGAGGCACCGAACAGTGTGTTGAATAACACGGGGTACGCGAAATATGCAAAACGAGCAACAAGAGTATTCAATGTTGATTCACAGAAATAATGCCCTCAGAAAAAAAAAATTTTCTGTAGGGCATTTATAGCTTCAGGTTTTTGCAGGAGAACCATAATGATGCGGCGTTTATCAAACACGTAAGTGTCCGAGAAAAAAAAGCGCTCCGAAGGCCGTTAGCAAACAACTAACAGGCTATTTCTTGGATCACCCTACTGAGGCACCGAACCGTGTGTTGAATGACACGGGGTGCGCGAAATATGCAAAATGAGCAACAAGAGTATTCAATATTGATTCACACGAATAATGCCCTCAGAAAAAAATTATTCTGTAGGGCGTTTAGTAGCTTGAGGTTTTTGGAGGAGAACCATAATGATGCGGCGTTTGTCAAACATGAAAGTGTCCTAGAAATACAAGCGCTCCGAAGGCCGTTAGCAAACAACTAACACGCTACTGAGGCACCAAACAGTGTGTTGAATGACACGGGGTGCGCGAAATATGCAAAATGAGCAACAAGAGTATTCAATATTGATTCACACAAATAATGCCCTGAGAAAAAAAAAATTCTTCTGTAGGGCGTTTAGTAGCTTGAGGTTTTTGGAGGAGAACCATATTGATGCGGCGTTTGTCAAACGTGAGTGTACTCGAAAAAAAGCGCTCCGTAAGCCGTTAGCCAACAACCAACAGGCTTTTTCTTAGATCAGGCTACTGAGGCACCGAACAGTGTTGATTGACACGGGGTGCGGGGAATATGCGAAATGAGCAACAAGAGTATTCAAAGTTGATTCACACAAATAATTCCCTCAGAAAAAAAATTCTTCTGTGGGGCGTTTAGTCGCCTGAGGTTTTTGGAGGAGAACCATATTGATGCGGCGTTTGTCAATAACGTAAGTGTCCTCGAAAAAAAAGCGCTCCAAAGGCCGTTAGCCAACAACTAACAGGCTATTTCTTGGATCAGGCTACTGAGGCACCGAACAGTGTGTTGAATGACACGGGGTGCGCGCAATATGCAAAATGAGCAATAAGAGTATTCAATGTTGATTCACACAAATAATGCCCTCAGAAAAAAATTCTTCTGTAGGGCGTTTAGTAGCTTGAGGTTTTTGGAGGTGAACCATAATGATGACGCTTATGTCGATAACGTCACTTTCCTCGAAAGAAGCGCTCCGAAGGCCGTTAGCCAACAACTACCAGGTTTTTCTTGGATCACGCAACGGAGGCACCGAACAGTGTGTTGAATGACACGGGGTGCGCGGAATATGCGAAATTAGCAACAAGAGTAATCAACGTGGATTGACACAAATACTGCCCACAGGAAAAAAAATCTGCTTTAGGCCGTTTAGTAGCTTCAGGTTTTTGGAGGAGAACCATAATGATGCGGCTTTTGTCGATAACTTCAGTGTCCTCGAAAGAAGCGCTCCGAAGGCCGTTAGCCAACAACTACCATGATATTTCTTGGATCACGCTACGGAGGCACCGAACAGTGTGTTGAATGACACGGGGAGCGCGGAATATGCAAAATGAGCAACAAGAGTATTCAATATTGATTCACACAAATAATGCCCTGAGAAAAAAAAATTCTTCTGTAGGGCGTTTAGTAGCTGGAGGTTTTTGGAGGAAAACTATATTGATGCGGCGTTTGTCAAACGTGAGTGTACTCGAAAAAAAGTGCTCCGTAAGCCGTT
Organism: Haemaphysalis longicornis; assembly: GCF_048455015.1. Lineage (NCBI taxonomy): Eukaryota > Metazoa > Arthropoda > Arachnida > Ixodida > Ixodidae > Haemaphysalis > Haemaphysalis longicornis. Next base: position 65,858,350 of record NW_027526214.1, on the reverse strand, counting down.
AGCCAACAACCAACAGGCTTTTTCTTGGATCAGGCTACAGAGGCACCGAACAGTGTTTAATGACACGGGGTGAGCGAAATATGCAAAATGAGCAACAAGAGTATTCAATGTTGATTCACACAAATAATGCCATCAGAAAAAAAATTCTTCTGTAGGGCTTTTAGTAGCTTCAGGTTTTTGCAGGAGAACCATAATGATGCGGCGTTTGTATAACGTAAGTGTCCTCGAACAAAAAGCGCTCCAAAGACCGTTAGCCAACAACTAACAGGCTATTTCTTCGATCACGCTACTGAGGCACCAACAGTGTGTTGAATGACACGGGGTGCGCGAAATATGCGAAATTAGCAACAACAGTAATCAACGTCGATTGACACAAATACTGCCCACAGAAAAAAAATTTTGCTTTAAGCCGTTTAGTAGCTTCAGGATTTTGGCGGAGAACCATAATGATGATGCTTTTGTCGATAACGTCAGTTTCCTCGAAAGAAGCGCTCCGAAGGCCGTTAGCCAACAACTATCTGGCTATTACTTGGATCACGCTACTGAGGCACCGAACAGTGTGTTGAATGACACGGTGTGCGCGAGATATGCGCAATGAGCAACAAGAGTATTCAATGTTGATTCACAGAAATAATGCCCTCAGAAAAAAAAAATTTCTGTAGGGCATTTATAGCTTCAGGTTTTTGCAGGAGAACCATAATGATGCGGCGTTTATCAAACACGTAAGTGTCCTAGAAAAAAAAGCGCTCCGAAGGCCGTTAGCAAACAACTAACAGGCTATTTCTTGGATCACCCTACTGAGGCACCGAACAGTGTGTTGAATGACACGGGGTGCGCGAAATATGCAAAATGAGCAACAAGAGTATTCAATATTGATTCACACGAATAATGCCCTCAGAAAAAAATTATTCTGTAGGGCGTTTAGTAGCTTGAGGTTTTTGGAGGAGAACCATAATGATGCGGCGTTTGTCAAACATGAAAGTGTCCTAGAAATTCAAGCGCTCCGAAGGCCGTTAGCAAACAACTAACACGCTACTGAGGCACCGAACAGTGTGTTGAATGACACGGGGTGCGCGAAATATGCAAAATGAGCAACAAGAGTATTCAATATTGATTCACACAAATAATGCCCTGAGAAAAAAAAATTCTTCTGTAAGGCGTTTAGTAGCTGGAGGTTTTTGGAGGAGAACTATATTGATGCGGCGTTTGTCAAACGTGAGTGTACTCGAAAAAAAGCGCTCCGTAAGCCGTTAGCCAACAACCAACAGGCTATTTCTTGGATCACGCTACTGAGGCACCGAACAGTGTGTTGAATGACACGGGGTGCGCGCAATATGCAAAATGAGCAATAAGAGTATTCAATGTTGATTCACACAAATAATGCCCTCAGAAAAAAAATTCTTCTGTAGGGCGTTTAGTAGCTTGAGGTTTTTGGAGGTGAACCATAATGATGACGCTTATGTCGATAACGTCACTTTCCTCGAAAGAAGCGCTCCGAAGGCCGTTAGCCAACAACTACCAGGTTTTTCTTGGATCACGCAACGGAGGCACCGAACAGTGTGTTGAATGACACGGGGTGCGCGGAATTTGCGAAATTTGCAACAAGAGAAATCAACGTGGATTGACACAAATACTGCCAACAAAAAAAAATCTGCTTTAGGCCGTTTAGTAGCTTCAGGTTTTTGGAGGAGAACCATAATGATGCGGCTTTGCTCGATAACTTCAGTGTCCTCGAAAGAAGCGCTCCGAAGGCCGTTAGCCAACAACTACCATGATATTTCTTGGATCACGCTACGGAGGCACCGAACAGTGTGTTGAATGACACGGGGAGCGCGGAATATGCAAAATGAGCAACAAGAGTATTCAATATTGATTCACACAAATAATGCCCTGAGAAAAAAAAAATTCTTATGTAGGGCGTTTAGTAGCTGGAGGTTTTTGGAGGAGAACTATATTGATGCGGCGTTTGTCAAACGTGAGTGTACTCGAAAAAAAGCGCTCCGTAAGCCGTTAGCCAACAACCAACAGGCTATTTCTTGGATCACGCTACTGAGGCACCGAACAGTGTGTTGAATGATACGGGGTGCGCGAAATATGCGAAATGAGCAACAAGAGTATTCAAAGTTGATTCACACAAATAATTCCCTCAGAAAAAAACATTCTTCTGTATTGTGTTTAGTAGCTTGAGGTTTTTGGAGGAGAACCATATTGATGCGGCGTTTGTCAATAACTTAAGTGTACTCGAAAAAAAGCGCTCCGAAGGCCGCTAGCCAACAACTAACAGGCTATGTCTTGGATCAGGCTACTGAGGCACCGAACAGTGTGTTGAATGACACGGGGTGCGCGAAATATGCAAAATGAGCAACAAGAGTATTCAATGTTGATTCACAGAAATAATGCCCTCAGAAAAAAAAATTCTTCTGTAGGGCATATATAGCTTCAGGTTTTTGCAGGAGAACCATAATGATGCGGCGTTTGTCAAACACGTAAGTGTCCTAGAAAAAAAAAGCGCTCCGAAGGCCGTTAGCAAACTAACAGGCTATTTCTTGGATCACCCTACTGAGGCACCGAACAGTGTGTTGAATGACACGGGGTGCGCGAAATATGCAAAATGAGCAACAAGAGTATTCAATATTGATTCACACAAATAATGCCCTGAGAAAAAAAAATTCTTCTGTAGGGCGTTTAGTAGCTGGAGGTTTTTGGAGGAGAACTATATTGATGCGGCGTTTGTCAAACGTGAGTGTACTCGAAAAAAAGCGCTCCGTAAGCCGTTAGCCAACAACCAACAGGCTTTTTCTTGGATCAGGCTACTGAGGCACCGAACAGTGTTGATTGACACGGGGTGCGGGGAATATGCGAAATGAGCAAGAAGAGTATTCAAAGTTGATTGATACAAATATTTCCCTCAGAAAAAAAATTCTTCTGTAGGGCGTTTAGTAGCTTGAGGTTTTTGGAGGAGAACCATAATGATGCTGCGTTTGTATAACGTAAGTGTCCTCGAAAAAAAGCGCTCCGAAGGCCGTTAGCCAAAAACTAACAGGCTATTTCTTGGATCACGCTACTGAGGCACCGAACAGTGTGTTGAATGATACGGGGTGCGCGAAATATGCGAAATGAGCAACAAGAGTATTCAAAGTTGATTCACACAAATAATTCCCTCAGAAAAAAACATTCTTCTGTATTGTGTTAGTAGCTTGAGGTTTTTGGAGGAGAACCATATTGATGCGGCGTTTGTCAATAACGTAAGTGTACTCGAAAAAAAGCACTCCGAAGGCCGTTAGCCAACAACTAACAGGCTATGTCTTGGATCAGGCTACTGAGGCACCGAACAGTGTGTTGAATGACACGGGTTGCGCGAAATATGCAAAATGAGCAACAAGAGTATTCAATGTTGATTCACAGAAATAATGCCCTCAGAAAAAACATTTTTCTCTAGGGCGTTTAGTAGGTTCAGTTTTTTGCAGGAGAACCATAATGATGCGGCGTTTGTCAAACACGTAAGTGTCCTAGAAAAAAAAAGCGCTCCGAAGGCCGTTAGCCAACAACTAACAGGCTATTTCTTGGATCACCCTACTGAGGCACCGAACAGTGTGTTGAATGACACGGGGTGCGCGAAATATGCAAAATGAGCAACAACAGTATTCAATATTGATTCACACGAATAATGCCCTCAGAAAAAAATTCTTCTGTAGGGCGTTTAGTAGCTTGAGGTTTTTGGAGGAGAACCATAATGATGCGGCGTTTTTCAAACATGAAAGTGTCCTAGAAAAAAAAGCGCTCCAAAGGCCGTTAGCAAACAACTAACACGCTACTGAGGCACCGAACAGTGTGTTGAATGACACGGGGTGCGCGAAATATGCAAAATGAGCAACAAGAGTATTCAATATTGATTCACACGAATAATGCCCTCAGAAAAAAATTCTTCTGTAGGGCGTTTAGTAGCTTGAGGTTTTTGGAGGAGAACCATAATGATTCGGCGTTTGTCAAACATGAAAGTGTCCTAGAAAAAAAAAGCGCTCCGAAGGCCGTTAGCAAACAACTAACACGCTACTGAGGCACCGAACAGTGTGTTGAATGACACGGGGTGCGCGAAATATGCAAAATGAGCAACAAGAGTGTTCTATATTGATTCACACAAATAATGCCCTCAGAAAAAAAAAATTCTTCTGTAAGGCGTTTAGTAGCTTGAGGTTTTTGGAGGAGAACCATATTGATGCGGCGTTTGTCAAACGTGAGTGTACTCGAAAAAAAGCTCTCCGTAAGCCGTTAGCCAACAACCAACAGGCTTTTTCTTGGATCAGGCTACTGAGGCACCGAACAGTGTTGATTGACACGGGGTGCGGGGAATATGCGAAATGAGCAACAAGAGTATTCAAAGTTGATTCACACAAATAATTCCCTCAGAAAAAAAATTCTTCTGTGGGGCGTTTAGTCGCCTGAGGTTTTTGGAGGAGAACCATATTGATGCGGCGTTTGTCAATAACGTAAGTGTCCTCGAAAAAAAGCGCTCCAAAGGCCGTTAGCCAACAACTAACAGGCTATTTCTTGGATCAGGCTACTGAGGCACCGAACAGTGTGTTGAATGACACGGGGTCTGCGCAATATGCAAAATGAGCAACTAGAGTATTCAAAGTTGATTCACACAAATAATTCCCTCAGAAAAAAACATTCTTCTGTATTGTGTTTAGTAGCTTGAGGTTTTTGGAGGAGAACCATATTGATGCGGCGTTTGTGAATAACTTAAGTGTACTCGAAAAAAAGCGCTCCGAAGGCCGCTAGCCAACAACTAACAGGCTATGTCTTGGATCAGGCTACTGAGGCACCGAACAGTGTGTTGAATGACACGGTGTGCGCGAGATATGCGCAATGAGCAACAAGACTATTCAATGTTGATTCACAGAAATAATGCCCTCAGAAAAAAAAAATTTCTGTAGGGCATTTATAGCTTCAGGTTTTTGCAGGAGAACCATAATGATGCGGCGTTTATCAAACACGTAAGTGTCCTAGAAAAAAAAGCGCTCCGAAGGCCGTTAGCAAACAACTAACAGGCTATTTCTTGGATCACCCTACTGAGGCACCGAACAGTGTGTTGAATGACACGGGGTGCGCGAAATATGCAAAATGAGCAACAAGAGTATTCAATATTGATTCACACGAATAATGCCCTCAGAAAAAAATTCTTCTGTAGGGCGTTTAGTAGCTTGAGGTTTTTGGAGGAGAACCATATTGATGCGGCGTTTGTCAATAACGTGAGTGTACTCGAAAAAAAGCGCTCCGTAAGCCGTTAGCCAACAACCAACAGGCTTTATCTTGGATCAGGTTACTGATGCACCGAACAGTGTTGATTGACACGGGGTGCGGTGAATATGCGAAATTAGCAACAAGAGTAATCAATGTTGATTCCCAAAAATAATTCCCTCAGCAAAAAAACATTCTTCTGTGGGGCGTTTAGTAGCATGAGGTTTTTGGAGGAGAACCATATTGATGCGGCGTTTGTCAATAACGTAAGTGTACTCGAAAAAAAGCGCTCCGAAGGCCGTTAGCCAGCAACTAACAGGCTATTTCTTGGATCACGCTACTGAGGCACCGAACAGTGTGTTGAATGATACGGGGTGCGCGAAATATCGGAAATGAGCGACAAGAGTATTCAAAGTTGATTCACACAAATATTTCCCTCCGAAAAAAACATTCTTCTGCATTGCGTTTAGTAGCTTGAGGTTTTTGGAAGAGAACCATATTGATGCGGCGTTTGTCAATAACGTAAGTGTACTCGAAAAAAAGTGTTCCGAAGGCCGTTAGCCACCGACTAGCAGGCTATTTCTTGGATCACGCTACGGAGGTACCGAACAGTGTTGAATGACACAGGGTGCGCGAAATATGCGAAATGAGCAACAAGAGTATTCGATGTTGATTGACACAAATATTGCCCTCAGAAAAAAAATTCTTCTGTAGGGCGTTTAGTAGCTTCAGGTTTTTGGAGGAGCACCATATAGATGCGGCGTTTTTATAACGTAAGTGTCCTCGAAAAAAAAGCGCTCCGAAGGCCGTTAGCCAACAACTAACAGGCAATTTCTTGGATCACGCTACTGAGGCACCGAACAGTGTGTTGAATGACACGGGGTGCGCGAAATATGCAAAATGAGCAATAAGAGTATTCAATGTTCAACCACACAAATAATGCCCACCGAAAAAAAAATTCTTCTGTAGGGCGTTTAGCAGCTTGAGGTTTTTGGAGGAGAACCATAATGATGACGCTTTTGTCGATAACGTCACTTTCTTCGAAAGAAGCCCTCCGAAGGCCGTTAGCCAACAACTACCAGGTTTTTCTTGGATCACGCTACGGAGGCACCGAACAGTGTGTTGAATCACACGGGGAGTGCGGAATATGCGAAAATAGCAACAACAGTAAGCAACGTCGATTGACACAAATACGGCCCACAGAAGAAAATTTTGCTTTAAGCCGTTTAGTAGCTTCAGGTTTTTGGCGGAGAATGATTATGATGACGCTTTTGTCGATAACGTCAGTTTCCTCGAAAGAAGCGCTCCGAAGGCCGTTAGCCAACAACTACCAGGTTTTTCTTGGATCACGCAACGGAGGCACCGAACAGTGTGTTGAATGACACGGGGTGCGCGGAATTTGCGAAATTTGCAACAAGAGAAATCAACGTGGATTGACACAAATACTGCCAACAAAAGAAAATTCTGCTTTAGGCCGTTTCGTAGCTTCAGGTTTTTGGAGGAGAACCATAGGGATGCGGATTTTGTCGATAACGTAAGTGTCCTCGATGGAAGCGTTCCGAAAGCCGTTAGCCAACAACTCCCAGGCTATTTCTTGGATCACGCTACGGAGGCACCGAACAGTGTGTTGAATGACACGGGGTGCGCGAGATTGCGAAATGAGCAAGAAGAGTATTCAAAGTTAATTCACACAAATAATTCCCTCAGCAAAAAAACATTCTTCTGTGGGGCGTTTAGTAGCATGAGGTTTTTGGAGGAGAACCATATTGATGCGGCGTTTGTCAATAACGTAAGTGTACTCGAAAAAAAGCGCTCCGAAGGCCTTTAGCCAACAACTAACAGGCTATGTCTTGGATCAGGCTAATGAGGCACCGAACAGTGTGTTGAATAACACGGGGTACGCGAAATATGCAAAATGAGCAACAAGAGTATTCAATGTTGATTCACAGAAATAATGCCCTCAGAAAAAAAAAATTTTCTGTAGGGCATTTATAGCTTCAGGTTTTTGCAGGAGAACCATAATGATGCGGCGTTTATCAAACACGTAAGTGTCCGAGAAAAAAAAGCGCTCCGAAGGCCGTTAGCAAACAACTAACAGGCTATTTCTTGGATCACCCTACTGAGGCACCGAACCGTGTGTTGAATGACACGGGGTGCGCGAAATATGCAAAATGAGCAACAAGAGTATTCAATATTGATTCACACGAATAATGCCCTTAGAAAAAAATTATTCTGTAGGGCGTTTAGTAGCTTGAGGTTTTTGGAGGAGAACCATAATGATGCGGCGTTTGTCAAACATGAAAGTGTCCTAGAAATACAAGCGCTCCGAAGGCCGTTAGCAAACAACTAACACGCTACTGAGGCACCGAACAGTGTGTTGAATGACACGGGGTGCGCGACATATGCAAAATGAGCAACAAGAGTATTCAATATTGATTCACACAAATAATGCCCTGAGAAAAAAAAATTCTTCTGTAGGGCGTTTAGTAGCTTGAGGTTTTTGGAGGAGAACCATATTGATGCGGCGTTTGTCAAACGTGAGTGTACTCGAAAAAAAGCGCTCCGTAAGCCGTTAGACAACAACCAACAGGCTTTTTCTTGGATCAGGCTACTGAGGCACCGAACAGTGTTGATTGACACGGGGTGCGGGGAATATGCGAAATGAGCAAGAAGAGTATTCAAAGTTGATTGATACAAATATTTCCCTCAGAAAAAAAATTCTTCTGTAGGCCGTTTAGTAGCTTGAGGTTTTTGGAGGAGAACCATAATGATGCGGCGTTTGTATAACGTAAGTGTCCTCGAAAAAAAGCGCTCCGAAGGCCGTTAGCCAAAAACTTACAGGCTATTTCTTGGATCACGCTACTGAGTCACCGAACAGTGTGTTGAATGATACGGGGTGCGCGAAATATGCGAAATGAGCAACAAGAGTATTTAAAGTTGATTCACACAAATATTTCCCTCAGAAAAAAAAAACATTCTTCTGTATTGTGTTTAGTAGCTTGAGGTTTTTGGAGGAGAACCATATTGATGCGGCGTTTGTCGATAACTTAAGTGTACTCGAAAAAAAGTGCTCCGAGGGCCGTTAGCCAACAACTAACAGGCTATGTCTTGGATCAGGCTACTGAGGCACCGAACAGTGTGTTGAATGACACGGGGTGCGCGAAATATGCAAAATGAGCAACAAGAGTATTCAATGTTGATTCACAGAAATAATGCCCTCAGAAAAAAAAATTCTTCTGTAGGGCATTTATAGCTTCAGGTTTTTGCAGGAGAATCATAATGATGATGCTTTTGTCGATAACGTCAGTTTCCTCGAAAGAAGCGCTCCGAAGGCCGTTAGCCAACAACTATCTGGCTATTACTTGGATCACGCTACTGAGGCACCGAACAGTGTGTTGAATGACACGGGGTGCGCGAAATATGCGCAATGAGCAACAAGAGTATTCAATATTGATTCACACGAATAATGCCCTCAGAAAAAAATTCTTCTGTAGGGCGTTTAGTAGCTTGAGGTTTTTGGAGGAGAACCATAATGATGCGCCGTTTGTCAAACATGAAAGTGTCCTAGAAAAAAAGCGCTCCGAAGGGCGTTAGCAAACAACTAACACGCTACGGAGGCACCGAACAGTGTGTTGAATGACACGGGGTGCGCGAAATATGCAAAATGAGCAACAAGAGTATTCAATATTCATTCACACAAATAATGCCCCCCGAAAAAAAATTCTTCTGTAGGGCGTTTAGTAGCTTGAGATTTTTGGAGGAGAACCATAATGATGCGGCGTTTGTATAACGTAAGTGTCCTCGAAAAAAAGCGCTCCGAAGCCCGTTAGCCAACAACTAACAGGCTATTTCTTGGATCACGCTACTGAGGCACCGAACAGTGTGTTGAATGATACGGGGTGCGCGAAATATGCGAAATGAGCAACAAGAGTATTCAAAGTTGATTCACACAAATAATTCCCTCAGAAAAAAACATTCTTCTGTATTGTGTTTAGTAGCTTGAGGTTTTTGGAGGAGAACCATATTGATGCGGCGTTTGTCAATAACGTAAGTGTACTCGAAAAAAAGCGCCCCGAAGGCCGTTAGCCAACAACTCACAGGCTATGTCTTGGATCAGGCTACTGAGGAACCGAACAGTGTGTTGAATGACACGGGGTGCGCGAAATATGCAAAATGAGCAACAAGAGTATTCAATGTTGATTCACAGAAATAATGCCCTCAGAAAAAAAAAATTCTTCAGTAGGGCATTTATAGCTTCAGGTTTTTGCAGGAGAACCATAATGATGCGGCGTTTGTCAAACACGTAAGTGTCCTAGAAAAAAAAAGCGCTCCGAAGGCCGTTAGCAAACAACTAGCAGGCTATTTCTTGGATCACCCTACTGAGGCACCGAACAGTGTGTTGAATGACACGGGGTGCGCGAAATATGCAAAATGAGCAACAAGAGTATTCAATATTGATTCACACGAATAATGCCCTCAGAAAAAAATTCTTCTGTAGGGCGTTTAGTAGCTTGAGGTTTTTGGAGGAGAACCATAATGATGCGCCGTTTGTCAAACATGAAAGTGTCCTAGAAAAAAAGCGCTCCGAAGGGCGTTAGCAAACAACTAACACGCTACGGAGGCACCGAACAGTGTGTTGAATGACACGGGGTGCGCGAAATATGCAAAATGAGCAACAAGAGTATTCAATATACATTCACACAAATAATGCCCCCAGAAAAAAAAATTCTTCTGTAGGGCGTTTAGTAGCTTGAGGTTTTTGGAGGTGAACCATAATGATGACGCTTATGTCGATAACGTCACTTTCCTCGAAAGAAGCGCTCCGAAGGCCGTTAGGCAACAACTACCAGGTTTTTCTTGGATCACGCAACGGAGGCACCGAACAGTGTGTTGAATGACACTGGGTGCGCGGAATTTGCGAAATTTGCAACAAGAGAAATCAACGTGGATTGACACAAATACTGCCAACAAAAAAAAATTCTGCTTTAGGCCGTTTAGTAGCTTCAGGTTTTTGGAGGAGAACCATAGGGATGCGGATTTTGTCGATAACGTAAGTGTCCTCGATGGAAGCGTTCCGAAAGCCGTTAGCCAACAACTCCCAGGCTATTTCTTGGATCACGCTACGGAGGCACCGACAGTGTGTTGAATGACACGGGGTGCGCGAGATTGCGAAATGAGCAAGAAGAGTATTCAAAGTTAATTCACACAAATAATTCCCTCAGCAAAAAAACATTCTTCTGTGGGGCGTTTAGTAGCATGAGGTTTTTGGAGGAGAATCATATTGATGCGGCGTTTGTCAATAACGTAAGTGTACTCGAAAAAAAGCGCTCCGAAGGCCTTTAGCCAACAACTAACAGGCTATGTCTTGGATCAGGCTACTGAGGCACCGAACAGTGTGTTGAATAACACGGGGTACGCGAAATATGCAAAATGAGCAACAAGAGTATTCAATGTTGATTCACAGAAATAATGCCCTCAGAAAAAAAAAATTCTTCAGTAGGGCATTTATAGCTTCAGGTTTTTGCAGGAGAACCATAATGATGCGGCGTTTGTCAAACACGTAAGTGTCCTAGAAAAAAAAAGCGCTCCGAAGGCCGTTAGCAAACAACTAGCAGGCTATTTCTTGGATCACCCTACTGAGGCACCGAACAGTGTGTTGAATGACACGGGGTGCGCGAAATATGCAAAATGAGCAACAAGAGTATTCAATATTGATTCACACGAATAATGCCCTCAGAAAAAAATTCTTCTGTAGGGCGTTTAGTAGCTTGAGGTTTTTGGAGGAGAACCGTAATGATGCGCCGTTTGTCAAACATGAAAGTGTCCTAGAAAAAAAGCGCTCCGAAGGGCGTTAGCAAACAACTAACACGCTACGGAGGCACCGAACAGTGTGTTGAATGACACGGGGTGCGCGAAATATGCAAAATGAGCAACAAGAGTATTCAATATTCATTCACACAAATAATGCCCCCAGAAAAAAAATTCTTCTGTAGGGCGTTTAGTAGCTTGAGGTTTTTGGAGGAGAACCATAATGATACGGCGTTTGTATAACGTAAGTGTCCTCGAAAAAAAGCGCTCCGAATCCCGTTAGCCAACAACTAACAGGCTATTTCTTGGATCACGCTACTGAGGCACCGAACAGTGTGTTGAATGATACGGGGTGCGCGAAATATGCGAAATGAGCAACAAGAGTATTCAAAGTTGATTCACACAAATAATTCCCTCAGAAAAAAACATTCTTCTGTATTGTGTTAGTAGCTTGAGGTTTTTGGAGAACCATATTGATGCGGCATTTGTCAATAACATAAGTGTACTCGAAAAAAAGCACTCCGAAGGCCTTTAGCCAACAACTAACAGGCTATGTCTTGGATCAGGCTACTGAGGCACCGAACAGTGTGTTGAATGACACGGGTTGCACGAAATATGCAAAATGAGCAACAAGAGTATTCAATGTTGATTCACAGAAATAATTCCCTCAGAAAAAAACATTCTTCTGTATTGTGTTTAGTAGCTTGAGGTTTTTGGAGGAGAACCATATTGATGCGGCGTTTGTCAATAACGTAAGTGTACTCGAAAAAAAGCGCTCCGAAGGCCGTTAGCCAACAACTAACAGGCTATGTCTTGGATCAGGCTACTGAGGCACCGAACAGTGTGTTGAATGGCACGGGGTGCGCGAAATATGCAAAATGAGCAACAAGAGTATTCAATGTTGATTCACAGAAATAATGCCCTCAGAAAAAAAAAATTCTTCAGTAGGGCATTTATAGCTTCAGGTTTTTGCAGGAGAACCATAATGATGCGGCGTTTGTCAAACACGTATGTGTCCTAGAAAAAAAAAGCGCTCCGAAGGCCGTTAGCAAACAACTAACAGGCTATGCCTTGGATCAGGCTACTGAGGCACCGAACAGTGTGTTCAATGACACGGGGTGCGCGAAATATGCAAAATGAGCAACAAGAGTATTCAATGTTGATTCACAGAACTAATGCCCTCAGAAAAAAAATTCTTCTGTAGGGCATTTAGTAGCTTCAGGTTTTTGCAGGAGAAAAATAATGATGCGGCGTTTGTCAAACACGTAGGTGTCCTAGAAAAAAAAAGCGCTCCGAAGGCCGTTAGCAAACAACTAACAGGCTATTTCTTGGATCACCCTACTGAGGCACCGAACAGTGTGTTGAATGACACGGGGTGCGCGAAATATGCAAAATGAGCAACAGCAGTATTCAATATTGATTCACACGAATAATGCCCTCAGAAAAAAAGTCTTCTGTAGGGCGTTTAGTAGCTTGAGGTTTTTGGAGGAGAACCATATTGATGCGGCGTTTTTCAAACATGAAAGTGTCCTAGAAAAAAAAGCGCTCCGAAGGCCGTTAGCAAACAACTAACACGCTACTGAGGCACCGAACAGTGTGTTGAATGACACGGGGTGCGCGAAATATGCAAAATGAGCAACAAGAGTATTCAATATTGATTCACACGAATAATGCCCTCAGAAAAAAAATTCTTCTGTAGGGCGTTTAGTAGCTTGAGGTTTTTCGAGGAGAACCATAATGATTCGGCGTTTGTCAAACATGAAAGTGTCCTAGAAAAAAAAGCGCTCCGAAGGCCGTTAGCCAACAACCAACAGGCTTTTTCTTGGATCAGGCTACTGAGGCACCGAACAGTGTTGATTGACACGGGGTGCGGGGAATATGCGAAATGAGCAACAAGAGTATTCAAAGTTGATTCACACAAATAATGCCCTCAGGAAAAAAACTTTTTCTGTAGGGCGTTTAGTAGCTTGAGGTTTTTGGAGGTGAACCATAATGATGACGCTTATGTCGACAACGTCACTTTCCTCGATGGAAGCGTTCCGAAAGCCGTTAGCCAAACAACTCCCAGGCTATTTCTTGGATCACGCTACGGAGGCACAGAACAGTGTGTTGAATGACACGGGACGCGCGGAATATGCGAAATTAGCAACAAGAGTAATCAACGTGGATTGACACAAATACTGCCCACAGGAAAAAAAATCTGCTTTAGGCCGTTTAGTAGCTTCAGGTTTTTGGAGGAGAACCATAATGATGCGGGTTTTGTCGATAACTTCAGTGTCCTCGAAAGAAGCGCTCCGAAGGCCGTTAGCCAACAACTACCATGATATTTCTTGGATCACGCTACGGATGCACCGAACAGTGTGTTGAATGACACGGGGAGCGCGGAATATGCGAAAATAGGAACAACAGTAATCAACTTCGATTGACACAAATACTGCCCACAGAAAAAAATTTTTGCTTTAAGCCGTTTAGTAGCTTCAGGTTTTTGGCGGAGAACCATAATGATGATGCTTTTGTCGATAACGTCAGTTTCCTCGAAAGAAGCGCTCCGAAGGCCGTTAGCCAACGACTATCTGGCTATTACTTGGATCACGCTACTGAGGCACCGAACAGTGTGTTGAATGACACGGGGTGCGCGAAATATGCGCAATGAGCAACAAGAGTATTCAAAGTTAATTCACACAAATAATTCCCTCAGCAAAAAAACATTCTTCTGTGGGGCGTTTAGTAGCATGAGGTTTTTGGAGGAGAACCATATTGATACGGCGTTTGTCAATAACGTAAGTGTACTCGAAAAAAAGCGCTCCGAAGGCCGTTAGCCAACAACTAACAGGCTATGTCTTGGATCAGGCTACTGAGGCACCGAACAGTGTGTTGAATGACACGGGGTGCGCGAAATATGCAAAATGAGCAACAAGAGCATTCAATGTTGATTCACACAAATAATGCCCTCAGAAAAAAAAAATTTTCTGTAGGGCATTTATAGCTTCAGGTTTTTGCAGGAGAACCATAATGATGCGGCGTTTATCAAACACGTAAGTGTCCTAGAAAAAAAAGCGCTCCGAAGGCCGTTAGCAAACAACTAACAGGCTATTTCTTGGATCACCCTACTGAGGCACCGAACAGTGTGTTGAATGACACGGGGTGCGCGAAATATGCAAAATGAGCAACAAGAGTATTCAATATTGATTCACACGAATAATGCCCTCACAAAAAAATTCTTCTGTAGGGCGTTTAGTAGCTTGAGGTTTTTGGAGGAGAACCATAATGATGCGGCGTTTGTCAAACATGAAAGTGTCCTAGAAATAAAAGCGCTCCGAAGGCCGTTAGCAAACAACTAACACGCTACTGAGGCACCGAACAGTGTGTTGAATGACACGGGGTGCGCGAAATATGCAAAATGAGCAACAAGAGTATTCAATACTGATTCACACAAATAATGCCCTGAGAAAAAAAAATTCTTCTGTAGGGCGTTTAGTAGCTTGAGGTTTTTGGAGGAGAACCATATTGATGCGGCGTTTGTCAAACGTGAGTGTACTCGAAAAAAAGCGCTCCGTAAGCCGTTAGCCAACAACCAAGAGGCTTTTTCTTGGATCAGGCTACTGAGGCACCGAACAGTGTTGATTGACACGGGGTGCGGGGAATATGCGAAATGAGCAAGAAGAGTATTCAAAGTTGATTGATACAAATATTTCCCTCAGAAAAAATTCTTCTGTAGGGCGTTTAGTAGCTTGAGGTTTTTGGAGGAGAACCATAATGATGCGGCGTTTGTATAACGTAAGTGTCCTCGAAAAAAAGCGCTCCGAAGGCCGTTAGCCAAAAACTAACAGGCTATTTCTTGGATCACGCTACTGAGGCACCGAACAGTGTGTTGAATGATACGGGGTGCGCGAAATATGCGAAATGAGCAACAAGAGTATTCAATGTTGATTCACAGAAATAATTCCCTCAGAAAAAAACATTCTTCTGTATTGTGTTTAGTAGCTTGAGGTTTTTGGAGGAGAACCATATTGATGCGGCGTTTGTCAATAACGTAAGTGTACTCGAAAAAAAGCGCTCCGAAGGCCGTTAGCCAACAACTAACAGGCTATGTCTTGGATCAGGCTACTGAGGCCTTGAACAGTGTGTTGAATGGCACGGGGTGCGCGAAATATGCAAAATGAGCAACAAGAGTATTCAATGTTGATTCACAGAAATAATGCCCTCAGAAAAAAAAAATTCTTCAGTAGGGCATTTATAGCTTCAGGTTTTTGCAGGAGAACCATAATGATGCGGCGTTTGTCAAACACGTATGTGTCCTAGAAAAAAAAAGCGCTCCGAAGGCCGTTAGCAAACAACTAACAGGCTATGCCTTGGATCAGGCTACTGAGGCACCGAACAGTGTGTTCAATGACACGGGGTGCGCGAAATATGCAAAATGAGCAACAAGAGTATTCAATGTTGATTCACAGAACTAATGCCCTCAGAAAAAAAATTCTTCTGTAGGGCATTTAGTAGCTTCAGGTTTTTGCAGGAGAAAAATAATGATGCGGCGTTTGTCAAACACGTAGGTGTCCTGGAAAAAAAAAGCGCTCCGAAGGCCGTTAGCAAACAACTAACAGGCTATTTCTTGGATCACCCTACTGAGGCACCGAACAGTGTGTTGAATGACACGGGGTGCGCGAAATATGCAAAATGAGCAACAACAGTATTCAATATTGATTCACACGAATAATGCCCTCAGAAAAAAAGTCTTCTGTAGGGCGTTTAGTAGCTTGACGTTTTTGGAGGAGAACCATATTGATGCGGCGTTTTTCAAACATGAAAGTGTCCTAGAAAAAAAAAGCGCTCCGAAGGCCGTTAGCAAACAACTAACACGCTACTGAGGCACCGAACAGTGTGTTGAATGACACGGGGTGCGCGAAATATGCAAAATGAGCAACAAGAGTATTCAATATTGATTCACACGAATAATGCCCTCAGAAAAAAAATTCTTCTGTAGGGCGTTTAGTAGCTTGAGGTTTTTGGAGGAGAACCATAATGATTCGGCGTTTGTCAAACATGAAAGTGTCCTAGAAAAAAAAGCGCTCCGAAGGCCGTTAGCCAACAACCAACAGGCTTTTTCTTGGATCAGGCTACTGAGGCACCGAACAGTGTTGATTGACGCGGGGTGCGGGGAATATGCGAAATGAGCAACAAGAGTATTCAAAGTTGATTCACACAAATAATTCCCTCAGAAAAAAATTCTTCTGTGGGGCGTTTAGTAGCCTGAGGTTTTTGGAGGAGAACCATATTGATGCGGCGTTTGTCAATAACGTAAGTGTCCTCGAAAAAAAGCGCTCCGAAGGCCGTTAGCCAACAACTAACAGGCTATTTCTTGGATTAGGCTACTAAGGCACCGAACAGTGTGTTGAATGACACGGGGTGCGCGCAATATGCAAAATGAGCAATAAGAGTATTCAATGTTGATTCACACAAATAATGCCCTCAGAAAAAAAAACTTTTTCTGTAGGGCGTTTAGAAGCTTGAGGTTTTTGGAGGTGAACCATAATGATGACGCTTATGTCGATAACGTCACTTTCCTCGAAAGAAGCGCTCCGAAGGCCGTTAGCCAACAACTACCAGGTTTTTCTTGGATCACGCAACGGAGGCACCAAACAGTGTGTTGAATGACACGGGGTGCGCGGAATTTGCGAAATTTGCAACAAGAGAAATCAACGTGGATTGACACAAATACTGCCAACAAAAAAAAATTCTGCTTTAGGCCGTTTAGTAGCTTCAGCTTTTTGGAGGAGAACCATAGGGATGCGGATTTTGTCGATAACGTAAGTGTCCTCGATGGAAGCGTTCCGAAAGCCGTTAGCCAAACAACTCCCAGGCTATTTCTTGGATCACGCTACGGAGGCACAGAACAGTGTGTTGAATGACACGGGACGCGCGGAATATGCGAAATTAGCAACAAGAGTAATCAACGTGGATTGACACAAATACTGCCCACAGGAAAAAAAATCTGCTTTAGGCCGTTTAGTAGCTTCAGGTTTTTGGAGGAGAACCATAATGATGCGGGTTTTGTCGATAACTTCAGTTTCCTCGAAAGAAGCGCTCCGAAGGCCGTTAGCCAACAACTACCATGATATTTCTTGGATCACGCTACGGATGCACCGAACAGTGTGTTGAATGACACGGGGAGCGCGGAATATGCGAAAATAGGAACAACAGTAATCAACGTCGATTGACACAAATACAGCCCACAGAAAAAAATTTTTGCTTTAAGCCGTTTAGTAGCTTCAGGTTTTTGGCGGAGAACCATAATGATGATGCTTTTGTCGATAACGTCAGTTTCCTCGAAAGAAGCGCTCCGAAGGCCGTTAGCCAACAACTATCTGGCTATTACTTGGATCACGCTACTGAGGCACCGAACAGTGTGTTGAATGACACGGGGTGCGCGAAATATGCGCAATGAGCAACAAGAGTATTCAAAGTTAATTCACACAAATAATTCCCTCAGCAAAAAAACATTCTTCTGTGGGGCGTTTAGTAGCATGAGGTTTTTGGAGGAGAACCATATTGATGCGGCGTTTGTCAATAACGTAAGTGTACAAGAAAAAAAGCGCTCCGAAGGCCGTTAGCCAATAACTAACAGGCTATGTCTTGGATCAGGCTACTGAGGCACCGAACAGTGTGTTGAATGACACGGGGTGCGCGAAATATGCAAAATGAGCAACAAGAGTATTCAATGTTGATTCACAGAAATAATGCCCTCAGAAAAAAAAATTTTTCTGTAGGGCATTTATAGCTTCAGGTTTTTGCAGGAGAACCATAATGATGCGGCGTTTATCAAACACGTAAGTGTCCTAGAAAAAAAAGCGCTCCGAAGGCCGTTAGCAAACAACTAACAGGCTATTTCTTGGATCACCCTACTGAGGCACCGAACAGTGTGTTGAATGACACGGGGTGCGCGAAATATGCAAAATGAGCAACAAGAGTATTCAATATTGATTCACACGAATAATGCCCTCAGAAAAAAATTCTTCTGTAGGGCGTTTAGTAGCTTGAGGTTTTTGGAGGAGAACCATAATGATGCGGCGTTTGTCAAACATGAAAGTGTCCTAGAAATAAAAGCGCTCCGAAGGCCGTTAGCAAACAACTAACACGCTACTGAGGCACCGAACAGTGTGTTGAATGACACGGGGTGCGCAAAATATGCAAAATGAGCAACAAGAGTATTCAATATTGATTCACACAAATAATGCCTTCAGAAAAAAAAATTCTTCTGTAGGGCGTTTAGTAGCTTGAGGTTTTTGGAGGAGAACCATATTGATGCGGCGTTTGTCAAACGTGAGTGTACTCGAAAAAAAGCGCTCCGTAAGCCGTTAGCCAACAACCAACAGGCTTTTTCTTGGATCAGGCTACTGAGGCACCGAACAGTGTTGATTGACACGGGGTGCGGGGAATATGCGAAATGAGCAAGAAGAGTATTCAAAGTTGATTGATACAAATATTTCCCTCAGAAAAAATTCTTCTGTAGGGCGTTTAGTAGCCTGAGGTTTTTGGAGGAGAACCATAATGATGCGGCGTTTGTATAACGTAAGTGTCCTCGAAAAAAAGCGCTCCGAAGGCCGTTAGCGAAAAACTAACAGGCTATTTCTTGGATCACGCTACTGAGGCACCGAACAGTGTGTTGAATGATACGGGGTGCGCGAAATATGCGAAATGAGCAACAAGAGTATTCAAAGTTGATTCACACAAATAATTCCCTCAGAAAAAAAACATTCTTCTGTATTGTGTTTAGTAGCTTGAGGTTTTTGGAGGAGAACCATATTGATGCGGCGTTTGTCAATAACGTAAGTGTACTCGAAAAAAAGCGCTCCGAAGGCCGTTACTCAAGAACTAACAGGCTATTTCTTGGATCACCCAACTGAGGCACCAAACAGTGTGTTGAATGACACGGGGTGCGCGAAATATGCAAAATGAGCAACAAGAGTATTCAATATTGATTCACACGAATAATGCCCTCAGAAAAAAATTCTTCTGTAGGGCGTTTAGTAGCTTGAGGTTTTTGGAGGAGAACCATAATGATGCGGCGTTTGTCAAACATGAAAGTGTTCTAGAAAAAAAGCGCTTCGAAGGGCGTTAGCAAACAACTAACACGCTACTGAGGCACCGAACAGTGTGTTGAATGACACGGGGTGCGCGAAATATGCAAAATGAGCAACAAGAGTATTCAATATTGATTCACACAAATAATGCCCTCAGAAAAAAAAATTCTTCTGTAAGGCGTTTAGTAGCTTGAGGTTTTTGGAGGAGAACCATATTGATGCGGCGTTTGTCAAACGTGAGTGTACTCGAAAAAAAGCGCTTCGTAAGCCGTTAGCCAACAACCAACAGGCTTTTTCTTGGATCAGGCTACTGAGGCACCGAACAGTGTTGATTGACACGGGGTGCGGGGAATATGCGAAATGAGCAACAAGAGTATTCAAAGTTGATTCACACAAATATTTCCCTCAGAAAAAAAATTCTTCTGTAGGGCGTTTAGTAGCTTGAGGTTTTTGGAGGAGAACCATAATGATGCGGCGTTTGTATTACGTAAGTGTCCTAGAAAAAAAAAGCGCTCCGAAGGCCGTTAGCAAACAACTAGCAGGCTATTTCTTGGATCACCCTACGGAGGCACCGAACAGTGTGTTGAATGACACGGGGTGCGCGAAATATGCAAAATGAGCAACAAGAGTATTCAATATTGATTCACACAAATAATGCCCTCAGAAGAAAAAAATTCTTCTGTATTGCGTTTAGTAGCTTTTGGTTTTTGGAGGAGAACCATATTATTGCGGCGTTTGTCACTAACGTAAGTGTACTCGAAAAAAAGCGCTCCGAAGGCCGTTAGCCAACAACTAACAGGCTATGTCTTGGACCAGGCTACTGAGGCACCGAACAGTGTGTTCAATGACACGGGGTGCGCGAAATATGCAAAATGAGCAACAAGAGTATTCAATGTTGATTCACAGAACTAATGCCCTCAGAAAAAAAATTCTTCTGAAGGGCATTTAGTAGCTTCAGGTTTTTGCAGGAGAACCATAATGATGCGGCGTTTGTCAAACACGTAGGTGTCCTAGAAAAAAAAAGCGCTCCGAAGGCCGTTAGCAAACAACTAACAGGCTATTTCTTGGGTCACCCTACTGAGGCACCGAACAGTGTGTTGAATGACACGGGGTGCGCGAAATATGCAAAATGAGCAACAAGAGTATTCAATATTGATTCACACGAATAATGCCCTCAGAAAAAAATTCTTCTGTAGGGCGTTTAGTAGCTTGAGGTTTTTGGAGGAGAACCATAATGATGCGGCGTTTGTCAAACATGAAAGTGTCCTAAAAAAAGCGCTCCGAAGGCGTTAGCAAACAACTAACACGCTACTGAGGCACCGAACAGTGTGTTGAATGACACGGGGTGCGCGAAATATGCAATATGAGCAACAAGAGTATTCAATATTGATTCACACGAATAATGCCCTCAGAAAAAAATTCTTCTGTAGGGCGTTTAGTAGCTTGAGGTTTTTGGAGGAGAACCATAATGATTCGGCGTTTGTCAAACATGAAAGTGTCCTAGAAAAAAAAGCGCTCCGAAGGCCATTAGCAAACAACTAACACGCTACTGAGGCACCGAACAGTGTGTTGAATGACACGGGGTGCGCGAAATATGCAAAATGAGCAACAAGAGTATTCAATATTGATTCACACAAATAATGCCCTCAGAAAAAAAAATTCTTCTGTAAGGCGTTTAGTAGCTTGAGGTTTTTGGAGGAGAACCATATTGATGCGGCGTTTGTCAAACGTGAGTGTACTCGAAAAAAAGGGCTCCGTAAGCCGTTAGCCAACAACCAACAGGCTTTTTCTTGGATCAGGCTACTGAGGCACCGAACAGTGTGTTGATTGACACGGGGTGCGGGGAATATGCGAAATGAGACAACAAGAGTATTCAAAGTTGATTCACACAAATAATTCCCTCAGAAAAAAACATTCTTCTGTATTGTGTTTAGTAGCTTGAGGTGTTTGGAGAAGAACCATATTCATGCGGCGTTTGTCAATAACGTAAGTGTACTAAAAAAAAAGCGCTCCGAAGGCCGTTAGCCAACAACTAACAGGCTATGCCTTGGATCAGGCTACTGAGGCACCGAACAGTGTGTTGAATAACACGGGTTGCGCGAAATATGCAAAATGAGCAACAAGAGTATTCAATGTTGATTCACAGAAATATTGCCCTCAGAAAAAAAAATTTTCTGCAGGGAGTTTAGTAGCTTGAGGTTTTTGGAAGAGAACCATAATGATGCGGCGTTTGTCAATAACGTAAGTGTCCTAGAAAAAAAAGCGCTCCGAAGGCCGCTAGCCAACAACTAACAGGCTATTTCTTGGATCACGCTATGGAGGCACCGAACAGTGTTGATTGACACGGGGTGCGGGGAATATGCGAAATGAGCAACAAGAGTAATCAATGTTGATTCACACAAATAATGCCCACCGAAAAAAATTATTCTGTAGGGCGTTTAGTTGCTTAAGGTTTTTGGAGGAGTACTATATGATGCGGCGTTTGTCAAACACGTAAGTGTCCTAGAAAAAAAAACGCTCTCCGAAGGCCGTTACCCAACAAATAACAGTCTATTTCTTGGATCACGCTACTGAGGCACCGAACAGTGTGTTGAATGACACGGGGTGCGCGAAATATGCGGAATGAGCAACAAGAGTATTCAATATTGATTAACACAAATAATGCCCTCAGAAGAAAAAAATTATTCTGCAGGGAGTTAATAGCTTGAGGTTTTTGGAAGAGAACCATAATGATGCGGCGTTTGTCAATAACGTAAGTGTCCTAGAAAAAAAAAGCGCCCCGAAGGCCGCTAGCCAACAACTAACAGGCTATTTCTTGGATCACGCTATGGAGACACCGAACAGTGTTGATTGACACGGGGTGCGGGGAATATGCGAAATGAGCAACAAGAGTAATCAATGTTCATTTACACAAATAATGCCCACAGAAAAAAATTCTTCTGTAGGGCGTTTAGTTGCTTAAGGTTTTTGGAGGAGTACCATAATGATGCGGCGTTTGTATAACGTAAGTGTCCTTGAAAAAAAGCGCTCCGAAGGCCGTTAGCCAACAACTAACAGGCTATTTCTTGGATCATGCTACTGAGGAACCGAACAGTGTGTTGAATGACACGGGGTGCGCGAAATATGCGGAATGAGCAACAAGAGTATTCAATATTGATTAACACAAATAATGCCCTCAGAAGAAAAAAATTCTTCTGCAGGGAGTTTAGTAGCTTGAGGTTTTTGGAAGAGAACCATAATGATGCGGCGTTTGTCAATAACGTAAGTGTCCTAGAAAAAAAAAGCGCCCCGAAGGCCGCTAGCCAACAACTAACAGGCTATTTCTTGGATCACGCTATGGAGACACCGAACAGTGTTGATTGACACGGGGTGCGGGGAATATGCGAAATGAGCAACAAGAGTAATCAATGTTCATTTACACAAATAATGCCCACAGAAAAAAATTCTTCTGTAGGGCGTTTAGTTGCTTAAGGTTTTTGGAGGAGTACCATAATGATGCGGCGTTTGTATAACGTAAGTGTCCTTGAAAAAAAGCGCTCCGAAGGCCGTTAGCCAACAACTAACAGGCTATTTCTTGGATCACGCTACTGAGGCACCGAACAGTGTGTTGAATGACACGGGGTGCGCGAAATATGCGGAATGAGCAACAAGAGTATTCAATATTGATTAACACAAATAATGCCCTCAGAAGAAAAAAATTCTTCTGCAGGGAGTTTAGTAGCTTGAGGTTTTTGGAAGAGAACCATAATGATGCGGCGTTTGTCAATAACGTAAGTGTCCTTGAAAAAAAGCGCTCCGAAGACCGTTAGCCAACAACTAACAGGCTATTTCTTCGATCACGCTATGGAGGCACCGAACAGTGTTGATTGACACGGGGTGCGCGAAATATGCGGAATGAGCAACAAGAGTATTCAATATTGATTAACACAAATAATGCCCTCAGAAGAAAAAAATTCTTCTGTAGGGCATTTAGTAGCTTCCGGTTTTTGCAGGAGAACCATAATGATGCGGCGTTTGTCAAACACGTAAGTGTCCTAGAAAAAAAACGCTCTCCGAAGGCCGTTAGCCAACAAAAAACAGTCTATTTCTTGGATCACGCTACTGAGGCACCGAGCAGTGCGTTGAATGACACGGGGTGCGCGAAATATGCGGAATGAGCAACAAGAGTATTCAATATTGATTAACACAAATAATGCCCTCAGAAGAAAAAAATTCTTCTGCAGGGAGTTTAGTAGCTTGAGGTTTTTGGAAGAGAACCATAATGATGCGGCGTTTGTCAATACCGTAAGTGTCCTAGAAAAAAAGCGCTCCGAAGACCGTTAGCCAACAACTAACAGGCTATTTCTTCGATCACGCTATGGAGGCACCGAACAGTGTTGATTGACACGGGGTGCGCGAAATATGCGGAATGAGCAACAAGAGTATTCAATATTGATTAACACCAATAATGCCCTCAGAAGAAAAAATTCTTCTGCAGGGAGTTTAGTAGCTTGAGGTTTTTGGAAGAGAACCATAATGATGCGGCGTTTGTCAATAACGTAAGTGTCCTAGAAAAAAAAAGGCGCTCCGAAGGCCGCTAGCCAACAACAAACAGGCTATTTCTTGGATCACGCTATGGAGGCACCGAACTGTGTTGATTGACACGGGGTGCGGAAATATGCGAAATGAGCAACAAGAGTAATCAATGTTGATTCACACAAATAATGCCCACAGAAAAAAATTCTTCTGTAGGGCGTTTAGTAGCTTGAGGTTTTTGGAAGAGAACCATAATGATGCGGCGTTTGTCAATACCGTAAGTGTCCTAGAAAAAAAGCGCTCCGAAGACCGTTAGCCAACAACTAACAGGCTATTTCTTCGATCACGCTATGGAGGCACCGAACAGTGTTGAATGACACGGGGTGCGCGAAATATGCAAAATGAGCAACAAGAGTATTCAATGTTGATTAACAGAAATAATGCCCTCAGAAAAAAAATTATTCTGTAGGGCATTTAGTAGCTTCAGGTTTTTGCAGGAGAACCATAATTATGCGGCGTTTGTCAAACACGTAAGTGTCCTAGGAAAAAAACGCTCTCCGAAGGCCGTTAGCCAACAAATAACAGTCTATTTCTTGGATCACGCTACTGAGGCACCGAACAGTGTGTTGAATGACACGGGGTACGCGAAATATGCGGAATGAGCAACAAGAGTATTCAATATTGATTAACACAAATAATGCCCTCAGAAGAAAAAAATTATTCTGCAGGGAGTTTAGTAGCTTGAGGTTTTTGGAAGAGAACCATAATGATGCGGCGTTTGTCAATAACGCAAGTGTCCTAGAAAAAAAAAAGCGCTCCGAAGGCCGCTAGCCAACAACTAACAGGCTATTTCTTGGATCATGCTATGGAGGCACCGAACAGTGTTGATTGACACGGGGTGCGGGGACTATGCGAAATGAGCAACAAGAGTAATCAATGTTGATTGACACAAATAATGGCCACCGAGAAAAATTCTTCTGTAGGGCGTTTAGTTGCTTAAGGTTTTTGGAGGAGTACCATATGATGCGGCGTTTGTCAAACACGTAAGTGTCCTAGAAAAAAACGCTCTCCGAAGGCCGTTAGCCAACAACTAACAGTCTATTTCTTGGATCACGCTACTGAGGCACCGAACAGTATGTTGAATGACACGGGGTGCGCGAAATATGCGAAATGAGCAACAAGAGTATTCAAAGTTGATTCACACAAATAATTCTCCAGAAAAAAAACATTCTTCTGTATTGCGTTTAGTAGCTTGAGGTTTTTGGAGGAGAACCATATTGATGCGGCGTTTGTCAATAACGTAAGTGTACTCGAAAAAAAGCGCTCCGAAGGCCGCTAGCCAACAAATAACAGGCTATGTCTTGGATCAGGCTACTGAGGCACCGAACAGTGTGTTGAATGACACAGGGTGCGCGAAATATGCAAAATGAGCAACAAGAGTATTCAATGTTGATTCACAGAAATAATGCCCTCAGAAAAAAAATTCTTCTGTAGGGCATTTAGTAGCTTCAGGTTTTTGCAGGAGAACCATAATGATGCGGCGTTTGTCAAACACGTAAGTGTCCTAGAAAAAAAAACGCTCTCCGAAGGCCGTTAGCCAGCAAATAACAGTCTATTTCTTGGATCACGCTACTGAGGCACCGAACAGTGTGTTGAATGACACGGGGTGCGCGAAATATGCGGAATGAGCAACAAGAGTATTCAATATTGATTAACACAAATAATGCCCTCAGAAGAAAAAAATTCTTCTGCAGGGAGTTTAGTAGCTTGAGGTTTTTGGAAGAGAACCATAATGATGCGGCGTTTGTCAATACCGTAAGTGTCCTAGAAAAAAAGCGCTCCGAAGACCATTAGCCAACAACTAACAGGCTATTTCTTCGATCACGCTATGGAGGCACCGAACAGTGTTGATTGACACGGCGTGCGCGAAATATGCGGAATGAGCAACAAGAGTATTCAATATTGATTAACACCAATAATGCCCTCAGAAGAAAAAATTCTTCTGCAGGGAGTTTAGTAGCTTGAGGTTTTTGGAAGAGAACCATAATGATGCGGCGTTTGTCAATAACGTAAGTGTCCTAGAAAAAAAAAGGCGCTCGAAGGCCGCTAGCCAACAACAAACAGGCTATTTCTTGGATCACGCTATGGAGGCACCGAACTGTGTTGATTGACACGGGGTGCGGGGAATATGCAAAATGAGCAACAAGAGTATTCAATGTTGATTCGCAGAAATAATGCCCTCAGAAAAAAAATTCTTCTGTAGGGCATTTAGTAGCTTCAGGTTTTTGCAGGAGAACCATAATGATGCGGCGTTTGTCAAACACGTAAGTGTCCTAGAAAAAAAACGCTCTCCGAAGGCCGTTAGCCAACAAACAACAGTCTATTTCTTGGATCACGCTACTGAGGCACCGAACAGTGTGTTGAATGACACGGGGTGCGCGAAATATGCGGAATGAGCAACAAGAGTATTCAATATTGATTAACACAAATAATGCCCTCAGAAGAAAAAAATTATTCTGCAGGGAGTTTAGTAGCATGAGGTTTTTGGAAGAGAACCATAATGATGCAGCGTTTGTCAATAACGCAAGTGTCCTAGAAAAAAAAAGCGCTCCGAAGGCCGCTAGCCAACAACTAACAGTCTATTTCTTGGATCACGCTACTGAGGCACCGAACAGTATGTTGAATGACACGGGGTGCGCGAAATATGCGAAACGAGCAACAAGAGTATTCAAAGTTGATTCACACAAATAATTCTCCAGAAAAAAAAACATTCTTCTGTATTGCGTTTAGTAGCTTGAGGTTTTTGGAGGAGAACCATATTGATGCGGCGTTTGTCAATAACGTAAGTGTACTCGAAAAAAAGCGCTCCGAAGGCCGCTAGCCAACAACTAACAGGCTATGTCTTGGATCAGGCTACTGAGGCACCGAACAGTGTGTTGAATGACACAGGGTGCGCGAAATATGCGGAATGAGCAACAAGAGTATTCAATATTGATTAACACAAATAATGCCCTCAGAAGAAAAAATTCTTCTGCAGGGAGTTTAGTAGCTTGAGGTTTTTGGAAGAGAACCATAATGATGCGGCGTTTGTCAATAACGTAAGTGTCCTAGAAAAAAAAAGCGCTCCGAAGGCCGCTAGCCAACAGGCTATTTCTTGGATCACGCTATGGAGGCACCGAACAGTGTTGATTGACACGGGGTGCGCGAAATATG
This sequence comes from Haemaphysalis longicornis, assembly GCF_048455015.1. Taxonomy (NCBI): domain Eukaryota; kingdom Metazoa; phylum Arthropoda; class Arachnida; order Ixodida; family Ixodidae; genus Haemaphysalis; species Haemaphysalis longicornis. Next base: position 65,831,495 of record NW_027526214.1, on the reverse strand, counting down.
CGGAATGAGCAACAAGAGTATTCAATATTGATAAACACAAATATAGCCCTCAGAAGAAAAAAATTATTCTGCAGGGAGTTTAGTAGCTTGAGGTTTTTGGAAGAGAACCATAATGATGCGGCGTTTGTCAATAAAGCAAGTGTCCTAGAAAAAAAAAGCGCTCCGAAGGCCGCTAGCCAACAACTAACAGGCTATTTCTTGGATCATGCTATGGAGGCACCGAACAGTGTTGATTGACACGGGGTGCGGGGATTATTCGAAATGAGCAACAAGATTAATCAATGTTGATTCACACAAATAATGCCCACCGAAAAAAATTCTTCTGTAGGGCGTTTAGTTGCTTAAGGTTTTTGGAGGAGTACCATATGATGCGGCGTTTGTCAAACACGTAAGTGTCCTAGAAAAAAAAACGCTCTCCGAAGGCCGTTAGCCAACAACTAACAGGCTATTTCTTGGATCACGCTACTGAGGCACCGAACAGTGTGTTGAATGATACGGGGTGCGCGAAATATGCGAAAGGAGCAACAAGAGTATTCAAAGTTGATTCACACAAATAATTCCCTCAGAAAAAAACATTCTTCTGTATTGTGTTAGTAGCTTGAGGTTTTTGGAGGAGAACCATATTGATGCGGCGTTTGTCAATAACGTAAGTGTACTCGAAAAAAAGCACTCCGAAGGCCGTTAGCCAACAACTAACAGGCTATGTCTTGGATCATGCTACTGAGGCACCGAAAAGTGTGTTGAATGACACGGGTTGCGCGAAATATGCAAAATGAGCAACAAGGGTATTCAATGTTGATTCACAGAAATAATGCCCTCAGAAAAAAAATTCTTCTGTAGGGCGTTTAGTAGGTTCAGGTTTTTGCAGGAGAACCATAATGATGCGGCGTTTCTCAAACACGTAAGTGTCCTAGAAAAAAAAAGCGCTCCGAAGGCCGTTAGCAAACAACTAACAGGCTATTTCTTGGATCACCCTACGGAGGCACCGAACAGTGTGTTGAATGACACGGGGTGCGCGAAATATGCAAAATGAGCAACAAGAGTATTCAATATTGATTCACACAAATAATGCCCTCAGAAGAAAAAAATTCTTCTGTATTGCGTTTAGTAGCTTTTGGTTTTTGGAGGAGAACCATATTGATGCGGCGTTTGTCAATAACGTAAGTGTGCTCGAAAAAAAGCGCTCCGAAGGCCGTTAGCCAACAACTAACAGGCTATGTCTTGGACCAGGCTACTGAGGCACCGAACAGTGTGTTCAATGACACGGGGTGCGCGAAATATGCAAAATGAGCAACAAGAGTATTCAATGTTGATTCACAGAACTAATGCCCTCAGAAAAAAAATTCTTCTGTAGGGCATTTAGTAGCTTCAGGTTTTTGCAGGAGAACCATAATGATGCGGCGTTTGTCAAACACGTAGGTGTCCTAGAAAAAAAAAGCGCTCCGAAGGCCGTTAGCAAACAACTAACAGGCTATTTCTTGGATCACCCTACTGAGGCACCGAACAGTGTGTTGAATGACACAGGGTGCGCGAAATATGCAAAATGAGCAACAAGAGTATTCAATATTGATTCACACGAATAATGCCCTCAGAAAAAAATTCTTCTGTAGGGCGTTTAGTAGCTTGAGGTTTTTGGAGGAGAACCATAATGATGGGGCGTTTGTCAAACATAAAAGTGTCCTAAAAAAAAGCGCTCCGAAGGCCGTTAGCAAACAACTAACACGCTACTGAGGCACCGAACAGTGTGTTGAATGACACGGGGTGCGCGAAATATGCAATATGAGCAACAAGAGTATTCAATATTGATTCACACGAATAATGCCCTCAGAAAAAAATTCTTCTGTAGGGCGTTTAGTAGCTTGAGGTTTTTGGGGGAGAATCATAATGATTCGGCGTTTGTCAAACATGAAAGTGTCCTAGAAAAAAAAGCGCTCCGAAGGCCGTTAGGAAACAACTAACACGCTACTGAGGCACCGCACAGTGTGCTGAATGACACGGGGTGCGCGAAATATGCAAAATGAGCAACAAGAGTATTCAATATTGATTCACACAAATAATGCCCTCAGAAAAAAAAATTCTTCTGTAGGGCGTTTAGTAGCTTGAGGTTTTTGGAGGAGAACCATATTGATGCGGCGTTTGTCAAACGTGAGTGTACTCGAAAAAAAGCGCTCCGTAAGCCGTTAGCCAACAACCAACAGGCTTTTTCTTGGATCATGCTACTGAGGCACCGAACAGTGTTGATTGACACGGGGTGCGGGGAATATGCGAAATGAGCAACAAGAGTATTCAAAGTTGATTCACACAAATATTTCCCTCAGAAAAAAATTTCTTCTGTAGAGCGTTTAGTAGCTTGAGGTTTTTGGAGTAGAACCATAATGATGCGGCGTTTGTATTACGTAAGTGTCCTCGAAAAAAAGCGCTCCGAAGGCCGTTAGCCAACAACTAACAGGCTATTTCTTGGATCACGCTACTGAGGCACCGAACAGTGTGTTGAATGACACGGGGTGCGCGAAATATGCGGAATGAGCAACAAGAGTATTCAATATTGATTAACACAAATAATGCCCTCAGAAGAAAAAAATTATTCTGCAGGGAGTTTAGTAGCTTGAGGTTTTTGGAAGAGAACCATAATGATGCGGCGTTTGTCAATAACGCAAGTGTCCTAGAAAAAAAAAGCGCTCCGAAGGCCGCTAGCCAACAACTAACAGGCTATTTCTTGGATCATGCTATGAAGGCACCGAACAGTGTTGATTGACACGGGGTGCGGGGACTATGCGAAATGAGCAACAAGAGTAATCAATGTTGATTGACACAAATAATGGCCACCGAGAAAAATTCTTCTGTAGGGCGTTTAGTTGCTTAAGGTTTTTGGAGGAGTACCATATGATGCGGCGTTTGTCAAACACGTAAGTGTCCTAGAAAAAAAAACGCTCTCCGAAGGCCATTAGCCAACAACTAACAGTCTATTTCTTGGATCACGCTACTGAGGCACCGAACAGTATGTTGAATGACACGGGGTGCGCGAAATATGCGATATGAGCAACAAGAGTATTCAAAGTTGATTCACACAAATAATTCTCCAGAAAAAAAACATTCTTCTGCATTGCGTTTAGTAGCTTGAGGTTTTTGGAGGAGAACCATATTGATGCGGCGTTTGTCAATAACGTAAGTGTACTCGAAAAAAAGCGCTCCGAAGGCCGCTAGCCAACAACTAACAGGCTACGTCTTGGATCAGGCTACTGAGGCACCGAACAGTGTGTTGAATGACACAGGGTGCGCGAAATATGCAAAATGAGCAACAAGAGTATTCAATGTTGATTCACAGAAATAATGCCCTCAGAAAAAAAATTCTTCTGTAGGGCATTTAGTAGCTTCAAGTTTTTGCAGGAGAACCATAATGATGCGGCGTTTGTCAGACACGTAAGTGTCCTAGAAAAAAAAACGCTGTCCGAAGGCCGTTAGCCAACAAATAACAGTCTATTTCTTGGATCACGCTACTGAGGCACCGAACAGTGTGTTGAATGACACGGGGTGCGCGAAATATGCGGAATGAGCAACAAGAGTATTCAATATTGATTAACACAAATAATGCCCTCAGAAGAAAAAATTCTTCTGCAGGGAGTTTAGTAGCTTGAGGTTTTTGGAAGAGAACCATAATGATGCGGCGTTTGTCAAACACGTAGGTGTCCTAGAAAAAAAAAGCGCTCCGAAGGCCGCTAGCCAACAGGCTATTTCTTGGATCACGCTATGGAGGCACCGAACAGTGTTGATTGACACGGGGTGCGCGAAATATGCGGAATGAGCAACAAGAGTATTCAATATTGATTAACACAAATAATGCCCTCAGAAGAAAAAAATTATTCTGCAGGGAGTTTAGTAGCTTGAGGTTTTTGGAAGAGAACCATAATGATGCGGCGTTTGTCAATAACGCAAGTGTCCTAGAAAAAAAAAGCGCTCCGAAGGCCGCTAGCCAACAACTAACAGGCTATTTCTTGGTTCATGCTTTGAGGCACCGAACAGTGTTGATTGACACGGGGTGCGGGGACTATGCGAAATGAGCAACAAGATTAATCAATGTTGATTCACACAAATAATGCCCACCGAAAAAAATTCTTCTGTAGGGCGTTTAGTTGCTTAAGGTTTTTGGAGGAGTACCATATGATGCGGCGTTTGTCAAACACGTAAGTGTCCTAGAAAAAAAAAACGCTCTCCGAAGGCCGTTAGCCAACAACTAACAGGCTATTTCTTGGATCACGCTACTGAGGCACCGAACAGTGTGTTGAATGATACGGGGTGCGCGAAATATGCGAAATGAGCAACAAGAGTATTCAAAGTTGATTCACACAAATAATTCCCTCACAAAAAAACATTCTTCTGTATTGTGTTAGTAGCTTGAGGTTTTTGGAGGAGAACCATATTGATGCGGCGTTTGTCAATAACGTAAGTGTACTCGAAAAAAAGCACTCCGAAGGCCGTTAGCCAACAACTAACAGGCTATGTCTTGGATCATGCTACTGAGGCACCGAACACTGTGTTGAATGACACGGGTTGCGCGAAATATGCAAAATGAGCAACAAGAGTATTCAATGTTGATTCACAGAAATAATGCCCTCAGAAAAAAAATTCTTCTGTAGGGCGTTTAGTAGGTTCAGGTTTTTGCAGGAGAACCATAATGATGCGGCGTTTCTCAAACACGTAAGTGTCCTAGAAAAAAAAAGCGCTCCGAAGGCCGTTAGCAAACAACTAACAGGCTATTTCTTGGATCACCCTACGGAGGCACCGAACACTGTGTTGAATGACACGGGGTGCGCGAAATATGCAAAATGAGCAACAAGAGTATTCAATATTGATTCACACAAATAATGCCCTCAGAAGAAAAAAATTCTTCTGTATTGCGTTAGGTAGCTTTTGGTTTTTGGAGGAGAACCATATTGATGCGGCGTTTGTCAATAACGTAAGTGTGCTCGAAAAAAAGCGCTCCGAAGGCCGTTAGCCAACAACTAACAGGCTATGTCTTCGACCAGGCTACTGAGGCACCGAACAGTGTGTTCAATGACACGGGGTGCGCGAAATATGCAAAATGAGCAACAAGAGTATTCAATGTTGATTCACAGAACTAATGCTCTCAGAAAAAAAATTCTTCTGTAGGGCATTTAGTAGCTTCAGGTTTTTGCAGGAGAACCATAATAATGCGGCGTTTGTCAAACACGTAGGTGTCCTAGAAAAAAAAAGCGCTCCGAAGGCCATTAGCAAACAACTAACAGGCTATTCCTTGGATCACCCTACTGAGGCACCGAACAGTGTGTTGAATGACACGGGGTGCGCGAAATATGCAAAATGAGCAACAAGAGTATTCAATATTGATTCACACGAATAATGCCCTCAGAAAAAAAAAATTCTTCTGTAAGGCGTTTAGTAGCTTGAGGTTTTTGGAGGAGAACCATATTGATGCGGCGTTTGTCAAACGTGAGTGTACTCGAAAAAAAGCGCTCCGTAAGCCGTTAGCCAACAACCAACAGGCTTTTTCTTGGATCAGGCTACTGAGGCACCGAACAGTGTTGATTGACACGGGGTGCGGGGAATATGCGAAATGAGTAACAAGAGTATTCAAAGTTGATTCACACAAATATTTCCCCCAGAAAAAAATTTCTTCTGTAGGGCGTTTAGTAGCTTGAGGTTTTTGGAGGAGAACCATAATGATGCGGCGTTTGTATTACGTAAGTGCCCTCGAAAAAAAGCGCTCCGAAGGCCGTTAGCCAACAACTAACAGGCTATTTCTTGGATCACGCTACTGAGGCACCGAACAGTGTGTTGCAGGATACGGGGTGCGCGAAATATGCGAAATGAGCAACAAGAGTATTCAAAGTTGATTCACACAAATTATTCCCTCAGAAAAAAACATTCTTCTGTATTGTGTTTAGTAGCTTGAGGTGTTTGGAAGAGAACCGTAATGATGCGGCGTTTGTCAATAACGTAAGTGTCCTAGAAAAAAAAAGCGCTCCGAAGGCCGCTAGCCAACAACTAACAGGCTATTTCTTGGATCACGCTATGGAGGCACCGAACAGTATTGATTGACACGGGGTGCGGGGAATATGCGAAATGAGCAACAAGAGTAATCAATGTTGATTCACACAAATAATGCCCACCGAAAAAAATTCTTCTGTAGGGCGTTTAGTTGCTTAAGGTTTTTGGAGGAGTACCATATGATGCGGCGTTTGTCAAACACGTAAGTGTCCTAGAAAAAAAAACGCTCTCCGAAGGTCGTTAGCCAACAACTAACAGTCTGTTTCTTGGATCACGCTACTGAGGCACCGAACAGTGTGTTGAATGACACGGGGTGCGCGAAATATGCGAAATGAGCAACAAGAGTATTCAAAGTTGATTCACACAAATAATTCCCTCAGAAAAAAACATTCTTCTGTATTGCGTTTAGTAGCTTGAGGTTTTTGGAGGAGAACCATATTGATGCGGCGTTCGTCAATACGTAAGTGTATTCGAAAAAAAGCGCTCCGAAGGCCGCTAGCCAACAACTAACAGGCTTTGTCTTGGATCAGGCTACTGAGGCACCGAACAGTGTGTTGAATGACACTGGGTGCGCGAAATATGCAAAATGAGCAACAAGAGTATTCAATGTTGATTCACAGAAATAATGCCCTCAGAAAAAAATTCTTCTGTAGGGCATTTAGTAGCTTCAGGTTTTTGCAGGAGAACCATAATGATGCGGCGTTTGTCAAACACGTAAGTGTCCTAGAAAAAAAACGCTCTCCGAAGGCCGTTACCCAACAAATAACAGTCTATTTCTTGGATCACGCTACTGAGGCACCGAACAGTGTGTTGAATGACACGGGGTGCGCGAAATATGCGGAATGAGCAACAAGAGTATTCAATATTGATTAACACAAATAATGCCCTCAGAAGAAAAAAATTCTTCTGCAGGGAGTTTAGTAGCTTGAGGTTTTTGGAAGAGAACCATAATGATGCGGCGTTTGTCAAACACGTAGGTGTCCTAGAAAAAAAAAGCGCTCCGAAGGCCGCTAGCCAACAGGCTATTTCTTGGATCACGCTATGGAGGCACCGAACAGTGTTGATTGACACGGGGTGCGCGAAATATGCGGAATGAGCAACAAGAGTATTCAATATTGATTAACACAAATAATGCCCTCAGAAGAAAAAAATTATTCTGCAGGGAGTTTAGTAGCTTGAGGTTTTTGGAAGAGAACCATAATGATGCGGCGTTTGTCAATAACGCAAGTGTCCTAGAAAAAAAAAGCGCTCCGAAGGCCGCTAGCCAACAACTAACAGGCTATTTCTTGGTTCATGCTTGGAGGCACCGAACAGTGTTGATTGACACGGGGTGCGGGGACTATGCGAAATGAGCAACAAGATTAATCAATGTTGATTCACACAAATAATGCCCACCGAAAAAAATTCTTCTGTAGGGCGTTTAGTTGCTTAAGGTTTTTGGAGGAGTACCATATGATGCGGCGTTTGTCAAACACGTAAGTGTCCTAGAAAAAAAAACGCTCTCCGAAGGCCGTTAGCCAACAACTAACAGGCTATTTCTTGGATCACGCTACTGAGGCACCGAACAGTGTGTTGAATGATACGGGGTGCGCGAAATATGCGAAATGAGCAACAAGAGTATTCAAAGTTGATTCACACAAATAATTCCCTCACAAAAAAACATTCTTCTGTATTGTGTTAGTAGCTTGAGGTTTTTGGAGGAGAACCATATTGATGCGGCGTTTGTCAATAACGTAAGTGTACTCGAAAAAAAGCACTCCGAAGGCCGTTAGCCAACAACTAACAGGCTATGTCTCTGATCATGCTACTGAGGCACCGAACAGTGTGTTGAATGACACGGGTTGCGCGAAATATGCAAAATGAGCAACAAGAGTATTCAATGTTGATTCACAGAAATAATGCCCTCAGAAAAAAAATTCTTCTGTAGGGCGTTTAGTAGGTTCAGGTTTTTGCAGGAGAACCATAATGATGCGGCGTTTCTCAAACACGTAAGTGTCCTAGAAAAAAAAAGCGCTCCGAAGGCCGTTAGCAAACAACTAACAGGCTATTTCTTGGATCACCCTACGGAGGCACCGAACAGTGTGTTGAATGACACGGGGTGCGCGAAATATGCAAAATGAGCAACAAGAGTATTCAATATTGATTCACACAAATAATGCCCTCAGAAGAAAAAAATTCTTCTGTATTGCGTTTAGTAGCTTTTGGTTTTTGGAGGAGAACCATATTGACGCGGCGTTTGTCAATAACGTAAGTGTGCTCGAAAAAAAGCGCTCCGAAGGCCGTTAGCTAACAACTAACAGGCTATGTCTTCGACCAGGCTACTGAGGCACCGAACAGTGTGTTCAATGACACGGGGTGCGCGAAATATGCAAAATGAGCAACAAGAGTATTCAATGTTGATTCACAGAACTAATGCCCTCAGAAAAAAAATTCTTCTGTAGGGCATTTAGTAGCTTCAGGTTTTTGCAGGAGAACCATAATAATGCGGCGTTTGTCAAACACGTAGGTGTCCTAGAAAAAAAAAGCGCTCCGAAGGCCATTAGCAAACAACTAACAGGCTATTCCTTGGATCACCCTACTGAGGCACCGAACAGTGTGTTGAATGACACGGGGTGCGCGAAATATGCAAAATGAGCAACAAGAGTATTCAATATTGATTCACACGAATAATGCCCTCAGAAAAAAAAAATTCTTCTGTAAGGCGTTTAGTAGCTTGAGGTTTTTGGAGGAGAACCATATTGATGCGGCGTTTGTCAAACGTGAGTGTACTCGAAAAAAAGCGCTCCGTAAGCCGTTAGCCAACAACCAACAGGCTTTTTCTTGGATCAGGCTACTGAGGCACCGAACAGTGTTGATTGACACGGGGTGCGGGGAATATGCGAAATGAGTAACAAGAGTATTCAAAGTTGATTCACACAAATATTTCCCCCAGAAAAAAATTTCTTCTGTAGGGCGTTTAGTAGCTTGAGGTTTTTGGAGGAGAACCATAATGATGCGGCGTTTGTATTACGTAAGTGCCCTCGAAAAAAAGCGCTCCGAAGGCCGTTAGCCAACAACTAACAGGCTATTTCTTGGATCACGCTACTGAGGCACCGAACAGTGTGTTGCAGGATACGGGGTGCGCGAAATATGCGAAATGAGCAACAAGAGTATTCAAAGTTGATTCACACAAATTATTCCCTCAGAAAAAAACATTCTTCTGTATTGTGTTTAGTAGCTTGAGGTGTTTGGAAGAGAACCGTAATGATGCGGCGTTTGTCAATAACGTAAGTGTCCTAGAAAAAAAAAGCGCTCCGAAGGCCGCTAGCCAACAACTAACAGGCTATTTCTTGGATCACGCTATGGAGGCACCGAACAGTATTGATTGACACGGGGTGCGGGGAATATGCGAAATGAGCAACAAGAGTAATCAATGTTGATTCACACAAATAATGCCCACCGAAAAAAATTCTTCTGTAGGGCGTTTAGTTGCTTAAGGTTTTTGGAGGAGTACCATATGATGCGGCGTTTGTCAAACACGTAAGTGTCCTAGAAAAAAAAACGCTCTCCGAAGGTCGTTAGCCAACAACTAACAGTCTGTTTCTTGGATCACGCTACTGAGGCACCGAACAGTGTGTTGAATGACACGGGGTGCGCGAAATATGCGAAATGAGCAACAAGAGTATTCAAAGTTGATTCACACAAATAATTCCCTCAGAAAAAAACATTCTTCTGTATTGCGTTTAGTAGCTTGAGGTTTTTGGAGGAGAACCATATTGATGCGGCGTTCGTCAATACGTAAGTGTATTCGAAAAAAAAGCGCTCCGAAGGCCGCTAGCCAACAACTAACAGGCTTTGTCTTGGATCAGGCTACTGAGGCACCGAACAGTGTGTTGAATGACACTGGGTGCGCGAAATATGCAAAATGAGCAACAAGAGTATTCAATGTTGATTCACAGAAATAATGCCCTCAGAAAAAAAATTCTTCTGTAGGGCATTTAGTAGCTTCAGGTTTTTGCAGGAGAACCATAATGATGCGGCGTTTGTCAAACACGTAAGTGTCCTAGAAAAAAAACGCTCTCCGAAGGCCGTTACCCAACAAATAACAGTCTATTTCTTGGATCACGCTACTGAGCCACCGAACAGTGTGTTGAATGACACGGGGTGCGCGAAATATGCGGAATGAGCAACAAGAGTATTCAATATTGATTAACACAAATAATGCCCTCAGAAGAAAAAAATTCTTCTGCAGGGAGTTTAGTAGCTTGAGGTTTTTGGAAGAGAACCATAATGATGCGGCGTTTGTCAAACACGTAGGTGTCCTAGAAAAAAAAAGCGCTCCGAAGGCCGCTAGCCAACAGGCTATTTCTTGGATCACGCTATGGAGGCACCGAACAGTGTTGATTGACACGGGGTGCGCGAAATATGCGGAATGAGCAACAAGAGTATTCAATATTGATTAACACAAATAATGCCCTCAGAAGAAAAAAATTATTCTGCAGGGAGTTTAGTAGCTTGAGGTTTTTGGAAGAGAACCATAATGATGCGGCGTTTGTCAATAACGCAAGTGTCCTAGAAAAAAAAAGCGCTCCGAAGGCCGCTAGCCAACAACTAACAGGCTATTTCTTGGTTCATGCTTGGAGGCACCGAACAGTGTTGATTGACACGGGGTGCGGGGACTATGCGAAATGAGCAACAAGATTAATCAATGTTGATTCACACAAATAATGCCCACCGAAAAAAATTCTTCTGTAGGGCGTTTAGTTGCTTAAGGTTTTTGGAGGAGTACCATATGATGCGGCGTTTGTCAAACACGTAAGTGTCCTAGAAAAAAAAAACGCTCTCCGAAGGCCGTTAGCCAACAACTAACAGGCTATTTCTTGGATCACGCTACTGAGGCACCGAACAGTGTGTTGAATGATACGGGGTGCGCGAAATATGCGAAATGAGCAACAAGAGTATTCAAAGTTGATTCACACAAATAATTCCCTCACAAAAAAACATTCTTCTGTATTGTGTTAGTAGCTTGAGGTTTTTGGAGGAGAACCATATTGATGCGGCGTTTGTCAATAACGTAAGTGTACTCGAAAAAAAGCACTCCGAAGGCCGTTAGCCAACGACTAACAGGCTATGTCTTTGATCATGCTACTGAGGCACCGAACAGTGTGTTGAATGACACGGGTTGCGCGAAATATGCAAAATGAGCAACAAGAGTATTCAATGTTGATTCACAGAAATAATGCCCTCAGAAAAAAAATTCTTCTGTAGGGCGTTTAGTAGGTTCAGGTTTTTGCAGGAGAACCATAATGATGCGGCGTTTCTCAAACACGTAAGTGTCCTAGAAAAAAAAAGCGCTCCGAAGGCCGTTAGCAAACAACTAACAGGCTATTTCTTGGATCACCCTACGGAGGCACCGAACAGTGTGTTGAATGACACGGGGTGCGCGAAATATGCAAAATGAGCAACAAGAGTATTCAATATTGATTCACACAAATAATGCCCTCAGAAGAAAAAAATTCTTCTGTATTGCGTTTAGTAGCTTTTGGTTTTTGGAGGAGAACCATATTGATGCGGCGTTTGTCAATAACGTAAGTGTGCTCGAAAAAAAGCGCTCCGAAGGCCGTTAGCCAACAACTAACAGGCTATGTCTTCGACCAGGCTACTGAGGCACCGAACAGTGTGTTCAATGACACGGGGTGCGCGAAATATGCAAAATGAGCAACAAGAGTATTCAATGTTGATTCACAGAACTAATGCCCTCAGAAAAAAAATTCTTCTGTAGGGCATTTAGTAGCTTCAGGTTTTTGCAGGAGAACCATAATAATGCGGCGTTTGTCAAACACGTAGGTGTCCTAGAAAAAAAAAGCGCTCCGAAGGCCATTAGCAAACAACTAACAGGCTATTCCTTGGATCACCCTACTGAGGCACCGAACAGTGTGTTGAATGACACGGGGTGCGCGAAATATGCAAAATGAGCAACAAGAGTATTCAATATTGATTCACACGAATAATGCCCTCAGAAAAAAAAAATTCTTCTGTAAGGCGTTTAGTAGCTTGAGGTTTTTGGAGGAGAACCATATTGATGCGGCGTTTGTCAAACGTGAGTGTACTCGAAAAAAAGCGCTCCGTAAGCCGTTAGCCAACAACCAACAGGCTTTTTCTTGGATCAGGCTACTGAGGCACCGAACAGTGTTGATTGACACGGGGTGCGGGGAATATGCGAAATGAGTAACAAGAGTATTCAAAGTTGATTCACACAAATATTTCCCCCAGAAAAAAATTTCTTCTGTAGGGCGTTTAGTAGCTTGAGGTTTTTGGAGGAGAACCATAATGATGCGGCGTTTGTATTACGTAAGTGCCCTCGAAAAAAAGCGCTCCGAAGGCCGTTAGCCAACAACTAACAGGCTATTTCTTGGATCACGCTACTGAGGCACCGAACAGTGTGTTGCAGGATACGGGGTGCGCGAAATATGCGAAATGAGCAACAAGAGTATTCAAAGTTGATTCACACAAATTATTCCCTCAGAAAAAAACATTCTTCTGTATTGTGTTTAGTAGCTTGAGGTGTTTGGAAGAGAACCGTAATGATGCGGCGTTTGTCAATAACGTAAGTGTCCTAGAAAAAAAAAGCGCTCCGAAGGCCGCTAGCCAACAACTAACAGGCTATTTCTTGGATCACGCTATGGAGGCACCGAACAGTATTGATTGACACGGGGTGCGGGGAATATGCGAAATGAGCAACAAGAGTAATCAATGTTGATTCACACAAATAATGCCCACCGAAAAAAATTCTTCTGTAGGGCGTTTAGTTGCTTAAGGTTTTTGGAGGAGTACCATATGATGCGGCGTTTGTCAAACACGTAAGTGTCCTAGAAAAAAAAACGCTCTCCGAAGGTCGTTAGCCAACAACTAACAGTCTGTCTTGGATCACGCTACTGAGGCACCGAACAGTGTGTTGAATGACACGGGGTGCGCGAAATATGCGAAATGAGCAACAAGAGTATTCAAAGTTGATTCACACAAATAATTCCCTCAGAAAAAAACATTCTTCTGTATTGCGTTTAGTAGCTTGAGGTTTTTGGAGGAGAACCATAATGATGCGGCGTTCGTCAATACGTAAGTGTATTCGAAAAAAAGCGCTCCGAAGGCCGCTAGCCAACAACTAACAGGCTTTGTCTTGGATCAGGCTACTGAGGCACCGAACAGTGTGTTGAATGACACTGGGTGCGCGAAATATGCAAAATGAGCAACAAGAGTATTCAATGTTGATTCACAGAAATAATGCCCTCAGAAAAAAATTCTTCTGTAGGGCATTTAGTAGCTTCAGGTTTTTGCAGGAGAACCATAATGATGCGGCGTTTGTCAAACACGTAAGTGTCCTAGAAAAAAAACGCTCTCCGAAGGCCGTTACCCAACAAATAACAGTCTATTTCTTGGATCACGCTACTGAGGCACCGAACAGTGTGTTGAATGACACGGGGTGCGCGAAATATGCGGAATGAGCAACAAGAGTATTCAATATTGATTAACACAAATAATGCCCTCAGAAGAAAAAAATTCTTCTGCAGGGAGTTTAGTAGCTTGAGGTTTTTGGAAGAGAACCATAATGATGCGGCGTTTGTCAATAACGTAAGTGTCCTAGAAAAAAAAGCGCCCCGAAGGCCGCTAGCCAACAACTAACAGGCTATTTCTTGGATCACGCTATGGAGACACCGAACAGTGTTGATTGACACGGGGTGCGGGGAATATGCGAAATGAGCAACAAGAGTAATCAATGTTCATTTACACAAATAATGCCCACAGAAAAAAATTCTTCTGTAGGGCGTTTAGTTGCTTAAGGTTTTTGGAGGAGTACCATAATGATGCGGCGTTTGTATAACGTAAGTGTCCTTGAAAAAAAAGCGCTCCGAAGGCCGTTAGCCAACAACTAACAGGCTATTTCTTGGATCACGCTACTGAGGCACCGAACAGTGTGTTGAATGACACGGGGTGCGCGAAATATGCGGAATGAGCAACAAGAGTATTCAATATTGATTAACACAAATAAAGCCCTCAGAAGAAAAAAATTCTTCTGCAGGGAGTTTAGTAGCTTGAGGTTTTTGGAAGAGAACCATAATGATGCGGCGTTTGTCAATAACGTAAGTGTCTTTGAAAAAAAGCGCTCCGAAGACCGTTAGCCAACAACTAACAGGCTATTTCTTCGATCACGCTATGGAGGCACCGAAAAGTGTTGATTGACACGGGGTGCGCGAAATATGCGGAATGAGCAACAAGAGTATTCAATATTGATTAACACAAATAATGCCCTCAGAAGAAAAAAATTCTTCTCTAGGGCATTTAGTAGCTTCCGGTTTTTGCAGGAGAACCATAATGATGCGGCGTTTGTCAAACACGTAAGTGTCCTAGAAAAAAAAAACGCTCTCCGAAGGCCGTTAGCCAACAAAAAACAGTCTATTTCTTGGATCACGCTACTGAGGCACCGAACAGTGTGTTGAATGACACGGGGTGCGCGAAATATAAAAAATTCTTCTCTAGGGCATTTAGTAGCTTCCGGTTTTTGCAGGAGAACCATAATGATGCGGCGTTTGTCAAACACGTAAGTGTCCTAGAAAAAAAAAACGCTCTCCGAAGGCCGTTAGCCAACAAAAAACAGTCTATTTCTTGGATCACGCTACTGAGGCACCGAACAGTGTGTTGAATGACACGGGGTGCGCGAAATATGCGGAATGAGCAACAAGAGTATTCAATATTGATTAACACAAATAATGCCCTCAGAAGGAAAAAATTCTGCAGGGAGTTTAGTAGCTTGAGGTTTTTGGAAGAGAACCATAATGATGCGGCGTTTGTCAATACCGTAAGTGTCCTAAAAAAAGCGCTCCGAAGACCGTTAGCCAACAACTAACAGGCTATTTCTTCGATCACGCTATGGAGGCACCGAACAGTGTTGATTGACACGGGGTGCGCGAAATTTGCGGAATGAGCAACAAGAGTATTCAATATTGATTAACACCAATAATGCCCTCAGAAGAAAAAATTCTTCTGCAGGGAGTTTAGTAGCTTGAGGTTTTTGGAAGAGAACCATAATGATGCGGCGTTTGTCAATAACGTAAGTGTCCTAGAAAAAAAAAAGGCGCTCCGAAGGCCGCTAGCCAACAACTAACAGGCTATTTCTTGGATCACGCTATGGAGGCACCGAACTGTGTTGATTGACACGGGGTGCGGGGAATATGCGAAATGAGCAACAAGAGTAATCAATGTTGATTCACACAAATAATGCCCACAGAAAAAAATTCTTCTGTAGGGCGTTTAGTTGCTTAAGGTTTTTGGAGGAGTACCATAATGATGCGGCGTTTGTATAACAAAAGTGTCCTCGAAAAAAAAGCGCTCCGAAGGCCGCTAGCCAACAAATAACAGGCTATGTCTTGGATCAGGCTACTGAGGCACCGAACAGTGTGTTGAATGACACGGGGTGCGCGAAATATGCAAAATGAGCAACAAGAGTATTCAATGTTGATTCACAGAAATAATGCCCTCAGAAAAAAAATTCTTCTGTAGGGCATTTAGTAGCTTCAGGTTTTCGCAGGAGAACCATACTGATGCGGCGTTTGTCAAACACGTAAGTGTCCTAGAAAAAAAACGCTCTCCGAAGGCCGTTAGCCAACAAATAACAGTCTATTTCTTGGATCACGCTACTGAGGCACCGAACAGTGTGTTGAATGACACGGGGTGCGCGAAATATGCGGAATGAGCAACAAGAGTATTCAATATTGATTAACACAAATAATGCCCCCAGAAGAAAAAATTATTCTGCAGGGAGTTTAGTAGCTTGAGGTTTTTGGAAGAGAATCATAATGATGCGGCGTTTGTCAATAACGTAAGTGTCCTAGAAAAAAAAAAGCGCCCCGAAGGCCGCTAGCCAACAACTAACAGGCTATTTCTTGGATCACGCTATGGAGGCACCGAACAGTGTTGGTTGACACGGGGTGCGCGAAATATGCGGAATGAGCAACAAGAGTATTCAATATTGATTAACACCAATAATGCCCTCAGAAGAAAATATTCTTCTGCAGGGAGTTTAGTAGCTTGAGGTTTTTGGAAGAGAACCATAATGATGCGGCGTTTGTCAATAACGTAAGTGTCCTAGAAAAAAAAGGCGCTCCGAAGGCCGCTAGCCAACAACTAACAGGCTATTTCTTGGATCACGCTATGGAGGCACCGAACTGTGTTGATTGACACGGGGTGCGGGGAATATGCGAAATGGCAACAAGAGTAATTAATGTTGATTCACACAAATATTGCCCACAGAAAAAAATTCTTCTGTAGGGCGTTTAGTTGCTTAAGGTTTTTGGAGGTGTACCATAATGACGCGGCGTTTGTATAACGTAAGTGTCCTCGAAAAAAAACCGCTTCGAAGGCCGCTAGCCAACAACTAACAGGCTATGTCTTGGATCAGGCTACTGAGGCACCGAACAGTGTGTTGAATGACACGGGGTGCGCGAAATATGCAAAATGAGCAACAAGAGTATTCAATGTTGATTCACAGAAATAATGCCCCCAGAAAAAAAATTCTTCTGTAGGGCATTTAGTAGCTACAGGTTTTTGCAGGAGAACCATAATGATGCGGCGTTTGTCAAACACGTAAGTGTCCTAGAAAAAAAAAACGCTCTCCGAAGGCCGTTAGCCAACAAATAACCGTCTATTTCTTGGATCACGCTACTGAGGCACGGAACAGTGTGTTGAATGACACGGGGTGCGCGAAATATGCGGAATGAGCAACAAGAGTATTCAATATTGATTAACACAAATAATGCCCTCAGAAGAAAAAATTCTTCTGTAGGGCGTTTAGTTGCTTAAGGTTTTTGGAGGAGTACCATTTGATGCGGCGTTTGTCAAACACGTAAGTGTCCTAGAAAAAAAACGCTCTCCGAAGGCCGTTAGCCAACAAAAAACAGTCTATTTCTTGGATCACGCTACTGAGGCACCGAACAGTGTGTTGAATGACACGGGGTGCGCGAAATATGCGGAATGAGCAACAAGAGTATTCAATATTGATTAACACAAATAATGCCCTCAGAAGAAAAAAATTCTTCTGCAGGGAGTTTAGTAGCTTGAGGTTTTTGGAAGAGAACCATAATGATGCGGCGTTTGTCAATACCGTAAGTGTCCTAGAAAAAAAGCGCTCCGAAGACCGTTAGCCAACAACCAACAGGCTATTTCTTCGATCACGCTATGGAGGCACCGAACAGTGTTGATTGACACGGGGTGCGCGAAATATGCGGAATGAGCAACAAGAGTATTCAATATTGATTAACACCAATAATGCCCTCAGAAGAAAAAATTCTTCTGCAGGGAGTTTAGTAGCTTGAGGTTTTTGGAAGAGAACCATAATGATGCGGAGTTTGTCAATAACGTAAGTGTCCTAGAAAAAAAAGGCGCTCCGAAGGCCGCTAGCCAACAACTAACAGGCTATTTCTTGGATCACGCTATGGAGGCACCGAACTGTGTTGATTGACACGGGGTGCGGGGAATATGCGAAATGAGCAACAAGAGTAATTAATGTTGATTCACACAAATAGTGCCCACAGAAAAAAATTCTTCTGTAGGGCGTTTAGTTGCTTAAGGTTTTTGGAGGTGTACCATAATGATGCGGCGTTTGTATAACGTAAGTGTCCTCGAAAAAAAAGCGCTCCGAAGGCCGCTAGCCACCAACTAACAGGCTATGTCTTGGATCAGGCTACTGAGGCACCGAACAGTGTGTTGAATGACACGGGGTGCGCGAAATATGCAAAATGAGCAACAAGAGTATTCAATGTTGATTCACAGAAATAATGCCCCCAGAAAAAAAATTCTTCTGTAGGGCATTTAGTAGCTTCAGGTTTTTGCAGGAGAACCATAATGATGCGGCGTTTTTCAAACACGTAAGTGTCCTAGAAAAAAAAAAAACGCTCTCCGAAGGCCGTTAGCCAACAAATAACAGTCTATTTCTTGGATCACGCTACTGAGGCACGGAACAGTGTGTTGAATGACACGGGGTGCGCGAAATATGCGGAATGAGCAACAAGAGTATTCAATATTGATTAACACAAATAATGCCCTCAGAAGAAAAAATTCTTCTGCAGGGAGTTTAGTAGCTTGAGGTTTTTGGAAGAGAACCATAAGGATGCGGCGTTTGTCAATAACGTAAGTGTCCTAGAAAAAAAAAGCGCTCCGAAGGCCGCTAGCCAACAACTAACAGGCTATTTCTTGGATCACGCTATGGAGGCACCGAACAGTGTTGATTGACACGGGGTGCGCGAAATATGCGGAATGAGCAACAAGAGTATTCAATATTGATTAACACAAATAATGCCCTCAGAAGAAAAAAATTACTCTGCAGGGAGTTTAGTAGCTTGAGGTTTTTGGAAGAGAACCATAATGATGCGGCGTTTGTCAATAACGCAAGTGTCCTAGAAAAAAAAGCGCTCCGAAGGCCGCTAGCCAACAAATAACAGGCTATTTCTTGGATCATGCTTTGGAGGCACCGAACAGTGTTGATTGACACGGGGTGCGGGGACTATGCGAAATGAGCAACAAGAGTAATCAATGTTGATTGACACAAATAATGGCCACCGAGAAAAATTCTTCTGTAGGGCGTTTAGTAGCTTGAGGTTTTTGGAGGAGAACCATATTGATGCGGCGTTTGTCAATAACGTAAGTGTACTCGAAAAAAAGCGCTCCGAAGGCCGTTAGCCAACAACTAACAGGCTATGTCTTGGTTCAGGCTACTGAGGCACCGAACAGTGTGTTGAATGACACGGGGTGCGCGAAATATGCAAAATGAGCAACAAGAGTATTCAATGTTGATTCACAGAAATAATGCCCCCAGAAAAAAAATTCTTCTGTAGGGCATTTATAGCTTCAGGTTTTTGCAGGAGAACCATAATGATGCGGCGTTTGTCAATAACGTAAGTGTACTCGAAAAAAAGCACTCCGAAGGCCGTTAGCAAACAACTAACAGGCTATTTCTTGGATCACCCTACTGAGTCACGGAACAGTGTGTTGAATGACACGGGGTGCGCGAAATATGCAAAATGAGCAACAAGAGTATTCAAAGTTGATTCACACAAATAATTCTCCAGAAAAAAACATTCTTCTGTATTGCGTTTAGTAGCTTGAGGTTTTTGGAGGAGAACCATATTGATGCGGCGTTTGTCAATAACGTAAGTGTACTCGAAAAAAAGCGCTCCGAAGGCCGCTAGCCAACAACTAACAGGCTATGTCTTGGATCAGGCTACTGAGTCACCGAACAGTGTGTTGAATGACACGGGGTGCGCGAAATATGCAAAATGAGCAACAAGAGTATTCAATGTTGATTCACAGAAATAATGCCCTCAGAAAAAAAATTCTTCTGTAGGGCATTTAGTAGCTTGAGGTTTTTGCAGGAGAACCATAATGATGCGGCGTTTGTCAAACACGTAAGTGTCCTAGAAAAAAAAACGCTCTCCGAAGGCCGTTAGCCAACAAATAACAGTCTATTTCTTGGATCACGCTACTGAGGCACCGAACAGTGTGTTGAATGACACGGGGTGCGCGAAATATGCGGAATGAGCAACAAGAGTATTCAATATTGATTAACACAAATAATGCCCTCAGAAGAAAAAAATTCTTCTGCAGGGAGTTTAGTAGCTTAAGGTTTTTGGAAGAGAACCATAATGATGCGGCGTTTGTCAATAACGTAAGTGTCCTAGAAAAAAAAAGCGCTCCGAAGGCCGCTAGCCAACAACTAACAGGCTATTTCTTGGATCACGCTATGGAGGCACCGAACAGTGTTGTGTGACACGGGGTGCGGGGAATATGCGAAATGAGCAACAAGAGTAATCAATGTTGATTCACACAAATAATGCCCACAGAAAAAAATTCTTCTGTAGGGCGTTTAGTTGCTTAAGGTTTTTGGAGGAGTACCATAATGATGTGGCGTTTGTATAACGTAAGTGTCCTCGAAAAAAAGCGCTCCGAAGGCCGTTAGCCAACAACTAACAGGCTATTTCTTGGATCACGCTGCTGAGGCACCGAACAGTGTGTTGAATGACACGAGGTGCGCGAAATATGCGGAATGAGCAACAAGAGTAATCAATGTTGATTCACACAAATAATGCCCACAGAAAAAAATTCTTCTGTAGGGCGTTTAGTTGCTTAAGGTTTTTGGAGGAGTACCATAATGATGTGGCGTTTGTATAACGTAAGTGTCCTCGAAAAAAAGCGCTCCGAAGACCGTTACCCAACAACTAACAGGCTATTTCTTAGATCACGCTACTGAGGCACCGAACAGTGTGTTGAATGACACGGGGTGCGCGAAATATGCGAAATTAGCAACAAGAGTATTCAAAGTTGATTCACACAAATAAATTCCTCAGAAAAAAAATTCTTCTGTAGGGCGTTTAGTAGCTTGAGGTTTTTGGAGAAGAACCATATTGATGCGGCGTTTGTCAATAACGTGAGTGTACTCGAAAAAAAGCGCTCCGTAAGCCGTTAGCCAACAACCAACAGGCTTTTTCTTGGATCAGGTCACTGAGGCACCGAACAGTGTTTAATGACACGGGGTGAGCGAAATATGCAAAATGAGCAACAAGAGTATTCAATGTGGATTCACGCAAATAATGCCATCACAAAAAAAAATTCTTCTGTAGGGCTTTTAGTAGCTTCAGGTTTTTGCAGGAGAACCATAATGATGCGGCGTTTGTATAACGTAAGTGTCCTCGAAAAAAAAGCGCTCCGAAGACCGTTAGCCAACAACTAACAGTCTATTTCTTCGATCACGCTACTGAGGCACCGAACAGTGTCTTGAATGACACGGGGTGCGCGAAATATGCAAAATGAGCAACAAGAGTATTCAATATTGATTCACACAAATAATGCCCTCAGAAGAAAAAAATTCTTCTGTAGGGCGTTTAGTACCTTGAGGTTTTTGGAAGAGAACCATAATGATGCGGCGTTTGTCAATAACGTAAGTGTCCTAGAAAAAAAAAGCGCTCCGAAGGCCGCCAGCCAACAACCAACAGGCTATTTCTTGGATCACGCTACGGAGGCACCGAACAGTGTTGATTGACACGGGGTGCGGGGAATATACGAAATGAGCAACAAGAGTAATCAATGTTGATTCACACAAATAATGCCTACAGAAAAAATTCTTCTGTAGGGCGTTTAGTAGCTTGAGGTTTTTGGAGGAGTACCATAATGATGCGGCGTTTGTATAACGTAAGTGTCCTCGAACAAAAAGCGCTCCAAAGACCGTTAGCCAACAACTAACAGGCTATTTCTTCGATCACGCTACTGAGGCACCAACAGTGTGTTGAATGACACGGGGTGCGCGAAATATGCGAAATGAGCAACAAGAGTATTCAAAGTTGATTCACACAAATAATTTCCTCAGAAAAAAATTCTTCTGTAGGGCGTTTAGTAGCTTGAGGTTTTTGGAGGAGAACCATATTGATGCGGCGTTTGTCAATAACGTGAGTGTACTCGAAAAAAAGCGCTCCGTAAGCCGTTAGCCAACAACCAACAGCTTTTTCTTGGATCAGGCTACTGAGCCACCGAACAGTGTTTAATGACACGGGGTGAGCGAAATATGCAAAATGAGCAACAAGAGTATTCAATGTTGATTCACACAAATAATGCCATCAGAAAAAAACATTCTTCTGTATTGCGTTTAGTAGCTTGAGGTTTTTGGAGGAGAACCATATTGATGCGGCGTTTGTCAATAACGTAAGTGTAGTCGAAAAAAAGCGCTCCGAAGGCTGTTAGCCAACAACTAACAGGCTATGTCTTGGTTCAGGCTACTGAGGCACCGAACAGTGTGTTGAATGACACGGGGTGCGCGAGATATGCAAAATGTGCAACAAGAGTATTCAATGTTGATTCACAGAAATAATGCCCTCAGAAAAAAAATTCTTCTGTAGGGCATTTATAGCTTCAGGTTTTTGCAGGAGAACCATAATGATGCGGCGTTTGTAATTCATGTAAGTGTCCTAAAAAAAAAGCGCTCCGAAGGCCGTTAGCAAACAACTAACAGGCTATTTCTTGGATCACCCTACTGAGTCACGGAACAGTGTGTTGAATGACACGGGGTGCGCGAAATATGCAAAATGAGCAACAAGAGTATTCAATATTGATTCACACAAATATTGACCTCAGAAAAAAAAAAATTCTTCTGTAGGGCGTTTAGTAGCTTGAGGTTTTTGGAGGAGAACCATAATGATGCGTCGTTTGTCAATAGCGTAAGTTTCCTCGAAAAAACGCTCTCCGAAGGCCGTTAGCCAACAACTAACAGGCAATTTCTTCGATCACGCTACTGAGGCACCGAACAGTGTGTTGAATGACACGGGGTGCGCGAAATATGCGGATTGAGCAACAAGAGTATTCAATATTGATTCACACAAATAATGCCCTCAGAAGAAAAAAATTCTTCTGTAGGGCGTTTAGTACCTTGAGGTTTTTGGAAGAGAACAATAATGATGCGGCGTTTGTCAATAACGTAAGTGTCCTAGAAAAAAAAGCGCTCCGAAGGCCGCCAGCCAACAACCAACAGGCTATTTCTTGGATCACGCTACGGAGGCACCGAACAGTGTTTAATGACACGGGGTGAGCGAAATATGCAAAATGAGCAACAAGAGTATTCAATGTTGATTCACACAAATAATGCCATCAGAAAAAAAATTCTTCTGTAGGGCGTTTAGTAGCTTCAGGTTTTTGCAGGAGAACCATAATGATGCGGCGTTTGTATAACGTAAGTGTCCTCGAACAAAAAGCGCTCCAAAGACCGTTAGCCAACAACTAACAGGCTATTTCTTCGATCACGCTACTGAGGCACCAACCGTGTGTTGAATGACACGGGGTGCGCGAAATATGCGAAATGAGCAACAAGAGTATTACAAGTTGATTCACACAAATAATTTCCTCAGAAAAAAATTCTTCTGTAGGGCGTTTAGTAGCTTGAGGTTTTTGGAGGAGAACCATATTGATGCGGCGTTTGTCAATAACGTGAGTGTACTCGAAAAAAAGCGCTCCGAAGGCCCTTAGCCAACAACTAACAGGCTATGTCTTGGAACAGGCTACTGAGGCACCGAACCGTGTGTTGAATGATACGGGGTGCGCGAAATATGCGAAATGAGCAACAAGAGTATTCAAAGTTGATTCACACAAATAATTCCCTCAGAAAAAAACATTCTTGTGTAGGGCGTTTAGTAGCTTGAGGTTTTTGGAGGAGTACCATAATGATGCGGCGTTTGTATAACGTAAGTGTCCTCGAAAAAAAGCGCTCCGAAGACCGTTACCCAACAACTAACAGGCTATTTCTTCGATCACGCTACTGAGGCACCGAACAGTGTGTTGAATGACACGGGGAGCGCGAAATATCCGAAATGAGCAACAAGAGTATTCAAAGTTGAATCACACAAATAATTTCCTCAGAAAAAAAATTCTTCTGTAGGGCGTTTAGTAGCTTGAGGTTTTTGGAGAAGAACCATATTAATGCGGCGTTTGTCAATAACGTGAGTGTACTCGAAAAAAAGCGCTCCGTAAGCCGTTAGCCAAAAACCAACAGGCTTTTTCTTGGATCAGGCTACTGAGGCACCGAACAGTGTTTAATGACACGGGGTGAGCGAAATATGCAAAATGAGCAACAAGAGTATTCAATGTTGATTCACACAAATAATGCCATCAGAAAAAAAATTCTTCTGCAGGGCGTTTAGAAGCTTCAGGTTTTTGCAGGAGTACCATAATGATGCGGCGTTTGTATAACGTAAGTGTCCTCGAAAAAAAAGCGCTCCGAGGACCGTTAGCCAACAACTAACAGTCTATTTCTTCGATCACGCTACTGAGGCACCGAACAGTGTGTTGAATGACACGGGGTGCGCGAAATATGCAAAATGAGCAACAAGAGTATTCAATATTGATTCACACAAATAATGCCCCCAGAAAAAAAAATTCTTCTGTAGGGCGTTTAGTAGCTTGAGGTTTTTGGAGGAGAACCATAATGATGCGGCGTTTGTATAACGTAAGTGTCCTCGAAAAAAAGCGCTCCGAAGCCCGTTAGCCAAAACTAACAGGCTATTTCTTGGATCACGCTACTGAGGCACCGAACAGTGTGTTGAATGATACGGGGTGCGCGAAATATGCGAAATGAGCAACAAGAGTATTCAAAGTTGATTCACACAAATAATTCCCTCAGAAAAAAACATTCTTCTGTATTGTGCTTAGTAGCTTGAGGTGTTTGGAGAAGAACCATTTTGATGCGGCGTTTGTCAATAACGTAAGTGTACTCGAAAAAAAGCGCTCGAAGGCCGTTAGCCAACAACTAACAGGCTATGTCTTGGATCAGGCTACTGAGGCACCGAACAGTGTGTTGAATGACACGGGTGCGCGAAATATGCAAAATGAGCAACAAGAGTATTCAATGTTGATTCACAGAAATATTGCCATCAGAAAAAAAATTCTTCTGTAGGGCATTTAGTAGCTTCAGGTTTTTGCAGGAGAACCATAATGATGCGGCGTTTGTCAAACACGTAAGTGTCCTAGAAAAAAAAGCGCTCCGAAGGCCGTTAGCAAACAACTAACAGGCTTTTTCTTGGATCACCCTACTGAGGCACCGAACAGTGTGCTGAATAACACGGGGTGCGCGAAATATGCGGAATGAGCAACAAGAGTATTCAATATTGATTCACACAAATAATGCCCTCAGAAGAAAAAAATTCTTCTGCAGGGAGTTTAGTAGCTTGAGGTTTTTGGAAGAGAACCATAATGATGCGGCGTTTGTCAATAACGTAAGTGTTCTAGAAAAAAAAAAGCGCTCCGAAGGCCGCTAGCCAACAACTAACAGGCTATTTCTTGGATCACGCTATGGAGGCACCGAACAGTGTTGATTGACACGGGGTGCGCGAAATATGCGGAATGAGCAACAAGAGTATTCAATATTGATTAACACAAATAATGCCCTCAGAAGAAAAAAATTATTGTGCAGGGAGTTTAGTAGCTTGAGGTTTTTGCAAGAGAACCATAATGATGCGGCGTTTGTCAATAACGCGTGTCCTACAAAAAAAAAAGCGCTCCGAAGGCCGCTAGCCAACAACTAACAGGCTATTTCTTGGATCATGCTATGGAGGCACCGAACAGTGTTGATTGACACGGGGTGCGGGGACTATGCAAAATGAGCAACAAGAGTAATCAATGTTGATTGACACAAATAATGGCCACCGAGAAAAATTCTTCTGTAGGGCGTTTAGTTGCTTAAGGTTTTTGGAGGAGTACCATATGATGCGGCGTTGGTCAAACACGTAAGTGTCCTAGAAAAAAAAACGCTCTCCGAAGGCCGTTAGCCAACAACTAACAGTCTATTTCTTGGATCACGCTACTGAGGCACCGAACAGTATGTTGAATGACACGGGGTGCGCGAAATATGCGAAATGAGCAACAAGAGTATTCAAAGTTGATTCACACAAATATTTCTCCAGAAAAAAAACATTCTTCTGTATTGCGTTTAGTAGCTTGAGGTTTTTGGAGGAGAACCATATTGATGTGGCGTTTGTCAATAACGTAAGTGTACTCGAAAAAAAGCGCTCCGAAGGCCGCTAGCCAACAACTAACAGGCTATGTCTTGGATCAGGCTACTGAGGCACCGAACAGTGTGTTGAATGACACGGGGTGCGCGAAATATGCAAAATGAGCAACAAGAGTATTCAATGTTGATTCACAGAAATAATGCCCTCAGAAAAAAAATTCTTCTGTAGGGCATTTAGTAGCTTCAGGTTTTTGCAGGAGAACCATAATGATGCGGCGTTTGTCAAACACGTAAGTGTCCTAGAAAAAAAAACGCTCTCCGAAGGCCGTTAGCCAACAAATAACAGTCTATTTCTTGGATCACGCTACTGAGGCACCGAACAGTATGTTGAATGACACGGGGTGCGCGAAATATGCGGAATGAGCAACAAGAGTATTCAATATTGATTAACACAAATAATGCCCTCAGAAGAAAAAAATTCTTCTGCAGGGAGTTTAGTAGCTTGAGGTTTTTGGAAGAGAACCATAATGATGCGGCGTTTGTCAATAACGTAAGTGTTCTAGAAAAAAAAAGCGCTCCGAAGGCCGCTAGCCAACAACTAACAGGCTATTTCTTGGATCACGCTATGGAGGCACCGAACAGTGTTGATTGACACGGGGTTCGGGGAATATGCGAAATGAGCAACAAGAGTAATCAATGTTGATTCACACAAATAATGCCCACAGAAAAAAATTCTTCTGTAGGGCGTTTAGTTGCTTAAGGTTTTTGGAGGAGTACCATAATGATGTGGCGTTTGTATAACGTAAGTGTCCTCGAAAAAAAGCGCTCCGAAGGCCGTTAGCCAACAACTAACAGGCTATTTCTTGGATCACGCTACTGAGGCACCGAACAGTGTGTTGAATGACACGAGGGGCGCGAAATATGCGGAATGAGCAACAAGAGTATTCAATGTTGATTCACAGAAATGATGCCCTCAGAAAAAAAATTCTTCTGTAGGGCATTTAGTAGCTTCAGGTTTTTGCAGGAGAACCATAATGATGCAGCGTTTGTCAAACACGTAAGTGTCCTAGAAAAAAAACGCTCTCCGAAGGCCGTTAGCCAACAAATAACAGTCTATTACTTGGATCACGCTACTGAGGCACCGAACAGTGTGTTGAATGACACCTGGTGCGCGAAATATGCGGAATGAGCAACAAGAGTATTCAATATTGATTAACACAAATAATGCCCTCAGAAGAAAAAAATTCTTCTGCAGGGAGTTTAGTAGCTTGAGCTTTTTGGAAGAGAACCATAATGATGCGGCGTTTGTCAATAACGTAAGTGTCCTAGACAAAAAAAAGCGCTCCGAAGGCCGCTAGCCAACAACTAACAGGCTATTTCTTGGATCACGCTATGGAGGCACCGAACAGTGTTGATTGACACGGGGTGCGCGAAATATGCGGAATGTGCAACAAGAGTATTCAATATTGATTAACACAAATTATGCCCTCAGAAAAAAAAATTATTCTGCAGGGAGTTTAGTAGCTTGAGGTTTTTGGAAGAGAACCATAATGATGCGGCGTTTGTATAACGTAAGTGTCCTCGAAAAAAAGCGCTCCGATGGCCGTTAGCCAACAACTAACAGGCTATTTCTTGGATCACGCTACTGAGGCACCGAACAGTGTGTTGAATATACGGGGTGCGCGAAATATGCGAAATGAGCAACAAGAGTATTCAAAGTTGATTCACACAAATATTTCCCTCAGAAAAAAACATTCTTCTGTATTGCGTTTATTAGCTTGAGGTTTTTGGAGGAGAACCATATTGATGCGGCGTTTGTCAATAACGTAAGTGTACTCGAAAAAAAGCACTCCGAAGGCCGTTAGCCAACAACTAACAGGCTATGTCTTGGTTCAGGCTACTGAGGCACCGAACAGTGTGTTGAATGACACGGGGTGCGCGAAATATGCAAAATGAGCAACAAGAGTATTCAATGTTGATTCACAGAAATAATGCCCTCAGAAAAAAAATTCTTCTGTAGGGCATTTATAGCTTCAGGTTTTTGCAGGAGAACCATAATGATGCGGCGTTTGTCAAACACGTAAGTGTCCTAAAAAAAGCGCTCCGAAGGCCGTTAGCAAACAACTAACAGGCTATTTCTTGGATCACCCTACTGAGTCACGGAACAGTGTGTTGAATGACACGGGGTGCGCGAAATATGCAAAATGAGCAACAAGAGTATTCAATATTGATTCACACAAATATTGCCCTCAGAAAAAAAAAATTCTTCTGTAGGGCGTTTAGTAGCTTGAGGTTTTTGGAGGAGAACCATAATGATGCGGCGTTTGTCAATAGCGTAAGTGTCCTCGAAAAAACGCTCTCCGAAGGCCGTTAGCCAACAACTAACAGGCAATTTCTTCGATCACGCTACTGAGGCACCGAACAGTGTGTTGAATGACACGGGGTGCGTGAAATATGCGGAATGAGGAACAAGAGTATTCAATATTGATTCACACAAATAATGCCCTCAGAAGAAAAAAATTCTTCTGTAGGGCGTTTAGTACCTTGAGGTTTTTGGAAGAGAACCATAATAATGCGGCGTTTGTCAATAACGTAAGTGTCCTAGAAAAAAAAAGCGCTCCGAAGGCCGCCAGCCAACAACCAACAGGCTATTTCTTGGATCACGCTACGGAGGCACCGAACAGTGTTGATTGACACGGGGTGCGGGGAATATACGAAATGAGCAACAAGAGTAATCAATGTTGATTCACACAAATAATGCCCACAGAAAAAATTCTTCTGTAGGGCGTTTAGTAGCTTGAGGTTTTTGGAGGAGTACCATAATGATGCGGCGTTTGTATAACGTAAGTGTCCTCGAAAAAAAGCGCTCCGAAGACCGTTACCCAACAACTAACAGGCTATTTCTTCGACCACGCTACTGAGGCACCGAACAGTGTGTTGAATGACACGGGGTGCGCGAAATATGCGAAATGAGCAACAAGAGTATTCAAAGTTGATTCACACAAATAAATTCCTCAGAAAAAAAAATTCTTCTGTAGGGCGTTTAGTAGCTTGAGGTTTTTGGAGAAGAACTATATTGATGCGGCGTTTGTCAATAACGTGAGTGTACTCGAAAAAAAGCGCTCCGTAAGCCGTTAGCCAACAACCAACAGGCTTTTTCTTGGATCAGGCTACTGAGGCACCGAACAGTGTTTAATGACACGGGGTGAGCGAAATATGCAAAATGAGCAACAAGAGTATTCAATGTTGATTCACACAAATAATTCCCTCAGAAAAAAATTCTTCTGTAGGGCTTTTAGTAGCTTCAGGTTTTTGCAGGAGAACCATAATGATGCGGCGTTTGTATAACGTAAGTGTCCTCGAAGAAAAAGCGCTCCAAAGACCGTTAGCCAACAACTAACAGGCTATTTCTTCGATCACGCTACTGAGGCACCAACAGTGTGTTGAATGACACGGGGTGCGCGAAATATGCGAAATGAGCAACAAGAGTATTCAAAGTTGATTCACACAAATAATTTCCTCAGAAAAAAATTCTTCTGTAGGGCGTTTAGTAGCTTGAGGTTTTTTGAGGAGAACCATATTGATGCGGCGTTTGTCGATAACGTGAGTGTACTCGAAAAAAAACGCTCCGTAAGCCGTTAGCCAACAACCAACAGCTTTTTCTTGGATCAGGCTACTGAGGCACCCAACAGTGTTTAATGACACGGGGTGAGCGAAATATGCAAAATGAGCAACAAGAGTATTCAATGTTGATTCACACAAATAATGCCATCAGAAAAAAACATTCTTCTGTATTGCGTTTAGTAGCTTGAGGTTTTTGGAGGAGAACCATATTGATGCGGCGTTTGTCAATAACGTAAGTGTACTCGAAAAAAAGCGCTCCGAAGGCTGTTAGCCAACAACTAACAGGCTATGTCTTGGTTCAGGCTACTGAGGCACCGAACAGGGTGTTGAATGACACGGGGTGCGCGAAATATGCAAAATGAGCAACAAGAGTATTCGATATTGATTCACACAAATATTGACCTCAGAAAAAAAAAAATTCTTCTGTAGGGCGTTTAGTAGCTTGAGGTTTTTGGAGGAGAACCATAATGATGCGTCGTTTGTCAGTAGCGTAAGTTTCCTCTAAAAAACGCTCTCCGAAGGCCGTTAGCCAACAACTAACAGGCAATTTCTTCGATCACGCTACTGAGGCACCGAACAGTGTGTTGAATGACACGGGGTGCGCGAAATATGCGGATTGAGCAACAAGAGTATTCAATATTGATTCACACAAATAATGCCCTCAGAAGAAAAAAATTCTTCTGTAGGGCGTTTAGTACCTTGAGGTTTTTGGAAGAGAACCATAATGATGCGGCGTTTGTCAATAACGTAAGTGTCCTAGAAAAAAAAAAGCGCTCCGAAGGCCGCCAGCCAACAACCAACAGGCTATTTCTTGGATCACGCTACGGAGGCACCGAACAGTGTTGATTGACACGGGGTGCGGGGAATATACGAAATGAGCAACAAGAGTAATCAATGTTGATTCACACAAATAATGCCCACAGAAAAAATTCTTCTGTAGGGCGTTTAGTAGCTTAAGGTTTTTGGAGGAGTACCATAATGATGCGGCGTTTGTATAACGTAAGTGTCCTCGAACAAAAAGCGCTCCAAAGACCGTTAGCCAACAACTAACAGGCTATTTCTTCGATCACGCTACTGAGGCACCAACAGTGTGTTGAATGACACGGGGTGCGCGAAATATGCGAAATGAGCAACAGGAGTATTCAAAGTTGATTCACACAAATAATTTCCTCAGAAAAAAATTCTTCTGTAGGGCGTTTAGTAGCTTGAGGTTTTTTGAGGAGAACCATATTGATGCGGCGTTTGTCAATAACGTGAGTGTACTCGAAAAAAAACGCTCCGTAAGCCGTTAGCCAACAACCAACAGCTTTTTCTTGGATCAGGCTACTGAGGCACCGAACAGTGTTTAATGACACGGGGTGAGCGAAATATGCAAAATGAGCAACAAGAGTATTCAATGTTGATTCACACAAATAATGCCATCAGAAAAAAACATTCTTCTGTATTGCGTTTAGTAGCTTGAGGTTTTTGGAGGAGAACCATATTGATGCGGCGTTTGTCAATAACGTAAGTGTACTCGAAAAAAAGCGCTCCGAAGGCTGTTAGCCAACAACTAACAGGCTATGTCTTGGTTCAGGCTACTGAGGCACCGAACAGTGTGTTGAATGACACGGGGTGCGCGAAATATGCAAAATGAGCAACAAGAGTATTCAATATTGATTCACACAAATATTGACCTCAGAAAAAAAAAATTCTTCTGTAGGGCGTTTAGTAGCTTGAGGTTTTTCGAGGAGAACCATAATGATGCGTCGTTTGTCAGTAGCGTAAGTTTCCTCTAAAAAACGCTCTCCGAAGGCCGTTAGCCAGCAACTAACAGGCAATTTCTTCGATCACGCTACTGAGGCACCGAACAGTGTGTTGAATGACACGGGGTGCGCGAAATATGCGGATTGAGCAACAAGAGTATTCAATATTGATTCACACAAATAATGCCCTCAGAAGAAAAAAATTCTTCTGTAGGGCGTTTAGTACCTTGAGGTTTTTGGAAGAGAACCATAATGATGCGGCGTTTGTCAATAACGTAAGTGTCCTAGAAAAAAAAAAGCGCTCCGAAGGCCGCCAGCCAACAACCAACAGGCTATTTCTTGGATCACGCTACGGAGGCACCGAACAGTGTTGATTGACACGGGGTGCGGGGAATATACGAAATGAGCAACAAGAGTAATCAATGTTGATTCACACAAATAATGCCCACAGAAAAAATTCTTCTGTAGGGCGTTTAGTAGCTTGAGGTTTTTGGAGGAGTACCATAATGATGCGGCGTTTGTATAACGTAAGTGTCCTCGAACAAAAAGCGCTCCAAAGACCGTTAGCCAACAACTAACAGGCTATTTCTTCGATCACGCTACTGAGGCACCAACAGTGTGTTGAATGACACGGGGTGCGCGAAATATGCGAAATGAGCAACAAGAGTATTCAAAGTTGATTCACACAAATAATTTCCTCAGAAAAAAATTCTTCTGTAAGGCGTTTAGTAGCTTGAGGTTTTTGGAGGAGAACCATATTGATGCGGCGTTTGTCAATAACGTGAGTGTA
This sequence comes from Haemaphysalis longicornis, assembly GCF_048455015.1. NCBI lineage: Eukaryota > Metazoa > Arthropoda > Arachnida > Ixodida > Ixodidae > Haemaphysalis > Haemaphysalis longicornis. Next base: position 65,799,802 of record NW_027526214.1, on the reverse strand, counting down.
CTCGAAAAAAAGCGCTCCGTAAGCCATTAGCCAACAACCAACAGGCTTTTTCTTGGATCAGGCTACTGAGGCACCGAACAGTGTGTTGAATGACACGGGGTGCGCGAAATATGCGAAATGAGCAACAAGAGCATTCAATATTGATTCGCACAAATAATGCCCTCAGAAGAAAAAAATTCTTCTGTAGGGCGTTTAGTACCTTGAGGTTTTTGGAAGAGAACCATAATGATGCGGCGTTTGTCAATAACGTAAGTGTCCTAGAAAAAAAAAGCGCTCCGAAGGCCGCCAGCCAACAACCAACAGGCTATTTCTTGGATCACGCTACGGAGGCACCGAACAGTGTTGATTGACACGGGGTGCGGGGAATATACGAAATGAGCAACAAGAGTAATCAATGTTGATTCACACAAATAATGCCCACAGAAAAAATTCTTCTGTAGGGCGTTTAGTAGCTTGAGGTTTTTGGAGGAGTACCATAATGATGCGGCGTTTGTATAACGTAAGTGTCCTCGAAAAAAAGCGCTCCGAAGACCGTTACCCAACAACTATCAGGCTATTTCTTCGACCACGCTACTGAGGCACCGAACAGTGTGTTGAATGACACGGGGTGCGCGAAATATGCGAAATGAGCAACAAGAGTATTCAAAGTTGATTCACACAAATAAATTCCTCAGAAAAAAAATTCTTCTGTAGGGCGTTTAGTAGCTTGAGGTTTTTGGAGAAGAACCATATTGATGCGGCGTTTGTCAATAACGTGAGTGTACTCGAAAAAAAGCGCTCCGTAAGCCGTTAGCCAACAACCAACAGGCTTTTTCTTGGATCAGGCTACTGAGGCACTGAACAGTGTTTAATGACACGGGGTGAGCGAAATATGCAAAATGAGCAACAAGAGTATTCAATGTTGATTCACACAAATAATTCCCTCAGAAAAAAATTCTTCTGTAGGGCTTTTAGTAGCTTCAGGTTTTTGCAGGAGAACCATAATGATGTGGCGTTTGTATAACGTAAGTGTCCTCGAAAAAAAGCGCTCCGAAGACCGTTAGCCAACAACTAACAGGCTATTTCTTCGATCACGCTACTGAGGCACCAACAGTGTGTTGAATGACACGGGGTGCGCGAAATATGCGAAATGAGCAACAAGAGTATTCAAAGTTGATTCACACAAATAATTTCCTCAGAAAAAAATTCTTCTGTAGGGCGTTTAGTAGCTTGAGGTTTTTTGAGGAGAACCATATTGATGCGGCGTTTGTCAATAACGTGAGTGTACTCGAAAAAAAGCGCTCCGTAAGCCGTTAGCCAACAACCAACAGCTTTTTCTTGGATCAGGCTACTGAGGCACCGAACAGTGTTTAATGACACGGGGTGAGCGAAATATGCAAAATGAGCAACAAGAGTATTCAATGTTGATTCACACAAATAATGCCATCAGAAAAAAACATTCTTCTGTATTGCGTTTAGTAGCTTGAGGTTTTTGGAGGAGAACCATATTGATGCGGCGTTTGTCAATAACGTAAGTGTACTCGAAAAAAAGCGCTCCGAAGGCTGTTAGCCAACAACTAACAGGCTATGTCTTGGTTCAGGCTACTGAGGCACCGAACAGTGTGTTGAATGACACGGGGTGCGCGAAATATGCAAAATGAGCAACAAGAGTATTCAATATTGATTCACACAAATATTGACCTCAGAAAAAAAAATTCTTCTGTAGGGCGTTTAGTAGCTTGAGGTTTTTGGAGGAGAACCATAATGATGCGGAGTTTGTCAAACACGTAAGTGTCCTAGAATAAAAACGCTCTCCGAAGGCCGTTAGCCAACAAATAACAGTCTATTACTTGGATCACGCTACTGAGGCACCGAACAGTGTGTTCAATGACACGGGGTGCGCGAAATATGCGGATTGAGCAACAAGAGTATTCAATATTGATTCAAACAAATAATGCCCTCAGAAGAAAAAAATTCTTCTGTAGGGCGTTTAGTACCTTGAGGTTTTTGGAGGAGAACCATATTGATGCGGCGTTTGTCAATAACGTGAGTGTACTCGAAAAAAAGCGCTCCGAAGGCCGTTAGCCAACAACTAACAGGCTGTCTTGGATCAGGCTACTGAGGCACCGAACCGTGTGTTGAATGATACGGGGTGCGCGAAATATGCGAAATGAGCAACAAGAGTATTCAAAGTTGATTCACACAAATAATTTCCTCAGAAAAAAAATTCATCTGTAGGGCGTTTAGTAGATTGAGGTTTTTGGAGGAGAACCATATTGATGCGGCGTTTGTCAATAACGAAAGTTTACTCGAAAAAAGGCGCTCCGAAGGCCGTTAGCCAACAACTAACAGGCTATTTCTTGGATCACGCTACTGAGGCACCGAACAGTGTGTTGAATGACACGGGGTGCGCGAAATATGCGGAATGAGCAACAAGAGTATTCAATGTTGATTCACAGAAATAATGCCCTCAGAAAAAAAATTCTTCTGTAGGGCATTTAGTAGCTTCAGGTTTTTGCAGGAGAACCATAATGATGCGGAGTTTGTCAAACACGTAAGTGTCCTAGAATAAAAACGCTCTCCGAAGGCCGTTAGCCAACAAATAACAGTCTATTACTTGGATCACGCTACTGAGGCACCGAACAGTGTGTTCAATGACACGGGGTGCGCGAAATATGCGGAATGAGCAACAAGAGTATTCAATATTGATTAACACAAATAATGCCCTCAGAAGAAAAAAATTCTTCTACAGGGAGTTTAGTAGCTTGAGGTTTTTAGAAGAGAACCATAATGATGCGGCTTTTGTCAATAACGCAAGTGTCCTAGACAAAAAAAAAGCTCTCCGAAGGCCGCTAGCCAACAACTAACAGGCTATTTCTTGGATCACGCTATGGAGGCACCGAACAGTGTTGATTGACACGGGGTGCGCGAAATATGCGGAATGAGCAACAAGAGTATTCAAAGTTGATTCACACAAATAAATTCCTCAGAAAAAAAATTCTTCTGTAGGGCGTTTAGTAGCTTGAGATTTTTGGAGAAGAACCATATTGATGCGGCGTTTGTCAATAACGTGAGTGTACTCGAAAAAAAGCGCTCCGTAAGCCGTTAGCCAACAACCAACAGGCTTTTTCTTGGATCAGGCTACTGAGGCACCGAACAGTGTGTTGAATGACACGGGGTGCGCGAAATATGCGAAATGAGCAACAAGAGTATTCAAAGTTGATTCACACAAATAATTTCCTCAGAAAAAAAATTCTTCTGTTGGGCGTTTAGTAGCTTGAGGTTTTTGGAGGAGAACCATATTGATGCGGCGTTTGTCAATAACGTGAGTGTACTCGAAAAAAAGCGCTCCGAAGGCCCTTAGCCAACAACTAACAGGCTATGTCTTGGATCAGGCTACTGAGGCACCGAACCGTGTGTTGAATGATACGGGGTGCGCGAAATATGCGAAATGAGCAACAAGAGTATTCAAAGTTGATTCACACAAATAATTCCCTCAGAAAAAAACATTCTTGTGTAGGGCGTTTAGTAGCTTGAGGTTTTTGGAGGAGAACCATATTGATGCGGCGTTTGTCAATAACGAAAGTTTACTCAAAAAAAAGCGCTCCGAAGACCGTTAGCCAAAAACTAACAGGCTATTTCTTCGATCACGCTACTGACGCACCGAACAGTGTGTTGAATGACACGGGGTGCGCGAAATATGCGAAATGAGCAACAAGAGTATTCAAAGTTGATTCACACAAATAATTCCCTCAGAAAAAAACATTCTTCTGTAGGGCATTTAGTAGCTTGAGGTTTTTGGAGGAGAACCATATTGATGCGGCGTTTGTCAATAACGTGAGTGTACTCGAAAAAAAGCGCTCCGAAGGCCGTTAGCCAACAACTAACAGGCTATGTCTTGGATCAGGCTACTGAGGCACCGAACCGTGTGTTGAATGATACGGGGTGCGCGAAATATGCGAAATGAGCAACAAGAGTATTCAAAGTTGATTCACACAAATAATTTCCTCAGAAAAAAAATTCATCTGTAGGGCGTTTAGTAGATTGAGGTTTTTGGAGGAGAACCATATTGATGCGGCGTTTGTCAATAACGAAAGTTTACTCGGAAAAAGGCGCTCCGAAGGCCGTTAGCCAACAACTAACAGGCTATTTCTTGGATCACGCTACTGAGGCACCGAACAGTGTGTTGAATGACACGGGGTGCGCGAAATGTGCGGAATGAGCAACAAGAGTATTCAATGTTGATTCACAGAAATAATGCCCTCAGAAAAAAACTTCTTCTGTAGGGCATTTAGTAGATTCAGGTTTTTGCAGGAGAACCATAATGATGCGGAGTTTGTCAAACACGTAAGTGTCCTAGAATAAAAACGCTCTCCGAAGGCCGTTAGCCAACAAATAACGGTCTATTACTTGGATCACGCTACTGAGGCACCGAACAGTGTGTTCAATGACACGGGGTGCGCGAAATATGCGGAATGAGCAACAAGAGTATTCAATATTGATTAACACAAATAATGCCCTCAGCAAAAAAAAATTCTTCTGCAGGGAGTTTAGTAGCTTGAGGTTTTTAGAAGAGAACCATAATGATGCGGCGTTTGTCAATAACACAAGTGTCCTAGACAAAAAAAAGCTCTCCGAAGGCCGCTAGCCAACAACTAACAGGCTATTTCTTGGATCACGCTATGGAGGCACCGAACAGTGTTGATTGACACGGGGTGCGCGAAATATGCGGAATGAGCAACAAGAGTATTCAATATTGATTAACACAAATTATGCCCTCAGAAGAAAAAAATATTCTGCAGGGAGTTTAGTAGCTTGAGGTTTTTGGAAGAGAACCATAATGATGCGGCGTTTGTATAACGTAAGTGTCCTCGAAAAAAAGCGCTCCGAAGGCCGTTAGCCAACAACTAACAGGCTATTTCTTGGATCACCCTACTGAGTCACGGAACAGTGTGTTGAATGACACGGGGTGCGCGAAATATGCAAAATGAGCAACAAGAGTATTCAATATTGATTCACACAAATATTGCCCTCAGAAAAAAAAATTCTTCTGTAGGGCGTTTAGTAGCTTGAGGTTTTTCGAGGAGAACCATAATGATGCGGCGTTTGTCAAACACGAAAGTGTCCTGGAAAAAAAAGCGCTCCGAAGGACGTTAGCAAACAACCAACACGCTACTGGGGCACCGAACAGTGTCTAGAATGACACGGGGTGCGCGAACAATGCAAAATGAACAACAAGAGTATTCAATATTGATTCACACAAATAATGCCCTCAGAAAAAAAAATTCTTCTGTAGGGCGTTTAGTAGCTTGAGGTTTTTGGAGGAGTACCATAATGATGCGGCGTTTGTATAACGTAAGTGTCCTCGAAAAAAAGCGCTCCGAAGACCGTTACCCAACAACTAACAGGCTATTTCTTCGATCACGCTACTGAGGCACCGAACAGTGTGTTGAATGACACGGGGTGCGCGAAATATGCGAAATGAGCAACAAGAGTATTCAAAGTTGATTCACACAAATAATTATCTCAGAAAAAAACACTCTTCTGTATTGCGTTTAGTAGCTTGAGGTTTTTCGAGGAGAACCATAATGATGCGGCGTTTGTCAAACACGAAAGTGTCCTAGAAAAAAAAGCGCTCCGAAGGACGTTAGCAAACAACCAACACGCTACTGGGGCACCGAACAGTGTGTTGAATGACACGGGGTGCGGGGAATATACGAAATGAGCAACAAGAGTTATCAATGTTGATTCACACAAATAATGCCCACAGAAAAAAATTCTTTTGTAGGGCGTTTAGTAGCTTGAGGTTTTTGGAGGAGTACCATAATGATGCGGCGTTTGTAGAACGTAAGTGTCCTCGAAAAAAAGCGCTCCGAAGACCGTTACCCAACAACTAACAGGCTATTTCTTCGATCACGCTACTGAGGCACCGAACAGTGTGTTGAATGACACGGGGTGCGCGAAATATGCGAAATGAGCAACAAGAGTATTCAAAGTTGATTCACACAAATAATTCCCTCAGAAAAAAACACTCTTCTGTATTGCGTTTAGTAGCTTGAGGTTTTTGGAGAAGAACCATATTAATGCGGCGTTTGTCAATAACGTGAGTGTACTCGAAAAAAAGCGCTCCGTAAGCCGTTAGCCAACAACCAACAGGCTTTTTCTTGGATCAGGCTACTGAGGCACCGAACTGTGTTTAATGACACGGGGTGAGCGAAATATGCAAAATGAGCAACAAGAGTATTCAATGTTGATTCACACAAATAATGCCATCAGAAAAAAATTCTTCTGTAGGGCGTTTAGAAGCTTCAGGTTTTTGCAGGAGTACCATAATGATGCGGCGTTTGTATAACGTAAGTGTCCTCGAAAAAAAAGCGCTCCGAAGACCGTTAGCCAACAACTAACCGTCTATTTCTTCGATCACGCTACTGAGGCACCGAACAGTGTGTTGAATGACACGGGGTGCGCGAAATATGCAAAATGAGCAACAAGAGTATTCAATATTGATTCACACAAATAATGCCCCCAGAAAAAAAAAATTCTTCTGTAGGGCGTTTAGTAGCTTGAGGTTTTTGGAGGAGAACCATAATGATGGGGCGTTTGTATAACGTAAGTGTCCTCGAAAAAAAGCGCTCCGAAGCCCGTTAGCCAACAACTAACAGCCTATTTCTTGGATCACGCTATGGAGGCACCGAACAGTGTTGATTGACACGGGGTGCGCGAAATATGCGGAATGAGCAACAAGAGTATTCAATATTGATTAACACAAATTATGCCCTCAGAAGAAAAAAATTATTCTGCAGGGAGTTTAGTAGCTTGAGGTTTTTGGAAGAGAACCATAATGATGCGGCGTTTGTATAACGTAAGTGTCCTCGAAAAAAAGCGCTCCGAAGGCCGTTAGCCAACAACTAACAGGCTATTTCTTGGATCACGCTACTGAGGCACCGAACAGTGTGTTGAATGATACGGGGTGCGCGAAATATGCGAAATGAGCAACAAGAGTATTCAAAGTTGATTCACACAAATCATTCCCTCAGAAAAAAACATTCTTCTGTATTGCGTTTAGTAGCTTGAGGTTTTTGGGGGAGAACCATATTGATGCGGCGTTTGTCAATAACGTAAGTGTACTCGAAAAAAAGCGCTCCGAAGGCCGTTAGCCAACAACTAACAGGCTATGTCTTGGTTCAGGCCACTGAGGCACCGAACAGTGTGTTGAATGACACGGGGTGCGCGAAATATGCAAAATGAGCAACAAGAGTATTCAATGTTGATTCACAGAACTAATGCCCTCAGAAAAAAAATTCTTCTGTAGGGCATTTAGTAGCTTCAGGTTTTTGCAGGAGAACCATAATGATGCGGCGTTTGTCAAACACGTAGGTGTCCTAGAAAAAAAAAGCGCTCCGAAGGTTGTTAGCAAACAACTAACAGGCTATTTCTTGGATTACCCTACTGAGGCACCGAACAGTGTTTAATGACACGGGGTGAGCGAAATATGCAAAATGAGCAACAAGAGTATTCAATATTGATTAACACAAATTATGCCCTCAGAAAAAAATTCTTCTGTAGGGCTTTTAGTAGCTTCAGGTTTTTGCAGGAGAACCATAATGATGCGGCGTTTGTGTAACGTAAGTGTCCTCGAACAAAAAGCGCTCCAAAGACCGTTAGCCAACAACTAACAGGCTATTTCTTCGATCACGCTACTGAGGCACCAACAGTGTGTTGAATGACACGGTGTGCGGGAAATATGCGAAATGAGCAACAAGAGTATTCAAAGTTGATTCACACAAATAATTTCCTCAGAAAAAAATTCTTCTGTAGGGCGTTTAGTAGCTTGAGGGTTTTTGAGGAGAACCATATTGATGCGGCGTTTGTCAATAACGTGAGTGTACTCGAAAAAAAGCGCTCCGTAAGGCGTTAGCCAACAACCAACAGCTTTTTCTTGGATCAGGCTACTGAGGCACCGAACAGTGTTTAATGACACGGGGTGAGCGAAATATGCAAAATGAGCAACAAGAGTATTTAATGTTGATTCACACAAATAATGCCATCAGAAAAAAACATTCTTCTGTATTGCGTTTAGTAGCTTGAGGTTTTTGGAGGAGAACCATATTGATGCGGCGTTTGTCAATAACGTAAGTGTACTCGAAAAAAAGCGCTCCGAAGGCTGTTAGCCAACAACTAACAGGCTATGTCTTGGTTCAGGCTACTGAGGCACCGAACAGTGTGTTGAATGACACGGGGTGCGCGAAATATGCGAAATGAGCAACAAGAGTATTCAATATTGATTCGCACAAATAATGCCCTCAGAAGAAAAAAATTCTTCTGTAGGGCGTTTAGTACCTTGAGGTTTTTGGAGAAGAACCATATTGATGCGGCGTTTGTCAATAACGTGAGTGTACTCGAAAAAAAGCGCTCCGTAAGCCGTTAGCCAACAACCAACAGGCTTTTTCTTGGATCAGGCTACTGAGGCACCGAACAGTGTTTAATGACACGGGGTGAGCGAAATATGCAAAATGAGCAACAAGAGTATTCAATGTTGATTCACACAAATAATTCCCTCAGAAAAAAATTCTTCTGTAGGGCTTTTAGTAGCTTCAGGTTTTTGCAGGAGAACCATAATGATGCGGCGTTTGTATAACGTAAGTGTCCTCGAAAAAAAGCGCTCCGAAGACCGTTAGCCAACAACTAACAGGCTATTTCTTCGATCACGCTACTGAGGCACCAACAGTGTGTTGAATGACACGGGGTGCGCGAAATATGCGAAATGAGCAACAAGAGTATTCAAAGTTGATTCACACAAATAATTTCCTCAGAAAAAAATTCTTCTGTAGGGCGTTTAGTAGCTTGAGGTTTTTTGAGGAGAACCATATTGATGCGGCGTTTGTCAATAACGTGAGTGTACTCGAAAAAAAGCGCTCCGTAAGCCGTTAGCCAACAACCAACAGCTTTTTCTTGGATCAGGCTACTGAGGCACCGAACAGTGTTTAATGACACGGGGTGAGCGAAATATGCAAAATGAGCAACAAGAGTATTCAATGTTGATTCACACAAATAATGCCATCAGAAAAAAACATTCTTCTGTATTGCGTTTAGTAGCTTGAGGTTTTTGGAGGAGAACCATATTGATGCGGCGTTTGTCAATAACGTGAGTGTACTCGAAAAAAAGCGCTCCGAAGGCTGTTAGCCAACAACTAACAGGCTATGTCTTGGTTCAGGCTACTGAGGCACCGAACAGTGTGTTGAATGACACGGGGTGCGCGAAATATGCAAAATGAGCAACAAGAGTATTCAATATTGATTCACACAAATATTGACCTCAGAAAAAAAAATTCTTCTGTAGGGCGTTTAGTAGCTTGAGGTTTTTGGAGGAGAACCATAATGATGCGGAGTTTGTCAAACACGTAAGTGTCCTAGAATAAAAACGCTCTCCGAAGGCCGTTAGCCAACAAATAACAGTCTATTACTTGGATCACGCTACTGAGGCACCGAACAGTGTGTTCAATGACACGGGGTGCGCGAAATATGCGGATTGAGCAACAAGAGTATTCAATATTGATTCAAACAAATAATGCCCTCAGAAGAAAAAAATTCTTCTGTAGGGCGTTTAGTACCTTGAGGTTTTTGGAGGAGAACCATATTGATGCGGCGTTTGTCAATAACGTGAGTGTACTCGAAAAAAAGCGCTCCGAAGGCCGTTAGCCAACAACTAACAGGCTATGTCTTGGATCAGGCTACTGAGGCACCGAACCGTGTGTTGAATGATACGGGGTGCGCGAAATATGCGAAATGAGCAACAAGAGTATTCAAAGTTGATTCACACAAATAATTTCCTCAGAAAAAAAATTCATCTGTAGGGCGTTTAGTAGATTGATGTTTTTGGAGGAGAACCATATTGATGCGGCGTTTGTCAATAACGAAAGTTTACTCGAAAAAAGGCGCTCCGAAGGCCGTTAGCCAACAACTAACAGGCTATTTCTTGGATCACGCTACTGAGGCACCGAACAGTGTGTTGAATGACACGGGGTGCGCGAAATATGCGGAATGAGCAACAAGAGTATTCAATGTTGATTCACAGAAATAATGCCCTCAGAAAAAAAATTCTTCTGTAGGGCATTTAGTAGCTTCAGGTTTTTGCAGGAGAACCGTAATGATGCGGAGTTTGTCAAACACGTAAGTGTCCTAGAATAAAAACGCTCTCCGAAGGCCGTTAGCCAACAAATAACAGTCTATTACTTGGATCACGCTACTGAGGCACCGAACAGTGTGTTCAATGACACGGGGTGCGCGAAATATGCGGAATGAGCAACAAGAGTATTCAATATTGATTAACACAAATAATGCCCTCAGAAGAAAAAAATTCTTCTACAGGGAGTTTAGTAGCTTGAGGTTTTTAGAAGAGAACCATAATGATGCGGCGTTTGTCAATAACGCAAGTGTCCTAGACAAAAAAAAAAGCTCTCCGAAGGCCGCTAGCCAACAACTAACAGGCTATTTCTTGGATCACGCTATGGAGGCACCGAACAGTGTTGATTGACACGGGGTGCGCGAAATATGCGGAATGAGCAACAAGAGTATTCAAAGTTGATTCACACAAATAAATTCCTCAGAAAAAAAATTCTTCTGTAGGGCGTTTAGTAGCTTGAGGTTTTTGGAGAAGAACCATATTGATGCGGCGTTTGTCAATAACGTGAGTGTACTCGAAAAAAAGCGCTCCGTAAGCCGTTAGCCAACAACCAACAGGCTTTTTCTTGGATCAGGCTACTGAGGCACCGAACAGTGTTTAATGACACGGGGTGAGCGAAATATGCAAAATGAGCAACAAGAGTATTCAATGTTGATTCACACAAATAATTCCCTCAGAAAAAAATTCTTCTGTAGGGCTTTTAGTAGCTTCAGGTTTTTGCAGGAGAACCATAATGATGCGGCGTTTGTATAACGTAAGTGTCCTCGAACAAAAAGCGCTCCGAAGACCTTTAGCCAACAACTAACAGGCTATTTCTTCGATCACGATACTGAGGCACCAACAGTGTGTTGAATGACACGGGGTGCGCGAAATATGAGAAATGAGCAACAAGAGTATTCAAAGTTGATTCACACAAATAATTTCCTCAGAAAAAAATTCTTCTGTAGGGCGTTTAGTAGCTTGAGGTTTTTGGAGGAGAACCATATTGATGCGGCGTTTGTCAATAACGTGAGTGTACTCGAAAAAAAGCGCTCCGTAAGCCGTTAGCCAACAACCAACAGGCTTTTTCTTGGATCAGGCTACTGAGGCACCGAACAGTGTGTTGAATGACACGGGGTGCGCGAAATATGCGAAATGAGCAACAAGAGTATTCAAAGTTGATTCACACAAATAATTTCCTCAGAAAAAAAATTCTTCTGTAGGGCGTTTAGTAGCTTGAGGTTTTTGGAGGAGAACCATATTGATGCGGCGTTTGTCAATAACGTGAGTGTACTCGAAAAAAAGCGCTCCGAAGGCCCTTAGCCAACAACTAACAGGCTATGTCTTGGATCAGGCTACTGAGGCACCGAACCGTGTGTTGAATGATACGGGGTGCGCGAAATATGCGAAATGAGCAACAAGAGTATTCAAAGTTGATTCACACAAATAATTCCCTCAGAAAAAAACATTCTTGTGTAGGGCGTTTAGTAGCTTGAGGTTTTTGGAGGAGAACCATATTGATGCGGCGTTTGTCAATAACGAAAGTTTACTAAAAAAAAAGCGCTCCGAAGACCGTTAGCCAAAAACTAACAGGCTATTTCTTCGATCACGCTACTGACGCACCGAACAGTGTGTTGAATGACACGGGGTGCGCGAAAAATGCGAAATGAGCAACAAGAGTATTTAAAGTTGATTCACACAAATAATTCCCTCAGAAAAAAACATTCTTCTGTAGGGCATTTAGTAGCTTGAGGTTTTTGGAGGAGAACCATATTGATGCGGCGTTTGTCAATAACGTGAGTGTACTCGAAAAAAAGCGCTCCGAAGGCCGTTAGCCAACAACTAACAGGCTATGTCTTGGATCAGGCTACTGAGGCACCGAACCGTGTGTTGAATGATACGGGGTGCGCGAAATATGCGAAATGAGCAACAAGAGTATTCAAAGTTGATTCACACAAATAATTTCCTCAGAAAAAAAATTCATCTGTAGGGCGTTTAGTAGATTGAGGTTTTTGGAGGAGAACCATATTGATGCGGAGTTTGTCAAACACGTAAGTGTCCTAGAATAAAAACGCTCTCCGAAGGCCGTTAGCCAACAAATAACGGTCTATTACTTGGATCACGCTACTGAGGCACGGAACAGGTTGTTCAATGACACGGGGTGCGCGAAATATGCGGAATGAGCAACAAGAGTATTCAATATTGATTAACACAAATAATGCCCTCAGCCGAAAAAAATTCTTCTGCAGGGAGTTTAGTAGCTTGAGGTTTTTAGAAGAGAACCATAATGATGCGGCGTTTGTCAATAACGCTAGTGTCCTAGACAAAAAAAAGCTCTCCGAAGGCCGCTAGCCAACAACTAACAGGCTATTTCTTGGATCACGCTATGGAGGCACCGAACAGTGTTGATTGACACGGGGTGCGCGAAATATGCGGAATGAGCAACAAGAGTATTCAATATTGATTAACACAAATTATGCCCTCAGAAGAAAAAAATATTCTGCAGGGAGTTTAATAGCTTGAGGTTTTTGGAAGAGAACCATAATGATGCGGCGTTTGTATAACGTAAGTGTCCTCGAAAAAAAGCGCTCCGAAGGCCGTTAGCCAACAACTAACAGGCTATTTCTTGGATCACCCTACTGAGTCACGGAACAGTGTGTTGAATGACACGGGGTGCGCGAAATATGCAAAATGAGCAACAAGAGTATTCAATATTGATTCACACAAATATTGCCCTCAGAAAAAAAAATTCTTCTGTAGGGCGTTTAGTAGCTTGAGGTTTTTCGAGGAGAACCATAATGATGCGGCGTTTGTCAAACACGAAAGTGTCCTGGAAAAAAAAGCGCTCCGAAGGACGTTAGCAAACAACCAACACGCTACTGGGGCACCGAACAGTGTCTAGAATGACACGGGGTGCGCGAACAATGCAAAATGAACAACAAGAGTATTCAATATTGATTCACACAAATAATGCCCTCAGAAAAAAAAATTCTTCTGTAGGGCGTTTAGTAGCTTGAGGTTTTTGGAAGAGAACCATAATGATGCGGCGTTTGTATAACGTAAGTGTCCTCGAAAAAAAGCGCTCCGAAGACCGTTACCCAACAACTAACAGGCTATTTCTTCGATCACGCTACTGAGGCACCGAACAGTGTGTTGAATGACACGGGGTGCGCGAAATATGCGAAATGAGCAACAAGAGTATTCAAAGTTGATTCACACAAATAATTATCTCAGAAAAAAACACTATTCTGTATTGCGTTTAGTAGCTTGAGGTTTTTCGAGGAGAACCATAATGATGCGGCGTTTGTCAAACACGAAAGTGTCCTAGAAAAAAAAGCGCTCCGAAGGACGTTAGCAAACAACCAACACGCTACTGGGGCACCGAACAGTGTGTTGAATGACACGGGGTGCGGGGAATATACGAAATGAGCAACAAGAGTAATCAATGTTGATTCACACAAATAATGCCCACAGAAAAAAATTCTTTTGTAGGGCGTTTAGTAGCTTGAGGTTTTTGGAGGAGTACCATAATGATGCGGCGTTTGTATAACGTAAGTGTCCTCGAAAAAAAGCGCTCCGAAGACCGTTACCCAACAACTAACAGGCTATTTCTTCGATCACGCTACTGAGGCACCGAACAGTGTGTTGAATGACACGGGGTGCGCGAAATATGCGAAATGAGCAACAAGAGTATTCAAAGTTGATTCACACAAATAATTCCCTCAGAAAAAAACACTCTTCTGTATTGCGTTTAGTAGCTTGAGGTTTTTGGAGAAGAACCATATTAATGCGGCGTTTGTCAATAACGTGAGTGTACTCGAAAAAAAGCGCTCCGTAAGCCGTTAGCCAACAACCAACAGGCTTTTTCTTGGATCAGGCTACTGAGGCACCGAACTGTGTTTAATGACACGGGGTGAGCGAAATATGCAAAATGAGCAACAAGAGTATTCAATGTTGATTCACACAAATAATGCCATCAGAAAAAAAATTCTTCTGTAGGCGTTTAGAAGCTTCAGGTTTTTGCAGGAGTACCATAATGATGCGGCGTTTGTATAACGTAAGTGTCCTCGAAAAAAAAGCGCTCCGAAGACCGTTAGCCAACAACTAACCGTCTATTTCTTCGATCACGCTACTGAGGCACCGAACAGTGTGTTGAATGACACGGGGTGCGCGAAATATGCAAAATGAGCAACAAGAGTATTCAATATTGATTCACACAAATAATGCCCCCAGAAAAAAAAAATTCTTCTGTAGGGCGTTTAGTAGCTTGAGGTTTTTGGAGGAGAACCATAATGATGCGGCGTTTGTATAACGTAAGTGTCCTCGAAAAAAAGCGCTCCGAAGCCCGTTAGCCAACAACTAACAGCCTATTTCTTGGATCACGCTATGGAGGCACCGAACAGTGTTGATTGACACGGGGTGCGCGAAATATGCGGAATGAGCAACAAGAGTATTCAATATTGATTAACACAAATTATGCCCTCAGAAGAAAAAAATTATTCTGCAGGGAGTTTAGTAGCTTGAGGTTTTTGGAAGAGAACCATAATGATGCGGCGTTTGTATAACGTAAGTGTCCTCGAAAAAAAGCGCTCCGAAGGCCGTTAGCCAACAACTAACAGGCTATTTCTTGGATCACGCTACTGAGGCACCGAACAGTGTGTTGAATGATACGGGGTGCGCGAAATATGCGAAATGAGCAACAAGAGTATTCAAAGTTGATTCACACAAATAATTCCCTCAGAAAAAAACATTCTTCTGTATTGCGTTTAGTAGCTTGAGGTTTTTGGGGGAGAACCATATTGATGCGGCGTTTGTCAATAACGTAAGTGTACTCGAAAAAAAGCGCTCCGAAGGCCGTTAGCCAACAACTAACAGGCTATGTCTTGGTTCAGGCCACTGAGGCACCGAACAGTGTGTTGAATGACACGGGGTGCGCGAAATATGCAAAATGAGCAACAAGAGTATTCAATGTTGATTCACAGAACTAATGCCCTCAGAAAAAAAATTCTTCTGTAGGGCATTTAGTAGCTTCAGGTTTTTGCAGGAGAACCATAATGATGCGGCGTTTGTCAAACACGTAGGTGTCCTAGAAAAAAAAAAGCGCTCCGAAGGTTGTTAGCAAACAACTAACAGGCTATTTCTTGGATCACCCTACTGAGGCACCGAACAGTGTTTAATGACACGGGGTGAGCGAAATATGCAAAATGAGCAACAAGAGTATTCAATATTGATTAACACAAATTATGCCCTCAGAAAAAAATTCTTCTGTAGGGCTTTTAGTAGCTTCAGGTTTTTGCAGGAGAACCATAATGATGCGGCGTTTGTGTAACGTAAGTGTCCTCGAACAAAAAGCGCTCCAAAGACCGTTAGCCAACAACTAACAGGCTATTTCTTCGATCACGCTACTGAGGCACCAACAGTGTGTTGAATGACACGGTGTGCGGGAAATATGCGAAATGAGCAACAAGAGTATTCAAAGTTGATTCACACAAATAATTTCCTCAGAAAAAAATTCTTCTGTAGGGCGTTTAGTAGCCTGAGGTTTTTTGAGGAGAACCATATTGATGCGGCGTTTGTCAATAACGTGAGTGTACTCGAAAAAAAGCGCTCCGTAAGGCGTTAGCCAACAACCAACAGCTTTTTCTTGGATCAGGCTACTGAGGCACTGCACAGTGTTTAATGACACGGGGTGAGCGAAATATGCAAAATGAGCAACAAGAGTATTTAATGTTGATTCACACAAATAATGCCATCAGAAAAAAACATTCTTCTGTATTGCGTTTAGTAGCTTGAGGTTTTTGGAGGAGAACCATATTGATGCGGCGTTTGTCAATAACGTAAGTGTACTCGAAAAAAAGCGCTCCGAAGGCTGTTAGCCAACAACTAACAGGCTATGTCTTGGTTCAGCTACTGAGGCACCAAACAGTGTGTTGAATGACACGGGGTGCGCGAAATATGCAAAATGAGCAACAAGAGTATTCAATATTGATTCACACAAATATTGACCTCAGAAAAAAAAAATTCTTCTGTAGGGCGTTTAGTAGCTTGAGGTTTTTGGAGGAGAACCATAATGATGCGTCGTTTGTCAATAGCGTAAGTGTCCTCGAAAAAACGCTCTCCGAAGGCCGTTAGCCAACAACTAACAGGCAATTTCTTCGATCACGCTACTGAGGCACCGAACAGTGTGTTGAATGACACGGGGTGCGCGAAATATGCGGATTGAGCAACAAGAGTATTCAATATTGATTCACACAAATAATGCCCTCAGAAGAAAAAAATTCTTCTGTAGGGCGTTTAGTACCTTGAGGTTTTTGGAAGAGAACCATAATGATGCGGCGTTTGTCAATAACGTAAGTGTCCTAGAAAAAAAAAGCGCTCCGAAGGCCGCCAGCCAACAACCAACAGGCTATTTCTTGGATCACGCTACGGAGGCACCGAACAGTGTTGATTGACACGGGGTGCGGGGAATATACGAAATGAGCAACAAGAGTAATCAATGTTGATTCACACAAATAATGCCTACAGAAAAAATTCTTCTGTAGGGCGTTTAGTAGCTTGAGGTTTTTGGAGGAGTACCATAATGATGCGGCGTTTGTATAACGTAAGTGTCCTCGAAAAAAAGCGCTCCGAAGACCGTTACCCAACAACTAACAGGCTATTTCTTCGATCACGCTACTGAGGCACCGAACAGTGTGTTGAATGACACGGGGTGCGCGAAATATGCGAAATGAGCAACAAGAGTATTCAAAGTTGATTCACACAAATCAATTCCTCAGAAAAAAAATTCTTCTGTAGGGCGTTTAGTAGCTTGAGGTTTTTGGAGAAGAACCATATTGATGCGGCGTTTGTCAATTACGTGAGTGTACTCGAAAAAAAGCGCTCCGTAAGCCGTTAGCCAACAACCAACAGGCTTTTTCTTGGATCAGGCTACTGAGGCACCGAACAGTGTTTAATGACACGGGGTTAGCGAAATATGCAAAATGAGCAACAAGAGTATTCAATGTTGATTCACACAAATAATGCCTTCAGAAAAAAAATTCTTCTGTAGGGCGTTTAGTAGCTTCAGGTTTTTGCAGGAGAACCATAATGATGCGGCGTTTGTATAACGTAAGTGTCCTCGAACAAAAAGCGCTCCAAAGACCGTTAGCCAACAACTAACAGGCTATTTCTTCGATCACGCTACTGAGGCACCAACAGTGTGTTGAATGACACGGGGTGCGCGAAATATGCGAAATGAGCAACAAGAGTATTCAAAGTTGATTCACACAAATAATTTCCCCAGAAAAAAATTCTTCTGTAGGGCGTTTAGTAGCTTGAGGTTTTTGGAGGAGAACCATATTGATGCGGCGTTTGTCAATAACGTGAGTGTACTCGAAAAAAAGCGCTCCGTAAGCCGTTAGCCAACAACCAACAGACTTTTTCTAGGATCAGGCTACTGAGGCACCGAACAGTGTGTTGAATGACACGGGGTGCGCGAAATATGCGAAATGAGCAACAAGAGTATTCAAAGTTGATTCACACAAATAATTTCCTCAGAAAAAAAATTCTTCTGTAGGGCGTTTAGTAGCTTGAGGTTTTTGGAGGAGAACCATATTGATGCGGCGTTTGTCAATACGTGAGTGTACTCGAAAAAAAGCGCTCCGAAGGCCCTTAGCCAACAACTAACAGGCTATGTCTTGGATCAGGCTACTGAGGCACCGAACCGTGTGTTGAATGACACGGGGTGCGCGAAATATGCGAAATGAGCAACAAGAGTATTCAAAGTTGATTCACACAAATAATTCCCTCAGAAAAAAACATTCTTGTGTAGGGCGTTTAGTAGCTTGAGGTTTTTGGAGGAGAACCATATTGATGCGGCGTTTGTCAATAACGAAAGTTTACTCAAAAAAAAGCGCTCCGAAGACCGTTAGCCAAAAACTAACAGGCTATTTCTTCGATCACGCTACTGACGCACCGAACAGTGTGTTGAATGACACGGGGTGCGCGAAATATGCGAAATGAGCAACAAGAGTATTCAAAGTTGATTCACACAAATAATTCCCTCAGAAAAAAACATTCTTCTGTAGGGCGTTTAGTAGCTTGAGGTTTTTGGAGGAGAACCATATTGATGCGGCGTTTGTCAATAACGTGAGTGTACTCGAAAAAAAGCGCTCCGTAAGCCGTTAGCCAACAACTAACAGGCTATGTCTTGGATCAGGCTACTGAGGCACCGAACCGTGTGTTGAATGATACGGGGTGCGCGAAATATGCGAAATGAGCAACAAGAGTATTCAAAGTTGATTCACACAAATAATTTCCTCAGAAAAAAAATTCATCTGTAGGGCGTTTAGTAGATTGAGGTTTTTGGAGGAGAACCATATTGATGCGGCGTTTGTCAATAACGAAAGTTTACTCGAAAAAAGGCGCTCCGAAGGCCGTTAGCCAACAACTAACAGGCTATTTCTTGGATCACGCTACTGAGGCACCGAACAGTGTGTTGAATGACACGGGGTGCGCGAAATATGCGGAATGAGCAACAAGAGTATTCAATGTTGATTCACAGAAATAATGCCCTCAGAAAAAAAATTCTTCTGTAGGGCATTTAGTAGCTTCAGGTTTTTGCAGGAGAACCATAATGATGCGGAGTTTGTCAAACACGTAAGTGTCCTAAAATAAAAACGCTCTCCGAAGGCCGTTAGCCAACAAATAACGGTCTATTACTTGGATCACGCTACTGAGGCACCGAACAGTGTGTTCAATGACACGGGGTGCGCGAAATATGCGGAATGAGCAACAAGAGTATTCAATATTGATTAACACAAATAATGCCCTCAGAAGAAAAAAAGTCTTCTGCAGGGAGTTTAGTAGCTTGAGGTTTTTAGAAGAGAACCATAATGATGCGGCGTTTGTCAATAACGCAAGTGTCCTAGACAAAAAAAAGCTCTCCGAAGGCCGCTAGCCAACAACTAACAGGCTATTTCTTGGATCACGCTATGGAGGCACCGAACAGTGTTGATTGACACGGGGTGCGCGAAATATGCGGAATGAGCAACAAGAGTATTCAATATTGATTAACACAAATTATGCCCTCAGAAGAAAAAAATATTCTGCAGGGAGTTTAGTAGCTTGAGGTTTTTGGAAGAGAACCATAATGATGCGGCGTTTGTATAACGTAAGTGTCCTCGAAAAAAAGCGCTCCGAAGGCCGTTAGCCAACAACTAACAGGCTATTTCTTGGATCACCCTACTGAGTCACGGAACAGTGTGTTGAATGACACGGGGTGCGCGAAATATGCAAAATGAGCAACAAGAGTATTCAATATTGATTCACACAAATATTGCCCTCAGAAAAAAAAATTCTTCTGTAGGGCGTTTAGTAGCTTGAGGTTTTTCGAGGAGAACCATAATGATGCGGCGTTTCTCAAACACGAAAGTGTCCTGGAAAAAAAAGCGCTCCGAAGGACGTTAGCAAACAACCAACACGCTACTGGGGCACCGAACAGTGTGTAGAATGACACGGGGTGCGCGAACAATGCAAAATGAACAACAAGAGTATTCAATATTGATTCACACAAATAATGCCCTCAGAAAAAAAATTCTTCTGTAGGGCGTTTAGTAGCTTGAGGTTTTTGGAGGAGTACCGTAATGATGCGGCGTTTGTATAACGTAAGTGTCCTCGAAAAAAAGCGCTCCGAAGACCGTTACCCAACAACTAACAGGCTATTTCTTCGATCACGCTACTGAGGCACCGAACAGTGTGTTGAATGACACGGGGTGCGCGAAATATGCGAAATGAGCAACAAGAGTATTCAAAGTAGATTCACACAAATAATTCCCTCAGAAAAAAACACTCTTCTGTATTGCGTTTAGTAGCTTGAGGTTTTTCGAGGAGAACCATAATGATGCGGCGTTTGTCAAACACGAAAGTGTCCTAGAAAAAAAAGCGCTCCGAAGGACGTTAGCAAACAACCAACACGCTACTGGGGCACCGAACAGTGTGTTGAATGACACGGGGTGCGGGGAATATACGAAATGAGCAACAAGAGTAATCAATGTTGATTCACACAAATAATGCCCACAGAAAAAAATTCTTTTGTAGGGCGTTTAGTAGCTTGAGGTTTTTGGAGGAGTACCATAATGATGCGGCGTTTGTATAACGTAAGTGTCCTCGAAAAAAAGCGCTCCGAAGACCGTTACCCAACAACTAACAGGCTATTTCTTCGATCACGCTACTGAGGCACCGAACAGTGTGTTGAATGACACGGGGTGCGCGAAATATGCGAAATGAGCAACAAGAGTATTCAAAGTTGATTCACACAAATAATTCCCTCAGAAAAAAACACTCTTCTGTATTGCGTTTAGTAGCTTGAGGTTTTTGGAGAAGAACCATATTAATGCGGCGTTTGTCAATAACGTGAGTGTACTCGAAAAAAAGCGCTCCGTAAGCCGTTAGCCAACAACCAACAAGCTTTTTCTTGGATCAGGCTACTGAGGCACCGAACTGTGTTTAATGACACGGGGTGAGCGAAATATGCAAAATGAGCAACAAGAGTATTCAATGTTGATTCACACAAATAATGCCATCAGAAAAAAATTTCTTCTGTAGGGCGTTTAGAAGCTTCAGGTTTTTGCAGGAGTACCATAATGATGCGGCGTTTGTATAACGTAAGTGTCCTCGAAAAAAAAGCGCTCCGAAGACCGTTAGCCAACAACTAACAGTCTATTTCTTCGATCACGCTACTGAGGCACCGAACAGTGTGTTGAATGACACGGGGTGCACGAAATATGCAAAATGAGCAACAAGAGTATTCAATATTGATTCACACAAATAATGCCCCCAGAAAAAAAAAATTCTTCTGTAGGGCGTTTAGTAGCTTGAGGTTTTTGGAGGAGAACCATAATGATGCGGCGTTTGTATAACGTAAGTGTCCTCGAAAAAAAGCGCTCCGAAGCCCGTTAGCCAACAACTAACAGCCTATTTCTTGGATCACGCTATGGAGGCACCGAACAGTGTTGATTGACACGGGGTGCGCGAAATATGCGGAATGAGCAATAAGAGTATTCAATATTGATTAACACAAATTATGCCCTCAGAAGAAAAAAATTATTCTGCAGGGAGTTTAGTAGCTTGAGGTTTTTGGAAGAGAACCATAATGATGCGGCGTTTGTATAACGTAAGTGTCCTCGAAAAAAAGCGCTCCGAAGGCCGTTAGCCAACAACTAACAGGCTATTTCTTGGATCACGCTACTGAGGCACCGAACAGTGTGTTGAATGATACGGGGTGCGCGAAATATGCGAAATGAGCAACAAGAGTATTCAAAGTTGATTCACACAAATAATTCCCTCAGAAAAAAACATTCTTCTGTATTGCGTTTAGTAGCTTGAGGTTTTTGGGGGAGAACCATATTGATGCGGCGTTTGTCAATAACGTAAGTGTACTCGAAAAAAAGCGCTCCGAAGGCCGTTAGCCAACAACTAACAGGCTATGTCTTGGTTCAGGCCACTGAGGCACCGAACAGTGTGTTGAATGACACGGGGTGCGCGAAATATGCAAAATGAGCAACAAGAGTATTCAATGTTGATTCACAGAACTAATGCCCTCAGAAAAAAAATTCTTCTGTAGGGCATTTAGTAGCTTCAGGTTTTTGCAGGAGAACCATAATGATGCGGCGTTTGTCAAACACGTAGGTGTCCTAGAAAAAAAAAAGCGCTCCGAAGGTTGTTAGCAAACAACTAACAGGCTATTTCTTGGATCACCCTACTGAGGCACCGAACAGTGTTTAATGACACGGGGTGAGCGAAATATGCAAAATGAGCAACAAGAGTATTCAATATTGATTAACACAAATTATGCCCTCAGAAAAAAATTCTTCTGTAGGGCTTTTAGTAGCTTCAGGTTTTTGCAGGAGAACCATAATGATGCGGCGTTTGTGTAACGTAAGTGTCCTCGAACAAAAAGCGCTCCAAAGACCGTTAGCCAACAACTAACAGGCTATTTCTTCGATCACGCTACTGAGGCACCAACAGTGTGTTGAATGACACGGTGTGCGGGAAATATGCGAAATGAGCAACAAGAGTATTCAAAGTTGATTCACACAAATAATTTCCTCAGAAAAAAATTCTTCTGTAGGGCGTTTAGTAGCTTGAGGTTTTTTGAGGAGAACCATATTGATGCGGCGTTTGTCAATAACGTGAGTGTACTCGAAAAAAAGCGCTCCGTAAGGCGTTAGCCAACAACCAACAGCTTTTTCTTGGATCAGGCTACTGAGGCACCGAACAGTGTTTAATGACACGGGGTGAGCGAAATATGCAAAATGAGCAACAAGAGTATTTAATGTTGATTCACACAAATAATGCCATCAGAAAAAAACATTCTTCTGTATTGCGTTTAGTAGCTTGAGGTTTTTGGAGGAGAACCATATTGATGCGGCGTTTGTCAATAACGTAAGTGTACTCGAAAAAAAGCGCTCCGAAGGCTGTTAGCCAACAACTAACAGGCTATGTCTTGGTTCAGGCTACTGAGGCACCGAACAGTGTGTTGAATGACACGGGGTGCGCGAAATATGCAAAATGAGCAACAAGAGTATTCAATATTGATTCACACAAATATTGACCTCAGAAAAAAAAAATTCTTCTGTAGGGCGTTTAGTAGCTTGAGGTTTTTGGAGGAGAACCATAATGATGCGTCGTTTGTCAATAGCGTAAGTGTCCTCGAAAAAACGCTCTCCGAAGGCCGTTAGCCAACAACTAACAGGCAATTTCTTCGATCACGCTACTGAGGCACCGAACAGTGTGTTGAATGACACGGGGTGCGCGAAATATGCGGATTGAGCAACAAGAGTATTCAATATTGATTCACACAAATAATGCCCTCAGAAGAAAAAAATTCTTCTGTAGGGCGTTTAGTACCTTGAGGTTTTTGGAAGAGAACCATAATGATGCGGCGTTTGTCAATAACGTAAGTGTCCTAGAAAAAAAAAGCGCTCCGAAGGCCGCCAGCCAACAACCAACAGGCTATTTCTTGGATCACGCTACGGAGGCACCGAACAGTGTTGATTGACACGGGGTGCGGGGAATATACGAAATGAGCAACAAGAGTAATCAATGTTGATTCACACAAATAATGCCTACAGAAAAAATTCTTCTGTAGGGCGTTTAGTAGCTTGAGGTTTTTGGAGGAGTACCATAATGATGCGGCGTTTGTATAACGTAAGTGTCCTCGAAAAAAAGCGCTCCGAAGACCGTTACCCAACAACTAACAGGCTATTTCTTCGATCACGCTACTGAGGCACCGAACAGTGTGTTGAATGACACGGGGTGCGCGAAATATGCGAAATGAGCAACAAGAGTATTCAAAGTTGATTCACACAAATCAATTCCTCAGAAAAAAAATTCTTCTGTAGGGCGTTTAGTAGCTTGAGGTTTTTGGAGAAGAACCATATTGATGCGGCGTTTGTCAATAACGTGAGTGTACTCGAAAAAAAGCGCTCCGTAAGCCGTTAGCCAACAACCAACAGGCTTTTTCTTGGATCAGGCTACTGAGGCACCGAACAGTGTTTAATGACACGGGGTTAGCGAAATATGCAAAATGAGCAACAAGAGTATTCAATGTTGATTCACACAAATAATGCCTTCAGAAAAAAAATTCTTCTGTAGGGCGTTTAGTAGCTTCAGGTTTTTGCAGGAGAACCATAATGATGCGGCGTTTGTATAACGTAAGTGTCCTCGAACAAAAAGCGCTCCAAAGACCGTTAGCCAACAACTAACAGGCTATTTCTTCGATCACGCTACTGAGGCACCAACAGTGTGTTGAATGACACGGGGTGCGCGAAATATGCGGATTGAGCAACAAGAGTATTCAATATTGATTCACACAAATAATGCCCTCAGAAGAAAAAAATTCTTCTGTAGGGCGTTTAGTACCTTGAGGTTTTTGGAAGAGAACCATAATGATGCGGCGTTTGTCAATAACGTAAGTGTCCTAGAAAAAAAAAGCGCTCCGAAGGCCGCCAGCCAACAACCAACAGGCTATTTCTTGGATCACGCTACGGAGGCACCGAACATTGTTGATTGACACGGGGTGCGGGGAATATACGAAATGAGCAACAAGAGTAATCAATGTTGATTCACACAAATAATGCCCACAGAAAAAATTCTTCTGTAGGGCGTTTAGTAGCTTGAGGTTTTTGGAGGAGTACCATAATGATGCGGCGTTTGTATAACGTAAGTGTCCTCGAAAAAAAGCGCTCCGAAGACCGTTACCCAACAACTAACAGGCTATTTCTTCGATCACGCTACTGAGGCACCGAACAGTGTGTTGAATGACACGGGGTGCGCGAAATATGCGAAATGAGCAACAAGAGTATTCAAAGTTGATTCACACAAATCAATTCCTCAGAAAAAAAATTCTTCTGTAGGGCGTTTAGTAGCTTGAGGTTTTTGGAGAAGAACCATATTGATGCGGCGTTTGTCAATAACGTGAGTGTACTCGAAAAAAAGCGCTCCGTAAGCCGTTAGCCAACAACCAACAGGCTTTTTCTTGGATCAGGCTACTGAGGCACCGAACAGTGTTTAATGACACGGGGTTAGCGAAATATGCAAAATGAGCAACAAGAGTATTCAATGTTGATTCACACAAATAATGCCTTCAGAAAAAAAATTCTTCTGTAGGGCGTTTAGTAGCTTCAGGTTTTTGCAGGAGAACCATAATGATGCGGCGTTTGTATAACGTAAGTGTCCTCGAACAAAAAGCGCTCCAAAGACCGTTAGCCAACAACTAACAGGCTATTTCTTCGATCACGCTACTGAGGCACCAACAGTGTGTTGAATGACACGGGGTGCGCGAAATATGCGAAATGAGCAACAAGAGTATTCAAAGTTGATTCACACAAATAATTTCCTCAGAAAAAAAATTCATCTGTAGGGCGTTTAGTAGATTGAGGTTTTTGGAGGAGAACCATATTGATGCGGCGTTTGTCAATAACGAAAGTTTACTCGAAAAAAGGCGCTCCGAAGGCCGTTAGCCAACAACTAACAGGCTATTTCTTGGATCACGCTACTGAGGCACCGAACAGTGTGTTGAATGACACGGGGTGCGCGAAATATGCGGAATGAGCAACAAGAGTATTCAATGTTGATTCACAGAAATAATGCCCTCAGAAAAAAAATTCTTCTGTAGGGCATTTAGTAGCTTCAGGTTTTTGCAGGAGAACCATAATGATGCGGAGTTTGTCAAACACGTAAGTGTCCTAGAATAAAAACGCTCTCCGAAGGCCGTTAGCCAACAAATATCAGTCTATTACTTGGATCACGCTACTGAGGCACCGAACAGTGTGTTCAATGACACGGGGTGCGCGAAATATGCGGACTGAGCAACAAGAGTATTCAATATTGATTAACACAAATAATGCCCTCAGAAGAAAAAAATTCTTCTGCAGGGAGTTTAGTAGCTTGAGGTTTTTAGAAGAGAACCATAATGATGCGGCGTTTGTCAATAACGCAAGTGTCCTAGACAAAAAAAAAGCTCTCCGAAGGCCGCTAGCCAACAACAAACAGGCTATTTCTTGGATCACGCTATGGAGGCACCGAACAGTGTTGATTGACACGGGGTGCGCGAAATATGCGGAATGAGCAACAAGAGTATTCAATATTGATTAACACAAATTATGCCCTCAGAAGAAAAAAATTATTCTGCAGGGAGTTTAGCAGCTTGAGGTTTTTGGAAGAGAACCATAATGATGCGGCGTTTGTATAACGTAAGTGTCCTCGAAAAAAAGCGCTCCGAAGGCCGTTAGCCAACAACTAACAGGCTATTTCTTGGATCACGCTACTGAGGCACCGAACAGTGTTTAATGACACGGGGTTAGCGAAATATGCAAAATGAGCAACAAGAGTATTCAATCTTGATTCACACAAATAATGCCTTCAGAAAAAAAATTCTTCTGTAGGGCGTTTAGTAGCTTCAGGTTTTTGCAGGAGAACCATAATGATGCGGCGTTTGTATAACGTAAGTGTCCTCGAACAAAAAGCGCTCCAAAGACCGTTAGCCAACAACTAACAGGCTATTTCTTCGATCACGCTACTGAGGCACCGAACCGTGTGTTGAATGATACGGGGTGCGCGAAATATGCGAAATGAGCAACAAGAGTATTCAAAGTTGATTCACACAAATAATTTCCTCAGAAAAAAAATTCATCTGTAGGGCGTTTAGTAGATTGAGGTTTTTGGAGGAGAACCATATTGATGCGGCGTTTGTCAATAACGAAAGTTTACTCGAAAAAAGGCGCTCCGAAGGCCGTTAGCCAACAACTAACAGGCTATTTCTTGGATCACGCTACTGAGGCACCGAACAGTGTGTTGAATGACACGGGGTGCGCGAAATATGCGGAATGAGCAACAAGAGTATTCAATGTTGATTCACAGAAATAATGCCCTCAGAAAAAAAATTCTTCTGTAGGGCATTTAGTAGCTTCAGGTTTTTGCAGGAGAACCATAATGATGCGGAGTTTGTCAAACACGTAAGTGTCCTAGAATAAAAACGCTCTCCGAAGGCCGTTAGCCAACAAATAACAGTCTATTACTTGGATCACGCTACTGAGGCACCGAACAGTGTGTTCAATGACACGGGGTGCGCGAAATATGCGGAATGAGCAACAAGAGTATTCAATATTGATTAACACAAATAATGCCCTCAGAAGAAAAAAATTCTTCTGCAGGGAGTTTAGTAGCTTGAGGTTTTTAGAAGAGAACCATAATGATGCGGCGTTTGTCAATAACGCAAGTGTCCTAGACAAAAAAAAAGCTCTCCGAAGGCCGCTAGCCAACAACTAACAGGCTATTTCTTGGATCACGCTATGGAGGCACCGAACAGTTTTGATTGACACGGGGTGCGCGAAATATGCGGAATGAGCAACAAGAGTATTCAATATTGATTAACACAAATTATGCCCTCAGAAGAAAAAAATTATTCTGCAGGGAGTTTAGTAGCTTGAGGTTTTTGGAAGAGAACCATAATGATGCGGCGTTTGTATAACGTAAGTGTCCTCGAAAAAAAGCGCTCCGAAGGCCGTTAGCCAACAACTAACAGGCTATTTCTTGGATCACGCTACTGAGGCACCGAACAGTGTGTTGAATGATACGGGGTGCGCGAAATATGCGAACTGAGCAACAAGAGTATTCAAAGTTGATTCACACAAATAATTCCCTCAGAAAAAAAACATTCTTCTGTATTGCGTTTAGTAGCTTGAGGTTTTTGGAGGAGAACCATATTGATGCGGCGTTTGTCAATAACGTAAGTGTACTCGAAAAAAAGCGCCCCGAAGGCCGTTAGCCAACAACTAACAGGCTATGTCTTGGTTCAGGCTACTGAGGCACCGAACAGTGTGTTGAATGACACGGGGTGCGCGAAATATGCAAAATGAGCAACAAGAGTATTCAATGTTGATTCACAGAAATAATGCCCTCAGAAAAAAATTCTTCTGTAGGGCATTTATAGCTTCAGGTTTCTGCAGGAGAACCATAATGATGCGGCGTTTGTCAAACACATAAGTGTCCTAAAAAAAGCGCTCCGAAGGCCGTTAGCAAACAACTAACAGGCTATTTCTTGGATCACCCTACTGAGTCACGGAACAGTGTGTTGAATGACACGGGGTGCGCGAAATATGCGAAATGAGCAACAAGAGTATTCAAAGTTGATTCACACAAATAATTCCCTCAGAAAAAAACATTCTTCTGTAGGGCGTTTAGTAGCTTGAGGTTTTTGGAGGAGAACCATATTGATGCGGCGTTTGTCAATAACGTGAGTGTACTCGAAAAAAAGCGCTCCGAAGGCCGTTAGCCAACAACTAACAGGCTATGTCTTGGATCAGGCTACTGAGGCACCGAACCGTGTGTTGAATGATACGGGGTGCGCGAAATATGCGAAATGAGCAACAAGAGTATTCAAAGTTGATTCACACAAATAATTTCCTCAGAAAAAAAAATTCATCTGTAGGGCGTTTAGTAGATTGAGGTTTTTGGAGGAGAACCATATTGATGCGGCGTTTGTCAATAACGAAAGTTTACTCGAAAAAAGGCGCTCCGAAGGCCGTTAGCCAACAACTAACAGGCTATTTCTTGGATCACGCTACTGAGGCACCGAACAGTGTGTTGAATGACACGGGGTGCGCGAAATATGCGGAATGAGCAACAAGAGTATTCAATGTTGATTCACAGAAATAATGCCCTCAGAAAAAAAATTCTTCTGTAGGGCATTTAGTAGCTTCAGGTTTTTGCAGGAGAACCATAATGATGCGGAGTTTGTCAAACACGTAAGTGTCCTAGAATAAAAACGCTCTCCGAAGGCCGTTAGCCAACAAATAACAGTCTATTACTTGGATCACGCTACTGAGGCACCGAACAGTGTGTTCAATGACACGGGGTGCGCGAAATATGCGGAATGAGCAACAAGAGTATTCAATATTGATTAACACAAATAATGCCCTCAGAAGAAAAAAATTCTTCTGCAGGGAGTTTAGTAGCTTGAGGTTTTTAGAAGAGAACCATAATGATGCGGCGTTTGTCAATAACGCAAGTGTCCTAGACAAAAAAAAAGCTCTCCGAAGGCCGCTAGCCAACAACTAACAGGCTATTTCTTGGATCACGCTATGGAGGCACCGAACAGTGTTGATTGACACGGGGTGCGCGAAATATGCGGAATGAGCAACAAGAGTATTCAATATTGATTAACACAAATTATGCCCTCAGAAGAAAAAAATTATTCTGCAGGGAGTTTAGTAGCTTGAGGTTTTTGGAAGAGAACCATAATGATGCGGCGTTTGTATAACGTAAGTGTCCTCGAAAAAAAGCGCTCCGAAGGCCGTTAGCCAACAACTAACAGGCTATTTCTTGGATCACGCTACTGAGGCACCGAACAGTGTGTTGAATGATACGGGGTGCGCGAAATATGCGAAATGAGCAACAAGAGTATTCAAAGTTGATTCACACAAATAATTCCCTCAGAAAAAAAACATTCTTCTGTATTGCGTTTAGTAGCTTGAGGTTTTTGGAGGAGAACCATATTGATGCGGCGTTTGTCAATAACGTAAGTGTACTCGAAAAAAAGCGCCCCGAAGGCCGTTAGCCAACAACTAACAGGCTATGTCTTGGTTCAGGCTACTGAGGCACCGAACAGTGTGTTGAATGACACGGGGTGCGCGAAATATGCAAAATGAGCAACAAGAGTATTCAATGTTGATTCACAGAAATAATGCCCTCAGAAAAAAATTCTTCTGTAGGGCATTTATAGCTTCAGGTTTCTGCAGGAGAACCATAATGATGCGGCGTTTGTCAAACACATAAGTGTCCTAAAAAAAGCGCTCCGAAGGCCGTTAGCAAACAACTAACAGGCTATTTCTTGGATCACCCTACTGAGTCACGGAACAGTGTGTTGAATGACACGGGGTGCGCGAAATATGCAAAATGAGCAACAAGAGTATTCAATATTGATTCACACAAATATTGCCCTCAGAAAAAAAAATTCTTCTGTAGGGCGTTTAGTAGCTTGAGGTTTTTCGAGGAGAACCATAATGATGCGGCGTTTGTCAAACACGAAAGTGTCCTAGAAAAAAAAGCGCTCCGAAGGACGTTAGCAAACAACCAACACGCTACTGGGGCACCGAACAGTGTGTTGAATGACACGGGGTGCGCGAAATATGCAAAATGAACAACAAGAGTATTCAATATTGATTCACACAAATAATGCCCTCAGAAAAAAAAAATTCTTCTGTAGGGCGTTTAGTAGCTTGAGGTTTTTGGAGGAGAACCATAATGATGCGGCGTTTGTCAATAGCGTAAGTGTCCTCGAAAAAACGCTCTCCGAAGGCCGTTAGCCAACAACTAACAGGCAATTTCTTCGATCACGCTACTGAGGCACCGAACAGTGTGTTGAATGACACGGGGTGCGCGAAATATGCGGAATGAGCAACAAAAGTATTCAATATTGATTCACACAAAAATTGCCCTCAGAAGAAAAAAATTCTTCTGTAGGGCGTTTAGTAGCTTGAGGTTTTTGGAAGAGAACCATAATGATGCGGCCTTTGTCAATAACGTAAGTGTCCTAGAAAAAAAAGCGCTCCGAAGGCCGCTAGCCAACAACCAACAGGCTATTTCTTGGATCACGCTACGGAGGCACCGAACAGTGTTGATTGACACGGGGTGCGGGGAATATACGAAATGAGCAACAAGAGTAATCAATGTTGATTCACACAAATAATGCCCAAAGAAAAAAATTCTTTTGTAGGGCGTTTAGTAGCTTGAGGTTTTTGGAGGAGTACCATAATGATGCGGCGTTTGTATAACGTAACTGTCCTCGAAAAAAAGCGCTCCGAAGACCGTTACCCAACAACTAACAGGCTATTTCTTCGATCACGCTACTGAGGCACCGAACAGTGTGTTGAATGACACGGGGTGCGCGAAATATGCGAAATGAGCAACAAGAGTATTCAAAGTTGATTCACACAAATAATTCCCTCAGAAAAAAACACTCTTCTGTATTGCGTTTAGTAGCTTGAGGTTTTTGGAGAAGAACCATATTAATGCGGCGTTTGTCAATAACGTGAGTGTACTCGAAAAAAAGCGCTCCGTAAGCCGTTAGCCAACAACCAACAGGCTTTTTCTTGGATCAGGCTACTGAGGCACCGAACTGTGTTTAATGACACGGGGTGAGCGAAATATGCAAAAGGAGCAACAAGAGTATTCAATGTTGATTCACACAAATAATGCCATCAGAAAAAAAATTCTTCTGTAGGGCGTTTAGAAGCTTCAGGTTTTTGCAGGAGTACCATAATGATGCGGCGTTTGTATAACGTAAGTGTCCTCGAAAAAAAAGCGCTCCGAAGACCGTTAGCCAACAACTAACTGTCTATTTCTTCGATCACGCTACTGAGGCACCGAACAGTGTGTTGAATGACACGGGGTGCGCGAAATATGCAAAATGAGCAACAAGAGTATTCAATATTGATTCACACAAATAATGCCCCCAGAAAAAAAAAATTCTTCTGTAGGGCGTTTAGTAGCTTGAGGTTTTTGGAGGAGAACCATAATGATGCGGCGTTTGTATAACGTAAGTGTCCTCGAAAAAAAGCGCTCCGAAGCCCGTTAGCCAACAACTAACAGGCTATTTCTTGGATCACACTATGGAGGCACCGAACAGTGTTGATTGACACGGGGTGCGCGAAATATGCGGAATGAGCAACAAGAGTATTCAATATTGATTAACACAAATTATGCCCTCAGAAGAAAAAAATTATTCTGCAGGGAGTTTAGTAGCTTGAGGTTTTTGGAAGAGAACCATAATGATGCGGCGTTTGTATAACGTAAGTGTCCTCGAAAAAAAGCGCTCCGAAGGCCGTTAGCCAACAACTAACAGGCTATTTCTTGGATCACGCTACTGAGGCACCGAACAGTGTGTTGAATGATACGGGGTGCGCGAAATATGCGAAATGAGCAACAAGAGTATTCAAAGTTGATTCACACAAAAAATTCCCTCAGAAAAAAAACATTCTTCTGTATTGTGTTAGTAGCTTGAGGTTTTTGGAGGAGAACCATATTGATGCGGCGTTTGTCAATAACGTAAGTGTACTCGAAAAAAAGCACTCCGAAGGCCGTTAGCCAACAACTAACAGGCTATGTCTTGGATATGCTACTAAGGCACCGAACAGTGTGTTGAATGACACGGGGTGCGCGAAATATGCAAAATGAGCAACAAGAGTATTCAATATTGATTCACACGAATAATGCCCTCAGAAAAAAATTCTTCTGTAGGGCGTTTAGTATCTTGAGGTTTTTGGAGGAGAACCATAATGATGCGGCGTTTGTCAAACATGAAAGTGTCCTAGAAAAAAAAGCGCTCCGAAGGCCGTTAGCAAACAACTAACACGCTACTGAGGCACCGAACAGTGTGTTGAATGACACGGGGTTCGCGAAATATGCAATATGAGCAACAAGAGTATTCAATATTGATTCACACGAATAATGCCCTCAGAAAAAAATTCTTCTGTAGGGCGTTTAGTAGCTTGAGGTTTTTGGAGGAGAACCATAATGATTCGGCGTTTGTCAAACATGAAAGTATCCTAGAAAAAAAAGCGCTCCGAAGGCCGTTAGCAAACAACTATCACGCTACTGAGGCACCGAACAGTGTGTTGAATGACACGGGGTGCGCGAATTATGCAAAATGAGCAACAAGAGTATTCAATATTGATTCACAATAATGATGCCCTCAGAAAAAAAAAATTCTTCTGTAAGGCGTTTAGTAGCTTGAGGTTTTTGGAGGAGAACCATATTGATGCGGCGTTTGTCAAACGTGAGTGTACTCGAAAAAAGCGCTCCGTAAGCCGTTAGCCAACAACCAACAGGCTTTTTCTTGGATCAGGCTACTGAGGCACCGAACAGTGTTGATTGACACGGGGTGCGGGGAATATGCGAAATGAGCAACAAGAGTATTCAAAGTTGATTCACACAAATATTTCCCTCAGAAAAAAATTTCTTCTGTAGGGCGTTTAGTAGCTTGAGGTTTTTGGAGGAGAACCATAATGATGCGGCGTTTGTATTACGTAAGTGTCTTCGAAAAAAAGCGCTCCGAAGGCCGTTAGCCAACAACTAACAGGCTATTCCTTGGATCACGCTACTGAGGCACCGAACAGTGTGTTGAATGATACGGGGTGCGCGAAATATGCGAAATGAGCAACAAGAGTATTCAAAGTTGATTCGCACAATTAATTCCCTCAGAAAAAAACATTCTTCTGTATGGTGTTTAGTAGCCTGAGGTGTTTGGAGAAGAACCATATTGATGCGGCGTTTGTCAAACGTGAGTGTACTCGAAAAAAGCGCTCCGTAAGCCGTTAGCCAACAACCAACAGGCTTTTTCTTGGATCAGGCTACTGAGGCACCGAACAGTGTTGATTGACACGGGGTGCGGGGAATATGCGAAATGAGCAACAAGAGTATTCAAAGTTGATTCACACAAATATTTCCCTCAGAAAAAAATTTCTTCTGTAGGGCGTTTAGTAGCTTGAGGTTTTTGGAGGAGAACCATAATGATGCGGCGTTTGTATTACGTAAGTGTCTTCGAAAAAAAGCGCTCCGAAGGCCGTTAGCCAACAACTAACAGGCTATTCCTTGGATCACGCTACTGAGGCACCGAACAGTGTGTTGAATGATACGGGGTGCGCGAAATATGCGAAATGAGCAACAAGAGTATTCAAAGTTGATTCGCACAAATAATTCCCTCAGAAAAAAACATTCTGCTGTATTGTGTTTAGTAGCTTGAGGTGTTTGGAGAGGAACCATATTGATGCGGCGTTTGTCAATAACGTAAGTGTACTCGAAAAAAAGCGCTCCGAAGGCCGCTAGCCAACAACTAACAGGCTATGTCTTGGATCAGGCTACTGAGGCACCGAACAGTGTGTTGAATGACACGGGGTGCGCGAAATATGCAAAATGAGCAACAAGAGTATTCAATGTTGATTCACAGAAATAATGCCCTCAGAAAAAAAATTCTTCTGTAGGGCATTTAGTAGCTTCAGGTTTTTGCAGGAGAACCATATAGAGGCGTTTGTAAAACACGTAAGTGTCCTAGAAAAAAAAAACGCTCTCCGAAGGCCGTTACCCAACAAATAACAGTCTATTTCTTGGATCACGCTACTGAGGCACCGAACAGTGTGTTGAATGACACGGGGTGCGCGAAATATGCGGAATGAGCAACAAGAGTATTCAATATTGATTAACACAAATATTGCCCTCAGAAGAAAAAAATTCTTCTGCAGGGAGTTTAGTAGCTTGAGGTTTTTGGAAGAGAACCATAATGATGCGGCGTTTGTCAATAACGTAAGTGTCCTAGAAAAAAAAAAAAGCGCCCCGAAGGCCGCAAGCCAACAACTAACAGGCTATTTCTTGGATCACGCTATGGGGACACCGAACAGTGTTGATTGACACGGGGTGCGGGGAATATGCGAAATGAGCAACAAGAGTAATCAATGTTCAATCACACAAATAATGCCCACAGAAAAAAATTCTTCTGTAGGGCGTTTAGTTGCTTAAGGTTTTTGGAGGAGTACCATAATGATGCGGCGTTTGTATAACGTAAGTGTCCTCGAAAAAAAGCGCTCCGAAGGCCGTTAGCCAACAACTAACAGGCTATTTCTTGGATCACGCTACTGAGGCACCGAACAGTGTGTTGAATGACACGGGGTGCGCGAAATATGCGGAATGAGCAACAAGAGTATTCAATATTGATTAACACAAATAATGCCCTCAGAAGAAAAAAATTCTACTGCAGGGAGTTTAGTAGCTTGAGGTTTTTGGAAGAGAACCATAATGATGCGGCGTTTGTCAATAACGTAAGTGTCCTAGAAAAAAAGCGCTCCGAAGACCGTTAGCCAACAACTAACAGGCTATTTCTTCGATCACGCTATGGAGGCACCGAACAGTGTTGATTGACACGGGGTGCGCGAAATATGCGGAATGAGCAACAAGAGTATTCAATATTGATTAACACAAATAATGCCCTCAGAAGAAAAAAATTCTTCTGCAGGGAGTTTAGTAGCTTGAGGTTTTTGGAAGAGAACCATAATGATGCGGCGTTTGTCAATAACGTAAGTGTCCTCGAAAAAAAGCTTTCCGAAGGCCGTTAGCCAACAACTAACAGGCTATTTCTTCGATCACGCTATGGAGGCACCGAACAGTGTTGATTGACACGGGGTGCGCGAAATATGCGGAATGAGCAACAAGAGTATTCAATATTGATTAACACAAATAATGCCCTCAGAAGAAAAAAATTCTTCCGTAGGGCATTTAGTAGCTTCAGGTTTTTGCAAGAGAACCATAATGATGCGGCGTTTGTCAAACACGTAAGTGTCCTAGAAAAAAAACGCTCTCCGAAGGCCGTTAGCCAACAAATAACAGTCTATTTCTTGGATCACGCTACTGAGGCACCGAACAGTCTGTTGAATGACACGGGGTGCGCGAAATATGCGGAATGAGCAACAAGAGTATTCAATATTGATTAACACAAATAATGCCCTCAGAAGAAAAAAATTCTTCTGCAGGGAGTTTAGTAGCTTGAGGTTTTTGGAAGAGAACCATAATGATGCGGCGTTTGTCAATAACGTAAGTGTCCTAGAAAAAAAGCGCTCCGAAGACCGTTAGCCAACAACTAACAGGCAATTTCTTCGATCACGCTATGGAGGCACCGAACAGTGTTGATTGACACGGGGTGCGCGAAATATGCGGAATGAGCAACAAGAGTATTCAATATTGATTAACACAAATAATGCCCTCAGAAGAAAAAAATTATTCTGCAGGGAGTTTAGTAGCTTGAGGTTTTTGGAAGAGAACCATAATGATGCGGCGTTTGTCAATAACGTAAGTGTCCTCGAAAAAAAGCGCTCCGAAGACCGTTAGCCAACAACTAACAGGCTATTTCTTCGATCACGCTATGGAGGCACCGAACAGTGTTGATTGACACGGGGTGCACGAAATATGCGGAATGAGCAACAAGAGTATTCAATATTGATTAACACAAATATGCCCGCAGAAGAAAAAAATTATTCTGCAGGGAGTTTAGTAGCTTGAGGTTTTTGGAAGAGAACCATAATGATGCGGCGTTTGTCAATAACGCAAGTGTCCTAGAAAAAAAAAGCGCTCCGAAGGCCGCTAGCCAACAACTAACAGGCTATTTCTTGGATCATGCTATGGAGGCACCGAACAGTGTTGATTGACACGGGGTGCGGGGACTATGCGAAATGAGCAACAAGAGTAATCAATGTTGATTGACACAAATAATGCCCACCGAGAAACATTCTTCTGTAGGGCGTTTAGTTGCTTAAGGTTTTTGAGGAGTACCATATGATGCGGGGTTTGTCAAACACGTAAGTGTCCTAGAAAAAAAAAACGCTCTCCGAAGGCCGTTAGCCAACAACTAACAGTCTATTTCTTGGATCACGCTACTGAGGCACCGAACAGTATGTTGAATGACACGGGGTGCGCGAAATATGTGAAATGAGCAACAAGAGTATTCAAAGTTGATTCACACAAATAATTCTCCAGAAAAAAACATTCTTCTGTATTGCGTTTATAGCTTGAGGTTTTTGAGGAGAACCATATTGATGCGGCGTTTGTCAATAACGTAAGTGTACTCGAAAAAAAGCGCTCCGAAGGCCGCTAGCCAACAACTAACAGGCTATGTCTTGGATCAGGCTACTGAGGCACCGAACAGTGTGTTGAATGACACGGGGTGCGCGAAATATGCAAAATGAGCAACAAGAGTATTCAATGTTGATTCACAGAAATAATGCCCTCAGAAAAAAAATTCTTCTGTAGGGCATTTGGTAGCTTCAGGTTTTTGCAGGAGAACCATAATGATGCGGCGTTTGTCAAACACGTAAGTGTCCTAGAAAAAAAACGCTCTCCGAAGGCCGTTAGCCAACAAATAACAGTCTATTTCTTGGATCACGCTACTGAGGCACCGAACAGTGTGCTGAATGACACGGGGTGCGCGAAATATGCGGAATGAGCAACAAGAGTATTCAATATTGATTAACACAAATAATGCCCTCAGAAGAAAAAAATTCTTCTGCAGGGAGTTTAGTAGATTGAGGTTTTTGGAAGAGAACCATAATGATGCGGCGTTTGTCAATAACGTAAGTGTCCTGGAAAAAAAAAGCGCTCCGAAGGCCGCTAGCCAACAACTAACAGGCTATTTCTTGGATCACGCTATGGAGGCACCGGAAAGTGTTGATTGACACGTGGTGCGGGGAATATGCGAAATGAGCAACAAGAGTAATCAATGTTGATTCACACAAATAATGCCCACAGAAAAAAATTCTTCTGTAGGACGTTTTAGTTGCTTAAGGTTTTTGCAGGAGAACCATAATGATGCGGCGTTTGTCAAACACGTAAGTGTCCTAGAAAAAAAACGCTCTCCGAAGGCCGTTAGCCAACAAATAACAGTCTATTACTTGGATCACGCTACTGAGGCACCGAACAGTGTGTTGAATGACACGAGTGCGCGAAATTAGCGGAATGAGCAACAAGAGTATTCAATATTGATTAACACAAATAATGCCCTCAGAAGAAAAAATTCTTCCGCGGGGAGTTTAGTAGCTTGAGGTTTTTGGAAGAGAACCACAATGATGCGGCGTTTGTCAATAACGTAAGTGTCCTAGACAAAAAAAAAAAGCTCTCCGAAGGCCGCTAGCCAACAACTAACAGGCTATTTCTTGGATCACGCTATGGAGGCACCGAACAGTGTTGATTGACACGGGGTGCGCGAAATATGCGGAATGAGCAACAAGAGTATTCAATATTGATTAACACAAATTATGCCCTCAGAAGAAAAAAATTATTCTGCAGGGAGTTTAGTAGCTTGAGGTTTTTGGAAGAGAACCATAATGATGCGGCGTTTGTATAACGTAAGTGTCCTCGAAAAAAAGCGCTCCGAAGGCCGTTAGCCAACAACTAACAGGCTATTTCTTGGATCACGCTACTGAGGCACCGAACAGTGTGTTGAATGATACGGGGTGCGCGAAATATGCGAAATGAGCAACAAGAGTATTCAAAGTTGATTCACACAAATAATTCCCTCAGAAAAAAACACTCTTCTGTATTGCGTTTAGTAGCTTGAGGTTGTTGGAGGAGAACCATATTGATGCGGCGTTGGTCAATAACGTAAGTGTACTCGAAAAAAAGCGCTCCGAAGGCCGTTAGCCAACAACTAACAGGCTATGTCTTGGTTCAGGCTACTGAGGCACCGAACAGTGTGTTGAATGACACGGGGTGCGCGAAATATGCAAAATGAGCAACAAGAGTATTCAATGTTGATTCACAGAAATAATGCCCTCAGAAAAAAAATTCTTCTGTAGGGCATTTATAGCTTCAGGTTTTTGCAGGAGAACCATAATGATGCGGCGTTTGTCAAACACGTAAGTGTCATAAAAAAAAAGCGCTCCGAAGGCCGTTAGCAAACAACTAACAGGCTATTTCTTGGATCACCCTACTGAGTCACGGAACAGTGTGTTGAATGACACGGGGTGCGCGAAATATGCAAAATGAGCAACAAGAGTATTCAATATTGATTCACACAAATATTGCCCTCAGAAAAAAAAAAATTCTTCTGTAGGGCGTTTAGTAGCTTGAGGTTTTTCGAAGAGAACCATAATGATGCGGCGTTTGTCAAACACGAAAGTGTCCTAGAAAAAAAAGCGCTCCGAAGGACGTTAGCAAACAACTAACACGCTACTGAGGCACCGAACAGTGTGTTGAATGACACGGGGTGCGCGAAATATGCAAAATGACCAACAAGAGTATTCAATATTGATTCACACAAATAATGCCCTGAGAAAAAAATTCTTCTGTAGGGCGACTAGTAGCTTGAGGTTATTGGAGGAGAACCATAACGATGCGGCGTTTGTCAATAGCGTAAGTGTCCTCGAAAAAACGCTCTCCGAAGGCCGTTAGCCAACAACTAACAGGCAATTTCTTCGATCCCGCTACTGAGGCACCGAACAGTGTGTTGAATGACACGGGGTGCGCGAAATATGCGGAATGAGCAACAAGAGTATTCAATATTGATTCACACAAATAATGCCCTCAGAAGAAAAAAATTCTTCTGTAGGGCGTTCAGTAGCTTGAGGTTTTTGGAAGAGAACCATAATGATGCGGCGTTTGTCAATAACGTAAGTGTCCTAGAAAAAAAAAGCGCTCCGAAGGCCGCTAGCCAACAACCAACAGGCTATTTCTTGGATCACGCTACGGAGGCACCGAACAATGTTGATTGACACGGGGTGCGGGGAATATACGAAATGAGCAACAAGAGTAATCAATGTTGATTCACACAAGTAATGCCCACAGAAAAAATTCTTCTGTAGGGCGTTTAGTAGCTTGAGGTTTTTGGAGGAGTACCATAATGATGCGGCGTTTGTATAACGTAAGTGTCCTCGAAAAAAAGCGCTCCGAAGACCGTTACCCAACAACTAACAGGCTATTTCTTCGATCACGTTCTGAGGCACCGAACAGTGTGTTGAATGACACGGGGTGCGCGAAATATGCGAAATGAGCAACAAGAGTATTCAAAGTTGATTCACACAAATAATTTCCTCAGAAAAAAAATTCTTCTGTAGGGCATTTAGTAGCTTGAGGTTTTTGGAGAAGAACCATATTGATGCGGCGTTTGTCAATAACGTGAGTGTACTCGAAAAAAAGCGCTCCGAAGGCCGTTAGCCAACAACTAACAGGCTATGTCTTGGATCAGGCTACTGAGGCACCGAACCGTGTGTTGAATGATACGGGGTGCGCGAAATATGCGAAATGAGCAACAAGAGTATTCAAAGTTGATTCACACAAATAATTCCCTCAGAAAAAAACATTCTTGTGTAGGGCGTTTAGTAGCTTGAGGTTTTTGGAGGAGAACCATATTGATGCGGCGTTTGTCAATAACGAAAGTTTACTCGAAAAAAAGCGCTCCGAAGACCGTTAGCCAACAACTAACAGGCTATTTCTTCGATCACGCTACTGAGGCACCGAACAGTGTGTTGAATGACACGGGGTGCGCGAAATATGCGGAATGAGCAACAAGAGTATTCAATGTTGATTCACAGAAATAATGCCCTCAGAAAAAAATTCTTCTGTAGGGCATTTAGTAGCTTCAGGTTTTTGCAGGAGAACCATAATGATGCGGCGTTTGTCAAACACGTAAGTGTCCTAGAAAAAAAACGCTCTCCGAAGGCCGTTAGCCAACAAATAACAGTCTATTACTTGGATCACGCTACTGAGGCACCGAACAGTGTGTTGAATGACACGAGTGCGCGAAATTAGCGGAATGAGCAACAAGAGTATTCAATATTGATTAACACAAATAATGCCCTCAGAAGAAAAAATTCTTCCGCGGGGAGTTTAGTAGCTTGAGGTTTTTGGAAGAGAACCACAATGATGCGGCGTTTGTCAATAACGTAAGTGTCCTAGACAAAAAAAAAAGCTCTCCGAAGGCCGCTAGCCAACAACTAACAGGCTATTTCTTGGATCACGCTATGGAGGCACCGAACAGTGTTGATTGACACGGGGTGCGCGAAATATGCGGAATGAGCAACAAGAGTATTCAATATTGATTAACACAAATTATGCCCTCAGAAGAAAAAAATTATTCTGCAGGGAGTTTAGTAGCTTGAGGTTTTTGGAAGAGAACCATAATGATGCGGCGTTTGTATAACGTAAGTGTCCTCGAAAAAAAGCGCTCCGAAGGCCGTTAGCCAACAACTAACAGGCTATTTCTTGGATCACGCTACTGAGGCACCGAACAGTGTGTTGAATGATACGGGGTGCGCGAAATATGCGAAATGAGCAACAAGAGTATTCAAAGTTGATTCACACAAATAATTCCCTCAGAAAAAAACACTCTTCTGTATTGCGTTTAGTAGCTTGAGGTTGTTGGAGGAGAACCATATTGATGCGGCGTTTGTCAATAACGTAAGTGTACTCGAAAAAAAGCGCTCC
Organism: Haemaphysalis longicornis; assembly: GCF_048455015.1. Lineage (NCBI taxonomy): Eukaryota > Metazoa > Arthropoda > Arachnida > Ixodida > Ixodidae > Haemaphysalis > Haemaphysalis longicornis. The sequence continues at coordinate 65,759,160 of NW_027526214.1, read as the reverse complement.
GAAGGCCGTTAGCCAACAACTAACAGGCTATGTCTTGGTTCAGGCTACTGAGGCACCGAACAGTGTGTTAAATGACACGGGGTGCGCGAAATATGCAAAATGAGCAACAAGAGCATTCAATGTTGATTCACAGAAATAATGCCCTCAGAAAAAAAATTCTTCTGTAGGGCATTTATAGCTTCAGGTTTTTGCAGGAGAACCATAATGATGCGGCGTTTGTCAAACACGTAAGTGTCCTAGAAAAAAAAACGCTCTCCGAAGACCGTTAGCCAACAAATAACAGTCTATTACTTGGATCACGCTACTGAGGCACCGAACAGTGTGTTGAATGACACGAGTGCGCGAAATTAGCGGAATGAGCAACAAGAGTATTCAATATTGATTAACACAAATAATGCCCTCAGAAGAAAAAATTCTTCCGCGGGGAGTTTAGTAGCTTGAGGTTTTTGGAAGAGAACCACAATGATGCGGCGTTTGTCAATAACGTAAGTGTCCTAGACAAAAAAAAAAGCTCTCCGAAGGCCGCTAGCCAACAACTAAGAGGCTATTTCTTGGACCACGCTATGGAGGCACCGAACAGTGTTGATTGACACGGGGTGCGCGAAATATGCGGAATGAGCAACAAGAGTATTCAATATTGATTAACACAAATTATGCCCTCAGAAGAAAAAAATTATTCTGCAGGGAGTTTAGTAGCTTGAGGTTTTTGGAAGAGAACCATAATGATGCGGCGTTTGTATAACGTAAGTGTCCTCGAAAAAAAGCGCTCCGAAGGCCGTTAGCCAACAACTAACAGGCTATTTCTTGGATCACGCTACTGAGGCACCGAACAGTGTGTTGAATGATACGGGGTGCGCGAAATATGCGAAATGAGCAACAAGAGTATTCAAAGTTGATTCACACAAATAATTCCCTCAGAAAAAAACACTCTTCTGTATTGCGTTTAGTAGCTTGAGGTTGTTGGAGGAGAACCATATTGATGCGGCGTTTGTCAATAACGTAAGTGTACTCGAAAAAAAGCGCTCCGAAGGCCGTTAGCCAACAACTAACAGGCTATGTCTTGGTTCAGGCTACTGAGGCACCGAACAGTGTGTTGAATGACACGGGGTGCGCGAAATATGCAAAATGAGCAACAAGAGTATTCAATGTTGATTCACAGAAATAATGCCCTCAGAAAAAAAAAAATTCTTCTGTAGGGCATTTATAGCTTCAGGTTTTTGCAGGAGAACCATAATGATGCGGCGTTTGTCAAACACGTAAGTGTACTAAAAAAAAGCGCTCCGAAGGCCGTTAGCAAACAACTAACAGGCTATTTCTTTGATCACCCTACTGAGTCACGGAACAGTGTGTTGAATGACACGGGGGGCACGAAATATGCAAAATGAGCAACAAGAGTATTCAATATTGATTCACACAAATATTGCCCTCAGAAAAAAAATTCTTCTGTAGGGCGTTTAGTAGCTTGAGGTTTTTCGAGAACCATAATGATGCAGCGTTTGTCAAACACGAAAGTGTCCTAGAAAAAAAAGCGCTCCGAAGGACGTTAGCAAACAACTAACACGCTAGTGAGGCACTGAACAGTGTGTTGAATGACACGGGGTGCGCGAAATATGCAAAATGAGCAACAAGAGTATTCAATATTGATTCACACAAATAATGCCCTCAGAAAAAAAAATTCTTCTGTAGGGCGTTTAGTAGCTTGAGGTTTTTGGAGGAGAACCATAGTGATGCGGCGTTTGTCAATAGCGTAAGTGTCCTCGAAAAAACGCTCTCCGAAGGCCGTTAGCCAACAACTAACAGGCATTTTCTTCGATCATGCTACTGAGGCACCGAACAGTGTGTTGAATGACACGGGGTGCGCGAAATATGCGGAATGAGCAACAAGAGTATTCAATATTGATTCACACAAATAATGCCCTCAGAAGAAAAAAATTCTTCTGTAGGGCGTTTAGTAGCTTGAGGTTTTTGGAAGAGAACCATAATGATGCGGCGTTTGTCAATAACGTAAGTGTCCTCGAAAAAAAAGCGCTCCGAAGGCCGCTAGCCAACAACCAACAGGCTATTTCTTGGGTCACGCTACGGAGGCACCGAACAGTGTTGATTGACACGGGGTGCGGGGAATATACGAAATGAGCAACAAGAGTAATCAATGTTGATTCACACAAATATGCCCACAGAAAAAAAAATCTTCTGTAGGGCGTTTAGTAGCTTGAGGTTTTTGGAGGAGTACAATAATGATGCGGCGTTTGTATAACGTAAGTGTCCTCGAAAAAAAGCGCTCCGAAGACCGTTACCCAACAACTAACAGGCTATTTCTTCGATCACGCTACTGAGGCACCGAACAGTGTGTTGAATGACACGGGGTGCGCGAAATATGCGAAATGAGCAACAAGAGTATTCAAAGTTGATTCACACAAATAATTTCCTCAGAAAAAAAATTCTTCTGTAGGGCGTTTAGTAGCTTGAGGTTTTTGGAGAAGAACCATATTGATGCGGCGTTTGTCAATAACGTGAGTGTACTCGAAAAAAAGCGCTCCGTAAGCCGTTAGCCAACAACCAACAGGCTTTTTCTTGGATCAGGCTACTGAGGCACCGAACAGTGTTTAATGACACGGGGTGAGCGAAATATGCAAAATGAGCAACAAGAGTATTCAATGTTGATTCACACAAATAATGCCATCAGAAAAAAATTATTCTGTAGGGCTTTTAGTAGCTTCAGGTTTTTGCAGGAGAACCATAATGATGCGGCGTTTGTATAACGTAAGTGTCCTAAAAAAAAAGCGCTCCGAAGACCGTTAGCCAAGAACTAACAGTCTATTTCTTCGATCACGCTACTGAGGCACCGAACAGTGTGTTGAATGACACGGGGTGCGCGAAATATGCGAAATGAGCAACAAGAGTATTCAAAGTTGATTCACACAAATAATTTCCTCAGAAAAAAAATTCTTCTGTAGGGCGTTTAGTAGCTTGAGGTTTTTGGAGGAGAACCATATTGATGCGGCGTTTGTCAATAACGTGAGTGTACTCGAAAAAAAGCGCTCCGAAGGCCGTTAGCCAACAACTAACAGGCTATGTCTTGGATCAGGCTACTGAGGCACCGAACCGTGTGTTGAATGATACGGGGTGCACGAAATATGCGAAATGAGCAACAAGAGTATTCAAAGTTGATTCACACAAATAATTCTCTCAGAAAAAAACATTCTTGTGTAGGGCGTTTAGTAGCTTGAAGTTTTTGGAGGAGAACCATATTGATGCGGCGTTTGTCAATAACGAAAGTTTACTCGAAAAAAAGCGCTCCGAAGATTGTTAGCCAACAACTAACAGGCTATTTCTTCGATCACGCTACTGAGGCACCGAACAGTGTTTAATGACACGGGGTGAGCGAAATATGCAAAATGAGCAACAAGAGTATTCAATGTTGATTCACACAAATAATGCCATCAGAAAAAAATTCTTCTGTAGGGCGTTTAGTAGCTTCAGGTTTTTGCAGGAGAACCATAATGATGCGGCGTTTGTATAACGTAAGTGTCCTCGAAAAAAAAGCGCTCCGAAGACCGTTAGGCAAGAACTAACAGTCTATTTCTTCGATCACGCTACTGAGGCACCGAACAGTGTGTTGAATGACACGGGGTGCGCGAAATATGCGAAATGAGCAACAAGAGTATTCAAAGTTGATTCACACAAATAATTTCCTCAGAAAAAAAATTCTTCTGTAGGGCGTTTAGTAGCTTGAGGCTTTTGGAGGAGAACCATATTGATGCGGCGTTTGTCAATAACGTGAGTGTACTCGAAAAAAAGCGCTCCGAAGGCCGTTAGCCAACAACTAACAGGCTATGTCTTGGATCAGGCTACTGAGGCACCGAACCGTGTGTTGAATGATACGGGGTGCGCGAAATATGCGAAATGAGCAACAAGAGTGTTCAAAGTTGATTCACACAAATAATTTCCTCAGAAAAAAAATTCTTCTGTAGGGCGTTTAGTAGCTTGAGGTTTTTGGAGGAGAACCATATTGATGCGGCGTTTGTCAATAACGAAAGTTTACTCGAAAAAAAGCGCTCCGAAGGCCGTTAGCCAACAACTAACAGGCTATGTCTTGGATCAGGCTACTGAGGCACCGAACAGTGTGTTGAATGATACGGGGTGCGCGAAATATGCAAAATGAGCAACAAGAGTATTCAAAGTTGATTCACACAAATAATTCCCTCAGAAAAAAACATTCTTCTGTAGGGCGTTTAGTAGCTTGAGGTTTTTGGAGGAGAACCATATTGATGCGGCGTTTGTCAATAACGAAAGTTTACTCGAAAAAAAGCGCTCCGAAGACCGTTAGCCAACAACTAACAGGCTATTTCTTCGATCACGCTACTGAGGCACCGAACAGTGTGTTGAATGACACGGGGTGCGCGAAATATGCGAAATGAGCAACACGAGTATTCAAAGTTGATTCACACAAATAATTCCCTCAGAAAAAAACATTCTTCTGTAGGGCGTTTAGTAGCTTGAGGTTTTTGGAGGAGGACCATATTGATGCGGCGTTTGTCAATAACGTGAGTGTACTCGAAAAAAAGCGCTCCGAAGGCCGTTAGCCAACAACTAACAGGCTATGTCTTGGTTCAGGCTACTGAGGCACCGAACAGTGTGTTGAATGACACGGGGTGCGCGAAATATGCAAAATGAGCAACAAGAGTATTCAATGTTGATTCACAGAAATAATTTCCTCAGAAAAAAAATTCTTCTGTAGGGCGTTTAGTAGCTTGAGGTTTTTGGAGGAGAACCATATTGATGCGTCGTTTGTCAATAACGAAAGTTTACTCGAAAAAAAGCGCTCCGAAGGCCGTTAGCCAACAACTAACAGGGTATGTCTTGGTTCAGGCTACTGAGGCACCGAACAGTGTGTTGAATGACACGGGGTGCGCGAAATATGCAAAATGAGCAACAAGAGTATTCAATGTTGATTCACAGAAATAATTTCCTCAGAAAAAAAATTCTTCTGTAGGGCGTTTAGTAGCTTGAGGTTTTTGGAGGAGAACCATATTGATGCGGCGTTTGTCAATAACGAAAGTTTACTCGAAAAAAAGCGCTCCGAAGACCGTTAGCCAACAACTAACAGGCTATTTCTTCGATCACGCTACTGAGGCACCGAACAGTGTGTTGAATGACACGGGGTGCACGAAATATACGAAATGAGCAACAAGAGTATTCAAAGTTGATTCACACAAATAATTTCCTCAGAAAAAAAATTCTTCTGTAGGGCGTTTAGTAGCTTGACGTTTTTGGAGGAGAACCATATTGATGCGGCGTTTGTCAATAACGAAAGTTTACTCGAAAAAAAGCGCTCCGAAGACCGTTAGCCAACAACTAACAGGCTATTTCTTCGATCACGCTACTGAGGCACCGAACAGTGTGTTGAATGACACGGGGTGCGCGAAATATGCGAAATGAGCAACACGAGTATTCAAAGTTGATTCACACAAATAATTCCCTCAGAAAAAAACATTCTTCTGTAGGGCGTTTAGTAGCTTGAGGTTTTTGGAGGAGGACCATATTGATGCGGCGTTTGTCAATAACGTGAGTGTACTCGAAAAAAAGCGCTCCGAAGGCCGTTAGCCAACAACTAACAGGCTATATCTTGGATCAGGCTACTGAGGCACCGAACCGTGTGTTGAATGACACGGGGTGCGCGAAATATGCGAAATGAGCAACAAGAGTATTCAAAGTTGATTCACACAAATAATTTCCTCAGAAAAAAAATTCTTCTGTAGGGCGTTTAGTAGCTTGAGGTTTTTGGAGGAGAACCATATTGATGCGGCGTTTGTCAATAACGAAAGTTTACTCGAAAAAAAGCGCTCCGAAGGCCGTTAGCCAACAACTAACAGGCTATGTCTTGGATCAGGCTACTGAGGCACTGAACAGTGTGTTGAATGATACGGGGTGCGCGAAATATGCAAAATGAGCAACAAGAGTATTCAAAGTTGATTCACACAAATAATTCCCTCAGAAAAAAACATTCTTCTGTAGGGCGTTTAGTAGCTTGAGGTTTTTGGAGGAGAACCATATTGATGCGGCGTTTGTCAATAACGTAAGTTTACTCGAAAAAAAGCGCTCCGAAGGCCGTTAGCCAACAACTAACAGGCTATGTCTTGGATCAGGCTACTGAGGCACCGAAAACTCTGCTGAATGAGAGGGTGTGCGTGGAATATGCGAAATTAGCAACAACAGTAATCAACGTGGATTGACAGAAATACTGCCAACAGAAAAAAAATTGCTTTAAGCCGTTTAGCAGCTTCAGGTTTTGGAGGAGAACCATAATGATGATGCGTTTGTCGATAACGTCAGTTTCCTCGAAAGAAGCGCTCCGCGGGACGTTAGCCAACAACTGCCAGGCTTTTTCTTGGATAACGCTACGGATGCACCGAACAGTCTGTTGAATGACGCGGGATGCGTGGAATATGTGAAATGAGCAACAAGAGCATTCAATTTTGATTGACGCAAAAAGTGCCCACAGAAAAAATTCTGCTGTAGGGTGTTTAGTAGCTTGGGGTTTTCGAAAGAGAACCATATTGATGCGGCGTTTGTCGATAACGTCCGTTTAGTAGCTTCAGGTTTTCGGAGGAGAACCATAATGATGATGCGTTTGTCGATAACGTCAGTTTCCTCGAAAGAAGCGTTCCGAAGGCCGTTAGCCAACAACTACCAGGCTTTTTCTTGGATAATGCTACGGAAGCACCGAACAGTCTGTTGAATGACGCGGGATGCGTGGAATATGTGAAATGAGCAACAAGAGCATTGAATTTTGATTGACGCAAAAATTGCCCACAGAAAAAAATTCTGCTGTAGGGCGTTTAGTAGCTTGGGGTTTTCGGAGGAGAACCATATTGATGCGGCGTTTGTCGATAACGTAAGTGTCCTCGAAAGAAGCGCTCCGAATGCGTTAGCCAACACCTACGAGGCTGTTTATTGAATCACGCTACGGAGGCACCGAACAGTGTGTTGAATGACACGGGATGCGCGGAATATGCGAAAGTAGCAACAAGAGTAATCAACGTGGATTGACACAAATATTGCAGACCGAAAAAAAAATCTGCTTTGGGCCGTTTAGTAGCTTGAAGTGTTTGGAGGAGAACCATAATGATGCGGCGTTTGTCAATAACGTCAGTTTCCTCGAAAGAAGCGCTCCGAAGGCCCTTAGCCAACAACTACCAGACTATTTCTTTGATCACGCTATGGAGGCACCGAACAGTGTGTTGAATGACGCGGGGTGCGCGGGATATGCAAATTGGTCATAAGAGTAATCAATGATCATTGACACAAATATTGCCCACGGATATAATGAAATTTCTGCTGTATGGCATATAGGTAGCTTGAGGGTTTTGGAGGAAAGCCATGATGATGCGGCGCTTGTCGATAACGTTTGTCGAAAAAGCGCTCCGAAGGCCGTTAGCCAACAACTAGCAGGCTATTTCTTGGATCACGCTATGGAGCACCGAACCGTGTGTTGAATGACACGGGGTGCGCGAAATATGCAAAATTAGTAAGTAACAAGAGCATTCAATGTTGGTTGACACAAATATTGCCCACAGAAAAAAAGTTTCTGCTGTTGGGCGTTTAGTAGCTTTCGGTTTTTGGAGGAGAACCATAATGATGAGGTGTTTGTCGATAAAATAATTGTTCTCGAAAGAAGCGCTCCGAAGGCCGCTAGCCAACAAGTACCAGGTTATTTCTCGGATCACGTAAGCCCGAAGAGTCTGTTGAATGACGCGCCGTGCGCGGAATATGTGACAGGAGCAAGAAAGTATTAAAAAACCATAAGAGCTTCGCTTTATGACAAGGGTGACACACTTTTGCGGAGCGGAAGAATTGAGAAGTTCGCGGAGCTGTTCGAATAATTCTCTAAAGTGATGAAACCGATGTCAAGCCTAATCATGAACAAGGTGAACGCTAGTTGTTGCTACACAGGACGCAGCCGGCAAACACATTTCAAATAAATATATCCATAATAATTAGGCGGCGTGAGCAAGAAAATTCGTAAACAATTTAGTTCTGGGAGGATCACGAACAACGGCTCACATTAGATTATTGGAGCTCGGGATGTAGACGCCTAAGGGGTTTTTTTGCTCCACTAAAATATAAATCACCCCTTTACTAAGTTCATCTCTACAGCCCTTGCCTATTTATTTACTGCTCATACCGCGTAATCGGAAGAGACAGCTACTTAAAAAAGAGTGTTTAGCGTCCTTATCCGCTGTTCAAAAAAATAGAATCTAGCTAGTGCATGGTAATGCAATTTGAACTGCTTCGTTCCCGGATACCTATGTACTCTACAAACGTGATAAGGCGATGTTCTTAAAAAAGCAATACCTACATGCTTATGTTCTTCGCGAACAACCACCGCGTCCGCTTGTATGTGCGTATTCGGTCATCTTGTCCTGCCTCTTTGCGAATCTGAGACGCTGTGCACAATAGGGTAAACCAACTAATATTTCTTGAAAAAAAAATACAAAAACACAAAAAAGAGCCACAAGCAACTTCTGCGATCGTAACGTGCTCAATGGTAACATATTTTTTTAAAACCACGGGCGTGATGGTAATTTTTTTCTCTGGCGGTCAGCTGTTCTAGGTGTAGAATGCTGCCTGGTCTGGAAGCAACAACCTGCCCGCATGACTGAGAGAGTACACTTGACTGGTGCAACCGGGCCAAGGAGGCCGGTTTGGCACATACACTATTCTGTCAACACAGAAGGATCTGGCCGCCCAAGTACAGTAGTTACATGCCAGCTCCAAAGAATAACCACACCAACCATCGGCCCTCGGTCACCAGACGGTGGGGAGCCTGTGACCACAGCTAATGCAGCAACCCACACAGCCGAGGTTCGATGAAGTTTGGAATTCGCACAGGCCGCCTCTGGAAGTTGAAGTTGGTGATGTTTAATGGCCGGAATATGTATATTGAGATACGGTTAGCATCACTATTTGAGGAACTCTCAGGAAAAAAGTGGATATATAAGGCAAGTACGGTTAGAAGAACAAGATAACGCGTCATGCAATTGATTAGCCGTTGTATCCTGTGCTACTGATGACCTAAAGATAAGAAAGAGCACGGCATGGGATAGTTATTCCACAGAGATATAGCATGAAAAGTTGAATCATTGTTTGGTGTAACGGAAGTGTCGGACTGGCAGATGAACCAGCCCACACAAATGTGTGGGTTAAAAAAAAGTATTTACCTTGTGGGGCCTGTTTTGGTTTCGGGTTCACTGACCAGGGTAGCCACTGCGAATGCTTTCGAGACTTTATTGGTTTCGGTAGTTCACTCGTTTTGCCACCTGGGGGCGAGAATACGCACAATAAATTCGGCGCCCCAGCAGGCGCGATCACGCTAGCCGCCTTCAAGATAAAAACGGGTATTTCTTCTTGCTTTTCTTGAGTTTTCAGAATAACAAGCTTTGGACACGATCTGCAGGAATTAGAAAAACACGATCGGCTCAAAAGTACACCCGTTCACTTCGTGTGCTTTCTATCATCGGCTTGAAAAATGAACCCACACACGCGTGGCCTGGGCTTTCGTTGTTACGACATTTTTGCTGGGTGGTATAGGCTGGCGGGCTCGTGCACTGCTGCTTTACTAATAAGTAATTTTTTCTTTCTTCCTTGGTGTCTCATATAGTCGTGATTTTGTTCCAGCTTGTTGGTAATGTTCTCTTGCTCGTTATACTTGAACTAGTTGTGTGATTACTTGAGATAGTAATATAATTATAATTAAAAATTCTAATAATTTAAACTGCAATATTATTTATTTTCACAAAATCCTATTTATATTATCAGTATTCCTGAAAACAATATAAAACTTATAAAGAATATCTAAAAATGCACTTTTTCTGCGCCTCATGCCTTTTTAAGGTATTCTTACTAAGCGCACCTAATGCGAATAACAGCTCAGGCCACACATATGCGTGCTTTTGTTTTCTGTGTGAAATACTCTGAGCTTTCTATTTTCCCATGTCGAGGCGTCATTAGGAAGGGGTAAATACACAAAACCTAAGTACTTGCGCTCATTTTTTCAAAAATATTTTTTTGGGTAGAAAAGGGTTAAGCTTGCAAGGTAAAGATAGTGCAAGCCTATGCTCTGACAGCCCGTACGGTGACGACGGGGAATATAAGAGAACAACATCATTCATAATTCCGATGGGACACTTCTATGCACGAGTAGAGGAAATGAGAGTAGGAGTAGAAAGGTCAGTTTGAAATAAACTTTGGAATAGGTATTTCCAATAGTTAGGGAGATGCACTGGGTTCATTTGCTGAAAAAAAGGATGTGATGCTAGTAAGGACATTGTTCCGCAAACAACAAAGTAAGACATGTCTATGAAAAAGTCCTAACTGGGGAGCAAACAAATAAATTGCCTTCATTTAAGTTACAACCTAGGTGTTGTGATGCACGTGGAGGTTCTAGAGAACATTCGACGAAGCGATCACTACCGGAAAACTACCTAAAAGCGGAAAACTACCCAAACCCGCGAGACGAAGGATAAAGTCACCCAGCAGAGCCAGCTGTCCTTTTAAATAACTGCTAAGAATAAATTCCCGCCGCTAAACAACAAGAATGACGGCACATTTGCATGCTAAGTAAAAATCTAACCAGGGCAAAAGGAGCACCTGCCGCTCCGTTGGGAGAAGCGGCATGCCGGAAACAGAACAACAAACAGCCCAAAAACAAGAAAACCTATTTTTAAAAGTAAAAACATAAAATTGTCGAGTTCAGTGTAAGAAATCTTATTACCAGAGCTCAGAAAAATACTTATAACAAATAAAGCAACGAAATTTGTCAGTACAGCGTTTTAGTGATTGATAAAAGCTTGAGACAGGCGCAAGATTGAATAAAACAGATAAGCTGTCTTTTGGCATGTCTAGAACGTGCATTGTTCTGTAGAATAAAAGGAAAGTATTTCGCAATACAGACAAATTTTAAAACTGACAGAAGGATGCTTCACAAGAATACTCGCCAGCGACTTTAGAACAACAGGATGAACTGAAGCTAGAAACATGCCTTGCGACGACCTGTTTGCAAAAAGGGGAAGTCACGAGCTGCACAAGGGCAGGAAAATAGAAAAGGCTGCAAGCGAGGACGGCCTAACCGTTTATTTTTTATAAGAGGATGCAGGTATTTTTTTAAAAGGTAACTTAACTATTCTCAGGATGCTTGTGGCCTTTAAGTACACCCGGCACTTGATAAAACGCGAACGCGATTTTGATTCCCAATAGGAAAGATAAAAAAATATAAAGAAATACAGTCGCATCAGCCTGGGGCCGGTTCTTTCCAAGTTGTTTGCCAAGGTGGTACTTAACCACGTAGGTCACAGCCTGGACATTCGAGAACTCAGAGAACTAGCTGACTTTAGAAAAGGCGAACATACATTCAATCATACCGTGTTATCTCATCAACTAATAGAAAATTATGTGGAGTAAATTGAACTCTTTGCACGACGTTTACAGAGTATGATAAAGCCTTCGATTCAACACCGCAGGGAAGATTTGAAGTGCTAACGAAGCAAAAAATATAAGAGGTCTATCAAGGATTCCTTGAAAATGTAGAAGAAGACTGTAGGGACACGGTCGTCTTTCACAAGCAAATCGAAATGATCCCGAACAAAAAAGGACAGTCCCACGGAAATACCATCTCACCCACGTTGATTACACCATTTCTAGAACGCCTATTCAAGACACGACTTAGAAAACACACGTTGTTAATAGGCGCAAATTTTAAAAGTCATTTCAGTATTGCAGCGACATAGTCTTTGTGAGTGAATCGGTAGGAAAACTGAAATAAAAATTGACCATCCCCAATCCAAGACCTTCGGTGGGGAGAGGGAGTTTAATATAAATACGAATATATGTAAAGTGATTACCAGTATGTATTCTGAAGGCCCCTTCCGGGGCATATTTAACAGATTATTACCTGAAGAATACGAACATACCACCTTCAAAGAATAGCCAGACCCGATCTGAACTACGAGAAAAAATCTGGCGCCGAATAGGAATCATTGGGGAGCACTCGGGAAGCACTCGCAAATATTAAAAGGTAAGCTACCTATAAACCTAAAACAAACGTATTCAACCAACGCGTTCTACACGTTATCCAAATAATAAAATAAAACATACCTCATACTGAACAACAGGGAAGCCAACTTAGCCCGGTCAAAAAGCCGCGGAGCAAATAATAATGGGACGAAATCTCCGGTACAGGATGCACGCATTATTCATTCGGGAGCATAATGGTGTAGGAGATATAGTTAAAATTAGGAAGAAGCAATGTACGTGGACTGGCCATGTTTGGATACGTATTGAAAAAGAGTGGACCACGCGGGTAAACATTATTCGACGAGATTTAGGGGAAATCCGAAATAGTAAGTTTCTGCGGAGTAAAGTTTGTCGTCCACGTATTCCTGGTCAATAAACATCTGTCCTTTTATTCGAGTTGTTGATCAATTCGTTCTCGCGCTACAATCGACTAGCCTCCTGGTTAGCTCAGTTGGTAGAGCGACTGCTCCAGTGCAGCAGTGGTCTCGTGTTCGAGTACTGGACGGGGACGAATTTTTCTTCAACTGCGAAGATTCCGAGGAACCGGTAAGTCTATCTTTTGTAGTGGTATGGCTGCATTCAGGTGGATGCCATACTTTCCTTCCCAGCCGTTTATTGATGCTGCAAACAACCATTGGCGCTTTGTGTAAACTTCTTAGAGCAGAAGCCTCGTGCAAATTTGTGCGTATTCACCAGATTCACGCTTTCAAACGCTACATCAGTGTATTAACAAAATAAATTTATTCATTTCGATTTACTCTTGAAGAGAATCATAACATGGGAACATTTCGAAAAATGACTTCAAGGCAGAAAGGTTTCCCATGTCCATCTTGGACGGCTCTAAAATAATGCAATAAAATATATCAAAAGAAAGCCTGTCGTTGGAGCAAACATGTAATGGGGAAACAATAAAAACGTGAAACGTCTGAGTGAAGTGGGAAACCATGTGGTTTGCAGTAATTTTGTTATTCATTATTTAGCTAGATTTAGCGTTTTAGCTATGGCAATTTGCATCTGTAAATGCAAAGACTGACACTTCCTAACACATTTTACTTTATTTACTTAAAATTCCCCGCTGTGAACGAATCTTTTACTTTATGAGGTCTAGTCAATATTCGTAAACGTTTCTTTTCTTCCGGCTCCTTTTATTATATACAACGGGGTGCAAATTGTTCTCAATCCCTCAAAAGGAGCAGTGGGATCTTCATGTGTACTTATATTGTGAGTGTACATCTTTCGTCATTGTTCTGGCAATTACTTACTGTTTTATTTTGCTGAAAATAAATTGCCAAGAGGTTATCACCGACCTTTTCAAAATAACATATATCTTCACACAAGACCGCAATTCCGAGAACCATTATGGTACCGGCGAAATAGCTGTTGAATGTCAAAAAATTCGAGACGATTACTACGCTGCCTGCTGCAAAATGTCTGCGCAGCGTAAACTGCAGTTTTCTTGTCACAAATTTTCGTTTCTCGCCCGTACTGTTCGCGTGATCGCCTAACACAAAGCGGGGACGCTGCTCTGCTTTTACATTGTTGAAAATTACGTTTGTACATCGATCGCCAATCTGACGTTGTTCGAATCAGTCAGGAACGGAGGAGAATCAAAGATGTTGTTGCAAATAGTGTTTAAGTCTACCGCGCAAATGTGACCGTATTTGTATAGGCGGAGAACCGAGCAATGTCTCGGGGAAGTGCGAGAGGAAGGGTGCTCCTTGGCGGCAGCGCAAGAAGGGAGTGTGACGGGGAGGTAGTGAGATAAGTGGAGCCACAGCCGCGTGTGCCGCCCTCTTCTTCACAGTTTCACCAGGTACTTCCCTTCGTTTTCTTTCCGCCTTCGCTGCTGCGTTCGCTTAGTCGGTTAGGCTGATGTCGAAGAACCCTGCCGGCACGGACGCGAAACTTAGGTTCCGGGCGCGAAGGAGCTGCTCCCTTACGCATTACCAATTATCCCGCGATCGGGCGTCACGGTACACGAAAATAACTGGGCGGGACAATCCACAGCCCTGTCGCGCATCGTTGTGGTGAAGCTAATGCATGGCAGGGGAAGGTAAACAAAGAAGTGGGGCTTGTCAAGGGCAAATTGTTAATTGTGTGTCACGTACGTTTTAATGGATTCTCTAACTTCTGTCAACAGTTGTAAGCGTTCAAACTGAAGTGCTGTTCGCAAAGAAAATGTAATATTGTAATTTAATGCTGTTAGTAAGGTTAGTAACGTTGAGGACCGTTTCGTGAACTTCCTGACGCAGAATATGCAGCAAGCGAAGTTCACTGAATTTTTTTCCGATGAGTTTCGTAATTTGCGTGCATTGAGGAAGAAATGGGTAGCTACCGTTTTCCGCGACTCAGGAAATCTCAGTGATGTCCAGTGTTTGCAGATAAGCTTAAGATGGGCACACTTTATAATTCGAATGATCGATATATGGAGCTTTTTTGCGATTCCCAAGAAGTTCGATATAACAGGTATATGAGGGGTCTACTCCATTTTTTTTTCTTTTTCCTCTTTATGCACCCATCTTGTTATCGTCCAACTATGACGATGGTTGGAGTTTTTTGGTGCAAGGCCAGCTGGGGCAAAGAGCGCCAAACAAAAGTATCTTAAAAAATAGTGGCTACTAAAGCCAGAACAATAATAAAATCAATTAACGGGAATGGTGATGGCTGGTGTACAGGGCCAGATTTGATTATGCGTGATAGAAAAGGAGGTTTAAAAACTTTACGTCTGATAAATACTCAAACACCCATTTCACGGAAACTATGGCATCGTCACCTATAAACAGCGATGGATGTAGTCGGATATGTTGTCTGTAGTGTTCTCTGAAGTGTTTGTGTCGTGTTATGTGAAGTGGCTTGCATGTGATTAGTATGTGCACCACGGATAGGGCCTCTCCGCACCTGCTGCACTGGGGTCTAGAAGATCCCGTCAGCGCATACGAGTGCGTTGCATGGGTGTGCCCTATCCGCAGCCTACCCAAGGCGACTTCTGTGTGTTTGTTGTGTGAGTCAGCTGTGTACCGTCACAAGTGTGGCTTTATTACATGTAGTTTGTTGTCTGTCTGCTCATCCCAGTGTGTTTGCCATGTTCTGCGCAGGTGTTGTCTTATGTGTGGCTTGAGGTCTGTGTAGGGTATCGTTCTAATGTCTACAGTGTTCCTGAGTTGAGGAGTAGCGGGCCTCTCGTCTACCAACTCGTTCCCAGCGATCCCTGCGTGTCCTGGGACCCAGCAGAGGAGCAGCTCATGCTTTTGTGCATACGCGGACATAATAGTGCTGAATACAAGATTAACTATGTGGTTTTTGGAGGGCTTGTGCGATGGCAGTGCGCGAACAACACCCAAAAAATCTGTGTAGATGATGGAATTGGGAATCTGGTTCTCAAGAATGTGTCGTACAATAAGTAAAATTCTATAAGCTTCTGCTGAAAAAAATGTTGCGTGCACACTCATGGTTCTGGCTGCATTAAAATGCCAACAATGAGCAGCGCACGACACCATAGTGGAGGTTTTAGAAGCGTCACTGTAGAATTCTGTACGTGGGTATTTAAATTGCAAAGAAAGAAAGTGCTGCAGTATTGCTGCTCGCGGAACCGGATTTTTTTCAAGTTTCATAAAAGAAAAGTCGGAGGACACAGGACGAAGTTTCCAAGGAGGTAAAATGTCTGAAAAGGATGATGTGTACACATCTAAAAACGAAGCGCTCAGATCCGAGGCTCGCTCTTTCACTCTAAGTGAAAAGGGCAGCGGAACGAATGGGTGATTTACAAAAAGCACAGATGTGGATGTGTCGTTAAAGACAGGATAAAAAGGATGGTTATTCAGCGACGAAATTTTAAAAGCATAAAGTAAGTCCATGTACGTCCGTTGGTTCTCAAGGCTCCACTTATTACACTCGGCATACAGACTCTCGACAGGGCTAGTGCGAAAAGCACCCGACGCAAGCCGTAGCCCCAAGTGTAGCACTGGGTCAAGCATTCGCAACGCTGTGTTAGTTGCCTACCCATATATCACACTGCCATAGTCTAAACGAGACCCAACCAAAGAAGTATAGACCCGTAGTAGGAGGTCTTTGTCGGAACCATACGATTGGTGGGAGAGAACCTTAAGTATATTCATTGTTTTTAGACATTTATCTTTAAGTTCGTTGATGTGCGGAATGAATGTGAGTTTCTGGTCAAACACCACACCTAGGAACTTGTGCTCGTTGTTCACAGGACGTGACACGCCATTCAGAGTACTGTCTACCCCGCGCTTACTGGATAACGCAACCCAGGAGCTTTTTGCAGGATTCAATTTAAACCCATTCTTGTCTCCCAGCCGGCAACCTTCTTGACACCAAGCTGGACTTGACGTTCGCATATTGACATATTACTTGATTTAAAAGATATTTGCACGTCGTCTACATACATAGAATAAGAGATTGTTGGTGGCAGTGCCTTTCCAAGAGAGTTCATCTTTACTATAAAGAGAGTGCAACTCGACACGCCACCTTGCGGCACGCCATTTTCTTGGACGTGAACCTTTTAAAGTGCACAACCAACTCTTACTCTGAACGTTCTCTCCCGCAAATACCTTACAAGGGTGTTCAACATAATACCCGAAACACCGAATGACCTGAGGTCACTAAGGATCCCATAACGCCAAGCACTGTCGTAGGCCTTCTCGAGATCAAAAAAGACAGTTAAACAGTACTGCTTATGCACGAAGGCATCCTTGATGTATGAGTCAAGTGCAACCAGGTGATCGTTTGTCGATCGCCCAACCCTAAAGCCTGCCTGGCAGCACTCGAGAAGACCATTGTACTCGAGGAAGTACACGAGCTGGCGAGTGCTCATCTTCTCGAAGAGCTTGCACAGGCAGCTCGTAAGGGCTATTGGACGGAAACCTGAGGCGGACGACAGGTCCTTTCCCTCCTTCAAGAAAGCCACTACGATGGCCTCCCTCCAAGAGTGTGGAATATGCCCCGAAAGCGATATTTTATTAAATAGATGTAGAAGTGCTTCAAGTGTGTCTGCGTGTAGGTGTTGTATCATTGTGTATATAATGTTGTCTGGGCCTGGAGCTGAGGGTTTACAGGTGCTCAGAGCAGCCGTCAGCTCATGTAGTGAAAACAGGGAGTTGTAAGAAGCCTGTGATTTGTTGTTGTCGTGTAGGGACTTCTTTTCACAAGAGGCTTTATGCTTCAAGAAAGTGTTCGTGTAGTTTGCTGAACTGGACGCGTGTTGGAAGTGTTGTGCGAGTGTGTCAGCCTGGTCTTCCAGAGTGTCCCCTGTTGTACTGACAAGGGGCAGGCTGTGTGTCTGTTGTCCTTTCAATTTGCGCATACCTGTCCATACTTTCCGTGTGTCTGTGTAGGAGTTTATTGATGTTATGAATGTACGCCAACCCTCTCGTTTTGCCTCACGGTGGACACGTTTTCCTAATGCCTTGGCCCGTTTGAACAAGAGGAGGTTTCCCGACTTGGGGTACCGACGAAGGATACCCCTCGCCTTGTTCTTGGCCTCTCGCGCCCGCCTAGAGTCCTTATTTCACCACGGCCTCCGCTGGTTGCGCGGGGCACCAGAGGCGTGCGGAATGGACTTTTCGGCGGCGTCGAGGATGAGCGCCGTGAGGAGTCGGGTAGCTTCTTCGACGTTTAGGTGTCCTATGGATGTGTGGTGTAGTTTGGATGTCTCTGTAAATGTATTCCAGTTAGCTCGTGCTTCATTGAACCTATTATGGGAAGATGGACTACATGGGCCTTTACCTATGTATGTGAGCGAGGTGGAAAAGGGGTCACTACCGTATGGGTCAGTGCCCACACCCCACTCGAGGAGAGGAAAGAGAACTGCGGAGCCAATCGCCAACTCAAGACGAGTATGTGTTGTGTCCTATGTTATGGTATGTAGGCTGTTTATTGTTGAAAAGGCGTGCTCGTGAAGATGTAAGGAAATTATCTATAAGGCGACCTCGGCCATCCGTGCGAGAAGAACCCCAAAGAGTGTTGTGAGCATTAAGGTCACCTGTCAGGATGTATGGTTCGGGCAGGTGGTCAACCAGCGGCTCGAAGTCAGAGCTTAAAAGTGAAACATTAGGAGGAATGTATATGGAGCATACCGTTATAAACCTATTAAATATTATAGTTCGAATTGCTACAGCCTCAAGGACAGTGTTCAGAGTGAAAGGGTGGCAGGCTAAGGATTTCGGGGCAATTATGGCCACACCGCCAAAAGAGTGTGTGCAGCCATCCCTGTCCTTTTTGAAGACCATGTAACTATTCAAGAAATTTGTGTGCTTGGAATTCAAATGTGTTTTCTGAACACACATTACACTTGGCTGATTAGCATGCAGTATTTCGTATACATCGTCAAGATTTTTAAGAATGCCTCTACAGTTTCATTGAATTATGTTTTCTCTTCCCATTATTTAGTGTGAGAGCTACTAGAGTGTGTGTGTTTGTTTATGTGTCGTCTTTCGGGGCTGTGACTCTCGCCTTTTTTGGCTTGTCGGGAGGCTTTGGCGTCGGGACGCGTTCCTTGCGCTGCGTTGCAGGCAGGAACGGCCCGACATCCATCTCGTCGTCGGATGTCCAAGGGGTGCCCGACGAACTAGGACCCCCGGTCTTGGCCCCCCCCCTCGGGAGCCCTTCGTTTGAGCCGGCACAGCCGAGGGCGTCCGGGGCGCCAGAGGTGGCACGGGCGGTGCGGTGGCGTTGGGAACCGGTGCGGGGGGCGTGCGTGATGTCCATCACACCGGTACCCTCCAACACACTGGAGGATGGGGAGACAGAGCGGGAGCGGCACCGGTCCCGACGAAAGACGTTGCCACCACAACCGTTGCTGCCTCAGCAAGCGGCGTGGTTGCGGGTTGGGCTGCCATAGGCAACCCAGGGGGGGGGGGGAGCAGCCGATGGACCAGGTCAGACTCTCTGAACTGGGTCCCCGTGGACACCAGACGCCGCTCCGCCCCTAGGCGAGCTCAGTCGGCGTACCTCCCCAGAGGGAAAGAGGCGAACCTCTTCCGCGCCTCTGGCAAAGTGATGTTTTCTGTTACCTTGAGATTGATTATTTTCTTTTCTTTTTGGAACTTTTCGCATTTCCTGGAGTAGGCCGCATGTAGGCCCCTGCAGTTTGAACAAGTTAGGATGTCGGTGGAGTGGTCCTGCGCGGCGCATTTCGCACACGTTGTTTTGCCGCGGCAAGAGGTTGTACTGTGCCTGAACCGCTGGCACTTGAAGCAGCGGCGCGGGTTCGGAATGTAAGGACGAATGGAGCATCCAACGAAGCCTGCGTTGATATGTTCAGGAAGTGAGGAACGGTTAAAGGTCAGGATAATATGTTTCGTGGGGACTACGTTATCATCCGTGCGCATCGTGATGCGGCGCACAGCTGTGACGCCCTGATTATTTAATCCTTCAAGCAAGTCGGCATCTGTTTCCGTAAAAAGATCTGCCTCAGAAATCCCACCCTGAGAGCTGTTGAGGCTGCGGTGGGGTGTGACCCTGATGTCCAGATCATGGATGCGGGTTTGTTCAAGAAGAGTGCGGGCTTGTTGTTCGGCATGGAGTTCTACAAGGATTTCTCCCGTCCTAAGCTTTTTAGCTTGATACTTTCCACCTATTGTGTTTTGCAGGAATTTCGAAACCAGGAATACAGACAGGAAAGCGACAGGTCTTGCTGTGTCAGCTGACTCTATCACCAGGAAACGAGCATAGTTATTCACGGTTGTAGAAAAGACAGTTGTTGGAAGGGGTGGGAATGAAACTTCGGTGTGGGCCCTTTTCAGGGACCGATCACGTTTGGGGGGGGGGTTTGAAAATGCCATATAGCATAGTATAAAAGCAGGGAGACGGGGTGTACTTTCTTCTTTGACCATACCCTGGTAGTCAAAGAGGTCCCGGAGCTCCCTACCTGGTGAACAGAGAGGGAGCCCATCCACCGGAGCTTGACCTGTGCTCCGACGGCCCCCGTTCGTGGTTTCTAACCCTCCACCTATAAACACATCGCCACGGTTGGATCCAGCTTATGTTTGGTTGCTCGGGGTCCGCGGTATCGCCAGTACCGTCACCAAGATTGCTCAAGGTGCCCCGTGCGGGGGTTATCGTCAAAATATCGCCTATCAATACTGCCTTGCAAAGCACTACCTTGCCAGCCTTACTTTTATTTTTCTCTTCTTTCCTACTGCTCAGTTTCTTGGATCTTCAATTAACTAGCATTGCTTTTTTTCCTAACTGTACAGTTTTATTGCAATATGCGTCTCACTGTAGGGAATACCCTGATTGGTAAAGCCCTTTTTCTTGAAAGGCTTGTTTATGTTCTGTTGTAAGCAGAAGCTGATACGCATAGTTCTTGTTTACCAGTGCATCTTTGTAACCTGACACTAGTCGGATTTTGTATGTTTCAGTGCGTGCCTCACCTTTTCTGTTCTTTTTTTTTCTTTTTTTCCTTCAGCAAAACATAACTCTCGTGTAGCGTTCTCAAATTTTTCGGATGCAATGTTGTTTTTGTTTAGTTGTCAGCTCTCAGATATTTTTTCCTTGGCAGAGTTTTGTTATCGCAGTATAATTGCGATAATTTGGTGTGTTTTCAGTTCATTACTGTAGAAGCTGTACAGCATGCATTGCATCGTTTGCTGCTTGACGTTGGAATTTTACGGACGGGCTCGTCAAGCTGCTCTATGCAGCTTTTATCGTCAGCCTTGCGATGTACTAACGATACAAAAAAATAAAAGATTCCTCACCTCACCTCAGCT
This sequence comes from Haemaphysalis longicornis, assembly GCF_048455015.1. NCBI lineage: Eukaryota > Metazoa > Arthropoda > Arachnida > Ixodida > Ixodidae > Haemaphysalis > Haemaphysalis longicornis. The sequence continues at coordinate 65,738,359 of NW_027526214.1, read as the reverse complement.
CAGCAAACTCGACCAGCAGCCAGCGATATCGTCCAGGTGGAGAGTGGCGTGTTACTTACCTGTATGATAACTGAGTTTTTTGCCCGTGAACACCTCGTCACATCGTTGCAGAGCACAATGGCATACCATAAACATATATGCGCCTTCGGTAAAGGTAGGCACAGTTTTTGCAAAGTGTACTTCTGCAATGGGATTTCGCGAAAATCCGAACTCATATCAGGGCCCGAAAGGATTTCGGGTAATTTCTGGTTGTCCAGGATCCTGGGCTGGAAGCATGGGATAGACATCGTCATAATTATTCTTTTTGAGGTGACAATCATCAACACAAAATTGGGCCGTGCCGCTGTATTGCTCCACCTGTAGACCTGTAGGAGAAGAAGGACTATATGAAGAGTAAACAATGTTACGATTCATCTTATTGGAAACTTTTACGTTCATTACCTTCTTTTCTGATAAAAAAAGACTCGTCACACAACGAACAATTGCAGACCATTCCTGTCAATGCGGTGTGTGGTTGCATCGTGTAGAGAAAGATTCCAGGTGGATGCACTTATATTTAGTGAGGTAGCTTGACCAATTTACATTCATGATGTCCTTTTTTGAAAAATAGGACTCGGCCCACGACGTTTAGTGTTGTATAAAAAATTTCGTCTCCGGTAACATGTAATCGAAAGAAAGGAGAATGTAGAAAGAATCCTGCGGATCATAGATCACCGAAGCCTGAAAGATAGGTGGATGGGTAATTGCCTTGAAAGAAATATTTTATTTTGCAGAAAGGCGAAAGGATTTCGTCGATAGAAATTTCTCTGCTGTACTTCTATCGAAATTTATTGTTGGGGTACGTTTAAAAATATGACAGTCTTTTGTAATGTTAACAACATTATTAGGCGTAATTTGAATGCACTCTACTTTGCCTACAGCAGTACTTGTTTGGGTAAAAAAACTAATCTGAACTGCACTATATCAAGTAAACTGAATTTTACATTTCCCAAGAATAATCATCCTAAATGCTCTAGTATCAGCAAAAAATGTGTGTGAATTGCCTATACCAAGTAAACTGCATAGTACATTTCTAATAATATTTATCGAAAATGCTCTACTATCTGGAACAAAATGGAATTTAAGCACACCTAAAACAATAAATTTGTAATTTGAAGCACCACGTCCAACAAAAATGAGTTAAAATTCCTTACAATTACAGCAATCTGTAAAAGCATTAACAAAAAAAGACAAGGTTTTCGCAATCGCTGTACGAGAAGATTATAAGTCTTGCTGGAGAGAAAATGTTATACTGTAACGGCGAAATTCTATTTCCATTATTGAAAATGTTTTGCTGCACACATTCATATTATCAAGGTTGACAATTTAATTATTACCTCAGGATTTTGGCGTTCAATTTGAACATCATATCGAGATACAGTGATACGAAAAATGCTTACTATAAACGATATGTCACCCGATTTCGTACAGGAAAGTGTTTCCGAAAGCAAGGGCTCTATCTTCTACTATTTTTACTCCCGTACGGCTGGCCTTTGTGTCAGTATAAAGCAGGGGTTGCGATAATAGCAAGCCATATACAGCCATTAAAGAGCTTTGAATTCACAACAAAATTCAGATGGTTGTACACTTATTCGTAAGTGCACAAGAGCTGGGTAAACACTGTACAATAACACCCCTGGTGACAATATAAGAGGGGCAGGCCACGATGATCTTTTTTGAAAGTCAGATGAGAAATAAGTGTGGATCTTTATTGCAAAGTGCCAATGCAGAAAAAATGAGATCAATATTTTGGGAACCAACTAGACAGCCACAGCAAACGTAATTCAAGGCACATTGTACTATGCGAATGCTTGCCCTGGATTGATGGAAGTTTAAAAACAACCATATGAGAATGGGTAGTTGTTGTTTCAATACCCTTAAGCAGTGTTGCATTTCTGATATCTAGCGTTGGCTTGCCAAATTTATATGTACGGTAACGAGGAACACTAGACACCATCGACGTAATGCTACCAGCGCAGCTGCACAGCGGTGATGTGGAAACTCTCAATATCTCATGCTACCTGCATCATCATCAATGCAAGACACTAGATCGTCATCAGCAGCGTGTTGGCACGAGAGCTGAGCGCGCACAACAGAACCCCTTCAGACTCAGCTGAGCCTGTCGGCGTAACGACGCGTTGCAGCCGGCCTGCCAATAAACATCATCATAATTTTTGTAAAGGTCGGGTTCCCCCTGACATCGCGGAAGGCTGGAACTACGAATCTGGAAGCTGGACACCCCCATTTCCCGGTATAACGACGCAACGCGGCGTCCCCACCACCGCAGCCAATCATGTGCCCTGGATCCCTCTGGCCGCGCGCCTGTGAACTTTCCACGGCACCGACAATCAGGACGTCGAGCACTGGCTGTCTTCTTACGAGGAGTGAGCAGCTATAACAGATGGGACAACGTGCTGAAATTGAACAACATTATCGTCTATCTTAACAACGTTGTGAAGCTCTGGCTTCACAAGAATGAGGCTGAGTTTCAGACGTGCGTACGCTTTAGGGCAATGTTCGTGGAAGCATTCCGTTGCTCAGCTGCACATAATCTTTGCGCTTTACAGCGCCTTCTAGAGCGAGTGCAGCAGGCCGCGGAAAGTTTCACCAGTTATATTTAGGTCATTATCGACCTTTGCAAGCGTGTGAACCCCTTGATGCCTGACGCGGAAAAAATCAAGCAAATTGTCAAAGGTATTACCCGTAACACCTTCCACATGCTGACTGGTAAAAATGCGGATACCGTGTGTGATGTAGTGAACCTGGGCCTGACTTATCAAGAGCTGGAAAAGCAAGGTCTGCCTACCCGGCCGCATCAATCACGTGAACCTTGCGCCCTCGCCAGCGTTGCCGTATCTACCGACATCTCCTCGCTCCTACCGCTCACCTTAGAATTCGTTCCCCTAGAGGTCGCTCTGCAGATTTCCATCCTGCCATGAGTAAAACCACCGATGCCTCCCACAGGTCTCTCGTCATTACTGCGACAAGTAATTCAAGAAGTCGCTGAGACTCTTTCCGCTTCACTGGTCGTCAGCAGGCAGCAGTGGCTCTGCCTGTCATACCTGTGGTCACACCTCTCGCTAACGCCGAAATTGCTGCGCGGCCTTGCTAACCCAGTTCGGGGCATTCCAACGCTCCGCGCTGACGCAGCCTTTGTTCCCGCTCACACGGTGGTACAGTCTGCTAACCCATGGCGCACCTCTGACAACCTGCCCATCTGCTTCCCTTGTCGTATTCCCGGTCACAGTGCGCGTTTTTGCCGCTGTCGACTTTTTTCCCTCACTGTAGCCTACCGAGCTACTCGCTACCCTGTCTACATGATGAATCAGTCGAACGACCATGCACCAGTGGAGCCGTCGCGTTGCTCGCTTCTATTCGAGGTACCGACAGTTAACAGCCGACGTTCAACATCTCTGCAACGTCGTTTAGTGTCCTCCATGCGAAGTCACCCCGCCACTCCCAAGGAAAACTAGCCACCGAAGTTGCCGAGGTAAGAACTTAGTCGACCACAACACACGGAAGCCATAATGTTCATCTTCACGAATGTGATTGACGTTTTTTTTTGAAGGATCCGCCACCCTTGCGCTTTTTGAAAATGGTGCCGTAGTTTCAGTCGCGGACACAAAACGATGCCACAAGATGAGAATTGTGAGGACCCCTGTTTTGGGCTTTCGCCTTCGCACAGCTAGCGCGAAACAAGTTCATCCTGTAGCAGCATGCACAGCCGGGGTCGTTTTACAGGCGCTTTTTCCTTCATCGAATTAATCCTGCTGCCCTCATGCTCTTAAGATATCATCTTGGGATGGCACTTGCTGTGACGTCATCAAACAATTAAAATTTGTGCCCCCGCAGAGGTTGCGTTGCTGCCCTTGTGTGAGGCCCAGTTAATCGATTTGTTAGTACCCTCGTTAAAGCTCGCCGTTACGAAAGATACCGACATTCCTCCAAACTCAGGAGTGTGCGTACCAGTGTCCTGTGTTTCCTCCCCAATTCGACCGTATTCTTCAGCCCATCACAACTGTTTTTCCATCGGAAGAACATTCATCTGCCCTTTTTCGTCCGTATCCTTCAAAAGGAATTTACTCCCATGTACACCCCTAATCCATCAACATCACCATTCACAGTGATTCGCGGGAAGTGCATTCTTTCTGTGGAGTCTCAACGCAAACCTCTTAACCGATGGCCCCGACAAACCATCCAACCCGACCTTCGTGCGCTCACACCTTCAGCATCGGTACCAAGTCCCCAAGGTTTACTTTTCTCTATCGACTCCGAACTTTCAGATCTGCAGTGTGATCTCCTATTCAGTTTTCTTGACCGGTTCCACAACTTCTCCGACTATGACCAAACTTATTTGGGCCGCTTTTCCACCGTTAGCCAAGACATTGAAACTACGTACCAGTCGTCATTACGGCAAAGACCATACCGCATGTCGGCCGCCGAACGAGTATGAAGAACAAGTGGACGACCTGCTTCGTGTGTGTCGTACACCCTTCAAACAGCCAATGGCCGCCATTGTTAAGAAGAAAGATGGCTCCATCTGATTATGCGTAGACAACCGACGTTTGAGCAAGATCACACTCAAAGACGTATACTTTCTGCCTCGCATCGATGACGCTCTTCATTCCTTGCAAGGTGCTGAGTTTTTCTCTTCTTTTAATTTACGATCTAGATATTGGCAGGTCCCTATGAGAGACGCTGATCATCCCAAGACCGGATTCGTCACCCTTGATGGGCTGTACGAATTTAGGGTATTCAGTTAGGCCTCAGCAACGCGCCCGCTACCTTTGACAAATGGTGGACCCTATACTGCGAGGACTGAAAGTGAAGATATGTCGGGGCTATTCACACGACATCGTTGTGTTTTCACCCGACTACGACACACAACTCGACCGCTTCGAGCAAGTATTCAAATTTATGGCCGATGCCGGCCTTGAACTCAATCTTAGGAAGTTCCATTTTGCTACTCAGAAGCTCACTCTTTTGGGTCATATTATCTCCAAGGATGGTGCTCTCACTGATCCCGCTAAACGTGAAGCTGCTGCTGCGTTTCCCAAACCGACCATCATAAAAGAACTACGGAATTTTGTTGGAATATGTTTCCATTTTCATCCATTTGTCCCTAACTTTGCCGCGATTATATCAAAAATACCTAAGCTTCTTAGCAGAGACAAAGACACCGATTGGTCAACGACATGAAATGAGGCGTTTTTTACGTGACGCCGCAGTTGACTCTGTACCTATTTTGCAGCACTTTGACCCGAGTGCAGTGATCGAAATTTATACTGACGCCAGTGGTGTCTACTTGGGCACTGTGCTCGCGAAGCGAAAAGCACGGTTTGACCAGTAAGTCGTCGATACCACAAGCCGTACCTTTACTAAGTCGGATTCCAAGTACTATATCTCGAAGAAAAATTGCCTAGCCAACGTATGGCCAATCAACAAAATTCGGGCCTACCAATGCGGGCGCCAATTTGATGTTGTGACGCACGATCACGCTCTTTGTTGGCTGTCCAGATTGAAAGATTCATCGGACGACTTGGGCGTTTGGCTCTTCGGCTCCAGGAATACGATATCCATGTGCTATACCTCTCTGGCCACAATTACTCCGATAATGACGCGCTCTCTAACTCACATTTCGCCCTCACTTCTTCATCTCTCGCCCCAGCAGACAGTGTTAGCTAGCCCCGTCCTTTTGCCGGCATGCTAGCTGAGCAGCGCAAAGACTCGTGGATTTTTTCAAGTTCTTCAAGTTTGGCTCTCCTTTCACACATGGCGACGGCGTAAGCTCCCCGAGCCCTCCGAGGTCAAGCGCGCACCTTCCCCATTTGTGATCAGCTTGTCTACCGTCGTAGCTACCTCTTCGAAGGCCCGAAGTGGCTGCTTGTCGTTCCTCGTCACTTGCGCTCTACAATCTGCAACTCTTTTCTCGCAGATGTGCAGTGTGCCCTCTCCGGAGTGCTCAAGACATACCACCGCCAATTGGTGCGCTACTAATCGTGCGGAATGTACATGTTTGTTGCAAGTTCGTTCGCTCTTGTGACGACTGCAAGCGACGAAAGTTCGGAGCGGACCCACAGAGAGGTGCGTTGCACCCGTTGACATGCCCAGCCCGATCGTATTGATAATAACTTGTGCGGACCATCACCGTCGACGGCTACTAAAAACCGCTGTTTATATTAGCGACTGACCCCCTCACCCGATTAGCTGAAACAGCCACGTTACCAGCCCGCCCTAAGCAAGGCGACGCAAAATTTTTTTCACAAACCCCATTGAAGTAAACCCGACCACCTCCCCCAAGACTTATAAGGCCCCGCCGTACACTGGTCAAGCCAATCCTGCCATGGACGAACCCTTTACAATGGCTGAGATCGAAGCGGTGATCACAAAACTTACCCGCAACACCACCCCGGGAAGAGACCAGATATGTAACAAATTACTTCGCAACCTGGAGAGAATAACCCTTGAAAACCTCCTCAACTATATCAATGAACACTGGATAGCCGCCACCCTACCTCCACAATGGAAACACGCCGACAACACGCTAATTCCAAAACCAGGCAAGCCCCTCACCCCCAAAAACCTTCGCCCAATATCACTAACTTCTTGCATGGGAAACAGTTTTGAGCATCTAGTTCACAACCAACTACTTTCACACATAGAAGAGAATGACTATTTCCCCGACACGATGTACGGCTTCCGACCACACCTATCAACACAGGACATCTTGCTCCAACTAAAAGAAGACATCATAGACAACCTCAGCAATCAAAACAAGAAATCCATATTGGCTCTAGACGTGAAGGGAGCTTTCGACAACATCTCCCATGACGCTCTCTACGCTGGCCTGGCTTCAACAAACTGGGGCCAACGGACCTACGACTACGTATCCCTTTCCTCAATGACCGCACTGCAACAATAGGCATCGGACACCTTCGCTCCCCCACTTTCTCAACAATACCAAAGAGAACCCCACAGGGCTTAGTCATATCCCCCCTGTTATTAAACATTGCCATGAAGGATCTGCCACCTCTCCTTCAACGCATACCAAACCTCAAGCATGCAATATACGCAGATGACCTGACTATGTGGACCCCCATGGGCTCCACAGGCACCCAACAAGACGCTCTCCAAGAAGCAATACAGATTGCCCAACGATACATGCAATCTCGTGGTTTAGAATGCGCCCCTGAAAAATCCGCACTCCTCACGCTATGTAAAAGAACTCGCAAAAGCCAGGAACAAGCAATCCCGGATCCTGACCTGCGCATAAATGGCCAACCTGTACCTAAATAATCTCACCTCCGAATTCTAGGCCTCAACATCCCGAAGGACGGCTCCGGCTCTCACACCATTCTTCATCTACAAAAAACTCTGAATCAGTCGGTCAGCATCATTCGGCGGGTCTCTCATCGCCGATACGGCCTCAAAGAAGCCGACACCACGCCCATAATCCAAGCTATGCGGATTAGTCGAATGACTTATGGTGCGCCATACCTAGCCCTAAAAAATGCTGAAAAAGAGAAGCTAAACATTATGTTTGGGCAAGCCTACAAAACTGCACTGGGTCTACCCCCAAAAACGGCCACACGCAAATTACTCCAACTTGGACTTCAAAACACATGGGAAGAATTACAAGAAGCCCACAATGTCGCTCAGCTGTCACGCCTCAAACTCACCAAAACTGGACGCACTACCCTCGCCCGCTTGGGATACATGGTCCCGCCACCAGAGGACCAAAAACAGCGCATCCCTCTCAACATCCGGAAAACCATCAGAGTCGCTCCAATACCACGCAACATGAATCCCGTCTACAACCATGCACGACGCGGCGCCCGCGTCAGAGCCCTCCAAAATAAGTATGCTGGGCAACCTGACACCCGGTATACCGACGCCTCCTTGTACCCGAACAAACCCGCTCACGCAATCAGTGTAATTGACTCCCATGGAACAGAACTAACAGCAGCAACAATTGGCACTACAAGCACAGAAACTGCTGAAGAACTAGCCATCGCATTGGCCGCAACTACTACCCCTCAACAGGATGAAGAGGAATTCCTCACGATAATTACAGATTCCTAAGCAGCATGCAGAAACTACACTATTGGCTGAATATGTCCTTCTGCGCTCAACATCCTACGTTCTGCTAAATCGCTACCGCAAATCCAACTTGTCTGGACCCCCGGACACGAGTCCCTCGAGGGCAATGAAGCAGCGCACGCCGCGGCCCGCGCACATACACTCCGGGCCATTTCTCAAGAGGGCAACGCTCCAAGACCTGAGCCGCTGTTAAACTACACAGACATCTTGGCTCACCACCGCCACGAGCGCAGAAGTTACCCTGCACCGCACCCCGAACTGACCCGCACCGAAGCCACCACTCTGCGCCAATTACAAACTCCTACCCGCATGGCACCATTCTACAAGCAATCCACCCCACCCTCTATCCCGGAGCCTGCAAAATCGGCACCCAGCCCAGCACGCTATACCATATGGTATGGGAGTGCTCACAAACCCCTAGCCTCCCCCCAAACCCCCACCCCACCTACGAGCAGTGGGTGGCCCGGCTGACCAGCTCAGACCTCTCCGACCAGCCAGACAAGGTACGAAGAGCAAGAGCAGCCAGCGAGGACCTGGGTTTTCCGGACTAAAGAAGAGCCCCCACAGGGGAGGTGTCCCTAACATCAGCACCAAAAGCTCGTCCTAAATAAAGTTTATTCCATCCATCATTTCGTGCACCGTCATGGTACGCCTCGTGAAATGCTAATCGACAGAGGCCGTGTTTTTATCTACGAGGTTATTGAAGACCTACTTGTGGCATGTCGCATTTCAATTCAATTCAAGTTTATTTTTCTCAGAATCAACTGGACGACTTCCTGGCTAAAGCTGCTTGAACAGCTTGACAAAGGAGTTCTAAGCTGTACTCTTTTTATAATTAAAATGAACTCTCTTGGGAAGGCATTGCCACCTACCATTTCTTACTCTATGTATGTAGACGACGTACAGATATCTTTTAAATCTTGTAATATGTCAATCTGTGAACGTCAGGTCCAGCTTGGTGTTAAAAAACTTGCCAGCTGGGCAGACAAGAATGGTTTTAAACTCAATCCAAGGAAAAGTTCTTGTTTTGTTTTCTCCAAAAAGCGCGGGATTCATCCGGACCCAAATATTACTCTGAATGGCGTTTCAATTCCTGTTAAAAAGGAGCACAAGTTTTTAGGCATAATATTCGATACCAAGCTAACATTTCTTCCACACTTGAAACATCTTAAGCAGAAATGCCTAAAAACTATGAATATTCTCAAAGTTCTCTCTCACCAGTCGTATGGTGCAGACAGACAACTCCTTCTGCGGGTTTATAACGCCCTGGTGGGATCCCGTTTGGACTACGGCAGTGTTGTATATGGGTGTGCCACAAAAACGGCACTAAAAATGCTGGACCCGGTGCTGCATTTAGGGCTACGCCTCGCATGCGGTGCGTTTCGCACTAGCCCTGTCCAAAGTCTGTATGTCGAATGCAATAAATGGTCCCTAGATCACCAGAGGGTGTACATGGACGTTTCATATGCCTCAAAAATCATGTCTATGACAAATCATCCTTTTACTCGAACCATTAATGATGCATCCTCACATCAACTCTTTTTAAATCGTCCATCAATCTCCATGAAGTTTCCTCTAAGAGTGCGAGAAGAAGCCTCTGAGCTAGAAGTCTCGTTTTCAGGCATTCACAAGAAGCCCATCATTGATTCCATTCCACCATGGCATCTCCGCCCTGCGTCATGTGACCTGTCGTTTATGCAGTTTAGCAAGAACAGGTCTCCAAGGATTGCGATTCTTCAGCATTTCTTGTTTGTGCAGCATAAGTACCGCTGTGAAGAGTTTTACAGTGATGCGTCTAAGACTGCAACTGCTGTGGCTTGTGCTGCGCATGGGCCAAACTTTAACGTCAGTAAAACAATGAACCTTTGTAGCAGTATATTCACAGCGGAAGCATACGGTATTTTAATGGTAATAAATCACATAGTCCAACATCAATACCTAAAATCCATCGTGTACACGGACTCTCTTAGCGTTGTACAAGCACTTGCATCAGGAAAGCATTCTTAAAAACTTTGTCATAAATCATGTTTTTAAGGCTATCATGTCTGCATATGCATCAAACCTTCAAATAACTTTTTGTTGGGTTCCAGGGCACTATGGAATTGCTGGAAACGAAACCAGACATCGAATGACCACTGCAGCTACACTCTTGAATACAAAGGATATAGCAACAGTGCCATACACAGACATGAAGCCACCCATCAGACACCAACTTCGCAACAGATGGCAAACACACTGGAGTGAACAAACAGATAACAAGTTACACGTTATAAAACCACGCTTGGGACCATACACCACTGACACACGCAACAGATACACAGAAGTTGCCCTTGCTAGGCTACGGATAGGGCATACATACGTCACACACTCGTATCTCCTCACTTGGTCTTCAAGACCCCAGTGTGGCAGGTGTGGAGAGGCCCTATCCGTAGTTCACATACTCATTCAATGCAACGCAATTCACACAACACGACGCAAACCCTTCCCACAGCTATACAGACTACACGTCCCACTACACCCAGCGTTTTTCCTCTCTGATGAGCCCATGTTTTCTACCAAGTGCGTTTTTAAATATTTAGAAGAAGTTCAATTTTTGGACCTCATTTCATACCACGCGTGATCACTCCCTGGCTCTATACACCAGCCATGCTCATTGTCGTTTTGGGATTTTACTTTTGTTCTTGCTGACGTTTCGTAGTTTTTAAGGTTTCACCCCTCATATATGCCTGTTGTTTTGGCGCTCTTTGCCCTAGTGGGCCTTGCGCCATAAACATCTAACCATCATCATCAGCTTGACAAAGGCCAGGAAGACGGTACAAGGCACAGCAGACAAGGTAAATAAATACAGTTGGAATAAGACACGTTTTTGCTCAAGATTCACAAAAAAATTTCATAAAGAAACATATTTCGACAAGAAAGGAAAAGAAACGAACATTTTGACTGGATCAGAAGAATTCAAAATTTAGATTCATTCTCACGCAGAAAATTCATATACACCATACATAATCACAATGCAACAACTACGAAATCAGAAACAAACATGATGTACAACACACTGTACAGGCACACTGTACATAACAGTCAGGTCGGACACGGAAGCTAGATACAATAATGACTGAAACACTCCAGATATCTTTCTTGTTGTTGTTACAATTGAGCCATGTATTTTCTAAGCTGCCTCCTGCTGTATCCAGTAGTTCCTTGGTGTTTGTTTAGAGTCACGGGAATATTATGAGCTAATGATTCAAACTTGTAATTTGTACGGAAGTGTGGTACTGCCCATATACCGGGGCAGCGAGTTTTGATAGCCTGTGAGTAAGGTTGTAACGATGCCAGAAAGGACAGGTAATTAACAATTTTGGTTGATGAAAACTTGAACATTTGCAATAGGCGAAACTCGTACATTTTATCGGCTCGTAGCAAATTATGTTCTTCAAAGGCTTCTCGGGTTGTGTCTGTGCGACTTAGTTCGATATTTGTCGAACAATTCTTTTCTGTATGGTAATATTCCTATTCATGTTGGTTTTAGTTGTTGTAGCCTAGGCCAAACTACAGTAATTTAAGTATGAATAAAATAGGGCGTAGTAGATTTGAAGCTTTGCTTCTAGCGGAAGTATACTACGGCAACGCGATAGTAGTCCTGTAACTGCCGACAACTTTTTGCTAAGAAAGTCGATTTGAGTGTCCCACTTTGAGTTTGAAGAAAAATATACTCCTAGAATTTTGCGATCACTGACAATCGAAACAGGCTCGTGTTCATAACTTAGCTGATGAGAAAAATATAGTTTGTTTGTTTTTAGCATGGAAGATGATGGCCTTCGTTTTCGTTGGATTAATTCTGAGCGTATTCCTTTTGCACAATAAATATACCTTGTTAAGGACGTCATTGCATTTTACAATTATGTTATCTAGATTAGAACCCGAAACAGTGAAAGTGGTATGGTCAGCGTAGATCATAAATTTAACTTCGCCATCAATCTGGACAATGTCGTTTATGTAAGTGATAAATAAAAGGGGACCCAACACACTACCCTGAGGTACTCTCTGCGAGACAGGTAAAAGAGATGACTTGTGGTTATTAATAAAAACGCCTTGCTGTTGGCCGTGCAGGTAAGAGTCAAGCAAGGCCAAAGGTTTTCCGCGAATACCGTATTGTGCAAGCTTAGCAGTAAGAACATCATGGTCAATTAGGTCGAAAGCCTTACTGAAGTCCAGAAAAAGACCTACTGTATGCAAGTTTTGTTCAATGTTTTTTATGATGTTTTGTTTTAGGGTCAATAAAGCCAACTCTGTAGATTTCCCTGCCCGAAAGCCAAATTGAAACTCAGTTAGCACTTTTTTTGCATCGAAAAAGTTTGTTTATCGGGAACCTATAATTTTTTCAAGCCCTTTAGAAAAGACAGGTAGAACAGAGATTGGTCTGTAATTGGCGGCATTGTTCCTGTCTTCCCCTTTGTATATAACTGATACTCTGGCCCTTCTCATGGCATAGGGAAAAATGACAGACTCAAATGCTAAGTTGAAGATGTGAGCAAGTGGGGAAGTGATAAACGGCAAGACATATTTAACAGGTCGAATTTGAATGTTATCAATATCCAGTGACTTGTTATCTCGAAAAGTCATACACGTATTGTGGATTTCATGCTCGTCTATTGGTTTAAGAAATATGCTATCAAAATAACTGCTATTTTGACTGCTGATATCTGGTGGGCAATTATCTGTTACATGTGTGTTAACAAAGTGATTATTTAGGTAGTTGGCAAGTTCTTTTCCTTTGAGATCACGGTTGCCCACAGTTAACATTTCCAAAGCAGACCTATTACTATTCCGACCGAGAACAACGTTTATCGTCTTCCATGCCACATCAGGGCGTCGCTGAGTAATGCTTTCAAAGATATGTTGATAGTATTGTATTTTTTAACGCCGCAACTCTGTGTTCAGGTGATTTCTGAAACGTTTGAACTGTTTTAGCTTTGCCTCCGAACGGGTTCGCAAAAAAGAATGATAGAGGCGATTTTTAGCCTTTATTATATTTATGTGTTCTTGAGTCACCCAAGGCTTGCGTATCTTTTTCAATACCTTAAACGCTGTGAACGGAAAATGACGTGCGTAAATACGCACAAAGGCTTGCATAAACTCATTGTACGCATCATATACATTTTGTTTGGGAAGCACAGACGACCAGACATGGTTCATTACGTCTTCTTCAAATGATCCGAGCCTGTCTTGGGTGACCCGCTGAACAATTAAAGGCACATATCGAGTTTCTTTTTCCACGGAAGATGTGTGGTATATGGAAAAGACCGGATAGTGATCGCTCAAATCTGATGATACTGTCCCAGCACTGTAGACAGTAGTTTCAATATTGGTGATAATCAAGTCAAGCGCAGAAGAAGTAGATTGTGTGACTCTTGTTGCACTGCTGATTAAGTTTACGAAACATAAGCAGAAATTGTATTATTGAATTCTCTAACAAAGCGATCTGGGTCCAAGATATTCAAGTTGAAATCCCCGCCACAAATTAGATTATAATTGTTCTGTCTTGCAAAATCTAAGAACTCTTCTAGGAAATATAGAAAGTACAGAACACTTCCTGTCGGAGGGCGATAGATAACACAGATTTGCATTTGGCATACCAAGGTAAGTACTTCGTAATCATCTGTAAGTTGTGAGAATTCGGATAGTATTTCACTCTTTTTTTCGTCAGTAACATATATAGCCACTCCACCCCCTCGTTTGTTCGCACGATTTACGTAAAAGGTATTATAACCGGGTAAATTTATTATTTTAAAATCGCTTTGATACCAGGTTTCTGAAAACATGATTACGGTAAACCTAAAACAAAATTGTTCCAAGAACAAAGCAACGGAATCCTCGTTATAACTAATAGAACGTAAATTAATATGTACGACCGATTCACACGACAAATCCTGACCTTCAACTTTGCGTGGCAGACAAAAATCGTTGTAGTTCATTGTGGACTTTCTGGTTTTGGAGACAAGCGGTTTTTGTTTTGTTCAGGGCTCTACAGCCGGACTGGCCGCTTCAGCATGTGCTACGCTTGGAGTGCTGGTACGCTTCTTCGCACAGATCTTGCCGAGATCATTTTCGTGCGTTATTGACACAATGGGCGAGTCATAACTTTCCTTCGCAAATATCTTTCCATTGAACGACCAGACGCTTTTCCAGTGGTGTTCGTGCTTCTTTTTGACGGCCATGGCGAACCGTTTCTTTTGTGCGGGGCAAAGATGTTCATTAACATATACTGTAGCGGTGTTTTCAAGCCCGAGGTTATCGTTGGTTAGCCGAGTTTTCTTTGCTTTCTTTAGCACAGTGTCACGTTTTGTGCGCGACCTGAACTGCACAATGATATGGGACCTATCAGCGTTGCGAGTGGGCACACGAAGACAAGCCTCGATATCAGCGTCGTAGATCGGCTCGTTTATGGCAGAGCCAACTTTCGAGAGGATTTCAGTTATGAATTCATCGTCTTTTCTGATTACGCCCTGTATCTGCAGAATATTTTTCCTAGAGTACAACTCCACGTGAACAAGTCGCGATTCCAAATCTTGCAGCTTGCGTTCCATCGCCGCGTTCTTCGCGTGAAGCGCCTCGTTCCCAGACGCAAGCCTTACATTCTTAGTGGTTTCATCGTTCAGTTGCTTTTTTAGGTCCGCAATGTTTCCATCGGCAAACTCGAGGCTTTTCGCCAAAGCTTGCGGTTCGACTTTCAGTTCACGAAAGTCGTTCTGCCTTTGGCGTTCGAGTGTTTCGCGATGTTCTTTCAGCTCAAGCCTCATTTCATCCTTTAGTTTCGCAAATTCTGCCTTCATCTCATCTTTCATCTTTGCTATTTCCTTAGCCATTCTAAAACCCCTTACACACACCGCGGTATGTCACACAAACTATGACAAATCTTTGACAAAAACAACACAACTGGGCAAGAGGGGCGAGCTTGCAACAATTTTTTGGGAGGGGGGATTTGTGCGTTTTTGGCACTAACCTGCAGTGTACGAATGGCCGTGATTAACGTGTCCGGAAACAGGCCCGTCCCTACTGCCAAGTGTCGAGGCAACGACGAGACAGATGCTTTTGAAGGGTCCACGCTGTGACGTACAGGCCCACGTGGCAGATCACCGGTGCAGCCGACGATAACGCCTTCCTTGTGGCAGATGATCCAGGCTTGGGCTTACACACGTAAACGTGTGCTGGGAGCTGGTCTTCCTGGGGGCGTTGTGCGGCTGCGTGGCAATAACCTGCAGTGTACGAATGGCCGTGATTAACGTGTCCGGAAACACGCCCGTCGCTACTGCCAAGTTGACGGGAGTTGTCCAGTTACCCAGTTAACGCCATTATCCAAAAGACCACTACAGCCTAGCCCCTACAGACCAACGCCTTACGGAGCGTTTCAACCGTACCCTGGGTGATATGCTAGCTATGTATGCCTCTTCGGACCTCAAGAATTCGGACCAGAGCTGCCCATTTATATCATACGCGTACAAACTGCTCCGCATGGCCACTACATGCTTTTCCCAATTCTTTCTTGGCTAGGGACGCGAACCGCCGTGTCTCCTGGATACTATCTCTTCGTATCGACGAGACGCCTCAGAATATGCGCCGATTTATGAGACTTCTCACGCGGAAGAGCGCCGGTAGCTTGCCCGCGCATTCTATATTGAGGAGCAGTCGCAACAAAAACACCGTCGTGATTCCAAGCCTTCAGCTGAATTTTCTCCGGGCTCTCCTGTCTGGCTGTGTGTACGATCTGCCACTGCCTATATTCAGCAAACTTCTTTCAAAGTACCACGGCTCATATCGTCTAGTTGAGCGTACCACTCCCGTCAACTTTGTCATGGAGCCACTAATGCCTTCGAAGGATCTATGCCGCCGCGGACGCGAAACTGTCCACGTTCAGCGCCTCAAGCCAAACAATGATAACCTTGTTCATGCGTGCCCTTCATTCGTCAGGTTGGCTGTTTTCGCCGCGGGGGGTGATTGTAACGAGGAACACTAGCCACAGTCGACGTAACGCAAACAGCGAAGCTACATAGCGGTTAAGTGGAAAGAACAGGCAGCGGAGCGTATTACCTCATGCGACCTCCACCATTATTATGGGAAGCCACAAGATCGTCATCACCAGTGTGGTGGCACGAGTTGTGCGCGCACGGTAGAGCCCCTGTGGACTCAGCTGAGCCTGTCTGCGTCTCGATGCCTTGCGCCGTCCTGCACATAAACCTCATCATAGTACGTACAAATATACTAAACTAGCTCTATTCACTTTTATCATAGTCAGGTTCACTCATGTTATTGCTTTTTAGAGATAGCAAGTTGTGGCGCGTTGGTGCACCAAATGTGATAGATTAACTTTAACCTAGGAGCATTCACCAGAGTTCGTTTAGAGTAACAAAATGCTGTGTGTGCCTGCATTTGAAACCAAGGCTGCGTATTCATATACTGGTCTCATATATGTCAGGGCCCACACCATTCACTGCTTCCTTGAGTTAAATAAGGGTCTTGTAAGGTAACAACATTTTTGTCTCTGTGCCCAAATTCCAAAATTTATGTTATGTCCATGTTCACGTGGAGGTGAGGTCTTACAAGTGGGCCTAAGTGTTTGTAGGCAGCACGAACACGTACCAGAGCCTGCAACAGAAACAAAGGGCGCGAGGCGAGGGATATGAAGCCGCAGCCACCTACAGACGTATGAAAGCGATGCTGATGGTAACACTCTTTAGGCTGATGTGAGGCGATAGAAATAAAAAAAAGGTGATCCTACTATTTTCCAGTGGGTCAGAGCGGCCAGTCTTATTTAGGGGGAAACGGATACTGATAGCTGAAATATCAGCTTTAGAAGCAAAACCGGGAGTTTGCACCTGTAGTTGTTATCACATATGGTAGTTCATATTCTCAAGAATGACACTTGGGCCTTTGGAATGGGCAAAGTCAACTAAATTTAATGGCTGCCAATTATTAGTGAGAATGTTCGTAACGCCAAGCGCCCAACAAATGAAAAGGTTATCGCCCTCTTTTCTTTCAGAATTGTGGATTTTGACTCTGGCGAGTTGCCGGGCTTCCTAGGCGCGATGGTATATGGCTTAAACGGCAGCTGAGGCAACATTGCACCGGGCATGGTAGCTACGTGTCGGCCGGGCACCAGGAAAAATGGAGAGAATCTGGCCGTTGCCTGAAACGCAGTAGTGCAAGCAAACCTCAAGAAAGGAAGCATGACATCCAACTTTCGGTGTTCAATTTCGACGTACATGGCGATCATATCACTAATGGTCCTGCTGCGGTGCTCTGATTGCACAGTGGTTTTATGATACAACAATGCTGTGCGGCTGTTGCAGGCATTACGTTGTAGCAGTATGTAATGCGTAAGCTGAGAGGTAAACAGACAGCCTAGGTCAGCGGAGACCACTTTTTGAGCCCCATGAGGCAAAACAATGGTTTTATTTTTGTGGGAAACTCCAGCCGGAGTGGCAAAACACTGCTTAAACTAAATGAGGGACGCAAGCAGCCCACGCCATTTCTGTTGTGGAAGGTTTGATTCAAGGTTACGATGCAAAATAGTGGTCTTTTCCGTTGGAATGGTGTGTACACATAGGACAGCACCGCCAGTCGAAAATGCGGCGACGCCTTCAACGTCTGCAATGGCCATAGTCCTGATAAAATCCGGCGGCTCATTAAAAAAAATTATAACGAAGACTTGCGGGCGTCATTCCTGAAGCTGCAGTGGGCCACTGACCACACCAATTCACTTTTTCAGAAGGAGTTGCATGATGCTCGTGATGCCTACTGGAGGAAGCACCGCGCCTCCAGTAGGCATCACGAGGTGCCTTGCGGCAGCACATATATCGTGGCCACCCCCGTTGTCATCAATTTCCGTATCCGTAGGGGTCAGTCAAGCGTTCCAGAGAAAACTGAGTAGTGGGCACCTGCTTGTACCATGGAGTTGTGTCATCACCCTTTATCTTTACACCCATGGTGCTAGATGGCGAAACAGTATGCATGGGAGGTTTTCTCAAGTCGGAGTGAGAGTGTCGTGGCGGTTTGGAGATTCTATGCTTTCGTTGTTGGCAACACCACCTCCCGGCGTGGCCGTGCTTGGTTTTTCACGCCGAAGCAGGGGCGACGGGCTTCCTCCACCGGATGAGCAAGCTTCGTCTACGAGATGGGCTGAGCGCCGAAGGCGGTCGCTGAGGCGACAGCTAAAAATAGCTGCGTGGTTGGACATCCAGAGGCAGCGACGATGGACGTTGGAGATATTATTCAATTTAACGAGCCCGTCGACAGTAAAAAGGGCACGGATCACATGTGCGAAATCCTGGAAGCCCAACATCGCGGCAGGGGCAGTGGCGAGAGGTGCGATATGGCTCACCACCATAGAAAAAATGAAAGCGGTTGTCCATAGTTTGGTAGACAAGTTTCTTTTGGGCAACGCTGCTGTGGTCCCGCCGGCGGGACGTACGGCGAATACATGGTAGGTTGGCGTGGCGTGTTTCTGCAATGGGGCAGTGACTGACCAGTGCGGCTCGGCGGCTCGTGCGACGTATGGCACAGGAGGACGTTCAGGGGTAATGATCACCAAAATTCCAAGAACAAAAGTCTAGTGATCTTGTCGGACACTGTGGGCAACCGGGTCTTGAGGTTTGTCGTTCGTGTGCGGTAAATGGTCGTTATAGCTCCCATAGGGGTACCCCGTGGATATTTTCGAGGAGCCTGCCTTTATCCAGCTCTCAACTTGAATCCGTGAAATCGTACATGCAGAGATTGTGGGGGAGCCACAAACCAGTGGTAGTATAAAGTCCTCGCTTCCAGCACTTCCTCGATGTTGGTGGCCTCAGTCACGAACTCATAAATAGTCGCTGGAGGACTTCGAATGGAGCCGTCCAAAAATGCCCCAACGCCTCTCATAAGAGTGCGCACCTTGCGTTCCTCAGAGACCTGCGGAAAGGCTCGGAACCTCAACAGGATAACCTCTTCTACAAAGCTGGTCACGCTTTAGTACGGTGCCTGCAACCTAGCTTTTAAGAGATCTTTGGTTCCTTGAGTTTGGAAACATTTGACAAAAGATCTGCAGAGACACTCCTCGCTTGACTGCTATGACGTGAGAGTCGCTTCGTTGTTGATAAACCAGCTGTGAGCCGTTCCCTCAAAAGAGAAGTAGAAATTATGTGGCACTGGTCTTCCGACCAACTGTTGTATCGAGCCACTCGATCGTACTGTTCGATCCAATCCTCAACATCCTGGTAGGTGTCACGATGGAACGAGGCCATCAAGCGGGGTGCTGTGGGCCAGTACACAACCTGCGGCCCCAAAGCGTCGGCCTGCTGTGACTGCAACGTCGTCACGGCATGCGTTCCTTTGGGAGCTTCGGTGAGTTGTCTCAATTCCGGTGCGTGGCCTTGCAGACTGGGCCGGTGCGAATGCACCGCTGACGATCCGTCGTGTAAGGCTCGTCGGACGGGGCTTAGCATAAGGCTGGGCTTACGGCACCGGGACGGGGTACCTCGCATGAATCTAGAATAACCCCGCACATCTAACACTAGATGTAATGAATGACACTGGGGCCTTGCAATCGGCAAAGCAAAGAAGATTCAATATCTGGAAATTATTGGTGGCGGCCGAGGGAATTTCTGACACTAAGCGGGCCAAAAAATGGCTGTCGTCTTCTTTTGGAAGAAGAAGGTGAACAGTAAAACACCGGAACCTCTGTACACCGGCTCTATGTGTTTTTACACACAAATGTGGTAATTCTTTAGGTAGGCGAATCCAAATCAAACAACCGTAATCAGGAGGTATTCGCCGTCATCCTCACACCTCGTTTGGACAAGTTTGTGAAATATTTCGGAAGCTTGATAAATATTTCCCCAGCTCCTGGCATACGCTTGGCGTACGCTTAGCACTGCAGTTGTCATGCAAGCCACAACCAGCAGTGGCAACGAACCAACTACTCCACGATCGATGATGAAATGAATTCAGGTCACATTGAAGAAAGGCGTGAGCGTACAAATCAAGAAGAGCTACAAGATTTCATCAAGGTTGTCTCCAAAGCTCAAAGAAGACGTCAGCGTAACGCAACATCTTCTGACCTTACTTTCACACCACAGTCGTCTTCAACCATGCTGCCTCGTTTCCAAGTAGGTAAGCCTGCTGTGTAATCCAAGCATTTGCCAAAAAAACCCTTCAAACTGGTGCTAAGACCCCAAGGCGGATCAGCTCTCGGCGACCTTCCCTAGGTTGCGCTCCTCTTGGCGTTGCTGAACGCAACAAACAAAGCTTGCGGTCAGGGAAATCTTCTATTACGGGTGGACGTCACGCAGAACAAAGGTACAGTCAGCAGCCTTTATTCGAAGGCTGCAAGGTTGCTCAGCCAAGTTCAACAACTCACTTTCGCCAAGAAGCAGTACCCAATTCAACAGTATAAACTTGCCCCTGATGACTCTATCAAAGGCGTGATGCGTGGCGCGCCCACAAGACTAACGGAAGTCAAAATACTGAACAGCATTGACGAGACGGTGGATGAAGTATGTACTGTCAGACGCATTGGAACCTCCTTCATAGTTATCACCACATCTGCTGGCCCCAAAGTACCTCATACAATACGGCTGTACGGAACAGAATACCCTTGCTCTATTTAGAAGAAAACATTTCCGGTCTGTGGCGCCTGCCACAGGGTTGGACGTCGAGCGACAACCTGCCCTAATCCAGCGGCTGCTGTGTGCCATGTCTTTGGTTCCACAAATCCACAACCAAGAACACGCCTGCAACCCAACGTGCAGCCTCTGTGGCGGCTCCCATGTATCTGGGTTCATAGGTGCACTAAACGCTACGCTGAGCCCTTCGTTCTCAAACAACGACGACTGCGACAGGCACGAAGTGAATCATTTAGGACAACCGAGGAACTATCACCACATAGAAGTCACCCACAAGACCGTTCATCTACACCTACTGCACCGAAACGCTACCCGTCCAGAAGCAAGTTCCGGGGGCTTCATGCACCACGTCACCTGGGGATCAACTTGATCGGCCGGCAAAAGTGCGCTGGGGTCAGATGTTTTGTCCCACGGCTCACCCCAATCCTTCCCTACCCTGTCTACCAAAGATCCACAAAATCCAACACCCCGAATGAAGTGCAAAAAGGTAACCCGTGTCCTGGAGGAACACACTGCCTCAATTACGTCAATTCAGGCGCATCTTCAGGTCCCCCAAAAGCTCTCGAAGTAATCTCAATAAGAAACGCGATAATCCCACCCCTCTCACGCCACCCCAACCACCCCTAACTCCGCTGGTGCGCTGAAGAATCAGAATCAATGGCCCTTTCCCAAATTCATGAGATGCTCTAACAGCTCACAAGTCAGGTTAATGAAATATTTCACTAAATTCAACTCATCCGCCTACAAAATCAAAGGCCTTCAACAAGATCTCGAATCTATACGGGCTGATCAATGTTCCCTCCGAAATGAAATCAGCATTCACAATTCGAGCGCATCTTCCCCAGACCACACCTAGGACCTCAGCACTTCTCGCACCGAATGTCCAAGCAGAAACGTCTCTCGCTCCCACGAAAGAGCTCAGCCTTACGACCGTAACTCCGATGCAGTCGTCTCCTCCCCCTTCCCGGGTGCCAGCAACATGGCGCCAAGCTAGCTTAACCACCATACTTCCATAAAATTGTAGAGGCATCAAACAGAAAATAGCAGCTCTTCATCAATTCATGTGCACCCTCGACCAAAAACTAGTTAATATAGCCGTTCAAATGGCCAACCCGTGTATAACATTACCGGGGTACATATCTTATGGATCACATGACACCTACCCAATTTTAACGTTTGCCAATAAGGCCGCATCAGCTGTTCATCACACCAGACTGCAGCATGGATGTAATCACACCTTCCTGGAGCTTCTTTCTCCGTCCACCCAAACCAACTACAGCATATTCATACTCAACATGTATTGTCGTCCTAACCAGTAATCACCCGACATTAAAGCAACGATCAATGATGCCATCAAAAGCGCCAAAAATTAAACCTTTTTTTTTAGTTTTGGAGATTTCAACGAAGTTCATACAAAGTGGGGCTACCACTACAAAAGCTAGCGGGACTCCACTCTGGTCAATGTTATCTACGACGTTAATACACTGCTACTACAACAACCGGATACACCAACCCGCACTTGTACAAGCGCCAAGAGGGGTACTACATCGGATCTTTCATTTCTTTTGGGCTCCCTAGACGTCTAATGGTTTATCCCGCATGAAAACCTTGGATGTCATCACGAGCCAATTTTAATTACAGATAAAAACCACTAGTACAATGCTCAGCCTGACCAACTGGGGCACCTTCAGAAAAGTAAATTCTTCCAATTTATTGACCCCAGTCAGCCCCTATAAGCCTGGGTTGATAGTTTACTTCAAACTGTTCACTCAACAAGCAAAACCGTTACTTTCACCTACCACACTCCTGATGTTGACCCTAAACACTTGAGGCTTTGGAGGCATGACGGAGCCTCACCAAGCGCGGGAAGCGACAGCGGCCCTTCTAAATGAACAAGTAACAGAGTACGCCAACCACCTTTAAAAAAATTGCCCACAGAGGTGTGATAGCCACCAAGGTACCGTGACAACCAAACGAACTTGACACCTGTTCCGGCATCTGATCGACCCCCAAACCAATAGGAGCGCTTTTCATCGAGCATTGACCCAAACTTTTCAGCCTATCAATGGCTCTGGTGAAGCACTCATGCGTGCCTTAGAAAATAAACACTTTCACACACCGAAAAATTTCACTCCCCCTCCCTACATAGGCCAGCGAAATCCGGACCTTCATCAGGATTTTATACTTTACGAACTCCGCACATCTTTTCCCGAATGCAACAACAATAGCACCCCAGGCCCGCATCTTGTGACCTATAGTCTTTTAGACAAATTAGATAATTACTCAATGGAACAACTTCTGCAGCATATGAACGCCCATTGGAAATCCGAAAAACTTCGCCCACAATAAAAAACAGAAGAGATCCACTTTATCCCAAAGCCTAACAAGCCTCCACACTTGGACAACCTTCGTCCCATTTTTTTAACATCTTCTGTAGGTGAGTTGGTGGTAATTACTCCGACGTCTGCAACCCTTCCTAGAAGCCAAGAATGGCATCTCAAATGCAACGTGCGGCTTCAGAAAACATGTGTGCACTGAAGACATCTTTCTTTGCATAAAGAAAGAAATTCTCATAACAGCCTCATGAAATTTACCTGCTTCAATTCTTCGATTAGACTTAAAGGAAGCATTCGATAACGTCTCTCATTCTGCCATCCTCTTTCATGTGAACAAAACAGGCTGTGGCTTGCGTACTTCCTCCTAGGTTGCCAATTTTATCTCCCACAGACAGGCGATTCCAAAAGCAGGCGATATGAAACCTGATCCATTCACACTAGGAGAAACAGGGACTCCTCAGGGTTTTGCTCTTTCTCCTTTGCTTTTTAATATTGCTATCCTAGACGTCCCTCGTCAGCCTAAATCATTTCCCCGTGTTCATCCCGCACTGTATGCGGATATTACCACTTGGACTGGTACGCGGTATTTAGGTGAAATTCAAGATACCCTTCAAAAAGCCACTGTCACTGTTACACAACAAGCCTCATCTATTCGCCTTCGGTGTTCCGCGCCGAAACCTGACCTCGTCATTGTACGGAAACGTCCCCCTGCATTCAATAAAGAACGAGTTCAAACTACCCTCGATGGTAAGCTAATACATCCCAGACCTTCATTCAAGATACTTGGTGTTGCAATCCTTGATGTTACACGAAACGATCAGACAGTACTCAAGCTCCTCAAAGTATTCAGTCAAGTTACCCACATGCTTCGCCGCAACTCCCATCGAAATCCCGGCATGAAGAAGGAAGACCTTCTTCACCTTATGCGTTCCTTCCTGCTTTGTCAAGAATAAAGGTACAAAATCAATATTTACTGAGTTTGAAGGACCTACAGACGCCCCGAACCTCACGTACAACCAGAGCTGCCGGGGTAGCACCTTAGCCTCTTCTTCTTCTCAGAACCAACGTTCCGAAAAAGACATACCCACACAGGGAGATTGTCCCAGTAAAGCGGCAGTAACCCCTCCCCTGACGATGCCTCATCCCGATGCATCGTCCCGACTCATGGTCCCGACAGTCGCACGGCAAACACAGCACTTCAAGATTCCGTCGAGGTGGTGTAGTACGGCAATATTATTTCTACGTGGTCGTCGTCGGACTGTGGCGTGGTGCGAGGGGAACGTACCGTGCCCTCAGGAAGATCTTGGTAGTTCAACTCGCTTGTCTGGCGCAGAACCTTGTAGGGTCCAAAGTATCGACGCATAAATTTTTCGGAGTAACACTTCTGACGAACAGAGCTCCGCACCCAGACGAGGTCTCCCTCTCTGTGACACGCATTATACCTCCGGGCATCGTTTAAGTGTTGAAATCGGATGCGCTGGCGAGTCAGTTGACGTGTAGCCTCTGCATGCTGTGCGATTTCTTCGGCGTCTGTGGTAACGACAGAACACCCGTCGGGTAAACGCATGGAGTCCAATATTGTCAGGACGTCTCGACCATGCACCAAGCGAAACGGGGTAAACCGTGTTGTTTCTGCACCGCCGTATTGTAGGCGAAGGTCAGGTATGGTAGTATGGAATCCCAGTTGCGGTGGTCGACG
Organism: Haemaphysalis longicornis; assembly: GCF_048455015.1. Classification (NCBI taxonomy): domain Eukaryota; kingdom Metazoa; phylum Arthropoda; class Arachnida; order Ixodida; family Ixodidae; genus Haemaphysalis; species Haemaphysalis longicornis. Next base: position 65,713,529 of record NW_027526214.1, on the reverse strand, counting down.
CCAACGTATATAGAGAGCATATGGGCAATGGTCTTGTTTAGCCGCTCCGTTAGCCCGTTCGCCTGCGGGTGGTAGGCGGTTGTCTTCCAGCGGATTGTGCAGCTGAGATGTAACACTTCTTTAAGAAGTTCTACTGTGCACGCCGCTCCCCGGTCCGTGATAACTGCTGTCGGGGCACCATGACGAAGGACGATGTTCTCGATAAAGAACTTGGACACTTCTGTGGCGGTGCTTTGGGGAAGGCCTTTTGTTTCACAGTAATGCGTTAAGTAGTCCGTAGCGACGACGATCCATCTGTTGCCAGAGGATGACAAAAGAAAAGACCCCAGAATATCCATACCGATCTGCTAAAAGGGTAATTTCTGAGTGTCAACCCGCGGGAGCAGGCCTGCGGGCTTTTCCAGCGGAGTTTTCCAACTCTGGCAGTCTCGGCAAGTTTGTACGTACCGCTTGACATCAACCGCAAGCTTCGGCCAGTAGCACCGTAGACGTTTGCGGGCTAAGGTAGAGGCGAAACCGAGATGTCCGGAAGACGGTTCATCGTGACAGGCCTGCAGAATTTCTGCCCCTATTTTTCTTGGTTGAACGAGCAAGTATGTTTCTTGAGTGGCATCCAATGTTTTTATGTAGGATTGTATTACGCAGAAAAAAAAGATGTACCGCCGCGTGCGAACGATCTGGGTAGCTAAGAGGTACATCTTTCGAGGTAATCGATGACCGGGCAATGCTCCGGGTCATTTCGTTAGTGTTGAGCAAGGTCAGAAGGAGTGGCGGCTCCAAGAAAGCCCCCATCATCCTTTTCCTCGGTAGAGATTTTATCGATTGGGGCGTGGGAGAGGCAGTCTGTGTAGCAGTGTTTACGGCCGGACGTGTAGACGACACTGACATCGAACTCCTGTAGCCTGAGACTCCAGCGAGCGAGACCTCCAGGAGGGTCTTCCAGGTTGGCCAACCAGCACAGATAGTGATGGTGAGTAGCCACCTTGAAAGGTCGTCCATAGAGATATTGCCAAAATTCAAGCATTTCTTCTTGGTTGTTGAGTAGTTGGCTTCAGCGTGTGACATAGTACGGCTCGCATAAGTGATAACCCTCTGTACACTATCGTTCCACTGTACAAGCAGCGCACCTTACCCGATTTTGCTTGCGTCAGTATGCAGTTCAGGGTCAGCGTCCTCGTCAAAGTGGGCGAGCACAGGTTGACACTGCAACCGAATTTCAGTTCGTCGAACGCTGCACAGTCTTTTGGGCCCCAACTTAACTGCACATCATTCTTTTTTAGGCGAGCTAACGGCCCCACGTTATCAGAAAAGTTCTCCACAAAGTGACGACAGTACGCGGAGAGGCTGAGTAAACGGTGTACGGCGTTTTTGTCGCTTGTTGTTGGGAAAGCGGCAAAAGCAGCCTTCTTTACGGGGTCATGCCGGACGCCTCGCAAGCTGACCAGGTGGCCCAAAAACTTCAGCTTTTTGTACTCAAAGTGGCACTTCTCTGGTTTCAACTACAGTGGGCGGATCGAATGGCCTCAAGAACTGCTCTCAGACGCACTAGGTGCTCTTCGAACGTTCTAGAAAACACTACCGCATAATGCAAATATACAAGGCACGTCTGCCACTTCAGTACAGATAGAACAATGTCCATCATCCTCTTGAACGTGGGGGGAGTGAAGCCCAGACCAAACTGCAGGACCTTAAATTTTTAGAGGCCGTCGGGAGTAACGAAAGTGTTTTTCGCGGTCTCGTTCATCTACTTCAGTTTGCGCATAACCACTGGGAGAGCTGCCCGACTTGGCCGAAGGTCGCTCGAGGATTTCGCCCAAGGCCGAGACGATGCCATGTGGAGGCCAGGATTGGGATGATGCCGCACACTCCACCAAAATGTTACGTGGCGGCAGCACACAGTTGGGACGAACGATTGGATGGGGTGAAGCGATCTATTTACAGAATGTGCACGGCGGCCATGACACAGACCTCGCGCAAGATGCGCGCCAGGAATGTCGCCGTCTTCCTAGTCGATCTTCGGTCAAGGGGCGGTGAGGCATTGCCCACCTTAGTCCCGTAACAATATTACATGTCACCAACATCGCCGGCTACCTAACTCCTAGCAAAGTCACACGGAAGGCATTGATCGCCTCATCCGCGAAGCTATAAAGAAAGCTCTTCATCTTCTTATGTGCACCGCGATAACTGAACTGCTGCAACTAGGTATTCACTACTCGGTCACGGTACTCGTCCACGGGCATCTTTCCAGTCAAAGTCTCCGCCTAACTCAAACATCTTTGGGTGCGCACACTATCCAGCCCCCCACGCTAACCCCTTTCCCTTACCCTCCCTGAGCTGTGGAAGAACCCGACGACGATCGCAGGCTTGGATCGACAGCAACTCTGAGTGTGATGGGCTGAGACAGCAATTTCGTCCCATGGTCTCCTAGACTGAGCAGCCACTCCACATTACAACCAATAAAGCTTTTCCTGCTCCTTCGATTTTTTTCTCTACTGATGATCGTTGAGTAACTAATATTGAAGCAGATGGCCGAGTGGGTTCACTGGGGAAGGTTGCATTAAGGAACTGGAATGTGGCATTAGGGTTAGTACATGGCATATACAAAACAGTCTTTCTTGTTCAAAGGATACTTATCGGCAATCCTGCTGTAGCAAAACTAGGGATCGTTTCACGACTCGGTGTCCAACGCGGCTAGGTTTTGCCGATGTACAGTCAGACACTGAAATTGGTCTGTCTGCTGTGAAAAATGTTCCCGGAGAGAAAGTTGTACCCAAGGAGAATTATTGATGATAGCCATAAACGAGAAAAACCGTATATGTTCAGTCATATTTTGAACGGCCCAGTTTTGAATGGGCTGGTGTAAGGATGATGGCCGATTCAGCTGGTATTTGAGTGGTGGTGTAAAGTGTACAATCAAAACACTCGTACAAGACATTTGTTTATACTAGATACTGCATCGCTAATTCTTGGGTGATATCAGCAAGCCCAAAGATTTTATGAAGAACTGCTCATACAAATATACGTCTGGGGTGGCTTAAAAGAATGTGCGGGGTACGTAACGCGTAATCTTAATTTTTTAAAATTCTCGGGCTTAGAAAGCGCTGCCTAGTTTGAGAAGAGCCGAATACAGTTGAATAATGAAAACTGGTTTCAAAGCGTAGGTTACCATACAAAGTAGAAGCAACGATATGTTAATGTCGATGAAAACAATGTGAAAGGACCACAGTGGCAAACGGTGGCGGCACGCAGAACATCCCGCAAAAATTTTAAAAATCACTGCTGGGAGGGCCCTGGCCGTATAAATATTCTTGAATGTTTTATGTTTTGTTGAAAGCAAGATAGTCAGTCATTGCGTTATAGTGAGTATACAAAACTATTAGTGCCGAAAAGAGTGAGGGCAACTTCATCCCATCTTAATCGTAAGGTGCTTCGCAGTTTAAAGAGCTGTACTTGGGAAGCCTGTGAGATTCTTCATTTTACGCACTAATGATTTCCCACCCCGCAGCCATCCGCACAGCAAACAAGCCCTCCGAGTGCCGGCTGCAGACGGGTCCGCTGTATGCGGAGACAAAGGCAGGAGGCGCAAGGGCAAAACACCAATACACTGCATACAGACTGATCGTAGGCCAGAACGATAACACTGGGAGCGAGGCAAAAAACAACGCTAGAGATCGAGATGATTCGAATCACCGATTGAATACCGGAGCAGCAGGGCGCAGCGAGTGCGAGCGCGCGTGCAGTACTCCGAGCTCGCCCGGACGCGTCCCATTGTGGTGCGTTCCCCCGGTCAGGACCAGCGCGCCAAAATGCCAACACGCTACCGGATCCCCAAGACAAGAGACCGTCCTCTCACCATGCGACAACCCACCAGACCTCGCCAACGGTAGCGCTAGTGTCGCAGGAAGAACTGGTTCTCTGGTAGGGCAGAGGGGAAAAGGGTCAACGCCTCCATCATGGCGACAACGCACCCTCCGGTCGCTGGCGCCCTCCCGTATGGTTCCCGTAGCGTGAGGGAGGCGCGTTGTGCAGCCCGGCCGCGATGGGAAGCTAGCCAGAAAGGGGTTCGCATAAAAGTTGCGACGATCCCCACATCCCTCCCTCATAAATTCCTTGCGTACGCCGGTGATAGCTGACTAGAGGACTAAACGCGACGGAAAGGTCTTTCGTCGATTAAATCGTTAATCACTGCATCGTGTTGCCTACGCCGGCTTCCGCTCGTCCAATGCCACCGCTTGTAGTGTATCAGCAGGCCGGGTCGTCACCCTTTGATGTCTGCAGGCACGTATAACTGGGAAGAATCGCACCAGCCAGCTCAAGCAAGTGTTGCTCCAGTGGCAGTACATCCGGGATGGCCCGGGCCGCAAAGCGATGACAGACTCCCGACTCTCTGGGCCAGGCTGGCGGCGGCATGCCACACCACGACGCTTGCGCAGGCACGGCAGCTAGCCCGGAACGGTAGACAGCAGCATAAATACGCTCCGTCATGTGGTCCAAGCCGGGGTGGCTGAGCTGCACAAAACAACTCCCCGCACCTTCAGTGTACGGCAGAAAAAAAGGTCCCCGGTCGCACCGCCTTTGTTACGCGATGCTAACAACTGCCGAGTTTTCAGCATTGCCGTCGCTCGGTAATGTCAAAGAGGCCCAAATAAATAGTCCAAACCCTACAATGTAAGGGCAGAAAAAACAGGTTGCAGTAGCCCTTTAACCCCATTAATCACGTGGTTAGATGTCGAATATCACAATTGAAATGGAATCGGCAAAACTACGTGCTTGTTAACGTCAACAAAGCACGCCAAAGTGTCCTAACGCTGCAGCGTGCAGGGTAGGGAGAATACCAACTCGATTGCATCAACAACATGACACAATCTGGCGGTTCAGCAGCTAAGTTTCTCAGCACGTGTGATGACGTTGAAGTTTTCGGAGGAGGAATCATATATCAACAAAGCATGACGTCGACAATGTCTTTTATAATATTTTATTAGCAAGCATAAATTCGGTTGCGACGACGGTGTATCTTACGCTTGAAATCCATTTGTTTACTGTAAGCCGCCGGTTATGTTCATAGAAGACTCTAAGGATACAAGAAGCAAACTTCTTTGTGTTTGTTAGGCAAAGTCACGAGTGCTTCAGTCTTTTTATAGCCAGCACAGTAAATATACCTGCATGCATGAGTACTTAAGCTCTGGACCTCAGGGAAATTAGACTTACCAATCTAACGAAGGGTAGGAGAATATTGGAAACAGTAAATCCTTAAGACAGTACAATTTGCTCTAAGAAAACGTTACTGAAGCGATGAATGCTGACCTGTGAAGTTTAATGAGACATTGTAGTAATATGACTCATTGCAGAGCGACTCTGTGATCTCGTTTGACAAGGACATCCTCGTCGCCAGTATTGTGTCAGGACATAAAGAAATGCAGTTTTTTTACCGGGAGGGGGTACGCAATCTCTGGTAGAGGCAAACAGGTGGACAAGCACATCTCGTACAATACCAGTATCTCTTTGGTAAAGTGATTATGCCGTTGATAGCATGAGATTTTCGCTGACGTTTCTGATAACTTATGAACCCCAAAATAATTTCATAAGAGCGTAGTACCTGCACCGCGAACTGAACAGCCTGACAAATAACTGACATGCTTGTTCCTGTAATCAATGGGTGCATCTGTCAACACTGGTTTGGCTTCTACTTATAAAATGTCTGATGGATGGTCAGTTGGGTGCTTGTTTTCACGAGTAATGCCCTCTTATTTCCTTTTCCTACAGGCGCTGGGTTTTTACAGTCAGCGACGATACCACGACGGTGATTGACGTAATTCCAGCCGATCATTGTGAGGGCAATAGATCTCGTAGCGATTTCGTGAAGCAAGGCCGCGGTAGAAACACTCCAGTTGCGCTGAGCCATCTAGACACAGTGAGGAAAATCCCATTCATCTTCAGGGCAGCTTAGTTGCTTATACTGCTCACGTTTTCCACAACACTAAGAAATGTTACTCCGAACGCCACTGTAATGGCAGCATCGGTTATCTTGTGCGAAAAGCTGAATGCCGGACCGCAAGCGCGCGTAGTACATCGGTATCGCAGAATTAGTCATGCTGGGGGAAAGATGTCTGTGTCAAGAAACAAGGTAAGGCGTTTCCACAATGAAAGAATGTTATTTTATTGACTCCAAGTAATATATCGCGAAGATAGTAAAACGGCGCAGTACACATGTGCAACAAACGTATTCAACGCAAGCTTGTCTGTGACTAAATTCTCCTGATAAGATGTGTTAGGAAACTAGTGACGTGGGGAGTACGGTACGTTACAGCGTTGGAGCTCCTCCACTATGTTTTGTTGCTGGGTACATATGTTCATCAATGCGATTTGACCAAAGGGAGGTTACAGCAAGAAGAGAGGCAACTGCTCGCAACGTAGGGAGGCAAAAAAGGTTGCTAATGGGACAGTTGTTACATTGCACTAAGAATAAAAAAAGCACAAAAGATTGGATAAATAGAGGAACCAGAGAATCGAGGCTTTGCTGCAGGAACTTATTAGTCAACTATACAAGGATAAAAAAGAGGAAAAGTTGTCACGTGGAATGCGATTGCCAATATCAAAACGGGGTCAACGTCCTGCTATTAGAACATAATGTGTTCAATATCAGTACGCCATTTACTTTTCGAGAAGTGAAACCGACGACTAACAGTCGTGTTTTGTTTATGTGTGATGTGATATTGGTAAGAAAAATGGCTTTAATACACGCTGGAAACGAGTTAGGAAAGCAAGCTTTAAATTACAATCACAGCAGTTGCCATTGCGACGTCACTTGAATTCATATACGTGGATCTAGCAAGAATCAAACCACAGATTCTGCCAGCCGTCACCTAGAAATCGCGGCGACGGGTCCCGAACGCAGCAGCGTCGCCCACGGCCAGGTTAGAGAGGTGGAGGGCGCCGCTGCAACCCGCGCGTGGGTCGGCAAGAATTAAAAGGAGAAGCGTCTTTCGAAGGCGGAGAAAGCGGAGCCTACCAAACCTGATGTACTAGCTCGGGGCTACACCACCGCGCTATGCAAGCGCAGACACCGTAGCAATCGGCATAAGACCTTAGTGATTCGCAATAGTACAATTTAGGCTAGTTAGTTTGGTAAGTTTGAAAATTGCTAGCAAGCTGAATGAACTTTTATAATCGCTATTTATCAGAACCAGTTGCTCCTTTCTTCTTTTGGAATAAATCTTAAAACACAGCCGAAGAGTTATTTAAAAATTTAGAAAAGGGAGTTGCATTCGTTGCAAGCAGTGCGCAAAACGTAGCGTTTCTATAGCGGGCAGAAGTCTATATGTGATCTCTGCATTTTATTTTCCCGCATTGATCACCAATCCTTAACGTATCTTTGCTGTACGAGCATTTATATCTGTCGGGCCCGAGCTAGCCTGAGGGTTTTGTAGAACAGGTTAAGCAAGCCAGGCGTAGGAAGCACGCCTAAATGCGAAGCTGCACCTAAACAGGGCCAGAACAACCATCGCTAATCAGACGACAAAGGCCGCCATCCCGCCTGCCAGGCAGTGTGAGCAGTCACCTCCGCGCGGGAACGCTGAGTAAATTCGCCGCACCATGTAAGCTGCGCCCAGTGACTAGAACCCTCCATCCCCCCCCCCCCCCCCTCCTGCCACTGCGTCCGCCGCGTTAATAGTTCATTGTCCCGCAAACCTCGAAAGAACCGTTGCCTGGTAAACATAGACAGCATTGCTTTAAAATATTGCGCTCAATGTGTCCTGTAATAAACTGCTGAGTAAACTGAGCCCTCCGACAAAGCACACAGTCTTCCGTCAGCGCCCGTGCTTTGATTACTCTTACTTTTTCCAGTCTTTTAACTGTTTTCAGGTAGGGAGTTCGGACGTAGAAGACGACCATGGGACACTAAAGAGCATAGGCATTAAATGGTAATAAAGCGTGCCCTCTCGAAGTGAGGCACACCTTTTTAGTCTATGGCATGTTTTGTCCTAACCTGCAGAAGAGAATGATAAAGTCCTTGGAGTACGAAGCATATAATTTTCTTCACGAAGTACTACTATCTCAGCCATATTTTGTAAAAAGTACATTTTGACTTGTGAGAAAACCAGTGAAAAAAAAAGATTCGAGCACAGGAGAGACGATACAACACAAAGCTTGCGCGTTGTCACAACCCTGGCGCATTAGGTACACTAATGTAGTTAAGTTATTGATGTTCTTTTTCGTGGTTGCGGGACCTGGTCTTTGCAACGTGAAGTAGAGAGAATATACTTGGCAGATTAGAAGTGCCTCCCAACCAGTTAAACTTGATTTTTTGCTGTACTACCCAAGGACGTCTTCGGTATCTTTCTCACGACGGCATTGAAAAGGGCAGCTTCACGGTGGCAGCTTCTCAGAATTCATGTCGAAAGTTAAGAAGCAAAAGAATGTCACCTCTTTCATGATGCATCGGCGCAGTTGGCGTAGGTATACGCATTCAGGAACCGAGTATCAATGCGGTAAGTGTGACAGAAACAAAACTGGTGGATTAGAACAAAACAAGCTGAATCAGAAACGAAAGGGCAAGAGAGCAGACACTGTTCCACCCATACAAACCGAGCAACTAGGTAAACTTGCGACGATGATAAAGGTAGTGCAAGACACATATTGTAAAAGCTACAGCCGATGGAACTTTGCAGAACATGTTGCTGGTGTCATGCGTCATTATAGGCGATACGAATAAGCAAGTGGCCATTTATGGGATTCGTACTAAGGCGGCGCTCACAAATATTCAATTCTGAAATACTGATCAGAACCAAAACCTTCTCTACTACACAGGTTTCGGCGATTTCTGTGTACTGTCATTGGTGCGATGAGGCATTAGTTATTTGTATAAAGATAAATTGATGTTGGAGTGCACCGCGTTGGCTTATTTGGCAACGTTGGGTTTTTATCTTCTTTGTTAACTATCTTGTGTATGTTCGTAATAATTTGTAAAACTTGTGTGTGATTTCGTCTGTGCAATTTGCCGTTGACTTTGCAGTACGCTAATGAAACACATTGAACGCAAATTTGTGGACATTAGGGGTCCGCAAGTCGAAGCCGAGGCAAATTCATTTGATATCTCCTGCACGTTTTGGAGAACCGACATTTTGTTTGATAATCATTACACTCTGCTCGCGCTACCAGGAGCAATTTACCGGGGCTACATTGATTGTCTGCAAAGAAGAGAGAAGTGGAAGTGCTTTTATTTATCTCTAGTGGAAGTTTAAAGGCTCTACGAAGTTGAGGATACGTAAGAGAAACCGGCAATATTTGAATTCACTGAAATATCAAACAACAAAAGATTGAACCGTGTCGTCGTGAGTTGACAACAGTTATTTATTTTTTGTGGGTTAGTTCTCGTACGGGTCAGATATGCTAAAAAAGTACGGTGCGACCTAACGTAGATATCCGGCGAAAATTCAAGTTGGATTCCTGCATCTGGTTTGGTTCCATTTCGAAACCATGACCTAAATTGTGCCTTTTAAAATATATTTTATTGCCAGGAGGAAATCACTGTCCCTTAGGTAAAAAGAAATATATTATTTAAAACACTCACCACTTGTAAAAGCTAAAAAACGGGGAAAACCAGATATTTTCTCTTCACTGTCTACAAAGGCGGATTCTCTGTCATCACACAATTCGTAAAGGTAAAAAGGGGTTATTGTTTATCAAGAGGGTCCCGCAATGTGTGAGCAACCCCAAGTGGAAAGCCAGTAGCCCTTTCCTGAGTAGCTCAAAATAGCAGCGATGAGCTTTTCATTTCACACAAGCCTTGTTTCAAGCAGTTCGGTAAATACAGCCAAAATTATAAACCACGTAAAACACTGAGAATTGGTAGACCAGCTCACAGTTACACACGGTTAAGAGAATTTAAAAAATTGAGTAAAAATGCAGATTACATTCATTTTTTAGCTTCTTTTTCATATCTCCTAGAAAGACACCAACGCGTAGAACTCTTTACCCGTAGTCATGCAAACGAGGTTTTTTCAATTGGCTTACAGAGGCAATTCTTAAAGCATCATAAAAGCCCAATGCCAATTCGGTGAACTAACACGCATTATCAATGGTTAACCAGTTTTTCTATTTTGGAAAACATTCCTTTGTTTTGATGAGTGCGGCCTGCATATCTTGCATATTTCTACGAATATATACCTGCCAACGCTGCTCCAGAGCGAACAGCACTTGATAGATAAGAAAAACGGTCTCTTTTGTGAATTATGTATTTTAGGGCCGTATAAAAACAAAAGTTTTGCCCTGTTCCTTATCGGTTTTCCGATTCAGCCACCAAGCCAAAAGTAAAAAGATTTCTCCGAGAGGGCACTAATTTTGGGAAAACATTCCACAAGAATATAGTTAACGCACGTCTTAGGAGAGGAATTCTGCACTACCCCAGTTTGTCACGTTTGTGGCAGGTCCGGAGGCTTGTGCTTTTCGATCGCTCCACGGTCACATATTTCAGTGCCCGTGATAATAGATAACAGTGTACTTTGAAGTTGGGTCGGGTAAGTCGTGGAGGTACCTTCGGCCAGGAACCTGGCACAATCCCACATGATGTGCCACAGGTCCGCCGGACCCACTGCACACACACACACTGCACACACCACCAGAATGGTGTTCTGGGTGAAGCATGTGCAGCAATGGCGGGACGGTGAATACCAGGTCTGTGGCCGCCCTCAAAAGACGGCCTCTTCCCGACTGAGTGCCGGGTGGGTTGGCGAAAGTGTCCGGCCGCATTGTTACGCATGCCAACCCGTCACGTCAATGCTTCGTGTATGATCCTGATAGCTTAAACTGCCTTGGTGGTAAGTTTGTTTATGCTCTCTTCGTGTCGCACTCTTTCGTATAGAAGCAGGCCCAGGACTTTGATCTTCAAAAACGCAGGAATGTGTAGCCCCGACACAGTCACAATCTTGATGTGATTGAAATACTGTGGGGAGCTCCTTTCCGTCCCAGTGGTAGCGATGAAAGGAAGAAAAGCTGGGATTTTGAGGGCGGGCACACTAGGCCGGTGCTGTTCTCAATGGCGGATTCTCAATGGCGGTAACCGCCGTTTGCAGCTGTTGCTGGATGCTGGCGTCGCAGCAGCCCTTCCCATAAAGAGTAATGTCCGCGTGCATCGTTTGCGGGATGCTGATCCCCACCCCTGCCCTCGCTACCCCGATCATGACGAGGTCGAATGCAAGCGATAACATGACTAATCCCAGTGTGGTACGCATGGTGCCGAGGGTGCGTTCGGGGAGCTGTGTTTGGTGCGCACCTTCATTGTGCCTTTGCTCAAGAAGTAAGATATATCCCTGCAGCTAGTTATCCCCGTGTTGAGTCTTGATACTTTGGCTAATATGGTTGAGTATATGACTCTGTCGAACACGCTTTGTAAACATACTGGCAGAATTACCTTTCTCTGTTGTGTTGGTTGTCAATGGTTTCTTGTTTGAGTTGTAAACTGGTGTGTTTTGTACTGAGTCTGTGCCACAAGCCAATCACCGTGTCTGGAGAGAGGCCTTCTATCTTTTTATTTTTTATTTAATACATACTGCGGACCCTAAGGGGTCCAAGCAGGAAGGGCACGTCACGCATACCACAAAAGTAATTACATACATCATACGAAAATGAAACTTTGTTTTACATGCCACAATACACTTTGTTATGTATCAACAATGCGTTCCGTTCTATACACCACAATACACTTCGCGATGCGTTGCAACACCACACCTGGTTCTACAACACTACATTACACTTTGACAAGTAGTAACGTACGCCAAACAAAAACAATACTCTTCATTCTACTTATGTTACAATAAATGAGGTTCGCATAACTTGTTCCAGTCCGACACTGTTCGCGGAAAAAAAGAATACATAGAGGCACCGGTTCTCGCAAAAAATGGGGTTAGCAAATGGGGATGATGATGTCGTCTGTCCCTTGTTGATAGAAAAGATAAGTAAGGCGATGAATCGATGGCGAGTTTACCATTAAGTAATAATTGAAGGGAATCCAGCCGTTGTTCCCGTCTGCGGGATTCAAGGGTCTGAATGTCTTTTGCAGACATCAGCGCGGAAGGTGAATCCGACGGTAAGTATTTTGAATATATAAACCGAACACCTTTCCTTTGAACTCGCTCAAGTTTGTTAATATTAGGCTTAGTGTAAGGGTCCCATACAACGCTGGCGTATTCCAGTTTAGGTCGTATAAAAGAATAATAACTAAGAAGCTTTACATTAGCAGGACAGGTACGGAGTGTATGTCTTAAGAAACCAAGTTTCCGAAAGGCAGCTGAACATATGTTGTCTACATGCAAATTCCAAGAAAAAATATTAGTTATAGTTAGACCCAAGTATTTGCACCTTGTAACCTCTCTCAGAGTTGAAGACCCAAGCTGGTACATATTATTTAGTGGAACTTTCCTACGTGTCAAACGCATGCAGACACTCTTTTCTGCATTAGGGGCATTCCCCACTCATTGCACCACTGATGAATATTATCAAGGTTTGAGTTAAGTTCATTTTGATCATCGAGGGAGTTGATAACCCGGAACAAAACACAATCGTCTGCAAATAATCTAATTTGTACAGAAGGGGTTATGACATTTACTATATCATTTATGTATAAAAGAAAAAGCAATGGCCCCAGGACGCTTCCTTGGGGTACACCTGATGTGACCGGAAGAGACTGCGAACGGTGGTCATTATAGCAACAAACTGTTCACGGTTATTTAGATAGTCTGCAATCCAGTTTACAAGAATTTCGGGAAGGCCAATAGCCTTAAGTTTTAAAATCAATTTGTCGTGAGGAACCCTGTCGAATGCCTTACTGAAATCCAAAAATATTATGTCAGTTTGCCTATTGTTATCCAGGTTAAGTGCAAATGAGTGAAATATTGTAACCAGTTGTGTCACTGTCGAATATCCCTTTCTAAAGCCTTGCTGAAAATTGGTCAGGATTGAATGTTGTGTCAAGAAATTTCCAATTTGTGTAGCAATTATGTTTTCTATTTTTTGCAGGAAGGTGAAGTCAAGGATATGGGTCGATAGTTTTGAGGCAACAAACAATCAGCTTTCTTGAATACAGGACTTACGCGTGCGGCTTTCCAGTCACATTGCAGCTTTGATGATAACAATGAAACACGGAAGATTTCATGCAGGAATTTAACGACATGTTCGGCATATCTTCTTAGGAACACATTTGGGAGATTATCTGGTCCAAACGACTTTTTGGGATTAAGATTCAAAAGCATTAAAAAAGCACCAGAATACGACACGAAAGACGCTTCGCATGGGTCGAACACTTTACCGTTTGGAACATAAACACTAGAGCCAGAAAACACACTTTGAAAATAAGCATAAAATGATCAGCAATCTTTTTTTGGTCAGTTACAATCACGCTATAAATTGCCATTTCGGTCAGAGGTTTCTTTCTGTCACCAATGTAGTTCCAGAATTTAGTAGGGTCAGTTTTTACGAAGTTGGGAAGCAGCGTCCTAAAATAGCGATCTCTGGATGATGATGATGATGATCGTTAGAGTTTTTTGGAGCAAGGCCAGCTGGGGCAAAGAGCGCCAAACAAAAGTATCTAAAATAAAATATAGGCTACTAAAGCCAAAATAACAATAAAATCAATTAACGGCAATGGTGATGGCTGGTGTATAGGGCCAGATATGATTATGCGTGATAGGAGATGAGGTTTAAAAACTTGACGTTGGACAAATACTCAAACACACGTTTCACGGAAACAATGGCATCATCACCTAGGAAAAACGATGGATGTAGGGGAATATGTTGTCTGTAGAGTTCTCTCAAGTGTTTGTATCGTGTTGTGTGAAGTGCCTTGCATGTGATTAGTATGTGCACCACGAATAGGGCCTCTCCGCACCTGCCGCACTGGGGTCTAGAAGATCCCGTCAGCAGATACGAGTGCGTCGCATGGGTGTGCCCTATCCGCAGCCTACCCAAGGCGACTTCCGTGTGTCTGTTGTGTGAGTCAGTTGTGTACCGTCCCAAGTGTGGCTTTATTACATGTAGTTTGTTGTCTGTCTGTTCGTCCCAGTGTGTTTGCCATGTTCTGCGCAGGTGTTGTCTTATGTGTGGCTTGAGGTCTGTGTAGGGTACCGTTGTAATGTCCGCAGTGTTCCTGAGTGCAGCCGCGACGGCCCTCTCGTCTGCCAACTCGTTCCCAGAGATCCCTGCGTGTCCTGGGACCCAGCAGAGGACCACCTCATGCTTTTGTGCATACACGGACATGATAGTGCAGAATACAAGATTAACTATGTGGTTTCTGGGGGGCTTGTGCGATGACAGTGCGCGAACAACACTCAAAGAATCTGTATATATGATGGAATTGGGAATGTGATTTTCAAGGATGTGTCGTACAATCAGTAAGATTCCATACGCTTCCGCTGAAAAAATTGATGTGTGCACGCTAATGGTTCTGGCTGCATTGAAATTAGGACCATGAGCAGCGCACGACACCATACTGGAGATTTTAGAAGCGTCACTATAAAATTCTGCACATGTGTATTTAAACTGCAAAGACAGAAAGTGCTGCAGTATTGCAGCTCGTGGTACACGATTTTTGTCAAGTCTCATAAAAGAGAGGTCACACGACACAGGGCGAACTTGCCAAGGCGGTAAACTGTTAGAAAAGGATGACCTGTACACATCTAAAAACGAAGCACTGAGATCCGAGGCTCGCTGTCTCACTCTCAGTGAAAAGGGCAGAGGAACAGATGGGCGATTTGCAAAGAGCAGAGATGTTGATGTATCGTTAAAGACAGGATAAAAAGGGTGATTATTCAGTGATGAAATTTTAAAAGCATATAGCAAGTCCATGTACGTTCGTTGGTTCTCAAGGCTCCACTTATCACACTCGACATACAGACTCTCGACAGGGCTAGTGCGAAAAGCACCCGAGGCGAGACGAAGCCCCAAGTATAGCACTGGGTCAAGCATTCGCAACGGTGTTTTAGTCGCCGACCCATATACCACACTGCCATAGTCTAAACGAGACCCAACCAAAGCAGTATAGAGCCGTAGTAGGAGTTCTTTGTCGGAACCATAAGATTGATGGGAGAGAACCTTAAGTATATTCATTGTTTTCAGACATTTATGTTTAAGTTCCTTGATGTGTGGAATGAATGTGAGTTTCTGGTCAAACACAACACCTAAGAACTTGTGCTCCTTGTTCGCAGGAAGCGACACGCCATTAAGAGTAATGTCTGGGTCCGTATGGACCCCGCGCTTCCTGGAGAACACAACGCTGGAGCTTTTTACAGGATTTATTTTAAAACCATTCTTGTCTGCCCAGCCGGCAAGTTTCTTTACACCAAGCTGGACTTGACGTTCGCAGATTGACATAGTGCATGATTTATAGGATATCTGCACGTCATCTACATACATGGAATAAGAGATTGTAGGTGGCAGTGCCTTACCAAGAGAGTTCATTTTTACTATGAAGAGAGTGCAGCTCAACACGCCACACTGTGGCACGCCATTTTCTTGCACGTAAACGTTTGAGAGTGCACAACCAACTCTTACTCGAAACGTTCTGTCTGACAAGTAACTAACAAGAGTGTTTAACATGTTACCCGATACACCGAATGACTTGAGGTCCCTAAGGATCCCATAACGCCAAGCGGTGTCGTATGCCTTTTCAAGGTCGAAGAAGACAGTTAAACAATACTGCTTATGCGCGAAGGCATCCTTGATGTACGAGTCAAGAGCTACCAGCTGATCGTTCGTCGATCGCCCCACCCTAAAGCCTGCCTGGCAGCTCTCGAGAAGACCGTTGTACTCGAGGAAGTACACGAGCCTGCGATTTACCATCTTCTCGAAGAGCTTGCACAGGCAGCTCGTCAGGGCTATAGGACGGTAGCTTGATGGGGACGACGGGTCCTTTCCCTCCTTCAGGAAAGCTACAACTATAGCCTCCTTCCAAGAGTTTGGAATGTGCCCCGAAAGCCAAATTTTGTTGTATAGGTGTAAGAGTGTTAGAAGAGTGTCTGCGTGCAGGTGTTGTATCATTGTGTATGTGATGTTGTCTGGGCCTGGAGCTGAGGGTTTACACGTGGGTAGAGCAGCCCTCTGCTCATGTAGTGAAAACAGGGAGTTGTAAGAAGTCTGTGATTTGTTGCTGTCGCGTAGGGACTTCTTTTCACAACAGGCTTTATGTTTCAGGAAAGTGTTTGTGTAGTGTGCTGAACTGGACACGTGTTGGAAGTGTTGTGTGAGTGTGTCAGCCTGGTCTTCGAGTGTGTCCCCTGTAGTGCTGACCAGAGGCAGGCTGTGTGTTTGTTGTCCCTTGAGTTTACGTATTCGTGTCCATACTTCCCTTGTGTCTGTGTAGGAGTTTATTGATGTTATGAATGTACGCCAACTCTCTCGTTTTGCCCCACGGCGCACACGTTTTCCTAACGCCTTGGCCCGTTTGAACAAGAGGAGGTTTCCCGACGTGGGGTACCGACGAAGGACACCCCACGCCTTGTTCTGGGCCTCTCGCGCCCGCCTACAGTCCTCATTCCACCACGGCCTCCGCTGGTTGCGCGGGGCACCAGAGGCGTGGGGAATGGACTTTTCGGCGGCGTCGAGGATGTGCGCCGTGAGGAGTTGGGTAGATTCTTCAACGTGTAGGTGTCCTATGGATGTGTGGTGTAGTTTGGATGTCTCTGTAAATGTATTCCAGTTAGCTCGTGCTTCATTGAACCTATTATGGGAAGATGGACTGAATGGGCCTTTACCTATGTATGTTAGTGACGTGGGGAAGTGGTCACTGCCATATGGGTCAGTGCCCACACCCCACTCGAGAAGTGGAAAGAGAACTGCAGAGCCAATAGCCAAGTCAAGATATGAGTATGTGTTGTGTCCTATGTTATGGTATGTAGGCTGTTTATTGTTGAAAAGGCATGCTCCAGAGGATGTAAGAAACCTCTCTATCAGGCGACCCCGGGCATCCGTACGAGAAGAGCCCCAAAGAGAATTGTGAGCATTAATGTCACCTGTTAGAATGTACGGTTCGGGCAGCTGGTCAACCAGCGCCTCAACGTCAGAGCTCGAAAGTGTAACATCAGGAGGAATGTATATGGAGCATACCGTTATCAACCTATTAAATATTATTAAGCGTATTGCTACAGCCTCAAGGATAGTGTTTAAAGTGACAGGGTGGCATGCTAAGGATTTCCGGACGATTATGGCCACACTGCCAGAGGAGTGTGTGCAGCCATCCCTGTCCTTTCTGAAGACCATGTAACTATTCAAGAAATTTGTGTGCTTGGAATTCAAATGTGTTTCCTGAACACACATAACACTTGGCTGATTAGCATGCAGTATTTCGTATACATCGTCAAGATTTTTAAGAAGGCCTCTACAGTTCCATTGAATTATGTTTTCTCTTCCCATTATTTAGTGTGAGAGCTACTGGAGTGTGTGTGTTTATGTGTCGTCTTTCGGGGCTGTGACTCTCGCCTTTTTAGACTTGTCGGGAGGCTTTGGCGTCGGGACGCGTTCCTTGCGCTGCGTTGCAGGCAGGAACGGCCCGACATCCATATCGTCGTCGGATCTCCAAGGGGTGCCCGACGGACCGGGCCCCCCGGACTTGGCCCCCCTCGGGAGCCCTTCGTTTGAACCGCCACCGCCGAGGGTGTCCGGAGCGCCAGAGGTGGCAAGGGCAGTGTGGTGGCGGTGGGAACCGGTGCAGGGCCCGTGGTGTCCATCACCTCGGTACCCTCCAACGCACTGGAGGACGGGGAGACAGAGGCGGGAGCGGCACCGGTCCCGACGGAAGACGTTTGCACCACAACCGCTGCTGCCTCAGCAAGCGGCGTGGTGGCGGGTTGGGCTGCCTGAGGCAACCCAGGGGGGGGGGGGGGGCAGGGGAGGGACCAGGTCAGACTCGCTGAACTGGGTCCCTGTGGAAACCAGACGCCGCTCCGCCCCCCGGCGAGCCGCGTCGGCGTACCTCCCCAGAGGGAAAGAGGCGAACCTCTTTCGCGCCTCTGGGAAGGTGATGTTCTCCGTGACCTTGGTGTTAATTATCTTTTTTTCCAATTGAAATTTTTCGCACTTGCGGGAGTACGCTGCATGCGGACCGCCGCAGTTCACACAAGTGAGGGTTTCGGATGGACAGTTGTCAGTCGGATGATCGTGCGCCGCGCATTTCGCACACGTCGTTCGGCCACGACAAGAGGTTGTACCGTGCCCGAACCGCTGGCACTTAAAACAGCGCCGCGGATTCGGGATGTACGGACGGATGGAGCAACGGATAAAACCTGCATTGATGTGTTGTGGAAGGACTGCGCGGTCGAAAGTCAAGATAATGTGCTTGGTGGGAATCTCCTTGTCGTCTCTGCGGATAGTGATGCGTCTCACGGCAGTGACGCCCTGATCCTTCAAGCCGGCAAGGAGATCCGCATCCGTTTCGTTCAAAAGATTTGTCTCGGATATCACACCCTGGGAGCTGTTGAGGCTCCGATGGGGTGTGACCCTGATGTCTAGATCAGCCAGTCTAGTCTGAGCTAGAAGCTTCATGGACTGCTGCTTGTCATTTATTTCGATGAGGAGTTCACCAGACCTTTGTTTTTTGCACTTATACGATTTTCCTACTATGGCTTCAAGATACTTGGCGATCAAGAAGACTGACTGAGATGCAAGAGGGTGGGTTGGATTGAGGGATTCCATCACAAGAAATCGAGAAAAATGGTCCGGTTCAGGAAAGGTTAACGACGGCAACGGAGGAAAGGATACTTCGGTGCGGCCCCTTTTCAGGGACCGATCACGGTTGGGGGGGGTTTTACACAATACCATAAATCATAGTATAAAAGCAGGGAGACGGGGGTACTTTCTCCTTTGACCTTACCCTGGTAGTCAAAGAGGTCCCGGAGCTCCCTGCCTGGTAGACAGGCAGGGAGCCCATCGGCCGGAGCTTGACCAAGGCTCCGACGGCCACCGTTTACGGCTTCTACCCTTCACCTTTAAACACATCGCCACGGTTGGACACGGCTTATGTTGGGAGCTCGGGGTCCGCGGTGTCGCTGCTCACCGTCACCACGAATACTCAAGGTGCCCCGTGCGGGGGATCTCTGGATGAGCGTATAGCCCGCGCAAGGCTGTCTTTGAGGACTGAGAAGGTACGAGACTGCGCATGCTTCTGTCTTAACCGTTTTATCTTTCTTTTTAGGTGAATTATATCTCGCGTTATCCAAGGAGTTGTTTTGTGCACTTTTTTATGTTTATTCGGTATAAAACGATTGATACAGTGATGACACATTTCTTTAAATTGATTCCACATTGTCTCGACATCGCCCACCTCAAAGACAACAAAACAGGACTTCATGTATCCTATTACAGATACGTCATCGGCTCGCGAGTAATCCTAAAGGTACGCACTGAAGATTTTTTAGTAGCTGGAAAATTGTTAAGAGGAAGAGAAACAGTAACCAATTTATGATCTGACAGGCCCTCTTCTACTGAAACCGTGTGCAGCTCGAGTTCACGGCTTATGAATACTAAATCGAAAATCGAACTATATGATCCATGCACACGAGTTGGCTCCCTCACAACTTGCATCAAGTTGTGGGTTAGCGTGATGTAAACACAATCTCAGTCTCTTTTTGTACAGTGGTCCTGTCGTATAACGCTCCCTGTCAACAGAAGGTAGGTTAAAATCACCTGCTAACAAAATTTTGTTATTGCAAAATTGAGACATATGTTCAGCTATTTTTTTCATGGATTCAAACGTAGCCTCTGGGGGTCTGTAAAGTGCGTACAAGATAAAAGTGTGGCTCCAACAAGACAGTCTAATGCATACACATTCCAAGTCGTCAATGTAACCAATTAATGAGGCCTGCAATGTTTCTTTCACAAAGATGGCTACTCCACCTCCTCTTGTAGTTCTGTCTTTCCTAAACACCTTATACGAGGGTGGAAATTCATCATCATCAGCTATTTCGGGGAGCAACCATGTCTCAGACACAACTGTTACATGTGGATCGTATTGAAGTAAAGCAATTTCCATTAGTTCAGTCTTGTTACTGACGCTTCGGGCATTTAAGTTAACCAAGCGAAGGCATTTTTGTTTAACGCCCTGTTGACCGGTAACAAAAAGCTTACTTTTCGTTGAATTTTTTTTGGAAGAAAGTGCGAGTTGTTTTCTTACGTTTGATTCAGTGATTGGGCATACCGTCTGGTGATCGGGAGGGTTTTGCTTCCGTCGTTTTTTTTTACCGGAATTCTTTCGCCTTTATCACTGTCCCAGACATACGCTTGGTTATGGATATACAGCTTGTCAAAGGCCAAGTTTACTTTCTCATTGTTATCTCGGTTAGCTTTCGCACTCGCCCAAAGCTTTCTTCTAACATCTCGTCTCCATTCTATGCCAAGTTTACTTTCTCATTGTTATCTCGGTTAGCTGTCGCACTTGCCCAAAGCTTTCTTCTAACATCTCGTCTCCATTCTAATATCTCCAGGTATTCCCGCAATCGGTTGCATATTACGTGCTTCAGCGCATTGCCCAGGTAGGACGTGAGTGAGACTGGACTGAGCCGAGGGCTTGTGGTTTCCGCGTTTTCGGTACAAGAATCTTTCTTGCCATTTTCCACTGTCTGGGGAGGTAGCCAGAACGCCAACATTTGTATAACCGGTTATGGCTTCCATCGATGCATCGTCGTAGTTGCGTAGCATCCTGTTAGTAACAAGATCAGCGCCGGCTGCCGAGAGGGTGTTGAGCTGGTGCAGCGCTACCCGTACCTCTGACATAGTAATATCTTCATCAAAATCAAGCCACGTTGGGTGTCCCCCGTATAGCAGGTATGTTTCTGTTGACGTAAACGGCATATACCTGGCCTCCAAGCCGTCGATAACAGCGTCTTTAATTTGCAGATTGTGTGGTGGTGTGCATAATACGTGACAGGCCCATGGTGTGATGTAGTCTTTGTTTCGTCTAGAAGGTGCCCAAAATGCGTTGCAGTTGTCAGAGAGATGCAGTTTCCCGTGAGCTCGGTTGCTCATTTCCCTCCACTGCATTCGGCGCAGGACTCTGAAATGGTGTTCAATGGCCCTGTTTAGGTCGGCCACCTTGTTTCTCCATTTGCAATTCAGCCGTTGCCGCTTCCAACGATCCGGTATCGAACGTTTTGCTTCAATCAAATGGGCCCGAAGGGTGCTTATGGCAATGACTTCTTCGCTGTTTCGACGGTCTTTGTGGCCACCTGCACTGCATCGCGAAGCTCTGCCGTCTTGATGTCGATGTTTGTAATGCCTTGTGCTGTGATGGGGCGTCCAGTACAAAAACCTTCCCAGTCCGTCCAGTTCTGTGTAATGGTGTTGCCCGGAATTGGTTGGGCATCGTAATTTCCAAAATTTGGAAGTAGCATCTCAAGTCGATGGCGGTGTTGGTGCATATTACGTTACCCATGGAGTCGTTTTAAATGTACAGCATTTCTTAGCCTCACTCTTCCCGCGTCGGACGGCGTCCACAGCTCGGCGTCCGCAGCAGGTGCGCCTCTCCTCTTTCCCTCCTCTCTCTCTACAGCAGCTGGCGCGCGCATGCGTCGTAGTCAGCCAATTCGCTCCGTCCTGGTCTCGGCGTAACAGGTGCGTGATAGCAGCGCGGTGGGGCGTGGAAGGGCGCGCACTGCTTGCGCATGCGAGCTCTCCCCCCCGTACTGCTCTCCCTCTACTGCACGCGCTGCAAATATAAAGCGGCTAGCGGTCGCTCGTGCTTTAGTCACTGCGTTGCTGCCTCCTTCCTTGGTTGACGCTCGCTCCCACGTTTACTCGTGTCTGCTACTCCAGCATCACTGAAGAAGCGATGGAAGCAACACTGCCTTCAACCAGTACTGAGGCCCCAATGCTCTGCATTTAATCGTGTTCCCCTCGCGGGAAGGCGCGGGAATTTTTTTATAAACGTAAGGTCTGGTATGGTGACTCTTGCTACTGAGGAGTTGCGGATGCGGATAGGCTAAGCAGTGTCCGTGATCAGGGCAGAGTTGTGGTCCTGGTTATCCTTTAAAGCAACACGTCTCTTGGCAGAGTCTTTCACTTAACGCCCTGTTTGCTGTCCGGAGTTAGGTATCCTATGATTAAAAATAAGTTGTATATTGCTGTGATCTGGTTGTTGTACACTACACGCCTAAATTTCTGCCTTTGGTGCTTCGGATTTCTCTAAACATTGACGATAAACAGGTTGTCTTTCTGCTTTGCTTGTGATGATTTTGGTGAATGTTTATCCCGTCCTGCAGCGGCCGTATTTGAATTGGTGCTCGATGAACGTGAGCCTTTTGCGTAATAATCTGCAGACGCGGCGCTACTCCGCTCGACTATCGTGAGGACGATACCCAAGTAGGGTAGTGGTCGCTATCGCCGTTTTGTGCAGCAGGATAATGTCACCTTTCGTCGGTACTCCGGCGATTTGTTGCTACCTTACATTTATGCTGTGGTTGTAGCAGTGGCAGTCCTACTGCAACACCGTAAGTCCAAGAAGCGATCCTATTGTGGCTTTGGGCTGGGACATGGTTGAAGTGGGGTCATCGCTGGTGTCTCTTTTTAGAAGTATATGCTGTTGGCGAATTGCACCAAAAAGTTTGGGCTGCGGATTATGAACTTGGGGGTCAGTTCAAAGGGGTCGAATTGCTCCTGTACTGTGCGGAAGGACGTGGTGATCATCGCCTTCACCCACGCGAGTCATTGGTCGGTGACGGGGGTGTAGCCCAATACAACCCTGTCCCGTTTGAACCCGTCCCACTTAAACCCATTGCCAAAACGCCCTTCCCGTTTGACCGCGATCCATTTCAACCCGTCCCCAAAACACCTTTTTTGTTTTAACCCGCTCCCAAAACGCCCGCCTCAAATATTTCAGATAGCTTTCTAATCTCGCAGTGCGCTTTTAGCCTGCAAAACTGCGCTGGGTAAGGTAGTTTAGGTATTCAGTAAGTGCTACAACAGATTTTACTCAATTCTTGCCTAATTATTTAGCGACGGGGCAAATTCTATTTCACCTTGACTCTAACTCTACACAGTAGATAGCGCCACCGACGCGGTTTCTACTGGCGATGGCTACAGTATTATCAAAACAACTACAGTTATTCTGAACTGCAGGAACAAAATTATGTGTGATCTTCTTTGAAACTACTTCATCAGATGTCGCTACTTGTGCCGCGGTCGCCGGAATACGCAAAGCGCGAGCAGTGTTCTAACCGGTAACACAGTAAATGGGGGTGCAAACACGGTAACGATATGCTAAAACTCTGTATTATGGACGGATAACTACCTAATTGTTTACTTTTGCTTTTCCATGTACTGCGTGCCCGCCTATGTATTATGCGTAAAAGGCACACGCAAGAGAATACAGCTTGAAGTGTTTTAAACGCCGGGATGAAAAATTTGTGCGAACCATTTCCTCCAAGCAAAAATTTCAGCTTTAGACGTCAATGGCCATTGTTTTACAGATATGTGCATATAAAGTGACCCTTGTCCACACATTAAAATTGACCGTGCCACTGGCTTGGTCCATAATAGTTCCCGCGTTCATAAAATACGTTTTTCTGTAGTTTGTTAGATTTGGTAATTATATTCCTTGAGGTCTTTTTCCTGCGTAGAAATAAAACGTTAGCCCTTTAGTACCCCTAATAAATATTAGTTGCACTTCTTAAAACACCATACTTCATTTTCGGCAACAGGTCCGGATGTTACAAACTGGCACTGCGACCGTGGAAAAGTTTTATTTTGTTAATTCTCGTCCTTTCTTTTTTGTATGTACTGCATATAGGTGCATGTGGATTCGTAAATTCAACAGTAGGGGCTGGAACTATCACCGATGGCTAGGAGTACGCATGCAAGCAACACGTTCTAGACCGTTCGACCAACGCAGAAACAGGCGGAAGGGTGTGGTTTCAGCTGAACGAATTCGCCAACGCTGTACAGTGTCGGACGTAACGCAGCAACCTAGGGGTGGTTGTTAATTGGCGTCGCGTATCGTAAAATGGAAT
Source organism: Haemaphysalis longicornis (assembly GCF_048455015.1). NCBI lineage: Eukaryota > Metazoa > Arthropoda > Arachnida > Ixodida > Ixodidae > Haemaphysalis > Haemaphysalis longicornis. The sequence goes on along the minus strand of NW_027526214.1, from coordinate 65,689,545 downwards.
AATGCGAAAATTGGCAGGGTATAGTTCATCGGGACACTTCCGCTACGTCAGCCGTAATATTTTTTTACGAGGTTAAAATATCGTAGGGCGTAAGCAAAATTTCAAGTATTGCACGCCTCGGTCCGGGTCACTCGAATCGAAGCGGGGTTTGTTATTCCGGGAAGGGGCTAAATGGGAAAATACGAAAGGGGAAGGGCGTTTTGTACCGGGTTGAAGCGGCACAGAACAAACGAGAAGGTTGAAAAGGGAGCGGGTTTAAATGGGAACAGGCGAATTGGGAAGGGTGAAAGGCGAAGGTCGTTTCGCGCCGGGTTGAAACGGGTGGGAACAATCGGGAGGGGATGAAATGGGAATGGGTTGAAACGGGACCCTCCCGGTGGCGGCAGCAGTACTGGCGTCAGTGTTGGCGAGCGCCTAATGTTGCCTTTGAGCTGTTTCCATTTGGGTCATTTCCATGTGGTTTCGCAATGAGGTGCGTGCTCGTTCCTTGGGGATTGAGTCAGCGGTCTTCTTACACTGGGAATATCCTTTTGGGTTGTGCTTATTCATTGTGTGCCTTGATGTGATGGAGTTTCGGTGTTTTCTCGGGGATAACGGCAGGTTTAAATTCCCCGTGTGACCGAGAAGGGCGAGTGGTATTACGCACTTCATGGCTGTCAACATTACCAAGCAAAAACGAAACAAACACATTTCCGACAAAAATAAAATTTAATACTGACCGTAGCAGGGTGATTATTTAGGACTAGAAGAAAATACATATATTGCGTGTTTATTACTGCAAAGCACTATATGTACAACACCCTGTTTTCATTCCGATGTCATAGATTTACTCGGCGCCATTCCGGAGCTCCTCCTCCCGACCATTGGCACCTCTTTCATAACTATGTTCCTTCTCGCCTGTACCGATGCCCCCTTAGAAAGTTGCGCAGGCGGCAGCTAGTGGCGGTATGCGGCTATCAGACGATCGTATCATATGTCACTACTAAGCACGCGTAGATGACCGGTTCCCTGTTAAGCGTGCGCAGTTTTGTAGTGAAAAATTGTGGAAGGGAGGAAGAGAGGTGTGCACGCGCAGCTATAGGTTTCATGCCCGTACTGATGAATGGTATGTCTGTGGTGCTGGTACGAGATTTAAACGCGGACGTTAAACGGCCCAATGGGACCCGTCTGAAGTCCTAAGTGGTAGAGCGGATTGGGTTTGTGTTAGGCTAAGTTCAGATTACCGACGCAAAACCGACGCAAAACCATTTCGTCATCTATGCACGCAAAAAAAATGCCACGTCATGCAGTTCGGTTAGCTGAAACGTGAAATAAAGTCATTCTTTAATTCATTGCGACCGTTGGGGCAACAGTCTGAACCCGGCCTTACACAAACATTAAGAAGCTAACCACGCGGGAGGGACACAAGCAGTTCCATCTGTATCTGCAAGTACAAAGCTTCGATCCGTCAGATAGTATTCAGCTAATGGGCTAGGAAAAATGCTCTACCGCCAATTACGACAAACGTGTTTTGTTTCATGCGCTCCGTGGACTGTGTCCAGCTTTGCAGGTCATCCTTCTTCACAGAGTATGAAGGCACTAATCTTTTTTAAAGATGGGAAAAAACCTCACTATAGCGTTGAAAACTGTTTAGATGAGGTCCAACAGTACTTGAAAGCAGTGACATTATCAATTTTGCTGAGGAGGAACCGAACGCATGAATCTTACCCACTAAAGTCATTTCTGTGGCTAAAGTACCCGTAAAGGTGCTAAACATTTCGACGCCGTTGCTGCTACCGCGACGTTCAAATATTATCTGATATGCACAACGTTGTCGCTCATATAGACCTACTTAAAAATGGTTCACTGAACCTCGGAAACGTTTTGAACCAAAAAAGACAAAATTTCATACTAGACAAAATCATCGATATGAACAACAACGATGGCAATATTCACGAGTCGTTGGGAAGAAAAAATAATTTTTAATACCAAAGAATATGAAAAGTGAATGAGCACCTTAGCTCAAAGACGAGGACAGTGGCAGGCGAGGCAGGCACCATTTCAGAACTCAATTTATATCGAAAAGAACACGTGTACATATGACAGGCATACACTGAAGAACAGAGAGGAAGACGAAAAACATGGAACACGGGGATCCGGCAGAGCACGAACATCCGCAAAAAGTTTTGAGAAATGCACTTTCGTTATCCTAGATACACAGCGACGGTCCTCGGAAAACGCCTTGGCAATATCGCGTGGTGTCACATGTCAATTCTCTCGTATATTTTTTGTGTGCAGGTTGGCTTTGCAATCACAATCGCAATGCTCAGAAGATTGCGGCAAGTGTGAATGAGTTCCGTTTTTACCAATAGGACATGTTCTTTTAGGCTGCCATTGAAGCGTCGGCCGGTTCGGCTGACATATACTTTACAGAGAGCAATTTAAAGGAATCTCATATATACTCCGATCGCGCACCTAATGAAAGGCTTGACGTGCTTCTTTTCACATTTTCGCAATTCAATGCTGGTAGGACTTGTGAGTGCAGCGCAGTAATGTTTAAAAGCCGTCAAAACTCAACCGGAGTCCTCCGCTCGTATGGCAAGCCGTGATCAGGAGCGCTTTGTGAAGCAGCTTTCCTTTTCCTTCACAAGCATTCCGCCATGGAGGGAAGGATTGACCGCGGAAAGCCAGCAGCCCAAATCCTGGCATTTTATAGCCAAAACTGCTTCCAATAGCATGCTCACAAGATGTGTAGAGGGAAGACGTAACGCAAAACGCAGCTGTATATGCAAAACCGCTATTGGTGATGAGGATCTCTACGGCACCGTGTCGTAAGACAACGATCTGACTAAAGAAAGCAGCTACTTCCGATGTGGTTGCCAATAGCCGGGCTTTCGTTTTAGCTTATCTGCTAATATAATCCGCTGCCACCACGCTCTAGCTGCTACGTCCATTTTTTAGAAAAAAATGAGTGACAAAATCTATTCCTTCTCGCTGGAACATTGGCATCGGTGGTACTATAGGTTCAAGAAGTCCATAGAGCGTGTCAGAGGCATTTATTTGACAATACTGCAGGCCAAAAGTTTTCCCAAGCAGGAATGTGTACAAGGCTAAATGCACGACACTTCACATGAAGAGTATACATTGACAAGTATGAAAATGTTTATCCCCAAAATTTAAAAAGACAAATGTTTTTCTACCTCTGTAATGAAATCAGAACAAAGAAATAATTGTGCACGGAGTGAATTCCCATATTCAATTGTTTGAGGGAACAAACTGTACTTTTAGATATCTGTTTTTGCGAAGATGGGAGCCAATGCATTTTGGTGATTGTGACGAGTCCTGCTTGTTTCAAGAGGTTTTACATAATCGGGTAGGGTTATTTTAATTTTCTTGTGAGAGAGTTATGCAAGAATGCAATGCGACTGATCTTTCGGCGAGTTTTCAAGGTCTGAAATTGATTTTGATGCACTGACCGGAATAAAGACTCCTTCCCTTTCGACTTTTTGAATATAAATCGCACAGCCTCATGGTTGACTCTTTCTAGTTCAATTTTATCTTCTTTCGTCTGTGCGTCCATATTACCGCTACATATTCTAATTTACTCTTTACAAAAGTGTTATAATCTAAAATGTTAGTACTGGCCGGGGCGAGTCTCAGTTTTTGTCTCAGAAAATATAGCTTACGCATTGCGGACGCACAGGTTTTCGTGATATGGGCAGACCATTTTAAATCGCTTGTTTATTTATTTATTTTATTTATACAATACTGCAGGCCACAAATGGGCCCAAGCAGGAGTGGGGGTGTTACAGTGCCGTTTGACCAATTATACAATATTTAGCGAGGCAAAAACAATAAACAGGACAGTACAAAATTATTTTGAAAAAACACTGTGAATTAATAATACAAAATTTACAAGTCAAACATTTCATCAATAGATTTCAGCACATTATGGGATGAAAGAATTTCATGCGGGAGGTTATTCCAGTCGGCTATAGTGCGAGGAAAAAAAGAATACTTAAAATTGCTAGTGCGCGCTGTGATAGGCGTGAACTTTGCGGAATGGTAATTCCTGGTTGGACGCGAAGATAACGGAGTCAGGAAAGCCGATGTTTCGAGTCTGATATTCCCGTGTGATAATTGGAAAAGAAATTTTAGCCTAGTCATTTTGCGTCGAGATTCCAAAGTTGGGATTTTATTTATTTTCATTAGTTCTGTTGGGGAGTCATGGCGGCGGTATCGGTTGTAAATGAAGCGGACGGCTAATCTTTGAATTTTTTCGAGATTGTCAATGTCTTTTTTTAGTATGTGGATCCCAGACTACGCATGCGTATTCAAGGCATGGTCGTACTATTGTGTTATACGCAAGAAGCTTTATGTTCGCCGGCGAGTTTTTCAGTTTATGTCTTAGTAAGCCGAGATTTCGTCGTGCTGAGGCGCATACTTTAAGAATGTGGGAGGACCATGTTAGATTACTAGTAATTGTAACGCCAAGATATTTAAAGCTATCAGTTCGCGAGATAGGAAGACCATTGATTGTGTACTCATGCTCATGTGGTTGCTTTTTGTTAGTAATACGCATAAATACGGTTTTCTCAGTATTTAGTTTCATGTCCCAAAGGTCGCACCAATTATTTATTGCGTCAAGGCTATCGTTTAGAATTTGCTGATCATTAGAAGAATTAATTGTGCTGGATAACAAACAGTCATCTGCAAATAATCGTATTTCAACGCCTTCTTTAACACATGACGCTACATCGTTAATATAAATCAGGAAAAGTAACGGTCCCAGAACACTTCCCTGGGGTACGCCGGAATTAACAGGAAGGAAGTCTGAATGACAACCATTTATATCTACATATTGAACGCGGGAATGCAGGTAAGATTTTGTCCAGTTTACGATGGTAGATGGAAGACCCAGTAAATTAGGCTTGGAAAGTAACTTTGAATGGGAAATTCTGTCGAAAGCTTTGCTGAAGTCTATGAAAACTACGTCGGTTTGGCCTGATTTGTCAATTACAGCAGAGAAGGAATGCATAGAAGTAATAAGCTGAGTAGTGGTAGAAAGGCCCTTACGGAACCCATGCTGAAATGGTGACAGAATATTACGCTCATCTAAAAAGTTTAAAATGTAGTTCGAAATAATGTGCTCCATGATTTTACAACAAGACACTGTTAGTGATATGGGCCTATAGTTTGTTACGATGGCATTATCTCCTTTTTTTAACACTGGGACCACCCGGGCGATGAGCCAATCTTTCGGGACAATGCCTTGCGTTAAGGACGAGCGAAAAATTACAACCAGGAAACGTGCGAGTGACTCGGCGTAGCGACGAAGAAATACATTAGGAATGTTGTCTGGGCCACATGACGATTTAGATTTGATATTAAGGAGCATGGAAAATACGCCTTCAAATGTTATGAATTCTGGATCAACCTTAATACAGTTATCATTTGAATTGGCACACACGGACGGGTCAGAAAACACTGAGTGGAAATAGCGGTTCAATTCAATCGCGATTTGCTTAGAATCTCGAATATTCTCATCTCCGAGCTTAACACATTCGACTGATTTTTGTTTGTTAGGCTGAAGCTTGCGCCAGAATTTTGCCGGATCACTTTTTAGGAACTGTGGCATGGTCACCGAGAAGTAATGGAGTTTAGCTGCGCGTATATTATTAGCAAGTGAATCTTTTAACTTCTGAAGCAGCGGCCCTTTCGGCTGCCGCCTTTTCGTTTTCTTAACCTTACGTGTTAAGTGAATAATTTCTCTGGTTATCCAAGGGTTTCTGCGGTTTGACGTTTTAGCTTTGTTTGGAATGAAGTTTTCGAGGCAAAACTCACACAGCGACCGGAACTTTTTCCACAGATAATTAGCATCATTGCCTGAAAAACCGTCGAAAGACAAATCAAGATAGTCGAGAATAGATTCATCATTGTGAATGTGACGTCAAGGTGTTTGTATTTTTTGACCTCGGAAATAACACTATCTTGTATTTTATAAAAATATGACCTCGCTAACTTTTTTATCGTTATACACATCAATACAGTTTTTTTCCCTATCCTAATAAAAGCCCCATTTTTCACACCACCAGTCAATAGCAGAAACAGCACCTTGTAGTGAACTGTAATCATCTGGAGATAAAACCTTTTTTAAAAACAACACAATTATCCGCGAACAACCACAATGAAAGGTCAGCCGGAATAACAGAAGCCAAATCCTTCACGCAAATTAAAAATAACAGCGCTTCAAGTACGCTTCTTTGCGAAACTTAAGAAGAAACACCTTACACATTTGAAATACGATTACTAACATCAACGTACTGTTTTCTATTAATATGAAAAACTTGCACCCACCGTAAAAGAGAGAAAGAAAGTCCAATAGATTGCAGTTTGCGAAGCAGTTTTCCGTGAGGTACCTTGTGAAAAGCCTTGTCAAAAAGCCATATTTCGCCTCTGGAATTCTCGGCATGTTGTGCGGTGGGAAGTGAGGCCGGTGAGGTTTTTCCCTTAGTCGCACTAGGGTACGGCTGTACTAAAGGTGTTCAAAAGTCAGATCCTCGTGACAATCTTAACAATACCCTTGCGGAGGTTGTCCAGCACCATCAGGAGCCACGAGCGGAGGCCAGCCACAAAGTTCTCCCTGTAGAGGACGTTGTTGCGAAGAGTGAGCGCGTGCACACCACGTTTGAAAGCTGTAGATAAAACATTTGATTGGGCGTCCAAGTAAGCGATCGCCTGCCCGAGCTCAGGGTCACTCCGTTTACGTACCACCATGACCACAATGCTGACTGCTCCGAAGTAGGCAACGTCATCATCGTCGGAAACCACTTCTCCACATTTCTAGCCAGCCCGAAAGAGACAGGCAGCATAACTGTCGCTGCAAGAGACCTGTACGCCATAGTGATCTCGAATTCTTCTATGCTTCAAGCGGGCGACACAAGTAGCTAGGCAATTTGGTTTGCGACGCGTTGCGTCAAAATATTTTGCACGATGGATGGGAGCGGAAGCGACCGGGGCTCCATACCAACGGGCAGCCAAACCGCTTCTCGGGGTGAAGACGCTTGCGGTGACGCGTCTCTTTCCGCTCATCTGTTCGACCCCTATGGCTCGACTCTTCTCGGTGGCTAAACGGATCCTTGAGGTTGGCCAGCCAACATAGGGAGCATTGGCCAGTGACCACGGGGATCGGGAGTCCACATAGATAGTGGGGGAATTTTTTGACATCCCAAATAAGGACGAGGCACTGTTTTTAAGTAGTGGAGAAATTGCTGTCCTCTTTCCACAGCACGCGGCTCTCATACAGAATGACTCTACCAGTACCATCCTTTCTTTAAATGAATGATCCTTGTTGCTAGTATCTGCGTAAATTTTTGTCGTCGCATCCTGGTCGAAGTGCTCCGAAACCCATGTTGACGGTAGGGCCTTCTTGAATTCTTCAAGATACTGTGATTGCTCATGCCTCCATGCAGACGAAACAACTTGCTTCGTGAGGAGGATTAGTAGGGCCGCAAGGTGGCAAAAGGCCTGAATGAAATGGCGGTAGTAGGTGGAAATGCCCAGGAAACTTGTCACCGCCTTCTTCACTGATGGTATCAGGAAAGTGTTCACTGCAGCAGTCTTCCCTAGGTAACCGGTACTACGTTGCTGTCGACACGGCCAAGACATTTTTGCTGGTCCGATGTGAACCAATATTTCTTCACATTTAGGGTTAAGTCAGTGTTTTCAGATATTCAAGCATGGCTCTAAGACGCCGTATGGGTTCCTTGAAAGTGGAAGCAAAAATATTGATGTCGTCATTGTAATCAAGAAAGGTCTGTCATTTACGGCATGCAAGAACAGTGTCTATGACGTGTTGAAATGTTGAGCGCGTTGTATGTATCCCAACCGGCATTACTTTGAATACGTACAGGCCGTGTAGTGTAATAAATGCAATTTTCTCCCTTTCCCACTCATCCACCTCGATTTGCCAATACCAACTGTTTAATTCAATAGGCGAAAAAAACTGAACATGGCGAAGTCGGTCAAGCATGTAATCAATGCGTTGAAGTATAGGCCCTCTTGTTCACTTCGTTCAATCGCTTGTAATCCATGCAAAACCCCAATGTTCCGTCTTTGTTTTTTACAAGCAAAATCAGCACGGCCCGTGGGTTGGTCGGCTTTTGAATAACATCGTCCTCGAACATGTGTCGGACATATTGGATAAATTACCACTTTTCAGGAAACGCGCTAGGGCGGTTGACGACTGGATGTGTTGTGTCGTGATAAAATTTTTCCTGACGACAGTTTTCCTGCCGGCACCGGTCTCTGCAGCGAAACAGTCCCGAATATCGTCGAGTATTTGAGATATCCCATGCCACTTTGAGGGCGAAAGCTTCGTTTGACGTTTAATTCGATGGGCACAGTCTCGTATGGTTTCCGGGCTGCTGATTGTGTTGTAAGTTTGGATAACAATGGATCCTAATAGATTCGGCAATTCCTTCTAAGTAACCTGCGGTCATTGCTCTATTATATGCGACTGCCCGCCCCGGAAGTTCATGACAGGAAGATCCGCATGCCCCTCATGAGGGTGTGCTATTATAAACCGCCGTTCCTAGGAGACGTTGGATATGGCCATCGATAACAGCCTCACCGCTAGCTGTCCTTTCTTTCATTTAAGATAAGAAGACGCTGGAGCGCGGGGGCAGCTCTAGGTAACCGGCTGCGATACTTACCGGTGCTGCCGTCAACGAATGGAATACTTGTATAGGTGCGCAATATCGAAGCGTAAATGTTTTCTTTTCTAGGCCAATGGTGAATCCTTATTCATTCAAAAAGTATATTCCATGGCTAACATCCGTGGAGCAGTCCTTCAGTACGAAGAACGTCACTGGGATATTTCACCATTCATTTCGACGCGGGTGGGGCAACGTCCTATTGACACCAAAGTGTGACCTCCAGCAGTGTCCTCAAGCTTCGAGGTAAAGTTCTACTCAAAGCGAAATAGTCTGCCCCTGTGTCTACGAGCTCCGTCACGTCTCCGCTGACGATAATGATGCCAAGGTTTGACACGACCGCGCATTTTGGGCGTTATGTTTTCAGAACTTCGACGTTTAACTTTCATGGCAGGATCGTCAGAGAAGTGAGGAGGAACTATGAGAAAACAGCGACCGAGATCATCGAACTGTAATGGTAGCAGCGAGGACAGGCGCGAAGATACCCTTCGCACGGCTGGCGACTGCGAGAATTGAAGCAGCTTGTGGAGATCTCCCAGAGTTCCTATGCTGTATGGTTGTATGGTTCGAGAAGTGAGCCGACTCAGAAGTTGTAAGCGTCGGGGCAGCTGTCATTCGGTGACAGTGATCGCTCCAGGCTCTCTAAGCTGTCTCGGTGTTCGTTGCTTCCATCACAAATCAATCGATTGTTGTTGGTGGATAGCGAGCAAGATCACCAAAGTTGTCACTTCTCACGCCGCTCATCAATGTCGGTAACTTCCTTCCTTCAAAGCTTGTGGGTCGGCGCGGGTACGCAGCTGAAGTAAGTCTTCGACAAAGCTGTCACTCATTCGTTAGGGCCCTGGATTGTGCATTAAAGGAGTTTATTCAGCCCTTTGCTTTCAATGTCAGTTGGGGAATGCTTGGCTAAGCCCCTCTTTGCAAACCTCCCTCAGAGGTAATGCAATGCTTCATGGTTTTCATATCAGTTCCAAGCCGTATTTTCTAATAAAAAATAGCAGCTTTGCAAGCAGTGGTCTATGGTTTATTCGTTGGGGCGAGCGCCACCCATTCATACCCATCTATTCAGTCATCGATGCCAAAAAAGGCGTCAACGTGAAATGGGGAACGTGTTCTCTTGATAGTGGGCAAGTGCACAAGGGGGAGTAACGTGCATCGCTTTGCTGCCCTTTTGGCGTCATCCGTAAAAATACAGCGCCCGTCGGGCCGTCTTCTAGAGGTAGTTTATTTCATAATATAAAATACTTCTTGCCATGTGCTCTCCAGCCATTTCCTATTTTGCGGCAGCTTTCTCTCGAATGGTTAGGGGCGAGAACTAACAATTTATTCGAGGAACTTACATTCTAGTGATTTATATTTGTATTCACAATTTTGATTTCATACGACGCTTAAAAAGAACATTCTATACGACAGTTGAAGCAGAAGAAAATATCTCTAACACAAAATGGCTCTTATTGGAAAGCTTAACAAACATTTGTTCGGTTCAGCCACTCACATCGACAAATCAAATACACGCTTCAACTACAAACACAACTTGCATTTCGTGAAGATAAACGATCTATAAGACCGAAAGGACACGTGAAATAGAGCAAAACGATATCAAAGCACGTCATCTTACCAACAAAGCAAGGTCATTTTACGGAACCCCTCCTATATCACGCTTACTCCCTGATGATACATGGTGGCGTAAAAGCAATGCTTTCCAATTTACGAACATGAATATAGACCTTGCAAGGTGTAGGATAGTCGGTAACTAACAAGCAAGTACGTCATTTGCAAAGCACTATTGTGAGAGCAGTCGTCCTAGTGGCTCCTGCATTTCCACAACACCGCTTACCACAAGCTGTTCTATTACAATTCAGCGTAAAATACTTTAGGGGGTCAGCCTACCTGTAGTGTTTCAGTTTCGGTTTCGATTCGGTTTATTTTGTCTTTACTTGCCACAAGGTGACCTCTGTATATATATGCATGCCTCCGAATAAAAGTTTTCAGTTTTTGGTTGGTGTTCGTGGAGGAAAGTGGTCGCTTCGTCATCCTTCAGCGGCTTCCACCACGATATAACAATGGCGACGAGGACGCGTCTTTTTCGTGGGGCGTAACCACGCCTGCACCTTTTCGACGCCATGAGCTGCATCGGGCTGCCTCCGCCGCCCCCGTTCTTGCCTGAACCCGGCCGCCCTCCTCTTCCATGGACGCAATGGCACCAAATTTTCAAAAACTACCTACTGGCATCCGGAGCGTCCAAATTTCCGCCCGAACGTCGCAAGACCCTGCTGTTACACAGCCTCGGCGTTGAGGGTCAACGTGTATTCTCCAGTCTACCGCTTCCAACGGATGCCTCTCAGACCAGTGAGTCAACCGCCGACGACAAACTTACTGAAGCTAGCAAGCCCGCCGCCGTTCAGCGTTCTGTTTACGACGAAGCTGTAGCGACTTTAACGCAACATTTCACAAGCTCGAGCAATGTCGTCGTAGAAAGGCACCTCTTTCGCCGTCGCATTCAGCACCCAGGGGAATCTGTCGAGGAGTAGGTTGCAGCACTACGTGCGCTCGCCGCTGCATGTTCTTTTGCTTCCCCTGAAGATACGCTTCGTGACCAGTTCGTGGAAGGGGTCTCGTCCCATCGCATTCGCGAACGCCTTCTTCTTGAGGGCTCCACCCTCTCGTCCTTCCGAGCAATACAATTAGCGTCACAAATCGAACAGGCTAGTGAGGACCTTCGAGAAATTGCTTCAGGCACCATGCCGCGTATATCAAGAAGCTCTCGCTCAACGCCGCACGAGCGCAGTCGAAATGAACACTGCCCCCGTCCTTCGCGTAGCGACACGCCTCTGCCTGCACCTCGTACCGAAACGCGCCCGCATCCCGACACCCACCAACCTGCTTCCTGTACGCGCCCACCCACCTCTTCTTTTTACTGCTACCGTTGTCGTTCGCGCCAGCATCGTGCCGCGTCATCCCGCTGCCCAGCGAAAGGTCACCGTTGCTATAATTGTGGGCTCATTGGGCACTTTAGTTCAGTTTGCAAAAAGAAGCAATAGGGCGTTCGTGTTCACGAGCTTAGCGACCAGAATTTGCCCGACGAAGCTATGAGCATTCTGTCGGTGACCTCATCCAGCCGCGCCGGAATTCACATTGAGGTAACAGTTGGGAATGCGCCGTTAACATTTCTTATCGACTCGGGCTCCTCGGTTTCTATTTTGGCAGGTGATCTTTTCGATAGGCATTTTGCCGGGCATGCGCTGCTGCTCGCGTCCCGTGTGAAGCTGCTAGATTACTCGAAACAGCCTATCAACGTGCGAGGATGCTTTTTATCGAATGTCGTATACAAGGAACGCGAAGCGTCGGTTCTGTTCGACGTTCTTTCGCAAGGCACATCGGTGCTAGGTACTAACGCCATTACGGCCCTTCAGCTCTAGATTGACGGCTCGTCCCTCCGCTGCCTTGAGACTACCGCGTAAACTACCAGTGCTACCAACGTACAAGCCCCAGGTCAGGAAACACTTTCAACTGCATGCCTTCCAGCAGAGTTGTGCAATGAGTTTGCGTGTCTTTTCGACTCCAGCCTCGGCCTAGCAAAGGGTTTTGTGCATCGTGTCAAAGTTCGGCTCTCAGTTCCGTCTACTGTAGCAAAACTTCGCCGCCTTCCCCTTTCACTCCGAGCTCCGGTATCAGAAGAACTTTGTCGGCTCGAGCAGTTGGATGTTATAGAGTGCATTATTGCGTCAGAATGGGTCTCTCCGATCGTTGTTGTTCAAAAGAAGGATGGAGGTATTCGTGTTTGTGTCGACTTACGGGAGCCTAATAAGGCCGTAGTGACGGATAGCTTTCCTTTTCCACAAAATGAAGAACTCCTCCACACTCTAGTTGGGGCAACTCAATTCTCGAAGCTTGACCTCGTATCCGCCTACCAACAGGTATTGCTTTATCATGAAAGCCGTGATTTGACCGCTTTCATTGCTCACGATGATCTCTTTCGCTTTAAACGCGTGTGCTTCGGGTTGGCGTCCGCCCCCGCTGCATTTCAACAAATGATGTCCAAAATCCTTCAAGGATGCTCTGGTGTTCTCTTCTATATCGACGACATCATTGTGTTTGGGAAAAATGAAAAGGAACACTTGACCAACCTGATCGCTGTACTACGGCGCATTAAGGAAGCCGGGCTCAAGTTAAACGACAAGTGCGTATTTGACGTACAGAAACTTTCCTTCTTGGGACACAAGATCACAGCGCAAGGCATTTCTCCACTGCCGAAAAAAAAATTCTTCCATTGTAAATACTCCTGCGCCAACTGATGCTACTAGTCTCCGTTCTTTTCTTGGTCTGGTCGAGTATTACGCCAAGTTTGTTCCCAGTCTTGCCGATGTGGCAGAACCTATGCGAGCTCTTCTCCGGAAGAACCAACAATTAATTTGGACTGATGCGGTAGATGCCAGTTTCGTCAAAATAAAGTTTCTGCTCTCGTCCAGCCAAGTTCTGCAGATGTTCGATGCGTCCCTTCCGGTCGTAGTGTCCACTGATGCGTCCGACTGCGGAGTGGGTGCTGTTCTCCAGCAGGTCGATGGCCACAGATAGCGAACTGTTTCCTTTGCTTCGCGAAGGCTTTCACCTGCGGAGAGGAAATACGGAGTGGGAGAGCGTGAAGCGCTTGTATGCGTTTGGGCATGTGAGCACTGGCATACGTACTTGTGGAGACGGCATTTCACGTTGCGCACAGACCACGAAGCCTTGGTCTCTCTCCTCTCTACGCAAGGCACTGGCCGCCGCCCCCTTCGCATCGCACGGTGGTCGGAACGGCTGCTTCGCTACAGCTATACTGTAGAGTATCGCAAAGGGTCCGAAAACCAGGTGGCGGATGCCCTTTCTCGCCATCCAGTTCCGTCTCCGCAGGAAGATGCGTCATTCGAGGAGGCTGTGTCTTTTGCTGAATTACCTTGCCTCACCAAGGAGCAGTTTCAGCAAGCCCTTCGTGAAGACGGCAAGTTGAGGCAAGTCGCGAATTATGTCGCCACATCTTGGCCTGAACAGAAGACGCTCTCAAGTGAACTTCAGCCTTTCTTCTTGGTGCGCGGAGAACTTGCTCCTGCGCGGAGAACGAATCGTCGTTCCTTTGTCTCTCACGCCGCAAGTAATCGCTGCTGCCCAAGAAGCTCACCCGGGTATAGTTCGGACAAAACCTCGACTGAGAGAAAGGTTCTTGTGGCCAGGCATGGATAGACAGGTGGAACTTTCCATCCAGAATTGCAGAATATGTCAGTTGGCTGACCAAAGTGCGAAGACTGCTGCTACTCCTTTGCAGCCAGTACCCTTGCCAGAACGACCACGGGAGAAGCGGGCCGTTGACATCGTCGGCCCTCTGCAGAGAGCACCGCACGACGGCAGATACGCCATTACACTCATCGACTACTTTTCGAAATGGCCAGAAGTTCAATTCTGCAGTGAAGTGTCATCCCGCACCGTCATAAACTTTTTGCTTTCGGTGTTCTTCCGTGAGGGTTACCCGGACGTGATAGTATGCGACAATGGGCCCCAGTTCGCCTCTGCGGAGTTCACAAAGTTCCTCAATGAACGGGCCATCCGTATCCGGCACTCTTCCATTTACTACCCTCAAGCGAACGGACTTGTAGAGCGGTGCAACCGTGTCTTCAAGGTTTTCGTGCAGGTTGCAATGTTAGAGCAGCGTCCGCTTCGTCAAGCGGTAACAGACTATTTGGCTATATATCGCTGCACGCCACATGCCACTACGGGTGTTGCACCATCCGTTCTGCTACAGGGGCGGCTACAGAGAACACGTCCTGACGTTGTGGGCCACCCATCACCAACCTTCTTCAGCGATCCTGCTTCCGAACTCTGTCGTCTACGCCAACGCGTGAAGAGCAAACAAGGGTACAGCAAAGACTACACAGACCATCGCAGGGCCGCGAAGAAGACAACAGTGTCAGTTGGTGATTTTGTGCGAATTAAGAAAACCGGAATATCTGCTCAGGGCGACCTCGCGTTTAGTCACCCACAGAAGGTTGTCCACCAACAAGGCCCATCAACGTTTCGGCTTGACGATGGACGAACTTGGTACGCTTCGAAGTTATCTAAGGTACCTGTGCCATCAGCCCCGTGGAATCCGCGTCATAACGCTGCCTCCGAACCTGCAACCCCGCCTTTGGTGGCTGAGCGACCCGAGGATCGCTCCTGAATAGCGCAGTCCGAAGCTTCACCAGCTACGCCCACGCTACAAGCTTCAGCGCCAGATGCGTCGAAGCACCCAGTACCTCAATGTCGGGTCCAGCCACCGAGGAACACAGGACCTCCGGATCGATACGGGGACCGTGTGTAGCTGGTGTGTTTGTGTGTAGACTGGTGCAGTGACACAACTTGAGTGCTACGTGGACTTTGTGGAGACGTTTTAGTGGTTCTGCAAGTGTTTTTTTTGTTATGTAGCAGTCGTCGAATGTATGCTGCATAGTTGTACATCAGACATTATTGTGAAGCGCACATGCCATGTGTCGTTGTAAATATTTGTAAATATTGTGTTTTTTCGTACTAATACTAATCCACTAACAATTACTAACAATGGTCTCTTAAGGAGGGGAATATGTAGTGTTTCTGTTTCGGTTTTGATTCGGTTTATGTTGTCTTTACTTGCCAGCAGGTGACCTCTGTATATATATGCATGCCTCTGAATAAAAGTTTCAGTTTTTGGTTGGCGTTCGTGGACGACAGTGGTCGCTTCGTCATCCTTCAGCGGCTTCCGCCACGATATAACACTACCCACCAGCAAAAAGATTGTGCTTAAAGCAAGAGATAGCGATTACAACTTCTACAGTTTGAAGAGCGATTCATTTGGAAGGCGAAAAAAGAATGTCAACGCTCAACTTCCCACAAGCATTTTGCAGGTACACCAGGTGACGAGGAATGCCTACATTGGTTTATTCAGGCAATGGCAAAACCCTCAAGGGAGAGGAGAAATACAAACATTGTCAGGAAACGGTTTGACAGGACAGCCTAACGATTATTGCAGCTTACGTAAGATCAACTTTAAGGCTATAGCGGAGCGTGCACCTAGAGAGAAGAATTTTAAGGACGTCTCGTAAGAAGCATTAGGACCTCAGTGCACAAAGGAACGGGATACTGACAATCACAGTAAAAGATCTGTGAACCATCTTGACACAGCTGCAAAGAAGCAATAGATAATCGAAATTGAATCTGCATTACAGCCAGCATAGAGAGCCGATGACAATAATTCCTGCGGACGTCTTCGGTGGAAGACAGCAGCTCAACGATAAGGAACAACGTGTCTTTTTTGGAGATATTTCAGGGGCCTCGATAAGCAGATCGCAGGTCTGATCACAAGGTCTTGTTGGGTAATCCGGCGCCGAGAGTACCTGAATGAAATCGGAGCAGCGTCACGCACAAGTGCAACAACCGCCGTAAGGTTGCTAAAAGGCGACATCGTCATTTTAGGTGGCGCCTTACCCCGGGCACTGCGGGAAAAGTGGAGAACCTAGAAAAACTCGGGACGTGAGAGTGTGACCAGAGTGTCTCTTCTTTGGGTGAGCAGCTTGAACTGAGACGACATTCAACAAAACACGTTTACCCGCTTGTGAAATGCTTCATATGCGCTCGCCAGAGACCAGCTTATACCAAATCTGGCGGGTGTAAATCAGTTTGATATATCTATCATCTACAATGAAAAAGATCTGCCCCTTGCAGCGCGAGTGAACCATCAGATCTGCGAACCATAATAAACGCATGCACACGGAACCCCGGCGTCTCTCGGGCACATGGGTTACTCGAAGGAAAAGCGCCAACAAGGTCCTGGGAACCGATAGTAAGCAACGCGCTGCCTCTGGTGGAATGGGTGCATCCGTGTCTCTAAATATAATACGTACCGCCGCTGAATTGTTGACAATGTTAAAGGCATCCCTCAAGCTCTTGAAATAAAAATACGTTGCAGTGACCACTATGTTTCCTGATTTCGTTGTCAAGTTTGATAGACAACCTGAGTGTCCCTTTATGAGAGGTACGTGAACCAGAAGCGTCAAAATGGTCCTGCAAACAGTTAGGTAAGGCAACGCATCAGATGTGGCAGGTCCACGCGAGTCGGCCGAACAATGTGACCCACCACTGAATTGCAGGCAATTTCATACGCAGCCCTCAAACCTATCAAATACGAAGACTGTAAGTCTACACTCGGTTGGCTGCTCCAGCTTGAGGTACAAAAAGGCGCATTCAAAGGTTTCTTAAAGCGAAGCTTTCCAGAGCTACCAGACACCGGTTGTTACGCGAAGTGCGGGACAATAAACTCCCCACGCAGCGGATGAGGCGGCCGAGGCGAAGGTGGGCGTTTTCGCTCGGGAATAACACTGTAGATGGCGCGGCTAATTTCCCAGCGTTCTCAGTGTGGTCGTGGCTGCTGACAATGACGGGTGCGTGGGAGGGGTGGCTTCGTTGTCTCTGTTAGCGACGGTTATTTTTGGCAAATTTTGGTGCACCTGCGCGTTCATTTGGCGCTTTTTTCGCGCGGCGTAATTTACGAGTTCACAGCGCAACCTGGGTAACCCGGACCGAACGAAATTAGGTGGTCGTATGGCAAAGCTACCGTAGGATTAGCTTGCAGGGCGGGAAACCCAAATGTACAAACCACATACAGACATCTGGCCGCTCACGTGAAGCTACCTTTGTGCACTGCTTGCAACAAATGCGACCCCGTCTTAAAGCAAAGCTTTTACCTCTACCCCACCAAAGGTTCTTTCGCGACCGTTGGTGTCAATAGAAAACTTGCGCGAACAAACAATATAAGGTACTGTCACTGCAAGGAATCGAACCACGAACTAATAGAGTAACGAATGGAGACCCCTTTATCTTACCGATTTAGCTGCGAGCCCACGCGCAGACAGGGAGGACAGGTGGTGCACTCACCAAGCACATCTGCGGCTCTACCCCTGCATTCTCTTTGAATGCCACGTGATAGCGTCACCCGACCTCTCGCGCCGCTGTGCCCTCCGAAGTGGCATGTGTAACAGCCGTGTGCGCGCCTTGCGTATGCGCTAGACAGAAATTAAAGGAAGCTCATACCTATGCTTTATATCTCACTTCTAGTACGCCAAGGTGCTAGAATGTGGCCTCAAGTGTTCACCTAAAAAATCAGAGATGTTTTCGTCCGCCCTCCTGCCAAACGACATGTAAAGGGAGACATTCAACTAATCCTCCATGGCCAGGCCATCATTCCAAGCCCGCGCTCAAGATCATGGACCTACGTCTCCAGGTCAACACCGAGAGTGGCATGTCTTTGCACCGCCTCAAACACAGCATAAATCAAATTATACACATTGCCAGGGCAGTTGTCCCCAAGAAGCGAGGCCTCAAGGAAACCGATACCCTTCGAACATTTCTAGCTTTTTTCCTCTCGGGAATCACTTGCGTCACCCCCCGTCTTCTTTTTGGCAAGGAGGACAAAAAACGTTTGATATAATTATTAGAAAGACGGTTGAGCAAACCATTTTTCTTCGCATGTGTGCGTCCACTAAGAGGATGCTTAGGATGGGGCTCCACAACACAGTGGAAGAGCTGATAGCGGGCAATCTTTCTAACCAGAAGCTCCGATTGAGCAGAACTGCAGTCGGTCGCCGCATCCTTCAAAATAATTGCTCGGGAGCGCAGAATGTCAGTCCGTGTGATGTACTCCCGGGCTCTTGGCGAGAAAACTAGAGAGGCTTCCTTCGCTTAAAAATACAAACCCTTCACATGACGGGGGTCACCGACACGCACGGGCTCAAACGTTCCACACCACCGTCGGTAGGGTCCGTGCACTTTTCTACACAGACGTATCCCAACATCGAGGGCAGTAATAAGCCATCATCGTGGCTACCTCCAGTACAAACCTGCTTGCGTGCGCCTCACTCAAGGCCCAAGGCACAACGGCAGCTAAAGAGGAAGCCTTCGCCTTGGCTCTCACTCAACCAGGGGTTCGGAAGGTAGTCACCGATTCCCATCAAGCTTACTGGAATTACCAGTCGGGCTACGTGTCTGGAGCTGCACTGCGTGTGCTAAACAACCACCCCCCAACCGGTTATATTTAGATCGTCGGGAAGCCTGCTCACGCTTCCATGGAGGGCAACGAGTACGCGCAGCAACAAGCCAGCGCTTTTACCATGTTATGGAGCTTGACGAACACAGCCAATCGCTTGTCACGATCAGGGACATACCCCAGAATTATCGCCTTCAGACACAGTCCCTACCTTCCCCTTACCCTGACCTTTGCTGAGAACAACAAATTATACGGCTCATACATTGTGGCTCCTTCGCACACCCGACGCTGCTTCACTTAATGCACCCGAATCGCTACGACGCTGCTTGTAAATTTTGCTCAAAAGTGGGAACACTGCGCCACATAATAGGGGTGTGGGCCTTTCGCCCTGAGCACCCTCCTCTATAGCAGTCAACTACCAAACAAGAGCAAAGGGATATGCTGCTGTCGAGCACCTCACTGCCTGTCCAGCTTAAGCTGGTGGACTGAGCACAGTTGGCGCGGTCTGCATATGGGCTCTAGTGAAGAAACCACTCCCCTGGGCCACCCTCTGGGCCGTTCAAAAATCTGAATAAAAGTATTTCCCCTCTTTCTCCTTCAGCTCCTTCTCGCCCTCCTTCTCCTCCGTCTCTTCCACCGAGCTCGTCGCCTGCGTCAGCAGCGGCACAGATGGACAAGATCGTCTTAGACCCGGTTTGAGCTACACTATTTGATAAAAAAGTGATTCCACTCATGTGCTACACCAGTACAACTCAACCAACTATCGTTCATGCATCATTCATTGATTTACCCATAGCAAAGAATATCTATTTGAAGTATTAAAGGGTGTAGTTAAGTGCATTTTACTTTTCTGAAGTTTAACTCTTTGTTGAACCACGTGAGTGAATTTAATTGAAGTCACATAAGTAAGTGTGAGTGCCATTTACAGCTTTGCTTTCCAACAACATTCGTAGGGTGGATTGACGCGATTTTTTTTCTTTGGGGAATACCGATTCCGTTGGTTTAAGAGGCATTACAAAAGCCAGAAGGAGCAACGGGTTCTAACAAATAGCGATGATAAGAGTTCCATGAGCTCTTTAGCAATCCTCTCTCTTACTAAACTAACTAGTTTCAATCGGTTTAACTGGAAATCTATAAGCTGACGTGCCGATTTGTTTCGGTGTCTGCGCTCGTGTCTGTTTGTCCTCCCTCCATCCGAATTCTTTCGAGCGGTTTTACAAAGTGTCAAGTATATCCAACTATTCCAAAGTCAAGCTTAATTGTGTAGCCCAAAGCTTGCATGTGAGCAGGGCTTGTTTCTAGTGTCTCACCCTTGAAAAAAAAATGCTTCAATCCGTTTTCTTTTTGCTGACGCAGGCCGCGTTGCAACGTCGGTGTCCGCCCCTCTAGTACGACCGTGGCCGACACTGCTGCTTTGGCACGCCGCCACCGCGATTTCTAGATAACTTTGCAGAATCTCTGGTTTACCTCTTTGTAGGACCACGTGTGAGAATTCAAGTGACGTCGAATTGGCAAGTGCTTTTCGTGTAGTTTCAAACTTTGCTGTCCAACTATCCTCACAGCGTTCATTGTAGCCATTTTTTTAGAATGCACTTTCTTTATAAGCAATATGTGGATGAGCAAACAGGAATGACGGCGAGGCCAAAATGCACATGGTGCAGTCGCAACAAAGTTCGAAAGCAAGAAATTACACCGAGGGAGTGCACAGAATTTTGTGGGCAGCCCTAAAATCTTTGAAATAGGAAGAATCTGATGCTGCAGCTCGGTTCGCTACTTTTGGTGACACGACAGAAAGACGAATTGAGTGCTCTGTTTTTGGAGCAACTTGAAAAAATAAGGCATACGTGGTTCTGGAAACAAGGGGTACGACGAGGCGACGCATCAGAGGGTACAGTCAGCAAAAATGACAGTTACCATTGGTGAACTGTAGACAATGTGCAGGGTTGCCCACAAACATTTCAGAAGGAGATAAGAAGTGTCGGGTACTACAGCTATATTCGCAATCAAGAACCACAATGACGGGCCTGGAGTTCTGTATAGATGTTACTTCAGTAAAAGGGCCAACATGGTCATGTAATCAAAGGTGGGTAAGGCAACGCATCAGATGCGGCCAGTGCACTTCTGTCGGCCAGAGAAAAACAAAGTACACAATTGTATAAAATATCTGAGGCAGCCTTCACTGTTTCCTAATTTTAAGATGGTCGGATGACTACTCAGTTTGCTGCTTCTAATATCCAAAAACGAGACGCAAGTTAAGTGTTTTTTTATAACATCCACTTAAACAAAAACTCTAAGCTGTGCAGGCAATAAGATTTTTGGCGAGGCCACTTAGGACGTTGTGCAAACCACCCAAAGCTGAAGCTGCACACAATTTTCAAGGCACCGCAAAAACATTGCAAATAAGGAGACGGTGAGGGAACAGGCGTGGTCGTTGACTTCGCTGTGAAGTGGCGCAAAGCGAACTGATTGTACCATTATTGGGCCCACTTAAAATCACACGTTCAAGGGAACAGTGTTTGCATCAGTGCAGTAGGTGCATCAGTGCAAAGGCATCAGTGGGTGCAGATGCAAATGAGTCGGCAAGCAGAAATCTTAAAACTGGTAAATTTTCGAAAATTCGCTCAGCTGTTGTGCAACCTTTTATTTCGGAGGACTGTGATGCGACAACTGGCTTTATGGCCTTCGCAGCTACAATGACGCGAATACAAACTGAGTATTTTGGTATAGGAGCGACTTCAAGAAACAGGGTCAACGTGGTCCTGGGAACAGGGCGTAGGCAAGACAATAAGTCAGATGGGGCAGATGCCCCCCGTCAACCAGAAGAAAACACCACCACCGAATTTCACGCGCTTTCCAAGCCAGCCATGAGGTATTATGGTTAAGAAGCCTGCCAGGCACTTCTCTGGTATCATAACTCACTTTTATTAGACAGAAAGCCAATCTGAGTATTTCAATATGGGAGCCACATCAATAAAAATGCAAGCCCTCTCCTGGGAACAAGGAATATGCTACTGAGGAAATGCATCAGATGGTGCAGATGCCTACAAGTTGGCAAGCATAAACGTATCACCACTGATTTGTACAAATTTCACGGCAGCCACCAAACTTTTCAAACAAGAAGACTCAGGCTGTTGCTCGGTTCGCTGTCTTCACTGCCAAGTTAAGCAGAATCAAACTGAGGGTTCCTATGTAGGTTACTTGAATATATAATACGTGGTACTTGTAACAGGGGTGATTTCAAAGTTACGCTTCAGCTTGTGCAGGTAAACCAGTCCGCAATCAGGAGGCTGATCACCGCTGAATTTACCAAAAATTTTAAGGCAGGCTCCAAACCTTTAGAATAACTGTGGGGTTGTCGACTGCTGTATTTGGTGCCTTCGTTGCCCAGTAATACAAATATGCTTTGATTGTTCCCCTATAGGCGCCATGTAAAGAGTCGCAGGTGGGTCTGATAACACGGGGAATGGTGGGGATATGCATCAGGTGGTAAACATTCGCCAATGCTGGTTATAGAAATAGGTGCCTCCTCTAATTGTAGGTAATTTTCCATGCAGCTCTAAAAACTTTCAAAAAAGCAGTAATGTTATGACTGCTCTGTTTGCCCCTTCTGCTATAAATTAACGCCAAGACGGACTGAGGGATTTCTTGTGTATTGCGCTCCAATAATAATACATGGTTTTCACGGACAACTAAAATTTTGGCGAGGCCAACTTGCAGAAGGCGCAGTAGCACGCATCTCATAAAGCAGAAAACGTGGCAACACTCAATTTAAAAAAATTGCTGTCAGGCCTGAAATGATCCATATGAAGAGGCTGCGAGGCGATTGCTGGGATCAGTGCTTTCGCTGTCAAGTGACACAAAGCGAGACTGAGTGTTAGGAAAAGGCAGAGGTGGTCTTATGAACTGGGGTATCTTAAGATATGTACCGATGAGTACAGGAGCCACCGTGTCGGCAAGCAAGAAAATACAAACTCACCACTGGTGAATTGTATGCAGTTTTCAGCTCAACCCTCGCACCTGTCTAGTGGGAATTTCAAGCGACCTAAGCAATTACTTCCAACACTTGAATAAAAAACTTACTTTCAATTTACGCTGTAAAGGTGACTGGAAAGCCAAGCTTGAAACGACACCAACAATTGCCAGGCTACATCACTCCAATTCACAAAGGTTGCTCCACAGCGAGCAAAACGAGAAATTCTGCCTACTCTTACCTAAAATTCGCAGGGACAGCGGCGACCAGAAAGCACCATCTTCGGCCAAGGTCGGATTAGAGCGGCCTGCGCAGCTGCTTTAACCCATCAGTGAGTCGACAAAAACGACATCGGACAGAAGCATCTTTTGAAGTGTGAGAACGCGGAACCTAGCCGTCCCGATATGCCACCTCGGGGCTACACCACCGCGAGACACAAGCGCTGACACCGAAACAATTCGGCAAACGAGGTAACTGATTCACATTTACACCGAAATTATGTTAGAGAATTACTACAAAGCTGAGGGAAAATTTTAATTTGTATGTATCAGAACGAGCTGCTACTGCCGCTTTTTGTAACACCTCCTAAAACACAACCGAATCGATATTCACAAATTTATAAATCGCAGTCCCATTCGAGGTAAGCAGTTCGCAAATGTAAGCGTTTTTCTCTTGTGGCGACATGTCTCTATGTGGCCTTGCAAACCAATCCTTAACGTATATGTGCTGTCCGGCCGCTTCATTCCATCCGGTCTAGGTTCCCAGGAGGGGCTGTCGAACCAAAACAAAATGCCACGCGAATGAAGCGCCCAAAGGACGGGAAGCTGCGTCAAAAGAGGCCCGAAACAAACGTTGCTAAACCACTCGCCCCCGCCAGTGCGAACAGCCATTTCTGCTGGGGAACCGTGGGTAACTTCGCCGCGCCATCTACAGTGTGCTCCGGGGGTGAAACCCTCCGACCGGCCTCCCTACCACAGCCTCGGCCGCATTGGGAATTTATTGCTCCGCAAGCCGCCATAGAACCATTGGCCGTTATTGGACAAAATATTTGCTTTCGAAAGTCACATGGGTCTAAGGGAAATGCATTTCAGGAGAGGCCAAGAAGGAGATGGCGGAGATGAACAGTAGTCGGTGAGCTGGAAAATAGCCACCGTTGATTTGTACAAAATTTGGAGAGCCGGTCCCAAGCCCTCAAGTATTTCAAATATGAAGGTATTGATGCGGATGTTCGGTTCTCTGCACTTAATAAATTGACGGAAAGCCGTACTGAGCGGTCCGGTATCCGGCACCCGAGTCGGAAAGCAGGAATCTTATGTTCGCTAAATTGCGGACAATTTGCACGGCAGCACACAAACCGGTCAATTAAGAGACCTCGCAGGCGATCACTATGCCGAAGTGTCGCATGCCATCATGACGCATGGACAAACTGAGTGACCTTTATAGGGGCTACTTGAATGAAAAGTCCCAACGTGATCCAGGAAACAGTGGGTATACTAGTCGATGACGTAGATTGAGCAGATGCACACGAGTTGGCAGGCAGATAACATACCACTGCTGAATTGTAAACTTTTCTCCGTCAGCCCTCACACCTTACGTATTAAACACGGTAGGTTTTCAGATCTTCTTGCTGTCTTCATTGCCAAGTGAAAAAAGAAGTGTGCCCTGTTATGGGAGCTCATAAAAAGTCATGCGTA
Organism: Haemaphysalis longicornis; assembly: GCF_048455015.1. Classification (NCBI taxonomy): domain Eukaryota; kingdom Metazoa; phylum Arthropoda; class Arachnida; order Ixodida; family Ixodidae; genus Haemaphysalis; species Haemaphysalis longicornis. The sequence continues at coordinate 65,665,164 of NW_027526214.1, read as the reverse complement.
TCCAGACAACCGATGGTATAGTGGGGGGACGCACCACATGCAGCAGATTATACGCGTATGCAAGAAGAAAATTTAACACTGCTATATTTTCGACAATTTGCAGAGAAGCCATATGGCAAAATACCAAAGGAAGGGCTCCATTATGGGAGCCTCAATAACAAATTAGGGCGCATGTGGTTGTGGAAATGGCGTAATGCGAAGGTGCATCAGATTGTGTAGATGCAGCTAGTTAGCAAGTAGGACCTCATACCGCTAAATTGAACACAATTTTCCAGGCAGACCCCGAATCATTCAACAAGAAGACTGTCAGGCGACTGTTACTTAACTTCTTTCGCTGTAAAGTGACGCAAAGCCGAACCGAGTCCTGTGTTTTCTGAGCAACTTGAATGAAATGAGGTAGTTGTTTTTTGGAACGCGCTATATATTACTTAAAGCAAATGAACCGACGTCGGTAAGCTGGAGACTTACCACGACCGATTTCTGTAAATTTTCAAGGGCAGCCCTTAAACCTTTCACATAAGAAGGCTCTGAGGCGTCTATCTGTTTGTTGCTTTTCCTGCCAAGTGATGCATTGACAAACTGAGTGTTGGTTTACTGTCACTGTTTGAATAATGAGGTGCAACGTGGTCTTGCAAAGGGTGGTAGTTTAGGCAACGAATGAAATGGTGCAGGTAGCCCCGCTGCAGAAAATGAACCACCGTTGAAATTTATACAAATTCAATCAAAGCTCTCACACGTTTGAAATAACAAGGCTGCTACACAACTGCTCTGTTTTCTTCTTTCGTTATCACGTAACACAAACGCAGCCTGACTTTCTTCTATTGTAATCCGCTTGAATAAAAAGCCATGAGTGGTGCAGAAAATGTTTTTTTTTTCTGAGGCCAAGTACCAAATAGCGCACTATACCGCAAGTCAGGAATCGAGAATATTATCACCGCTGAATTGTAGACACAGTTTTGGGGCAGCCCACACACTTTTCTTATAAGAAGATTGTCCTTTTCCTTCCGCACTTGTAGGCATCCCACTGTCTGCGTAACCGGCCAAGGAACACCGAAACCACTTAATTACGGAGTAGTTTTTAAAGAGCGAAAGGAGCCAACAGCCTTCACAATATGAATCTCCCACCAACACCCGGGGGATGTCATCGGTAGTGACATAAAGCTCAGCGGTGCGTTCACGCCCCACTGCTTTTACCACCAACTCATCAACTCCTGCATGCGTAAATCGACAACTGGTGATGGGCGCCCAATAAGGCGTGGAATACGTCATCCAAAATAACGCCTGAAAATTCTTTACAAGCTGAAGTAGTAATGTGGGCTCACCCCGGCTTCCGAACAATGCAAGTGGCTCTTGAACAGTCAGGTATTCGCCCCTACTACGTGAAATATAAACTCATGCGGCTACGGCGGCGGCAGCGTTCAGTCGCTATTTTGCCCATTCTCGCTGCGGTGTATTTTCGGCAATCATGTCATGATGGCGGAACTGCTGATTCCAGCCGATTGCGCAACTCGTAGAAATCTAGAGTGTTGGCGAAGGAAATTAAAATAGTGAATGCTGGGGCCAGCTGTGGCGTGGAGGAGACCCGGAGCGGCGCGTAGTCTTCAGGGTTGACGGAAATGAAAACAGGGGGTTGGAAATGTGCTTCGCAGTAAAAAGGCACACGGTGTCCTTGTAACTGGGGCAGGTGAGGCAATGCTACAGATGGTACAGATGCACACGGGTGGCCATGAAGGCAACATACCAACGTGTTATTGAAACAATTTGCAGAGCAGCTCAGAAAACTTACAAATAACAGGACTCTGAGGTGACCGCTCTGCTTGATGCCTTCACTATCAACTGACGGGAACATGATCTTAGTGTTTGGTCATAGTATATATATAAATTAAGAGAGCCAACGTGGTCCTGGGAACAGTGGTTGCGCAAGGCGACATACGATATGGTGCAGAGAGAACCAAGGCGGCAAGCAGAAAACACACCCACGCGGAAATTGTAGACAATTTGCAGTGTGGCCAATCGAACCTTCCAAACAGAGGGACTGTGAGGAACCCCTTTATTTTGTTTTTTTGCTTCCAAGTGAACCAAAGACGGGGTGAGTGTTCCGTTCAGGAGGAACGTTCATAAAACAAAGTAACGTGGTCTTTGTAACAGGAGGCATGGCAAGGCGCTTCGTAAGATGCTGCTGATGTACCAAAATCGGCAGGCACGAAACTTCCCAGGCAGCACAGGACTGTTTGGCCTAACTCAAGCCGGTGTACTTTTGCCGCTGATTTTCTGTATGGCCTTTTTCCTGTAGCCGTGTTGTCCGGGGTCCAAATGTGGGCCTGTTGGGCATATACGGCCGAACTCCCACTGCTGTCCAACGGAAAGTGTCCGTCAACCAGTCAACCGAGTTACGTTCATACGGCCAGATTCCAGCCGTAGGGCACCGGCCATTCGAAAGCCACCCGTAAGCGGCCGAAGTACGGCCACCGGCCGAAAGCCGAGATGAGGTCGTCGGACATTAGCCGGAATAAAGCTTCCGGAAGTTCAGCCATGCTACGCGCAGGGGAGTTCAGTCAGAGTACGTTAATTTTGCTGAGGCTGGTGGGCAACCACTCAATGAAGCGCAAGCAGATGAGTCAGTCGCCCTTGGCGCAAGCACGAACTCGCCATTTTGGGTCCACTGCATCCCCATCAAAGTGAGCCCACGCGCCAATACCAGCCGTCCAGCCTTCATCACAGCCTTGCTTAATTATCAGCGTCAGTGGACAGCAAAATTCATGTATTAAACAGTGATCAGAAATGGCCGTTCCATAATATGCTGTGCCTCTTTCACTGTAGCATACACAAAATATTCAGTTATTTGCAGAGTTGGAATAGATGTATTGTCCAGGTACTGATATCTTCTCAGTGACGGCTAACCTGTAATAAACGGCGAAGAAGGAGGGGGCGGAAGGCACATATTTTAATAGGTTCGATTTCACGAAAATGAAAGTGACGCTTTTAGCCCATTTCGCTAAAGGCAATCTTGTTGAACACTTTCATGCTCTGAATAAATCAATTATTTTTACAGCAGTTGCTTGACCAGTTTTGTTGTATACAAAACCGGCGCTAATGCCTTTACGAAGCGTTTTGTACCCCTCAAAACACCCAGTAGCATTCAATATACTTCCCTTCCCACTAAACCTATGTCCAGTGTTTGCTCATTTGTCTTGCAAAGAAAGTTTCTGCTAGATCAACGTTTCCGATGATCTTTCACAGTGCTAATCCTAGGAGAGATCGAACAGGTACTTTCACTTTCAATTGATTTTTCATGTTGTTTACATGAGGCATGTTCTAACCGCTTAATAGTCCAAAAGAACGTATTGTCCTATAATGTCAAACTATGTTAAAAAATTATAGACGCGTTGCGAATGACGCCTTGCTTTCGGTGGCTGCAGCCCTCTGTGTTCCCGCAAGGAAAAGCGTAAGAGTAGAGATTTACAATTTTGTTTCAAACCAATAACATTCGTTGGTTCGTACAGCAAACCTTGCATACTGCAATGAAAAAAACAATACATATTTTATTTGTGGAGTTTGAATGTGTAAGGTTCTCAACGTATCGGAGGCGAACTTGCGGATCCGGAAGTTTATTTATTTATTTATTTATTTTTTTATTCATTTATTTATTTTTATTGATTATATTTTTATTGGTTTTTTATTTTTATTTATTTACTTATATGATAACTGATTCGCCTTTGAATGCATTACAGCACGCAGATGATACATAACAGTAAGCATAAAATTTGAGACCAAATAACAAAGTAATTCTACAAAACGCGGTGAAAATCGTAATTATAAACCGTCGATACAATCATACCTGCGAGATAATAACACTCTCGTATTGCGAAAGGCGTCTCCTTTAAAGGAACGTTAATAACTTGGTTCAAGCTAGCCGTCCCACTTTGGGATATGTAGAATGCAGCTTCGATATACTTCTCATCTTTGATTCCAGTTTTCTAATGGTAGATATGACGAAAAAATTCAACGAGAGGTTTCGTCATTGATCTTTCACGTCTTACCATTAAAATGTACTTTTATTTTCCCTTGTGCTAAGTTGACAGTGCCAATTACCTAATACGAACCGCACTGCCCTATTCTGTATGTTTTCGAGCGGATCAACCAGGTCTTTGGTGTAGGGATTCCAGAAAATGCATGCGTACTACAACTTCGAGCGTACATGAGCGAAATACAGTTGTTCTTTTAAGATACGTGGAGGTTCGCTGAAATTTGTGTCAGAAAGCCTGAAACACGTGCTGCGGTAACTTTTTTCTTCGTGAATGTGCCTAGTTACCTCTAACCACCCGTTAAATAAACTTCTAGTTATTTATATTCTCGGGCCATTCTTAAAGCAATGTTATTTACGCAATACGCATTCAATCGGAATAAATGTTTTCTTGTAAAATTGCCGTTAACACACTTCGTAAGATTCAACGACTTTACTGAATCAGCACACGAGGATGCTAATAAATTTGAAGAATGCGGCTGGTATTCGGAATAACGTTCATTCGCTACAGTCCTGGAACTTACACAGTCATTCGCGAGCACTTCGAACAAAAATTTGAAGCCAATAGTAATACCAGTTATACATAACAGAAACAAAAGGGGGCCCGAAACTGAGCACTCAATAATTCCTGTGGTCACGGGAACACATTCGGACGAATAACCATTGAGAGCGACCAACTAGTGTTTTAGAGAGAGATACTACGCTATACATGCAATAACCGATTTATTCACTTTACAGCCCGCAATTTACTAACAAGAAGGTGATATGAAACACCGTCCAATGATTTTTATGGAGTCCAAAAAATACAGTCAACTGCTTTCAGCTTATTTATTGCTGGAGACAAATCATGCGTGAACTCAATAAGCTGCGTTGAACACGTCAAACCTGACAAAATCGGTGTTTGCCATGATGATGAGGATTATGTTTAACCAAATGAGTCATATTCGAAGTGTAGGTGAGCTCACCTTCAAACACCGCAACTAAATTAACACCCAGGCGTCATCATCATTGACAAGGCCCTGTTTTCAAAGCAAATTTAAAATAACAATTCTTTTTAAATAGGCAGTCATAAAATCCTATAGCGTAACAGTGCAGGGCATGAAGTTCATCCTTCCAATGAACGAGCATAGCCTCTTCTACGTTTATCACCAACGAAATAGTGCAACATTGTTTTTTGATGTAATATTGTTGTAAGAAGAATAGCCGCGAAGTTGCGCTAAGCGGGCCCTTACTTTTTTTTGGTGGCGAGTCCTTGACATGGCACCGGTTGAGCTCCTGCGTGGTGGTTGCATGCTCGACACCCTTTAGGGCTAGCTATTTTGTTGAACCACCACCGTCTAGGGTCGGACATCTCTGCTGGGTCGTTATCTCCAATGCTCTCCATTTCTTGAAGGAACGAATAGCGTCGAGCTGATGCGTCGACGAAGTCGACGGGCGAGGAATGGTTGCGGCTTTGACTGGCGAGGCTCAGCTCATCCGTCGCTGTGGCACACCCTTGTTGTGGCAGTAAATGACATTTCGATGGCCTAAAAGGTTGCCTGGTAATGTCCAGCGAGTCCTTGCACCTTGCACGTTTACCTAGAACACTCATTACTGCTTGACAAACAAAGTGCGTCCATTGAAAACGCAAAAACACACAGCGGATTCAAAACGCGTCAGCCTCGTTCGGCTCCTTAACGGCTTTTTCTTCACTCAGGAAAAAACCTGACCTACACAGGCCGGTCTCCTTCCAGACAAGTCTGTGCATGAATTGTCCGCACCCAGATGCTTGCCGTTGTTCGGCTCTACACCGCATACCGAAAGAATGACGTATAAACCCCTACGTTACGTAGGCTTGTTTCTTCTTGAACACCTGTTGCCAAATATTGTGCGGCCGTTCGCCTGCCGTAATTCCGCCGAGGATCGTTAACCGAATGAAAAATGTACATTCTGGGGCCGTACGTCGGCCGGTCTCCTTCATAACACCGGTTTCCCGAAGAAAACGAATATTTTGCCGCCCGACGCCTGGACCGTAGAAAAAACAATGTGCGGCAGCCGCGCTGCAGCCCGTCTCCTTTCGAACACCAACTGCCAGAAGAATATGTATATTCTCTAGCAGGTCGCTTGCTGTGCTTCGGCTAGACACCGCTTCCCGTAGAAAAAATGGATGCCCAAAGGCCGTACTTCGGCCTTTCTGTTTCTCAAAATCGGCCGCCGAAAGTGAACTGTATATCTGGCAGCCGGGTAGCTGCCGTTGTGCGTCAGATCCCGGGCGGCCGGAGAAATATCCAAGCGCTCGTGGCCGAATGTTGGCCATTCAACGTACAATCAGTGGCTGCCAAAACCTAGACGCCTGCCGGACATGCCAGAAAGCGGCCATAGACGGGCCGGTTATGGGACACACTTTCTGTTCGCCTGGGTTACCACCGCCTAACTGTACACAATTTCTAGTGCAACCCTAAAATCTTTGAAACAAGAATACATCAGTGTGAACGCTCTGTTTTCTCCTCCCACTTTAAGATAGCACCAGGGCAAGCTGGTTGTTTCTGTGTACATTCCAGATGAATACGGACCAACGAGTGGCATTGAAAACAACATTTCTGTCAACGCTCAAAGAATATGGTGCAAATGCACCCAAGTCGGTAATCATAAAATTTTGCACCGCACACAAATAGACATTTTTGAGGCAGACCTCAAGTCTTCCATGTAAGAAGGCAGTGAGCTGATCGCTCGTTTCATTGCCTTCGCTGTCGCGTGACGCCAAGCCAAATTTGAAATAACAATTGTTTCTAAATACGCAGTCATAAAATTCCATAAAGTAACAGTGCAGGGCATGAAGTTGTTATAGAAGCCACTTGAATAAAACGGGCCACGTCGTCCTGGGAATAGGGAGAATCCTGGGAACACCTTAGATTGTCTAGATGCACCCAATTTGTCCAGTAGAAAGCTGACAACTGCTGAATTGTACACACTTTGCACGACAGCTTTCAATGCTTTACATTAAAAATATCATATCTTCAGGGCAACCGCTGCGTTCGCTGCCTTCGCTGTCAAGTGACGCAAGCCAAACGGAGTGATCTGCTATAAGTGTCGCTGAATAAATTCAAACGCGTTTCGAAAAGAAGGATATGGCTCAGGGACGCATGATATGGCGCACATGCACCTAAGCCTAGCAGCAGGACACTTACCATATCTGAATCGTGCACAGTTTTTAAGGCTTCCCGCAAACCTTTGTGTTAGAATACTCTGAGGGTAATTTTTCGTCTCCTTTTCTCGGAGAGCAACTTGAATGGTAAAAGCACACGTGGTGCTCGCTGAAAAAGGTATGGCGAAGCATCAGACCCTCGAAATGGTACCGTGTCGGGAAGCCGGAAAATAGATTCTCGTAACTTACAAGGCAGTCGTCAAAGCTTTCGAATAAGTAGACACTAGATAACCACTGCCGTCTCTTCTTTGCACAATAGTGATACAATTATGAACTGCGTCTTTTGTGAAGGAGCCGCTTTATAAAAAAGGGTCGTGTGGTGCTGTAAACAAGCCGTCTGGCGAGGCGATGCATCTAATTCTACAGATGCACCAAATCAGCTAGTAGGAAACATTATTCAGCTAAGTTGTAGAAAAATGTTCAGTTCAGCCATCAAACCTTAAAAAAAGGCTGACGTGAACCCGCAATGGGCTCTCTTTGCTGCCAAGGTATACAAATAAACGTGGTGCCTCGTCACAGGAGGTACTTGAATAAAAAAGGGCCAACATGAACCTGGCAATTGGGCGTACGCAAAGCGCTGCAGCAGATGCCGCAGATGCTCCCAAGGCAGTGAACAAGAAACATAACCCCGCTGAATTAAAGAAAACCTGCAGTGGAGCCTTCACCGCTTTGAAACAATACGACTGTGAGGCAACAGTACTGTTCGCTTTCTCGGCTTCCAAGTAAAGCAGAGACAGGCTGGTTGTTCACTATAGTAGCAACTTGAATACAAAAGGCAGACCTGGGCCAAGAAACAGGTAGTATGGCGAGGCACTTCATCAGACCGCGGAGATGCACCCCATTCGGCAAGCAGAAAATGTACCTATGTTGAATTGGAGCACATTTTAAAAGGAGCCCTCAAACCTCTTGAGTGAGAAGCCTGTGAGGTGGCTGCTCCATTTTCTGCCTTTGCTGGTGTGTGACACTAATGGAAAAAGATTTTTCTGTTATTGGAAGTCCTAAAAAGGTCACCCGTAGTCCTGTCAACTTGGGGTACGGCAAATCTATGCATGCGATGGGGCAGGTGCACCCAAGCCAGCAAGCAAGGAGACTAACCGCTATGAATTCTAGACCATTTTCACTGCACGCCTGACACCTTGACAAGCGGACTGGAGCGTCTGTCTGTTTACTGCCATTGTTGCCAAATGACGGAAAACGAACAGATTGTTCCAATAAAAAAGCCAAGTTCCATGGCACTAATGGTGATCATAGAATACTGTAGGACAAGGCGATGAATCATGATAAACTTGCACCCACGTCAACTGCAGGAGGCAGCCCTTACAATTTCAAATAAGACGACTTTGAGGCAACCAGCTTGCATGTTCCATTTGTCGCCAACCGACACAGATACGAACTCAGTATTCCGTTTAAGCGAAACGTAATAAAAAAGGCACCTGGTCCGGGCAACACTGTGTATGGCGAGGGAATTAATCCGAAGGTGCAGATACACCGAATTCGGCAGGCAAGAAAGTACTGAAGACTTAAACTGAAATTCCAGAGCAGCCCTCAAATGTGTGTTGTAGGAGAATGTTAGGCGTCCGCTCTGTTCACTGCCACTGCTACCAAGTCAAGCAAAGTCAGTGTTTTGTAATAAAAGCCTCCTGCAGAGGCAGTCATTATTCAGGGGAGAGGGGATATTGCAAGGCGAAGCGTCACATGGTGCAGATACACCCGTGGCAGCAAGCAGAAAATTCAGCTTAAGGATTATCTTGCATTTACGCAGTATTGCCGGCATTACACCATGATTGTTCTAAAATGAAAAGAACAGTAAAACAAGCTTACGTGGGCGAAGACCACGACATCAGCTTAAATTCATGTAGGCTGTTAGGAGTGGTAAATGAGATTTTGCTGCGTCATTCATCTTGAAAAGGTCGAATGTGTCATCGATGTGCAGCGTGGGATATGGGTCACTTCAGGAGATTTTTACACCGCAAGGTATGTCACGCCATCTCAGAAACCATTCGTTTATGAGCACTGCTGACTACGCTCTTCGATGCGCCATCCCAAATACTAGACAGGTGGGAAGGTGCGTGTACTGAGGAGCACCCCCAATCGCCCAGGGCTGTGGGTAGGTTGGAACCACTTGAGCGGCTTGAAGAAAATACGGAAATATACGGAAATTGAAGGAAAATACAGAAACAACTTGCCACTTATAGTTTCAGAAAACAGCATCAACGAGCGAACAACAGTTGTATTGTCCAGATTTCGATCGCTCCGTATTGCTGACTGAAACCACATGCACTGAGAAAACTCAAAGACGGCGCAGCGCGAAGGCAGAACGCTCTTTTAATCTGCGCATCGCAGTGGGATGGGGCTAGATATCTACCAGCAAGAGTGCGCTGAACCAAGTATTTTATGCTGCTGATGATGATAAAAAGGGCTCTCTATCAATTCACTGGTACGGACGTCGAACGCCTCGATACTTCACTGGTACTGACACCGAACTCCTCGATTATATTAAGAATAAATACGCTCCTGCTTGCCCCACCGTAACTCATTCATGTTACTGTGGAGATCCCAACCCAGAGCTGGACACACCCCTAACGGAGGCGGAGGTGCGCGCCGCCATCCAACACCTTAAAACCTAATCGTCAACAGGCCCCGAAAAAATAACTCACGAGCTACTTCGAAACCTCGACGACTCTACCATCGTCGACCTGACTATAATTTTCAATAAATGGTGGGAGAAAAGGGAACCCCAATCTCAATGGAAGACAGCCAAAACCGTTCTTATTCCCAAACTGGGGAAGCAGCCACACGTCTATCACCTCCGACCTATATAATTAACCTCGTGCCTAGGCAGGCTCTTAGAGCACGTCGTTCTCACCCGGCTCAACAGTCACATCTAGCAGCACCACCTGTCCCCTCACTCCATGTTGGGGTTCCGACCCCAGCTCTCTACTCAGGACGTCATGCTACAACTAAAACATTACATAGTAGATGCTCAGTTCAGTTCCACATATAACACCAAGGCGATCTTGGGCCTCGATTTAACGCGAGCTTTTGACTCTGTTAGCCACTCGGCAATCCTGGAAGGAGTGGACGCGGCTGGATTCGGTGCGCGAGCATACAACTACATTTGTAATTTTCTGACAGGTCGAACAGCCACACCCACCCATGGACTATTGACTACACCCCTCATACCCCTCGGTAGCAAAGGTACCCCCCAAGGATCGGTTCATTCCCCCTGTATTTTTATGGCCCTACTAGGTCTACCCCCGCTCCTCGATGCCATCCCCGACCTACACCACAGCATCTACGCCGACGACATCACGCTGTCGGTCACTAGAGGATCTGATGGTCACATCCAAGATACCCTCCAAACGGCAACTGATGTCGTCGAAGCGTATGCTGCCTTTCGTGGTCCGTCCTGCTCCCCAACAAAATCATTGCTTCTTCAATACAGACCGAAAAGACGAGGAAAACAACCGGCTTCCCCACTCCTCCTGATTCAAATCACTACCTCTATTGGCCAACTCATCCCAATAATTGACTGCATCAAGATTCTAGGTCGCCGTATACACGCAAACGGACATAATGGAGATACTCTCTGTGCCCTAGAAAAAGGGGGTTTACCAAACTACACGACTCATCTTCCGCATAGCTACAAAACATCGAGGAGTGAAAGAAAACAATTTAATACGTCTCGTACAAGCCTTCCTCATAAGTCGCATAGCATACGTCACTCCCTTCGTAAACCTCAAAGTTAGGGAAACGCACAAAATTGAAGGTTTGTTACGTAAATCATACAAACAGGCTCTAGGTCTCGCCGTTACACTTTCTACAGACAAACTACTTTCGCTCGCTCTTAACAATACACTACCCAAAATTATCGAAGCCGAATGGGTCTCGCAACTTGAGCGACTCCCTAGGAGTGACACTGGACGTCACAATTTCTGACACCCACGTCGACATTCCCCCAGTCATTCGAGAGCAATTAAAATATAGCCCCTCCCTAAACACATGCACATGGTTCATACGATGAAAGGCACCGAGTGAGAGCACAGGCTTTACACAAGCAACACTCTTCCAACCCACAAGTAGCCTACGTGGACGCTGCAGAATAACCAGGACCCGAAGCCATGGCAGCGGTCGTAGTTGATTCATCGCACCGAACACTGGCCGCCCTCTCCTTCCCTACTCAATTTCCAACCGTAGGCGAAGAAATGCTATCGCTCTTGCCAATATTTCTAGCCCTAAGATTGCTACTATAATAAGCGACGCCAAATCGGCCATTACCAAATACTCCAACGGGCGAGTTGACCCCCGAAATTTACACCTTCTCCTGCAGGCACCGAAATTCCCGAAACAAAAAATATATGTTGTTTGGGCACCGTGCCACTCCGACATCCCAGGAAATGAATTGGCGCACGTGGTTGCTCGAGAACTGGTAATTCGAGAGCCCAGTGACACTGCAGAATCCCCTCAACCCTTCTCCCATAGGGACCGCCTCCTCACCTACCGATCGGTACTCATTCACTACCGACTGTCCAGAGCTCGCTTCCCACCGCCGGACCCCTCCCTCTCCCGCCGCCACGCTGTTGTATGGCGCCAACTTCAAACACCCACATTTCCCACCCCTGCCCTCCTATCACTCTACTACCCCGAATTGCACTCTAACCGATGCCCTCTTTGCAATCAATACGCAGACCTACCACACGTGATTTGGTCCTGTGAAGAAAAATCTCTTAAAACTCTTAAAAAGCACATTTTTTTACAAATTATGAACGAGGAGCAGTGGGAGGCCGCACTGCTCACCACAGACCCTATGACCAAGGTCTCACTAGCCCAGGTGGCCGAAGACGCCGCAGAGATCTACATGAATCCTGCCGTCACCAGAGGCACACTAAAGTCGACCTGAAAACGGTCCCGCCCGTGGCTACAATGAAGTTTAATCTGAGCTGATCTGATCTGCTGATCAGTGCAAGACATATACACAAGTAAATTGTTCTGAGTGACTTTTATTGCTCTTGGAGTTAAGCTTATAGGAAAGAATAACATGGGCGCTAGGCAGATGAAGACGAAGTACACACACACACACACACACACCACATACATGCGCCTGTATGTGGTTGGTTGGGTGGTACCCGAAATTAATTGCGCGTACCTACTCTGGGGGATTGGTAAATCAGATTTGGTAAAGTGGTTAAGAATTTAAACTGACGGTAAATTAAAGCTGTGGAGAATGTGAGGGAAGCGATGGTTATAATTTTGAGGATCCAAGAAAAACCATATAACTATAGTATACTGAAGAACCCGATGCTAGAGGGACCGGAAAAAGAAAGTGCGAGAAGTGTTTTAACCGGGTAGGTGACCTGATTGTGAAATAAAAGCGTCAACTGCGCGACAAACATCCAGGTGGCAGAAACCTAAACACGATGCCCCAAAAGACAGTAACCTCGAAACAGACAAGGAAAGACCCAGGCAACGGATGGGAACCTCCAGGAATGGATTTCGGAGAGAAGAATACCACCGGCAAGAAGTCAGGAAACGTTCAATGTGGTGTGTGTGTCTATTCCGCCTTCTACTGATTTGTGCCCCTTTAATTCTTTGAAATAACCATGAACCAACTAGCTCAACATGTTTTGTTGCGTGAAGCTTAGTGATACGCACAGATCTTGATACGCACAGTAAGCTTGATTTAGGAATTAAGTGCTTCAAAACGACCGCCAAACGACATGAGCTTCTGACAATAAAACAACGTTTATCATTTCAGTTCCATCGACAATATCTCGTACGATCTATCGTTTGTACGAAGATACACGAAACAAGCGTTGGCAAAAAAATAAAACCAAGTGTTTCTATTTGGTATATGGGGGCTGCTGTCAACATAAACCTGAAAAAATAGCACATAACGGTCACGTTTTTTGAGAAAACTTTCGTGTAGCACTTTGGTCTCAGCTGCAGTAAGTTGTGTGAGTATAGTATTCACACTTACAGTATAGGATTCACACTTATAGTATAGGATTCACACTTACATGGATCTCTTTGAAAGGGCAAATTATGGGGGCTGGCCAACATATAGTCTAACACAGAAGTGACAGTTTGGCCCGTCGTGGCAGTATAACTGACTCAGATGTAGTGTTACTTATGAGTAACAGGGCCTAGATGCGAACTATGCAGAGGCGAAATACAATTGCTTTGGGTGAATATTTCAGCGGCCATGGCCATCACGACTGACCAGTATAAGTTGTAATTACCTTGCACAGGCGGCAGCTAATGTCATCATAAATAACAGAGATGAACTACAGCTTTTTCTAAATGTCATCAAGAAAAGCAATATTGAGTTTGGGGCCCGCTATGGCGCCGTCGAATGCCTGCTTGACCGTTCTTCTCTCAAAAACGACTCTTGCATTTCAGGTTGTCGAAGCTATAAGTGGCAGACCAAAGAGCTGATTGGCGACGCAATCAGAAGGAGAACGACGTCTCGACTGACGTGCCGGGCGAGAGGTGGAACGTTACAGAGTAGGCTGACTGGCGGCAGAATAGAGCAGTGAAAGATTGGTGAAGTGGTCCTAGGAAAATTGGAGTGTGTAATAAGGCACGCTGGTGTCTTGGCCTTTATAAGAGAATTAAGCTTGCCGCATGCCCTCTTTGCGCTTTTAGCAGAAACGAGAGATACTTTCATGCACAAAACGGTAGAAGCAAGTATTGTATATTGGCCACCAGGGGAACTAGTGGAGTGAGGGAGAACGCTTGCCTACCAAAAACCAAAATTCCTCGAGCGCATGCCGAATATTTATTTATTTTATATTATATATGTTTCAATACTGTATGTCTTCTGCAGGCACATACAGGGAGCGGGCATAAAACATCCTAGGTATCTAATTAGCTACAAAGTCAAAGAAATAGAATATTTTGTAGGGCGATAAGCGGAACAGCGGAACGCTTTAAATAGCGAGTATATCAATAGCACATTGGTACTCTTCCCAAACACGAGAAGAAAACAAAATACTATAAACCGTGTGCTACGCATGAGAAACAATAAATATACAAAAAACTACAATACAACACAGCAAAACACGTTTTCAGGTATCACAACAACAAGAACTACAAAAATTCCTATACAGGCTGTGTTACCACAACCACGAATGAACAAAATAATCAACATTTGCAATATTAAACTCTCCACTTGGTTGCGCCTTCTAAGCGCTCACAGGCGAGGGAAAAAGAAATACCTGAGGGTTGCAGTGGTGTCTAAGCATGCCGTACCACGTCAGGCACACTAACCTTCCTAGGTGCCGTAGTGCACTTGGCGTCTTCTTTCTGTGGAAAAACGCGCGTGATTGATGCGGTATGTTTTTAGTAATGTGTTATTTATCTTTGGCATTAGGTTCCAGAAATGTTCCCCTTTGTATTCCATGCATACTTTCACGTATTATCGAGAGGATCAATGCGAGCAGGTAGCTTTTAGTGTACATGTGGAAGCTCCTGACGTGAGAAGTTGTTAGCACTGCAATTGGAGCTCGTTCAAACGTTCTCATGTCCATGAGTCACCGAAATCAATATGCAGACGTTTCACGACTAGAGCATATGTTTGCGGTGTGAAAGCGATTGAGTATGCAGCGCATACGATTGTTTTACGTTATACCCACGCAACGCATTTTCTGAAGGACACGACAAAAATCAATGCTTAGACATGCAGGTTTCAGAGGATAATAAACACATACGGACAGGGACTAAGGTCAGAAAGCTATGTTTAAGGTCACAAGGTCCTCAATTAAAGATCGTCGGTCCAAACTCGTAAAGAGCTTCCGAACGACAATCAAAAAGGAGCGCGGCAGGCGACGACAAAGATATTCTAATAATAAAAAGGTCCGTTTTACAATGCCGACAAAGCCCGGGTGAGGAATAAAAGTAAAGAACGTAAGTATAGTCACACTTATACGTTTTGGGGCGATCACGATATGTACATAAAAAGTTGGAATTGAACTTTATCAGTCGAGATGTCGAAGGGTGTTTTTGAAAGTTATCGGTAAGTACATTCGTCTTTTTTGAGAATTCAGCTTTCATTTTGGGGAAAGCAAAGTGCGATTTTGCCTTACTATAAATATTCACTTGTTCTTGATTATGAGGTTTTTTGGGGCAGGTAACACTATGATAATAACTTCTCCCCCAGGAGACGTTGAACATTATTTTATGTACCACAAGTTGAAATTATAAATGTAGCAGAACATTATATACATAATTGTCAAAAGCGCACTTTTGCCTAAGTGGTCAGAGGAGTATGAACGCATGTACATGACGTTTTTTTCTTGATTTCTTTCTTCAGTTTTTCCAGCTTTTACCAATTTTAAGTTCAAACAAGCTGCCTCAATTGATATTGGGAATGTGGTAAGGTCTGTTCTGTGAATTGTATGTGCTATCAACGACGCCTTGTTCAATGGGCAGTGAGACGTCTTTAACACGTACGCGTTCTTAGACCGCTCTTGGACAAACCTGACAAGCATGCCACTTCGGTGATTCGGAAGGTAACAAAACACCCCTCAGAATTTCATGTAATAAGCTAATTGTCAAAACAAAATTAACTTTCTGTGCCAGCCTATAGCACTGAAAGACAAAAAGTTTCGTAAAGATTTGGGCACCAAGTTATAAAAAATCCCGCCATCTCCACGAAGTGAACGATGATGAGAGGGGCGAAGCTAAAATGCTTATCGGTTCAACCGTGAAACATTCGCCCATACACCATATAAAGACTCGACACGTTCATATAGGTTTTCTTGACGGCGCGCACCATCTGAATGAGTGAAGGACATAAGGCGCATACGTAGCCATGCTCGCGCCTCGGTTTGTTGCGCAGTGCGAAGAGCGGGCGCCGCCGCGTGAAAACCCCTACTCCTCGCTCGCCAAGCTTGAGACTTGACTAGCCCATCGACGACGTCGATGTTTGTAGTGCTCATGTAGGGCATGCTTGGGACGATGAGAATCTCCATGTGTAAGTTTGAAAATTCGGGGTGAGACATTTGAGCCACCTTGGCCATCGCCTTCTGCAGAGTGTTTTATGTCGCGTACTCCCGGTACGTGTCTTGAGCTCGCAGACGACGAACGACAACCTCTTCTTCTTCCTCTTCTCCATGTTGAGTAGCAAAAAATGCGTTGAGCATTTTGACCTCTTCGTCCAATCTTTGGTTGGCCAATCCCTAGGGGCATCGTGCCACAATCATCATCGGCAGTTTGTACACGGCGCTACGAGGGACGGCACAGGGCCCGAGTAAGAGGAGCTTCGGCCCTAAAAGTGCATCCAATACTCTTGACACAAATTTTTGCAATGAAGTTGTGTGAACCTTACTTACAATATATACAACCTAAAATTTGGAAACGTGAGAACATTAAAAGGACATTTCAATAAAATTGACTAATAATTAGCACGTCTTTAGAGCGTAAATCTCAGTCCACAACCGTAAGCAGTTGTTATGATATTCCGTAGAACTCCTATTTGAATCCCTACAAGACGAGCGTTTAAATTTACCTCGTGCAACTTCAAGT
The DNA here is from genome assembly GCF_048455015.1 of Haemaphysalis longicornis. NCBI lineage: Eukaryota > Metazoa > Arthropoda > Arachnida > Ixodida > Ixodidae > Haemaphysalis > Haemaphysalis longicornis. Next base: position 65,648,431 of record NW_027526214.1, on the reverse strand, counting down.
GAATACTTTAAAAAGAAAGAGCAATTCTCTGCCGTAAACCATCTGTGCTATAATTATATATTTACTAATGCTTACTGTCATTCCATTGGTGATTTTATCAGTATAGGCGCCATTGCGAAGCTATACACCATAATGTGTTATAAATATGCAATGAAATATAAGAAATAGAAATATGACAATGAGATGACTAAAACATTTTTCACTCTGAATGGACATGAAACAGTAAAGTCAAAGATTGATTGCCCAGTAAAAATATTGAGTGACATTTGACTGGAGTTTCAAGTGTTTGCGTATGCAACATCTAACGCAAACCTTATTCATCAAAAGTATTATATGGGTAGGTATTTCAACCGGAGCAAACCCTTGTAAATACATCAAAATATTCTTGGATTTTGAGGGTTACGTGTCCTCTTCACTTCAGTATGCAGAAATGAAAATTAGAACAAACAAAATATATCCTTTTTTGTACAGCACAAACTTTGTCTTAGACCAATGTTCCAAACATTACTGAATATGGAGTGGTCAAAATATTTTGGTCCAGATTATTCCACTTGTGTTTATTGCAATAAAAAATTATTACCTAATGCGGTTTGTTTTGAAATACTAGTTGTGAAGTGCCGTTGCATGATTGAGCTGTGTTCTGCTAGTTTCACAAAATGGGAGGTAGAAAGATACAACAAAACCGAAATGGCCACAAAATAGCTAATGAATAATTTTGCAAAGGTTATCATTGTTACCAGCATTGTATAATTATGCAAGCTTTTTAGTTGGTCTGATAGATAAAATGTAGGAATTTACAAGTCGGAGATGCACATTATAGCTTTCGTTTGTCCTTTTTCCTGTTTCCTCACTTCCAGTTTTGTGAATAATCACAAATTGATATGAATATATTGTAGTACGGATCACACAAGCGAAGTAAATTGCAAAAAGCGCAAGGGGAGACCACGCATGGCAGACCCGGAATTTGATTATAAAAAGCGCCGTAAGGGATATGCTGATACAAATTTGAAATCATGTCTAAGACCGTCACCACAATTTTTAAGTAATTCATGCTAAATAGCTCAGGGTACAGAAACGTTTTCAACATTGTAAAACTTTTTGAACTTGTACAAAACGGAGCAGAATTTCTTGTGCTACAGATAAAACACCTTCTGCTGCTTTTTCAAGGTTCTGTTTAATGAATCCGATTTATTTATGCTACTGCATTTGGGTTTTTACTTACTCCACAGCCTGGTCTTCCAGCAGGTATTTTTTCGCCATGAACTGCAGACAGTGCTCTAGGGTTGGGGTGCCGAGTAAAATATCATCATCTATCGTATTTTGGTTGTGTTTGTTTGTCTTGTCTAACAAGTAAAGTTGCATAAGAAGCTCTACTTCATTTGGTCAATTTTGTAAGTTCTATATAGCGCCTCTTTAGTAGAAGAAAACAATGTGGCCAACGCCCGCATGCAGTTCTTGGTGGTTTTTTTTCGTTTCCTAGTTCCTTGACAGAAGCTTGATTTGAACCCTGCTTGACACATGTATGATCATCAAAATTATCAACGACAGCCTCTTCAGGTCCACTGCTGGAAAAAGGCCTGCACTACTTGCCTCCACCCGCTTCTGTCTGACCATGCCCGAGTCCGTTTTGTTCCTCTGAGCTTTCGGGTTTCGCCTCTCGATCTAGTAACGATGTTTTCATTCGTCTAGTCCCGTCTCTCGATATCCATTTTGTTGCACGTCTGGTGCACCGGTTGTCAATTCCAAGTCCTACAGAGCCACATTTTGAATACTATGGTTTCTTAAATTGAACATTGATATCTCGTATTCGAGTTTTCTTCCTTATCCAGGTTGCTCATGTTCGGTATGTAAGCGTTACTCCTGATATTATTGGCTCTATGGCAGGATGGGGGGCTAAGTGTCCTCTACAATTTATTCAGGCAGAAAATATATGCTTTGTATGTCATTCCCCGTAGCATGCGTTGATTGAAGACCTTTGTTTTTAGGGACAGAAGTAGCTTACTTTTAATTATGGTGAATCCTAGCCGAATGCATCGAAACATGTTGCTATTCTGGTTCGGATTTCTTTGTTGTAGTCGGTATTGGCACCAATCCTCTGGCGAATGACGTTTTTTATTCGTCTTTATTGCAGTATAATTTTGCAAATGCTGAAAAGACGCATTTAGTATGTTCATCTACCATTACTTTTTTTTATTCATATTTATATTTATACCGACATTCAATCTTGCTAATGGTAGTTCTTCCATAATTTTTGGCGGGTCTGCATATTCATCTAGAAAGACTGTCGTCGGCAAACTTAAGATGACTCAACTGCTTCCCGTTTATCTGTAAACCTAAATTATGTGTGTCACATCTCCGAAATACAGTATCCACACATGATGTACGCCCTTTTTGTGGAATCGTATCTCATTGTCACTTTCACTTTTGCATCGAGAATTCATAACTTTGTGCAACTAATGGTGTCAACCCTTCCTCACATATGTTGTGTAAGTCTTCTGGTAGGTCTTTAGCATTTCCTGGATCGTTTGTGGCGTCCAAAACTACTGCTGTGTTGCTAAATCAAAGGTTTGTTTCAAAGTTTAAAAATGTCCTGTAAAGCGACCTATTGTATTCTGAGCGTGTTTCTCTAACTTTGTTCGTTAAATGCATGGTATTTCTTTTAGGGTATCTTTTCAGGTCACGCCTGTTCGCTGTGTTAGGATTTAAGCCTCTCGTCGTAGCGATAACTATTATCTTGGTAGGGAGCTAAAGTTACAAATCAGCTTGGTAAAGAGCAACTGTCGAAGATAGTCGGATCCAAAGCTCTTAACCTCTTTAGAATGTCGTTTCCTGTGAAATAACTATGGTAGAGTTTTTCGAGCCTTTGGGTACATTGAAATAAAGAGGCCTTTTCATAATACTTTAGCAAGCTGGTATAGTGTCATATCTCTAGCCCCTTTTAGAAAGTTTATGGTTACACCATCGTGGCTTGCAGCTTTCCCAACTTTTATGCCATTAAGTGCCTTTTAAATTGGTGTTTAGGTAATAGCGGAGCATGAAAAGCTACGCTTGTAAGGTAATTAGCTCCCCAGTACAACGTTGCTGGCCTTGTTTAGAATCATTCTGCTATTTTTATCTCGTTCATGTTATTCATTATACTAAATAAAAACAGGCACTCGCCGTTGCAGCAAGCGATCTAGGCACGAAAGCCTTATTCGTCCCGCTCACGAATTTGTTCTATTTCACAGCGCAAGCCTTGAAACTGCAGCGTAGGGTAAATCTGCTGGATCTACCACCTGCGACATGACACGTGTCGACAGAGCCTGCTGAACTGCCGGCGCCATGTGCCAGGAAATCA